>NC_090281.1:70510752-71710752 GCF_037392515.1 Haliotis asinina
TGAGGAGTCACAGTCTGGGTATAAGTGAGCCTTGCTCACATTGTATACCGGTTTTTCCTGTATTTTCTTGGAAATTATGTGTTTAAAAAATCAGATGTCCCTAGAGAACCAATGTCTGTATTTTGGGTCAGACTGCTTTCCACACATATTTGAAATGTTTCTCAAACCACCTGTCACTTGCAATCAAACCATCATGAGCTATTGATATGGCATATAATCACCATCACAACACAGGTAAACAATGTGCAACAGCAATCACAACAGCTGTACACAACAGGTTGGCACCATCATAGCATAAGATTGGCTCAATCATAACACATCATCACAATGGAACAACACATTGAATGCTTTATGAGTATGGGAACAATCACAAACTATGACAATTGATGGGAACAATCACAACAGGTGTAGCAAGATGTGGCCAGGTAATGTCAAGATGACCTGACTGAGAGGTGCAGGTATGATCTTACCTGTACAACAGGTGGGATGCTGTTTGAGGTTAATCAGTATGTTGCAAGGATCACGTTACAAGGATAATGGTATCGTGCCAAAAAACAGTGTTCTTTTGATTTGATGTTTTTAGTTTATTTGTTAGGCCATTAACATAATGGCATTTTTAATAAAGGATTCCTTTACCTTAATGTGTTTTTCAATATCAGTACTGGAAAATTCACAATTAATTGTAGAAATATTCAGGTTCACTTTATTCGTAATTGTGCAAGTGTAAGGAATTTCCATTTTAAGATGGCTCACACCAGTTATTTTACGACTTGTAAAAGTTTGAGGAAGTGTGCCATTTCCCTTAAAACGCCCATAATTATATTTAGATAAAATACAGAAATTACAAGCAGATGAACGCTTGGTGTTTTGAAGATGATGCTGAAAGGAGTGTCAAAGTAGAGCTAACTTCAAGTTACAGAAGAGATTATTGTCCATTTCTAACCTCCTGAAAATGACACGATTAGCAATTATGGAAATCACTGAAGTATGACCCACATGTCCGCTGGTTTCCAACATGTATTGTAGAAAGCTTTTAGCAATGGTCTGCTAGGCACATGCTGTCAGAATATATTGTGAATGGGTTCAATTTCCTGGTGATGAATTTGGATGTGTTCTTTATGATCTGACAATCATAATCCTGTCTTAGATCAGGATATTTGATGCATTTCCGAAGCTCTATCATTTCTGTGTTAGTGATATGTGGTAAAGCCTTCAATAGAATGATTTGTTAACATTTTAATTCCATTTCTTGAGCTCTTTGATAGATGGAATCTTAGTTGTAAATGTGAGGATTTCTCATCTGCGTTTCAATTATTGTTCATTTCATGTTTAATTCAGTACTTTTTTTTATTTAGGTTGAGCTCCATGCTTTTGTATAGGATCAGTTGTTTTGTCAAATTGCCATGTTCCATGAATGTTGAAATTTTATTAGTGAAGTCCTACCCTTATTATATTGATTTTACCCAATAATACTCACCCTTCACTTCCCTAAAAATAGTTATTGTTCTATCTGTTATGTTCAAGGAGGTAATTCAGCTGGCCAGATCAATAGTAAAGAGAGTATGTGATGGCACATTTTTCCAAGCACACTAAACATTTATAGATTGTAAAAAGTGTTCAGTGTTGAGGATACACATGGCAACAATCCCAACACCCCAAAACCAGTATAACATTTACAGGGACAAGATATATTTATACATTATCGAATTATTGTACTTAAACCATGAGTCCAGATAAAACAGCAGACAAGTTGGATATAAGCAGTGGTATGTACCTAACCCTGTATTTCATATATTTTGACTTTTATAAACATAGTGATAGTTACCAGGGGTTAGTAGCTTCTTTAAATATTAATAGTCATATATAATTCTTTTATATTAACTGGTTTCAGAAAACAGACTCTTTGGGCCCCCATGCTTCCTCCATGCTTGATCTACTTTTGTTCCCGCCCTCAGTCTTACGCCATGCTATCACAGCATTATATCACATGGAATAACACCACTTATCACAGCAGACAAATTCTCAGTCAATTTTCAGAGGGCTTCATTAAAGCCAAGTAAAAAAGGAAATTGATTCCATGCAATTGAAGTAAAGACCATCTTTACTAGAGGCAGGTGATCATTGTTTGCCAAAGCAATTCCGAACATCTCAATTTGGGTGTCCAGTCCCCGGGCCTTTGATGTTTGACTCCTGCACTAATCCTTGTCAAAGGGAACAAGTCTGAAGTATGTGATAAACCCTATACAAGTAGCTCTTGACTATGTAATATTTAGCATGGGGCTAACACCAGGCTTATGTCATGTCCCAAGGACTAGCATGGACTTGAAGGGGGCAGAGACATTATCCTAGGACTTCCAACAGCTTTGTGGGGGCTGGGCTGACTATTGTGTCAGATTATTGTCCAGTGATAGCAAACCAGTGACATCAGTGTTTGGGCTGGCTGTTTGCTTCAGTTTGGAAATAGGGATTGGCAACATTTCAATTAAGCGTCTGTATCTTCCTGTACATCAGAAAATTTCAAAATGAAGAGTTGCTTATTGTTAAGACTCCCTTTTGGAAGAATTTTAATGATTTCAACAGATCTGACATTATCTCTTTGTCCGGCTCACAAACCAGGGACCTGGGTATATGGGATGTCCTAACAATATAGTCGGTGAGTGAATTTAGTTTTATGGTGCTTTTAGCAATGTTCCAGCAATGTAATGGTGGAGAATATGACTATGACTTTTGACTACACTGTGGTCTATTCAACAGAGCCTCTGACTGTAGAAAGGTCTTGGGTTTTTTTAACACTGTTTGTGTAAAACTCATATATTTGTAAATATTCATCTGGTCTGACACTAATCATACCATGTTAGTATAATGTGTCAGAGGAAGATATTCAGGTTAAACTGTGGAATGATATTTCAGTTGGTTAGCATCCATAAAACTGACTCCCATATGCATAGACATCACTTTTAAGTGCACTTATCATGAACATGATCTTATGCCCCATTTCACCTCATACACTGCAGGGCTGGTTGGATAGTCTAGAGGTTAAAGCTTGTCATGATGAAGGTCAGAGCTTGTTTCACCACATGGGTACAATGTGTGAAGTCCATTTCTGTGTCCCCTCCATGATGTTGCTGGAATATCGCTAAAAGCAGTGTAAAAACTCACTCATACAATGCACTTTGATTGGAGGGTTTGTCCTACAAGCATTCATGCTCATATTTGCTCAACTCAACATACGAGTAAGTATTTTTCAACACATAATAAGTTCAAATGTCAGATGACCTCTTGACAGCACAATGGACAATGTAGATCTGTCATCAACACCAGGAAGTATGCACACCATTCTCACTGGTCAGTCAAGAACAGCAGGAATTAACAGCTAATTTTCCACCCAATATCCTCCTTAACTGGAACAGAACAGTCAGGCATGGGTGGTGGCACCTATAAATCCATCCTGCCTCTCCACTAGGGTAGTGGAAGCAGGTGACTTATGGTTTGAGCCAACTAGACTAGAATACCATCTGACACCATGGTCATCCATGAAACGCTTGACCTTGGTCCATTTCAGTTTCCTTGGAAGAGATGAGTTGCCAATTAGTGTTTGGTGTACGTTCATGACTATCTAGGCAGAAACAGATTTATGGCTGGGTAAGACAGACCTGGTCTTTCTCCAGATTTTCTAAGTTGTAAAGCATGTTGGACACTTGTCAAAAATGGTTCTTGGCAGCAATAAAGCTTGTTCAGTGGGCAGTTAACAAATGGGGGATTTGTTACTACACACATACCAGTACCAGGAACCTTTACTTGTTAACATTTTAATTGTGAACTGGACAGAATGCAACAGAAGTGATTATTCATGTGTGACTTGAAAGTAGATGTTGTAGGTGTATCTCAAATAGTAGACCATCAGTGTATTTTGTGCCACATGAATATGTGGGTTGCATATCCAAGAATTATCAGTGATGCACTATCATGACTTCAGAATATATGCATGTTTTGAAACCAAAACTAATCGAGTTTACAAAAGTACAAGTCTAGCCAACTGGTTTCTGAAACTAGTGTCAGACTAAAAAAGCATCTCAGAGGTGGGAAATGTATTGTATATTAAAAGATTTCAATGGTGTATGTGACAACGTCTCCATGTTGTACAGGAGAGATGTTTGCATAAGCCCTTGGTTTCTTCACCAATCCGCATTTTCTGGTATTTCGAAATAAGAATATGTTTAAACTCAGGAAATGCTCACTAATGCAGGATGCCATACCGACCATGTGAAGCGGCTTTACCCTCATAATACATTTTCATTGAGTTTGCTACCAGCTTACAGTAGTAATATATGTGATGATCATGATACACAATACTATAACTGCATTTATGATATATTTAAGTGTTTGGAACCCCCAATTTGTTGTCTAGGACCCCTGAAAATTAAGACTATGAGTTCCTGGGGCCTTCAAATACAGGGCTCAAGGTAAATCCCTGCTGGTGTCAACTTACTTGATGAAACAAAATACTAAACCTCATTATACTCTTCAAAAAGTGTCACGATATATCAAGAATCTTTATACTTGATTTGTACAGTGTTTTGCCTAAACTTCCCCATTATGCAAAACACTGTACAAATGACGTATCAAGATTCTTGATGTAGATATATCGTGACGCTCCTGTGGATGATTATTCCTCTTTCACTTTCCACCGTACATGGATGCTAATACACTTGACTATAGTACTGCAGTATGACAGCAACATTGTACTAACTACTTCTCTCCTCTACAGGAAGAAGAGGCTGAATGGGTGGGCCTCACCATAGGCCAGGCTCTGCAGAAGGCGCATGACAAGCAAGCCAAGGAAAACCCTACCAGGCCCCTCAAGGAGATCTTCACTCAGCATTTCATTCAGGATCTGTCAGGTAACACCTGGTCCGTCGTACAGACTCAACCCAACATATCCAAGAAAGCCCATGCAGGTCTGCAATAAATGTCGAGCCTATACTACCACTGTTTCTGAAAATGAAGAAAATATCAGGAGTCTTTTTCCTCATGTTTCATGATTAACTTTTTATAAACTGTTTTTTTTTCTGTAAAATATGTTCATTTCACAGACAACGACAAAATATTAGTTTGCCATTGAGTCAGAATTCATTATGGTATGAATGCATTGCAATAACTATCAACTAACAGTGTCATTTTCTCGAAATGCAAACTAATTGATAATCTCATTTTGTGCAAATCTACATAGTCACGAACATAGCATGTATTTTTTTTAAACTATCAGTTCAAATATTAGTAATTTCTGCAAAGCTGTTAAATATCCATAACAGTAAATATGTGTTATATAACATTTCCTTCCATAGCTGACTTCTTGTCACAAAAGGCAATGTCCTGTATTCACCACTACTGGCTGATAAGTCAAAAACATCCATATCAACCAAGTATAACTCTGCAGCCATGTGTTAAATAGACAAATTAAACCCTGCCTAGCATATATAATAGCATCCTGTGGCATAGCAGATTAATTTTGCTGCATATCCCCACCATTATCCTGGGCTACAGAGTGAGCATAATGTGCACTGTGGAGATAATCCCCATCAGATATAAATCACAGATTGCCAGGTAGGATACTTCTCCTCAGACAGATAATGTATATAAAATAAGCCCAGAGTCTCCTTTGTACCAGGACAATACACAGTCCAAGAATCAAACACATCCTTTACCTGACAGCCACCTGCATTCTGCAGATGCTGTGACTACAACTGCAACTATATTGTCAATCAGTGTTTTAAGCAAATTTAGTCTTGAGAATCTTTTAATTTTCACACCAGTGGGTAAAGCCATGGTATAAATCCTCCATGGGTTTACTCGACTGAGGCAAGGGCTTAGCTGAGGTTCCAGTGTTTCTAAATTGTTGAAAGTCATATAATTATGTAAATATATGAATGGCATTGTATTTCAAACATGACTCATGTTCGTGATGAACTTATTTACAAATGTAAACTTGGTCTTGTCAACAAATGGCTCAAACAACGAAGATGTTAACCCATCCACCCCAAACCATTTAGTCACAAAAAGGCCTTGACATTGACAGATTCCAGCCACAATCCTTGTCCTGGACCCAGACACCACAGTGTTTCAATATAAATACACCTTCTAATGACACAATGATGTCTACCACATTTAACACAGCTAAGAAATGCCTTATACTTGGACACTTAAGTAAGATCTTTCCAAAATATATGGAAAATAAAGATGGTCATGTTGCTCCTAGAATGAAGCTGTCGATTCAGGTTCTCATCATCTAACTATTACGGGTATTTAATCCATTGTCAAAATACTGATTTATTGACTAAGAGACATCTGTATAACATTTGTGAGTGTGGCTTTTAGCTACAAACTACATTTATTCATATCAACGAGATGACAAGCAGGGATCACTCTGGAGCAAATTGTCAACTGGGGGAAGCCTCTTGCTAAATCTGAAAAATGGGATTTTCAGATGAAATTATGGGATATTTCTATATCATTACATAGTGTAAGCATGCATAAACATGGTAAATTCACCCCATGTTAAAATTTCAATGGGATGTTTTGTATTTAAGTGTGTAAAAAGCCCAAAATCACTGCCCAAAGTCATCCCTGTACAACATATAGTTCACATTTTTTTCAAAAGTAGGTGTTCCTGAACGTGTTTTGTAGTAGTATAGTAGCATTTAGGAAAGGTGACTAATCCTGACTATTTTCCACTTCAGATAGGACCACTGAGCACCATGAAGAGTAAGTACTGTAGTTCACCTTCTTATCAATAGTTCACCAGTTTCACAGTCAGTCGAGAAATTAGTTTCCATGCTGATCACATTATTCTGATACTGATGCGACAAAGAGCTGCTATCTGGTGGAGATACCCAGGCACGTGGATAGGTAGTGACAACATATGAATCCCAGCAAGAGATGACAGGCGTCTTTGTTTGATAAGCAGCTGCCATTGTTAGGCTCATTATTTCCAGGGACCACATCGGGTCATCCTTGTCCTGAAGTGCCAGTGGATGTCCAGTTGTGTTGATTGTTTTCTTTCATTCCCTGATGCCCACAAGACCTGGGATACCATGGTGTCAAGCAGGGTCGACATGGACCTCATACATGTCAGCGTAGAAAGACCAATTCAAAATTGAAATTTCCCAAAGGCCACGCAAGGTCATCTGTTTGTAAGATGTCTGTCATATGTCTGATGTGATGAACTACCAGAGAATTTGTCACTTCCGAGGAGTGAATTAGGTTCAGATATTTGAAGCCTTTGTTTCCTGTTCAGTGCCTGACTTTAATCAGTTGTGTTTTCTATCTCAGGGACTCCTGGATGAGCAAGCTGAATCCATTTGGTTCAAAGACCAGTGAGAAGAGCTGACCCCACCATACCTTGTCTCTGCATTTCTAGTAGAAACAGATATCATCTGAGACAGGTCAGCATCAAACACAGTCAGTCTACACAACAGAGATGGAACAGCATTTATAACAATTGGATTGTGGATCATTTTAAATCTATATGATGTTTTTGTCATTTAGTGTCCATTTTTGTTCCTCATTAGATAGGATGTCACCTATTTTATTACCACTATACTGATTTTCTTTAATGAACTGGGTATATCTGAAAAATGTTAAACTTTATCTACCTAATGGCTCAGTTGATTAAAATCAGTTAATTAGGAATTCAAAATGAGCATGATCATTCATAAATTGACAGGTGTAATCATGAAACAGTAAATGTGTATGTATTTGTCCATTAGGGAAATTGTATCAGAGGTATGCAGTGGCTGTGTATCTGAGGTATGCAGTGGCTGTGTATCTGAGGTATGCAGTGGCTGTGTATCGGAGGTATGCAGTGGCTGTGTATCGGAGGTATGCAGTGGCTGTGTATCTGAGGTATGCAGTGGCTGTGTATCAGAGGTATGCAGTGGCTGTGTATCGGAGGTATGCAGTGGCTGTGTATCTGAGGTATGCAGTGGCTGTGTATCTGAGGTATGCAGTGGCTGTGTATCGGAGGTATGCAGTGGCTGTGTATCTGAGGTATGCAGTGGCTGTGTATCAGAGGTATGCAGTGGCTGTGTATCTGAGGTATGCAGTGGCTGTGTATCGGAGGTATGCAGTGGCTGTGTATCTGAGGTATGCAGTGGCTGTGTATCGGAGGTATGCAGTGGCTGTGTATCTGAGGTGTGCAGTGGCTGTGTATCTGAGGTGTGCAGTGGCTGTGTATCGGAGGTGTGCAGTGGCTGTGTATCTGAGGTGTGCAGTGGCTGTGTATCGGAGGTATGCAGTGGCTGTGTATCGGAGGTATGCAGTGGCTGTGTATCGGAGGTATGCAGTGGCTGTGTATCGGAGGTATGCAGTGGCTGTGTATCGGAGGTATGCAGTGGCTGTGTATCGGAGGTATGCAGTGGCTGTGTATCACTAGTGTTTCCTGGTTGAACAGAGGCGTCTGAGTGTGACAGCATTTCTCTCCGTGTCAGTGCACAGGTCAGGTGTTGCTGGTGCTGTTGTAAGATGAAAATTTGTGTTGGATGAATAAAGATTAATTCGTAGTCCGTTTGCTTCTTTGGTAACCTTGAGCTTGTAAGGGCAATACTAAAATTGTATAGGAAAGGCAGCTTATGCAGACAGAACTGATGATCTGTGGTCCGTGGAATGCATCTTCATTAAACCATACTGGATGAGTTCTATGGAACATTGTGGGTGTCTATGAATTGCTTTCTTCTTGCCTCCTGCTGGGATGTGACAACTGTAGCCATGACAACCACGTCAATGACAGGGCATCAGAGCATTCATTACAGATCCAATACATCAGGTCCAACACACTCACACCACAACTACGCCAAACCTGAAGAGTCAAGTGACCAATTACCTGTGAAAATGACTGGCAAGATATCAGAAAATTGGTCCAGGAGACCCATATACCTCCAATATGGATAGTCCTTTGTGGTTAATTCAGGGCCCCTATCTCCCAGTAAAAAATGATCTGGTTGGCTGGCTGTCTAGAAATATTGTCAATACAGGCCAGTAGATGTCAGGATAAGCCCCTAATGAATCATAGTACACTGTCATTGTCGGGTACCATTCCCTACGTTGTACAGATGAAAAGATGGGATAGGGCCGATCAACAGGATACCGTGACGACCAGCATATGAATGAGTGTCAACATTGTGTGTGGTGACCATGTGTCCTCACAGAAACCCTGGCCAAGGGAAGTGGAGTTACAAAGACATGATCATTAAGTACATAAATCACTGTCTAGGCAGTGATAACACCTGGTGCTCCCTGCTACGTACCAGACATGTATCTCGTGGAGTACAGACACCCCACAACCCACCCCCTCCCAACCGTGTACATACATCCCTCCTTGTCACATCCCCACCCCCTCCCAACCTTGTACACATGCCCCTTTATGTCGCATCTCCACCCTTCCCATCCTTGTACATACACCCTCTATGTCACATCGCCACCCCTTCCCAAATTTACATACACCCCTCCCTGTAGACATCCCCACCCACCCCCAAACCAGTACATCCACCCCTCCCTGTCACGTCCCCACCCCTTCCAACCCAGTACACCCCTGATGTGCATACATCATATTATCACCAGTATACATACCACATCCATTTCAGATCTACTCTACTCTCAGCAGTAATTTTACTTAAGACATGACATTAGGATAGGCTCATGAACTTATCAAACTTTAGATGGAGCACCTTTCTGTCCATAATACCAAATGTGAAACTCCAAAATCTTGAGGACCCTTTCAATGTTTAGAAACACCCTGAAAAAACAAGGTTTGATCACACTTTGCAACAAAACCAAAATGTTTCTGAATATTCTGTAGAAATGGGAATGTAAACTGTCCCTGCAATATGCAACAAACAAACACAAGATTCAAATTTCTGCCACCAACAACTCTGTATACATTTAATTTAAATATTTGTTTGAGTGTTGCAAACAGCAGTGCTGAGTATGGCCAACATGCCACATGTTCCCCTCTGGTGGGGAGAATGTGCCCCAGCACATGTGGGCAGCAGCACTGTCAACATAAATAAACAGTCGCCATGGTGATGCCAGCCATTGTTTTTAAGTGATGATATGTAAACTATGGACAATTACTACCAGCTGAACCATCTTGAGCTTGTTCATTGCTGAGGAGTTAGGGGAATTTAGATACAAGTCTTAGAGCAGTCAAACATCTGTCCGCAATGACTGCCTAAATCTATCATGAAGTCCCAGACATTACACCTCAGACTCTCTCTCTTTAGGTTCGTTACTCGTAAAGTTGTCCCTTTGACTGTCATTTGCTTGTGCCCGCACTGATAAGAAAATATCCCGGTGATCGAGAGTCGTATCCGGGTCAAACGAGACAATCGGGATGGCGTGATCGTGTAGAACGAGTTGCGATTATGAGCCACATCATTTGTGACAGTTCTAAATGAAGATTAAACACTGAAAACACATGTAAACTCAAATGTCAGTTCGTAATCCAGATAGCGACCACATTAGCAACCGCGATTACAGAGGGTCCCATGATAAAAGCAGGGAGCTTGTGTTTGTCAACTTTCAAGATCAGAACTGTCACTATGGGCATTTCTGCATTACACGTTACAACATTGATTTGTTAAACATTGATGAATATTGGAATAACATAACACTGGATTTGATATCGGTGCATTAAAATATGAACTATGCTTTCTTTTTCAGCTACACCTTTCAATGGTGCCTGTTCTTCGGCTCTATCATGTCATTGAAAATTAGTAATTGATCTTTAATACAAGTGTGATTATAGATAAGCAACAACTAAGACTCTGGGTGCTGTACACATCCTTTGGAGGCCGGAGATGGTAAATCATCTTACAAATAGTGACATATTTGAGATTTTTAACAAATTACGTCTACTGACTGACTGAAGACATATGTCAATTTGTCCGGAAATTTCACTGTGACATGTATATTTTCTATATGTTCGTAATCAGGCCCAATAGTAATTAACTCAGAAATTAAATGCACAGGAAGAAAACACGGTGTTAGTGTTAATTTGAATGCTGATTAATCGCGCGTGTTATTTTACATCAAACTGCGACAAAACATCGATCATCTATTTCTATTTACTATTATATATTTATAACGTGTTCAACACATGACGCATATGATTTGAAAAACACCGCGATGTTAATTATAAATGTGTCGCCTGTACATACCTGCAGTCCATCTGCTTGCACAACTATCGGTTTCGATGGGGAAGTGACAAAATTTGAAATCTGCCGCACGTGCACTGATGTGAACATGGCGTAAGGTCAGGGGTCAGGCAGCCGTTTTGATGTCATGGCCTCTTTGAACCTAACGTGAATTTTAGATTAGTAGATTCTTATAATAAAGACAACGTATTTTATAAAAGACGTTCAATACGCTCATTAAAAAAGTCTGTTACATTGAATACTGACACAAGCGGGCACCTGTTCTTAGACAAGGTCGCGTGTCACCTGCCCGATCAGCGCTATAATGACGTCCTTCTTACATTCTCATGTCCTTCATACAAAGGTTTGCGCATAAGTAATTCATTGCCAGGGTTTGAATTTAAGAATGAAGGTATTAATATTTCATGGCATAAGCTTTGTTCAGCGTTTCAGATGAGTTTTTCGAAGGAAAAAAACAGTCGCCCAGCTGCAAGAACGACATATGCATAGGGCAAAAAAGTAACGTGATCACATCCTGTACTTCAAAACAATAACTACTCAGGCGTGAACTTCAGAAATACCTCATGAACATTAAAATTAAAATCCTTGAGTAAAGCATTAGGTATTGCTTTACTAGACATAATCAATTTTGCAGCTATTCTCGAATAAATAATCACGAGATTAATAAGAAGGCCTGTTGTAACCAGTCATGTTTGATGTATTTATCTGGAATAGTGGAAAAGGTAAGAATCATATCACTCCACTTAAATCAACATGTGATTACCGCGTGTTCCCTGGTTTCCCAGTTCAAGCGAGGTCTGTTTCAGCTGTTGCAGCTCTCCAGATGCACATCACAAATATTTTTTTAGCGGTGTCCGTTTTGTTCCCAAATCACATCTGGAAGATTTATACTAAAAAATCTCTGAATATATTTATTCAGCCGGACAGCAGGTCCAGATGCAAGAAAACTTCTCATGAATAATTCCCTCAGACTGGCCACAACGTCTTTGATGAGATCCGGTGTGATGAAAAGATAGCCGCAGGGTCATTCAATCAAATTTGACCAGCTCATATTTGTGGCTAAATTATCGATAATATGCAGATATAAATCTGTTGTTGTTTCAGGGGTAGGGAGGGTCAGATTCGTCCCTCGTGATGAAAAGGTCTTGCTCGTAATCGGCGTCTCACGTGTCATGCACGATGGACATTCCAGGTCGTGCTCTCTACACTGGTTGCTACGTTACTTAGAAATAATAATAATAACTGACGCCGAACAGAAAATTATATATTGTTTATTAAGACAAATTAGAATTAAGCGAAAGCAACCTGTGTTTGGTAGGAGCCGATGTAATAGTTGATTGCGTATTCGTATGGCCCGTTGAACAGTTACCCATACCATCAGTGGGTGCCAGTTACCATCTGTGGGTGCCTAGTCAATCACTTGATTGTCTGGTCGAGACTCGATTATTCGCAGACCATCGTGTTACAGCTGAAATATTGCTGGGTGTGGCGTTAAACAACAACCATACAAAACGATGTTTCTGTAACCTTGCTGAGTGTGATGTAAGCAAGCCCACCGAAGCGTTTTTCAGAGTATTTGGGACGGTGGGGTTGCGTTGTGGTTATAGCGATGGTTCGTCACGCTGAAGATCCGGGTTCGATTCACGTCATGGGTACAGTGTGTGAATGCGCATTTCTGGAGACCTACTCCAAACACCCATCCCACCCACCGACACCACCACACCACACAAACCTGGCTGCAGAGTTATACTTGGTTGATATGGATGTTATTGATTTATCTGCCAGTAGTGGTGAATAAAGCACTTTTCCAACCTGTGAGTGCTACAACATAATACCTTCAGATAAAAGTGGGTGAATTAAGTTTTACGCAGCTTTTAGCAATTTTCAAGCAAGTTTTCACGGCGGGAGACACCAGACATGGGCTTCACACATTTTAGCCATGTGGGGAATCGAACCTGAGTTACGAGGTTTATCCACTAGGCTATGCCACCTCCCCTCATATAATAGAAGCACATGACATACCACAATATCATGCTGGTTTCGACGAGAGCGTGTCTATGGATGATGAATATCCTATATTGCTAATCTGCAGTATTTAGCGAGACGCACCTTGACACACAATAAAGACGAACCTAAAAACTCACTTTATTGAGTTAAAACCCGTGAAGGTCCGGGGTAGAAAAGTCCTTCAGCAACCCATACTGGCAATAAAAGGCGACTATGCTTGTCGTAAAAGGCGACTAACGGGATCGGGTGGTCAGGCTCGCTGACTTGGTTGGCATATGTCATCGGTTCCGAACTGCCCATATCGATGCTCATGCTGTTGATCATTGGATTGACTGGTCGAGTATTACAGACTGCCGCCATAAAGCTGAAATATTGCTGAGTGCGGCATAAATCTAAACTCACTCACTCACTCGCGGAGTTAAAAGTCATCACATCGATGTATGTAGCTACTCACATTACTCACAAAAGCGCACGCTCGCATGCACATTCTTCCTAATTGGCGCCTTTATTCAAACTCATTCTCGCATTCCACCCTAAACGTCGTGTACCTCAACTGTGTCAGAATCAAATCTAGGCTAGTAACCATCAATCCCCATCCATCCCAGACACATGACTAAAACACATATATAGGATTTACCACAGATAAAACTAGTGTGTACCCAAAATGACCGCGACAGTAACTGTCACAATGATTCATGTTACACAAACAGTACACACAATCTTGCTACCATAAAGTACACAGCCATGCTTTGATTTCCGTATTGATGGCCCGTTTATGGTGATAGTTGCACATCACGACAGCCTAATATCATGTCTGTTTATGACGCCATCTGACGCCTATGTCTTTGCTGACGTGTTTTGTTGATCCCTTAATACCCGTTTACAGCAGACCAAGTATTTATCTGTATTGTTTTGAATTGTGAATAGTCAAAACGGTTGAAAGAGAGATTCCAGAATAGATTATGAAAAATATTACATCGGTACCGACACCTTTGAGAGTTGTTTTCTTAAATTTGGAGTAGTAAGGGAGAATAACAACATGTGGATTAATAACTTCTTTATTGTAGGGAGAGTGACGTTTTTCAAAGCTTGAAAACCGTGTTAGAACCTACGCCTACACGTCGCTCTCCCTGCAATAAAAGAAGCTGTTCATCCATATCTTGTCCTTCTTTAGCTACTAGCACAGCTAAACAAAATCAGGATTGTCATTTTATTTATGGAACAGATCTATTCTGTTTTAGTATTATTTATGGGTTAAAACAAATGAACTGCAGTTAATGGACTTTTAAAAACCCGTGTATTTTGGCCCTTAATTTTGTATGTGTGGAAAAAGGGGCAACAGTGAAATATTGTGCTGAGTCTGGCACTTGTTTCGGCATGTTTAGAAGATAAATATTATGTGATTTCAGACACCCCTTAATCGCCGTACACAGTTGCTTCCCTTGGTCTTTCCAGGATCTACTGTTGTAGTTCCGAAATCCGGTTTGTAACCTACATTGTACGAGTACACAGTGCCCGGATGGGACTCAACACCAAAATGACTAGAGACCTTACTTTTCAAAGAAAGAGTAAATCAAAATATAAGACATGTTATATCATAGGACAGACTGTGTGGTCAAGCTCCTCGGCGACTTGATGACTGCGTGTCATTGACGTTGCTCTTGATATCAATCGCTGGATTCGAACCCACTCTCTCAGAGCAAGGCCACTGTGTATTCTATGAAGTGCTTCATTAAAAGACATGTTTACTTGTCGTGCATGTGGGTGAGGTGACGCGGAGTTTAATGTTGAGATTAAACGCCGACATCATTGCACTTATATAGTCATGTCTTATAGGCATCGCTGATCTCGGAGTCCCGACACTCTAAAGGGTCTTAGCGCTACGAGGGTCATACCTCCCATATTTTAGCAAAGGCTTATGATAATTGTTCGTTGAGCTAAGGTCGCTTAGTCAAACTCGGTCATGGAGTTTAAGGTTCAAATAAATATATTTGTCCTGAATCTATTGTATATATCGGAGAGAGAGAGGGGGAAAGAGAGAGAGAGAGAGGCTGTATTTATCAGTTTGGATTAATGATGGTTTTAGAGCGATATCCCAATGAAATATCAATATGCAGTTTAACATGATTACCACACGTTTTCTGATTGGAATTAATAATGTAGTGAATGAATATGTTTCTGAAAAACCTAACATATTTAAATTTTGTATTTAAAATGTTTATGTATGCAGACTTGGTCTCGTCCCTATATTGCTGAAGTAATACCGATGGGACGTAAAACTCAACTCAAACACGGAATCCAAGCTGACCAGTACGTTATTATCCATTTCATGCGTGCGCCAGTCAGGGAAACAACAAGAACTGACTTTCACGGGGTAAAATGTCATGACATAGTATGACGCTGTCAGGGAACGATGGCACCGACTCTGATGATGGTAACGTTGTCGATAAAGATTATCACGGCAATACATTGCTTGATGACAGATTATCAATGGCTATGCACCGAATGAGTGAAACGATTACACCTATCACACACCTACACGACTGAATTATTTTAACATATTCAAAATATAAGACTTATTTACTTAAAGGCTATAAAATATAATCTTAAACTATTCAATGGTATCCTTGATCTCGGCGCCAATGGCAAGGTTGCCAACATGGCGAGGAGAACAATTTATTGCCTGATAAATAGCGCGTTAATGGCGAGATGTGTTTATGGTGAGTAAATGCTTTCTCTTTGTTTTGTGACTTGTGATAGTATATGGTCAGACTGTCTCAACATCGTCACAAACAATCGCACCACAAGTACCATAAAATGTTTAAACCCAATACCTTAATTCGTTAAATTATTCATGCAACTTTGTTTCATTGTCCTACTGTTAGTCCGTCCGACAATGGACCGCTTATCAATTAAATATATCTTGATTAATATACAGTTTCATTAAAGCACAAAACGTTTTATTATTGGGCCGCGTGTGACCAAAGATTGTATGAATGGTGTCTTATATGCTCTGTTGACCCAATGCAAAAACAGCACAAAAAACAGTGAATTTCATCAATGCTCTGGGAAACGTCGGCTGCCTTTGAAGAGGCCTATTAAGTGGAACTAATAGATAGGCTTAGGTGTACCCAGTCGGAATTAACAGCCCCGTTGAAATTTTCAACAGTTAAATCAGTTCTAACCCTGATCGTAAAACTTCGATAGGTGAGGTGGTTCCTCAAGATTTTTAAGCTTACCTCTTGATTTTATATGTGGTTTATCTTGATAATTGTTAAAGTGCCCCTTGAATTAAGCTACCCTGTTTGTCTTGAACTTTACAAGAGATTCCTGCTTGTAAGCGCGCGCATGATCAAAGCCCCGCCGGCGTTTTAGTGTGCAAGTATGGCGCTCTTTATCTCATTTCGAGAGTTTCTATCTAAAACGTCAAGAAATATTTCCATCAAAAGCAGATTTTGTCATTAGCAAGTTGCATTATCCCTTTATGGTCGTGTTTGAAATATTTTAGATAAAATCGCTACGGATTTGCACAAAGACAGCGAGTCAGAGGTTTTATGCTTGAAAGATAGACAGAAACGATTATAACCTAGCTTGGCCATTTTCTCAAGTGTACTTCATATACTGTCGGTACAGCGAATTCTATTCGCAAAATAAATCATTTCTCAATATCAAGCACATACTCTCTGTCTCTTTGTATCGGAGATTCGAACAGGAGTTGTGTTAAAGACCGACCTTTGATCCAAGATTTATGATATCAAATTCTTAAAATAAAAACGGTTCCTTGGTGTTCGTGAAGAAAGATGAAGAGCACAAGGACATTGCGTTGTGAATATACATAATTCCCGCTTTTGTCTGGGTCTTGATACACAGGGTAGCCTTGAGACACGATGCGCTTTTGTATCTGATTCCTGAAGGGAAGTTCCCCCTTGAAAAGAGTATGTGTGTTGAGTGAAGTCTTGTATAAAATTACTAGAAGATTGTTCTTCCAAGGTGAAACCATTTGTGTGAAATAAGGCCGACTTGAATGGGTTCGATTGGAAGGCTGTGCGGGTAGATAAATAGAAGAATATTTTAGGCTGATGTCAGATAAACACACAGATAAAGGAATTCAAGTTACTGTTTCCCTGACCTTTGGTTGAAATGTCCTGAGGAAATGCCAAAACGTTTTTTTGTCCGAATGAAATAGCATTGATATTTCTACCTTTCTCTGTAGTTATGTTTATACAATATGAATAGATATTAAAGGAAGAATGAAGTACCTGCTTGATCAGTTATGTCCATATACATATCTAAAACACGTCTTCCTTGACCGCGATAGTATCAGTTTCGTGGAACTGTTTGCATTGCATATATCCCTAGGCAAGAAATACGAACGCTTCGCAGATAACATAGAAATAGAGACATAGCACCTCAGCGATTTCTTCTTTAACATTTGTTCACATTTGATATGATTTAAAACATTGTCACAGAAACCCTACCCAGATCAACACTGCTGATAACAATGAGTCACCCGTGTTATTATAGTATATAAAATAACAAACCTGTCAAAAAGTATCAGCTAAAATGTGTGAATGAAAACAGGAAGTCATTTTAAATAATGGGCTGTGCTTTTTAATATTGTTCAAATACATTTGGAAACTGTATCCTAGGGGAATAAATAGTACACTCATATTGGCCCTTTATACATCCCTAGCTGAACAAAGATTCGATAGAGAGCTGAACATAGCGAACGTATCTTCCTGTGGGAAAGTCACACCGTCTTGGAATTTATGGTTTAGCTGATAACAATTAAATACTTTTTAGAAAATGTTCACATTTCACTACTTTTTATAAGCTAACAAAATGTTATTGTTTCAGTGACACGTTTCTAAATTATGAGCTTCCGGGGAGAAATTGTCTGTAACAGTATTTCTAGATTTAAACGAGCAATCTCAAGAACTATCATTCGACTGGGTCATGTTCTACTTCACTTTTATGTTAATATTTTTTTACGAAAAAAGAATTTCATTAAAGCATTTCCGCAATTTCAAGTGTGCAAACACACTAGTTCTGTGGCTCCGTTTGCCTTGGGTGTGTAAAATGTTTATTGCACACTAATAGTATTGTCGTGTGTATTGGTATCCGGGGTAAAGTCTTTAAATGTGGTTGTGGTCGATAATGGTGAAGGGTGTAATAAGGATGCATTGTTTGACGAGGGCAGCTGGCATTACAGTCGAATATACCGATGGAAAGACCACTTGGTCTGTTGTCGTTACAACACAAAGACGGAGATAAAAAGCAAATGAATTTTAACTTTGATGCTTGATCCACACTTATCTTAAGGATAGGTATCCCGCAAATTTGTTCCAGGGCTCTTGGTAGATAGAAGCCATTGTCCGTCGGTCCACACAGAATGAGCCATAAACCACCTGAGGATTTGACGTTGATTCTTTATCGTGGTCAGCGAGGTGTTTTGTCGACAGGTGCTTTTTGGATCTCTTGAACAGTGGTCAGAGTTCATGGCAACAGATTTCATCCCTTGGTAACAGGTAGTTATATGCTATAATTACGCAGACAGGTCGTGATTGATGATTTGGAATTTGACGCCGACTTTCACCTGGTACCCGTGGCCATCATTTCTGCACATTCAGCAATTATCAACACCCCCCCTGCATGACTTTTCCTGTGCCATGCCTTTAAAATAGTTCAATCGAGAACATCGAAAAAATCAAAACCTAATGATATATGACAGGGTTAGCTTTTTCATATCCCGTCGAAAATTTTGATTTGTTTAGTTTAACACTGCATCTAATAAAAGCTATTCATATAGTATTCACCATATTGGACAAAAACGAACACCTTGTGACACCCAGGCTTCACTAACTAACGCAATTTGTGTTTTTATGACAACAATACATAATAACATTTGACTTTTCAATTACTTGTCTTTAAAGTATTATGGATACCTTCCGTGATTGTGTTAACCGCTGTTCTTTGAGAATGTCAAGCACGGTGTATTCACAACGCAAGAGAAATAACGTCCAGTGGCATTCAAGGCGTGACAACAGCTCCGTTTGACTCTTCCTGTGTCCACCCTTTGTGAACATTTCATTCGTGACAACAAAACTCATAACAAAACTCAAGCTTAATCATATATGACATTATTTGACTTTTTCATATCCTGTCCACAATCGTGATTTGTTTTGTTGTAACAAAGTTTAAAATAAAAGCTATTCATATTGCATTCACTACATTGGAGGAAAACACCCTGTGACACTCGAGGACCACTAGTGCGATTTGTGATTTTTCTCTGTGCCTCAGACTTTTGAAAAAGATCATTCGTGCAAAATTAGATTCAAAGTATTTTCCTACATAATTTGATTCTCAATTATGTTTTTTTCTTTCAGTTGCTTAAAGATCTTAAAATGTGTTTGTGAAAATCGTAACTAACCACTGAACATATTCATTCAATGCGTATTCACATTAACGTTGCCAAGATCGATTGGTAACATTCTGTGACCAACAACAGCTCCGCGTGACTTTTCCTGTGTCACGCCTTAAGACGGAAAATTATTCATGACAAAACAAACACAAAAATAAAATCCGGACTTAAAAAGTTGTTTCTTTAATACAACGTGTGCCAGTTGTTCCACGTGTTATTATTCAAGAAGTAATCCCCTGGTACATATCCCCACCCCCCTACGCCAGACGCTTCCATCTAACTACCCGTGTGCATCCAGCCTCGACCCCTCGTGCTCGTATATCCTGTTCTTTTACTACAGCGTGAACCTAACATGCGCTGTTTTATCACCACCCATTTCTGATTCATAATAAGCATTCATAAAAATACCCAACCCAAACATAAGAGCGATCTGCTTTGTTATTAAGTCGCGCGTTAACAACAGTGTCCATTTGAAATCACCCAACCCTTTCATTTAGTTAAGGACGTGTTTTATGTAGCCACGCGACATAGGTATAAACGGCCTATGACCCCGCTGTTCCTTTGTCCTCCCCACACAGGGTAGGGTATAATTTATGAACTGACTTAGTTGTTGAATCAAAATGCATAGATTGGTGACGCTTGGTCATGTCTTTTGTTTCAGAACAATTAGAATCCAGTTTCAAGGTTTTATACCCAAAGTCATCTCGACGGGATCAAGAGTGGTTTTTCCGCTCACATTGGTGTAATGGAAGCTCGTTTAATGATTTGGCGTAAGCGACTGCGTATTTGCATCCATGTCGCACCTGCCGTATTTATATGTACTTAATATCTTCTGTTCAAGCATTCCTGGTGATTTAGTATCATTTGCTCGAAATGCAATTACATGGAACTAGGGAGCACGTAGTTGGGGATGTCTAAACATCGTAAACATTGTGTACGCGATGGCTCCAAGGATTACAGATTGAGCCGGACACACAAGGAGGTCTTATCGCTAGGAAGGTTATACCGCCAATATTTTAACACAGGCTTACGATGTAGTCCTTGGCTGAGCTACGGTCGCTTTGACAAGAAAGCGCTGAATGTCATTATTTTACATTTTTTATGAAACCATAATGTACATCTCTGCTGACTCTTGACAATACAGTTAAGAACTGTGGCCATATAATCGGTGTCGCACGTGTATGTTTGGGCTCTAAGTACGTGCAGATCACTGTACATTGTTATTAGTGTAACGCTTCGTCTCTGAATTTATATAATTTTGATAGTAACAAATAAACCCATTTATCCCTTTGAGATGGGATATTCAGAAACCCATTAAACGTAGACATGTTTCATTTAGGGTCTTAGCATTGCAGGGAGGGCTTGGCAGTAGGGGAAATAATGTGGTGCAGGGATTGTGAGACAGATCATCGTATTGTGTCTCAGTTAATTACAGGCCTTTGAATGCAGCTTGAATGTACGAGTGCTACATTTTGTCACTTCTTGTTTTATTTTTTCTTCTGTATATTTTCTTTCTTTCATTCATTCATTTTTTATATTTTTTTCTCTTCTTATTTTATTTTTGTTGTTGTTTTACGAAATGATAAACGTCAGAGTTACAGCACGCAACGTATCACGCAGTTGAGGAGATTAAACACAAACACAATTTGTCGGTGATTTCCCATATGATTTGTAGCTGGAACAGATTTTCCAATGGCAGTAAGGTGCTTATGTTGCAGTGGTACTTGGTGACCCCTTGACACGACTGTATACTAAACATCCAGATTACCACAATCGTATGTTCGTATGTGTCCTCCATGGAGAAAATGACCCGCCGGACTTCCATACATTTTCTGAGGCGCTTGACGGTCCAGGAATGACCATGCATTAGTTCCAGTTGTTTCCGCTTTTCCTTCAGCTTATTAAGTAAATATATATTAAAACACCTTACCACTTCTACGATGTGTATATTTATTCATCTGAACACCATAGTCATAAAGGGTCTGGCTAGATTTTAATGTCATTCCCTGTTGGGAACATATGGCCTTCCTTAAATAGAAAACAGTAGAGAAGATGGCATAAATATACAATATGGCATGCATGCATGCACGCGCGCGCGCGCTCACACACACATACTTACACACATACATACGCGATGACCCCCATCTCCCTCGGTAAACTGCATCAGTCCCGACGTCTTGTTTATCATAAACATTTTTTGGAATTGTACAAATTCTATGAAAACAAGTTGTTGCTATTGTGGCCATTCGGCGACCTTGTGAATTCACACATGGCTGTTGTCTTATCCACTTTGGACGGGATTTTTGTACTTTGTGCATGTATAGCATAGCAGACATTTCACACAATGGCACCGTTCTGGAACTGGGAACCTGCGTCGGAATGTGGGCAATTGATCGACGACACATGCTTGAAATATCTCCAGACAATAATGCTAAACACGAGATAATGTATTTGTCTCCCACGACCCGAGGCTGTGGTCAGTTTTAGCCATGAGAGGTAATCTGAACGTATGCCGAAGTAATCCTATGTAGTATGAGAGTAGGTGAGTGAGTTAAGTTTCACGTCGCTTTTAGCAATATTCCAGCAACATTACCGCGGGGGACAACAGAAATGGACTTAACACACTGTGCACATGTGGGGAATTGAGCCCTGGTCTTCAGCGTGACAAGCGTACGCTTTAACCACTAGGCTACCCCACCCCCTGGAGGACAAGAAGGTTCAACACACTTATTGCACACAGGTGATAAAGCAATCAATCGATGATGAATAGTTCGGCATAAGTGATAAGAAGTCACAAAGTAGAGATAACAAGCCATTGCTAGACGATAAAAGTCCTACATCTAAGATCGAAAGTCCAGCATATGTGGAAGTCCTGGAAATGAAATACAAAGTCGTGCATTGGAGGTAAAGGATACTAATTTGAGATCACAAGTTCTGTGTGGAAGAAAACAGTCCTATAAAGAAGATAACGAGTCGTACATAGGAGACAGAAGTCTTAAATTCATACAGACAAGTCAGTAGCCCCGTTAAAAAGCGTTACGTAGAGCTTCCAAAATATCGGAATTTCTTAATCCGAACATGATAGAGGTTAGTTTGACAGTTCTGTTGAAATGTCCTAAGCGATACGAGCGCGATGACACGAAATAAGATTTAGAAATGAAGGAATCAAGAAACCTAATGTGTCATATAAAAAATAGGTAGGTGGTTCATTAACAGACTGTAGTTCTTTCTACTACACGGTCGTGGCGTATTGGTCACAAGGACAACACATAAAACCAGTCTTCACACCGTACCCAGTGCATCTAGATAAGAATCTGTTTGTTGGTTCTCGGCACTGGGTTCTCCCTATGGTGCAAACGCGTACATAAACATGTCAGATACTGCAGTTTATAGTCACACACACAAATCTTCATCTAATCAATGAACGCTCCCTAGAGTTTGGCGGCCATCTTGTTTTAATAAAACCCAGGTTTTCATCAGCTTGGTTTCCCTTTATGCCACGTGTTCGTCTAGACTGATAAATAAATGATGACTATCTATCCTATTAAAGATAGTAAACACTGCATAATCCGTAATCAGACTGTAACACTGAATCCAAACAACAGAATTATCTTAGCTTATTGCCCGTTTTTTCATATATAAATAAAAACGGATTTTGCTTCATGTGGATTTTGAAGACGCGTATGGCATGTCAGGTGGAGACTGGAATTAAGGTTCAAGTGAAAGAAATGGAGAGCGCGAGAGCGGCAGGGTTGGGAGTGAGGTGCGTTGGGTGGTATAAAATATCCAAAGACAATACCACAAGACTTATGAATAAGGATATACTTGACTTTAATACAAAATATGATTGCTTACATAATATGTACTACCTAAATGAATAAAATGGTACACCCATACATCATCATTATATAAATCTTGATACATTTATGATAAATAATCTGTTTATAAGTCTTATACTGCTTACAATGAATAGTGACCAAAAATATCGTCATTTTGAATAATATACTCTGGCATGTTAAAATAGATGTTTAGTGCATTATCCCTTACATATTAGATACATACGTCTATTTAGTCAGGATATAAAGGCATTTGAAATAAAACAGTGCTTCTCATCTCCAACAGCACAGACATGATAAACACAAACACACTGGGGGGAAATCTGATGGGCGTCAAGTTTAACTTTAACGTCCGGTTTCTACGCATAATTGCTTAATTGCTTGTTCTGTACATTCTCGAGTATGTTCACGGTGATAAAATACGATAACGCACTGTTACTAACACTGTTACACAACAGTCATTCGTGTATATCCAACATAGACCTGTCTCAAAGACAAACACGTGTAATTTAAATCAGTAGAAGCTAATCAGTGCAAATGAGTACACCTGGACACGTGGACACGTTTACTGAACAGGGAATTGTCCAAATGGTTTGACCATGGCTCATAAAAGCGCACCACGTGCCACGAACGAGCGCAACACGTGTAGGTGATGTTTAATGTTAAGCCAATTATCGTTAATTTTCCCCATCCCGAGATACCAGTATTGATTCATGTGAAAGTTTATTTCGTAAATCATACACTTTGCTTGTCAACTGGCACCGAATGTGTCGGCCCACCTCGACGGCTCCTCCTATTAAGGTTCTGGAACAGGACAGGTTTATTGCGCTATCGCGCCGGGATCCGTTTTAGCGCCATTTTCTATCACCTAAACATGGAAAAAGTGGATTGTTCTTGGTTCTGAAATGGGCATCTGTCAAGTTTCGTTAACACCTGGTAATAGTTTGTCTCTGTGTGTTCCAAAATTGGCTGCCCCCTTATCCACGGGAAACAATATGCTGTGGTCGCGTGGTCAGTGACAGCACGACAAGAGTACGTCGCTAATCGAAATGCGTAGCCACTGAAAAGAAAATTGGAAAGTCGTTAGTCATGTTTAGAGATAGTGATGAAATAATTAGTGTCCAACGCCCAAACAGCAACGCCTCTTTGATCCCCCGGGATCACTAGCGCCGGCTACAATGGACACGCTTCAACCTCATCAAAGTATATTTGCGACATTCTAAAGACACTAAACAGAAAAGGCGTCAAAAGAAAGAACGCATAACGACTCTCGTTAATTTCCCCGTTGTCGGCAATGGCGTAATCGGGCAGTAATGATTCAGAACTAATGTGTACGTGTTAATGAATCTGGTACATTTACTCGACACACAAGCCTGGTACGTGTAGTGTGTAGGTGCTCAACCTACTGGAACATGTAAGTGCAATTGCATCTACTTAAGGTAGACATTAAACAGTCTCCGATGAGTTATAGCGTTTGATAGTTTGACGAAACAATTGACTGGCCACTCGAATGCCTTGTAAGGATTATATAAGACAAACATTATAAGTGTTGTAACTTGTAGTTCAAATGTCTTAACCTAGATTCGATGAAGTACGTGTTCTGTTTCTAGATGAATTAAAGGAACGCTAATGTTTCATTATAAATGAAAAGGGCATTTCGCAACATCTACATAAACTTGAAAGACTTTGATGGGGCTTTAATCATGTATCAGGAACCTTCAGTCGGCAATGTATCAACATTAAACACATTGCGTACCGATCTGAAAGTTAATGTTTAACTCCACCAAGACAAGTATGTAATTTGCTTTCCCCAAAGCAGTAATTGTGTGGTTTGCAAATCCTCTGATCAAGCTCATCAAACTGAAATAATTCTTTCAAATTTATATTGTCGCATAAAAAGCAATTGGGAAATTAGATAATGTCATGGAAACACGGCCATTTGAAATACTAAAGTTTAAATTGACAGTGTGAGGCTTTGGTAAACAAAGGGCTTTATGCTGACAGTCGAGGAAACATGGCTTTGTAGTTATGTTGATGTATACTTTTCGTGGATTAACCCCATGTTAGTCGCTACAGGGTATGATGATGAGGCAAGTTTATACATTGCATCGACTCTGGGGACTTAAGAATTTGTCTGGTCTTCTTTTGGATTTTATTTGGTATAAAATGGTTTTCATTGAGATTTCTGGGACCAAATGGAAGACTAACAGCATCTATTCATGGCATTCAGCGATGACCAGTATCCTTACCCCCATTAGTTAGTCTTTGTCATTATGATGGCACCTATAGGCTACATACTAACACGATGATCTAAAGTGAACGCACCACCGTTATCTGTAACATGGAATTCTACCAAGATATTTGTTCACGTAAACAGAAATCATATCCACAGGATTGTTTCTTTTAGCTAAAATACATTCTGTGAAAGCTCTAATAAGACAGCAATATTATTCCATCTTTGCATGTGCAGTTACGTACTGAAACCTTGAAAGCGGCAAAGCTAGGTTCATATTCATGGAATGTCTACTAAAAGCGCAGACCTTGTGTGATTTGGACTACACTATATGTGTTTAAAAACTGCTATCCTATTGTAATCATTACACACTCACAATGCAGTTGTTGAGAATGTGTCTGGCATGTGTGCCTGCTGTTTTAGACATTCTGCAAAAGTAAACTGTCAGATCATCAAGTTCCGCAATCTGCATTAATCTTTTAGTGCATTTGCAGTTTTGAATACAAACTTTGAATTGTGTGCAGGTTTTAAGACGAAAACAAACAAAACCCAAGAGAATTCGAATCCAGTTTACCCCTGTGTTTACCCCTTTACAGTCTGTGTCATCTGGAACTGATTCCAAAGATATTTGGAATGCACTGACACGATTAGAAACAGCGGTTCTTGATTTGTTTTTTGTTTTTTATTTTAAATGTTTCCAAACTTTAGAAATGTCAATTCCAGTTTCGAAGAACCGATAGTTATACAGCATCGTGTATTTAAACAATAATTCTTTCTGATTGGACAAACCAGTTTCTTTTACGAGGAATTGGAGATTAATTTTATAGATCGCTGCGAATTTCAAAGTAATCCATTGTTTGGTCAAACAAGGGTTCCACATCTATGTTCAAATTTTATTCCCTAATCCTGCCACAGTGCCCAAGGGCTGGTTAATAAATCTGAGAAAACATAACAGTATCCGTTAAATTTCTTTATACACCAATCTACACAGTAGTCACGTATGCTAGGTTATATCCCTCGTTGTAATTAGTAATAAAACACGTATGCTTCACGCGTGTAATTCAATATATTTACATTGATCTACCTGCAGTATCCAAAGCATGTTTTACAGTTACAAAACACCTCCTGTACATAGAACGAATGTATTTGATACACACCTGTAAAAAAAATCACGTGTAGTTCACAGCATGTCCGACAAAACAACACTGACTCACGTATAATGTCTTAGAGCGCTGTGGGAAGGCTCTTTCTGACATACAATCATCTTCCTGTACATGTTTGGCTATTGTACATCTCATAAGTTGGTAGTCTTTACTCTTCACGTCTTTACTCTTGATATCTTTCATCTGATGTATACAGGATGATAAATCTATACACACAGGTAGACTCAAATAACATCGGTAGCAGTATGGACATAAATGTGTCCCACCTGTTTCATTGTAAAGTTTCCGATGTCGGTCAGTATTGATTACAGGTAGCTTACACAGGTAGCCGCGTTACGACCCTCGATGTCAAATTACCCAAGTTCAGATTCTAATTTCTTTCTCTTTGAAGTGATTTGGTCTTAGATTGATTTATTGTTAACAGATGCTTGGATAATTACACGGGTGAAAAGGGAGATTATGAAAATATAGTAGAATATCAGTTTTCAGTTTCATAACCACGAATTATGAGACCCTTGAAGGAAAGTGATAAATATGACTACATTTATAAACCAAGTGAGTCATTGTTCATAGAATTGCACACCTGGCTGGTGGATGAAAACTGGCAAGAAAGTGATGAAAATGTGAAGGCAACTAGTGAAAACAGCTGATACGGGGGCAAGGTTCGTTGTGTTTTTGCGATGTAGAGTCATTGAGGACAAAAAACATTATTATGATGTTTTATTGACAAACTCAATCTGACATGTTTTGATTTTCTGTCACGGAGCCTCTCTGAAAGGAAATACTTGTTATTTTGAGACAAATGTGCCTAGATTTGTCAAACGTTTTCTTCATAAATATTATGCTATCGTATTAGTGATTTCTTTATTCGACCAAATGTCCAAACGCCCTGCAGAAAAAATGTACAAGATCCCGGTAATATTTTTGATCGCCTCCAGCAATGTCTAATCAAGTGATGGATCTGTTTAGATTTTTCCTTCATGTCATTAAGCCAAATAAGATCCCCTCAAAGTGTTCTTTGTCTGTTATCCTGTGCCTGAAATGATTAATCTTTTGAACTATTCATCCGAAAAACCTTGAAAATATTTATAACTAAGGACAAATTAGAAATGAATTTCTTTTCTCCGTGCTCGCGTGTCACACTAGCAGCTGTCTGCGGCCATGACACTTGACGCGTGCCGCCTCGATATGAGTCACGGGAGCGTGTGCCACTAAGGCAACTCTTTGTGCAGGTGAAGGTATGCGACTGAATAGAGTATCAAATTTCAGCTGTCTAACAAACTGATAGAACGACATATTAATGAATAAATACCGGAATTCACTCGTAGAATATGAACGTGAGCTTTAAGAATATTTGACATGAAGACAGGCTGGATTTTTTTTCTGCTAAAGACACACGTCTGGAGCTTAAAGTAAACACAGCTTTCTATAGCCGCCAAACCCTAAGCTCGGGGCTTACGTCGTTTTCTGTTTGTATGAATTATATTCTAATTGATACCCAGCAAATGGTGTCCACCCTACCAGTTATGTGGTCTAAAGGTGTCAGTTTTAACCACAAACGCCTCATTATCAAATAAAGAATCCGATTTTCTACCAGAAAGAACCCATGGCGACCGATTGAATTTCTAAGTATATTATTTACTCCGAAAATACTAGCTTTGATACTGATATCGTAATTTGTGAACGGGGATATCATAAATGTATCCCATCTGGCGTTGGCTTTCGAAGGCGATCTCTTTAGGCACATATAGAAATTGATTTAGCGCCTACAAGAACTCACGGCACGGATACATTAAGAGCAAATGACAAATGCATTTTGATCATTATATTGTTTATTTGTTCCCATTATCTAAAACTATTGTTGATTTATACGCCAAAGCGAGATTGCTTGGAGATTACAAACAGAAGCAGAGTAAAACCTGTGTCACTGGCTAACACCATCAAACGTAGACTAATGTCTAGTCTCTGAATATATATAATTTTGATAGTAGCAAACTAACACATATAAATTGAAAAGGAGCACCTGGGAACCTGGGGAAATCTAGACTTGCTTAAATTAAGGGTTTAGCACTGCAGAGAGGGCTTGGAAGACGGGAAAATAATGCGGTTCAGGGACTGTGAGATATACCACATCAGACATTATTAAGGTTCCTTTGCTAGTAAGGCAGTGGAGGAAGCATAATAGTTAAAGCGTTCGCTCATCACGCCACCTACCCGGGTTCAAATCCCAACATAGGCTCAATGATCAGTCCTCGAACTGCATTTAATTTCCCACCCAGTAACTACACATTACAAACCATACTGGTTAAACGGCGTTAAACCAAATCCACTCTGTCGTATATCTCACAGTGACGGGGGTGCTTTTCTTGGTTTAATTTGATTTGTTGCTAATATGATTTATTCCCTTGATACTTGTAGCAATCCTGAATTCAGTACGTCTCTGCGGAGCCTGGTGTTACTTGTGCCTTGGTCTCCGTTTTTAATGTACGACAATGTACTAATTCTAGACTAACGCTTAGAAACAAACAATTCATTTTAAGCTGAAAACGAACCCCAGTGAGAAGGAAGATTCAGGACCTCAAAGCGAGGCAATCTGGACTTGCTTCATAGGTTCTCTAGCATTGCAAATAGGGACAGAGAATAATGCGTGCATGGACCGTGAGACAAACTATACTAATGCAAGCAATCTGATTACTTTACTAATGACTGACAACCATTAATATCTACGATCATACGGTAGTCACAAAGGGGCTAAAGTTTATATCCGTTTGAAGTAAAAATCCACTGAAGTATGGAACATTCATCAGAGATATATATAAAGCCGCCGACATTAATAGATCGTCATACGTGGACGGGTTCACACCTGTCACAAACCCTCAAAACTGAGGTCGTATGCTGACAATGACTCAGGTCTTGCTGAAACAGATAAAACGCAAACAATCCTACTGAAGTTTCGTTTATGGCGTTTTTATATTTTCAAGAAAGGTCAAGACGTGCACACGTGTATAAAGTCACACTTCTTTGCTATGTTTATGTCATTATATTGATTATATACGTCAGAACACGTGTGACTTCAGATTTCTAACGGCTCACATAGTATCGGTATCGCTATACCAAAAAATCCAGTTAATCCAAAAAGTGCAATTCCCAGTACAAACGAACTAATATCCGTATTAACGAGTCTTGGATTAGCATGTCCATTAAACTATTTATATAGGTTTCCAACAGCCAAGGAAATTCCTGTTTCCAGACAGGGGTATCTGGGTATCTTTGTATTGACACAGGCAAGACCGAACTGCTCTACAGATACAGGTAATGCGATACCTTGATTGTCCAATACACAATGTGGAAGATGGCCCTGCCTGTTAGGGTTTTAAAGTCGCCAGCACAAATGTGGATATCATTTGCAGAATTTGTCTTTGAAATCTATAACCCGCGAACAGAGAATTGAGTGAGTGAACGTCACGTTGAGGAGTGGGTAATACATATACATTTGGAGAGTGAGTTTAGTTTTACGCCGCGCACAGCAATATTCCAGCTATATAGCGGCGGTATACTCCTGGAGAGTGAGAAAGTGATATGAAGTCACATCATAATGAGGAGTGAGTAATACATATTCAGCTGGAGAGTGAGTGATACAAAGGCATATCATATTGGGAGTTAATGATGCATATCTAGTTGTAGAGTGAGTGAGTGATACGAAGTCAGATCATATTGCCCGGAGTGAGTGATACATATCTAGCTGGAGAGTGAGAGTGATTAAAGCAATGTTGTTTCACATTTATGGATTAAGTGATATGAAGTACATGTGCACTGGTGAGTAAGTGAAACATACATGTATCTAGTATGGAAGTAAGTGATAAAAAGCCATAGCAGATATATGCCAACGTTACCTCGTGAAAAAGGGTGAAAATGAACTGTTCCACCCTTCTTTCTCAGAAAGCTCCATCTGCCCCTGCAGTTTATAGAGCTGTCAGCAATACAGAGCCAGAAACAAATATATCCAAGAAAGTCCACGCAAGTCTAGAAAATGTGGCAAGTCTAGATTTCTACAGCTATCCCTCTACAGATACGTTTAGTCTCTGAAAATAAACAAAATCTAAGGGTTCCTTTTCATTATATTATATTTTTTCACTGCAAGCTTCTTTTCTGTAACATAGGTTCATTTCAGAGACTAGTTGTTAGTTTAGCTATCGAGAATATTTCATACTTCCTAGACATCTACTTCATTTCAGAGACTAGTTGTTAGTTTACCTATCGAGAATATTTCATACTTCCTAGACATCTACTTCATTTCAGAGACTAGTTGTTAGTTTACCTATCGAGAATATTTCATACTTCCTAGACATCTACTTCATTTCAGAGACTAGTTGTTAGTTTACCTATCGAGAATATTTCATACTTCATAGACATCTACTTCATTTCAGAGACTAGTTGTTAGTTTAGCTATCGAGAATATTTCATACTTCCTAGACATCTACTTCATTTCAGAGACTAGTTGTTAGTTTACCTATCGAGAATATTTCATACTTCCTAGACATCTACTTCATTTCAGAGACTAGTTGTTAGTTTACCTATCGAGAATATTTCATACTTCATAGACATCTACTTCATTTCAGAGACTAGTTGTTAGTTTAGCTATCGAGAATATTTCATACTTCCTAGACATCTACTTCATTTCAGAGACTAGTTGTTAGTTTACCTATCGAGAATATTTCATACTTCCTAGACATCTACTTCATTTCAGAGACTAGTTGTTAGTTTAGCTATCGAGAATATTTCATACTTCCTAGACATCTACTTCATTTCAGAGACTAGTTGTTAGTTTACCTATCGAGAATATTTCATACTTCCTAGACATCTACTTCATTTCAGAGACTAGTTGTTAGTTTACCTATCGAGAATATTTCATACTTCCTAGACATCTACTTCATTTCAGAGACTAGTTGTTAGTTTACCTATCGAGAATATTTCATACTTCATAGACATCTACTTCATTTCAGAGACTAGTTGTTAGTTTAGCTATCGAGAATATTTCATACTTCCTAGACATCTACTTCATTTCAGAGACTAGTTGTTAGTTTACCTATCGAGAATATTTCATACTTCCTAGACATCTACTTCATTTCAGAGACTAGTTGTTAGTTTACCTATCGAGAATATTTCATACTTCCTAGACATCTACTTCATTTCAGAGACTAGTTGTTAGTTTACCTATCGAGAATATTTCATACTTCCTAGACATCTACTTCATTTCAGAGACTAGTTGTTAGTTTACCTATCGAGAATATTTCATACTTCCTAGACATCTACTTCATTTCAGAGACTAGTTGTTAGTTTAGCTATCGAGAATATTTCATACTTCCTAGACATCTACTTCATTTCAGAGACTAGTTGTTAGTTTACCTATCGAGAATATTTCATACTTCCTAGACATCTACTTCATTTCAGAGACTAGTTGTTAGTTTAGCTATCGAGAATATTTCATACTTCCTAGACATCTACTTCATTTCAGAGACTAGTTGTTAGTTTACCTATCGAGAATATTTCATACTTCCTAGACATCTACTTCATTTCAGAGACTAGTTGTTAGTTTACCTATCGAGAATATTTCATACTTCCTAGACATCTACTTCATTTCAGAGACTAGTTGTTAGTTTACCTATCGAGAATATTTCATACTTCCTAGACATCTACTTCATTTCAGAGACTAGTTGTTAGTTTACCTATCGAGAATATTTCATACTTCATAGACATCTACTTCATTTCAGAGACTAGTTGTTAGTTTAGCTATCGAGAATATTTCATACTTCCTAGACATCTACTTCATTTCAGAGACTAGTTGTTAGTTTACCTATCGAGAATATTTCATACTTCCTAGACATCTACTTCATTTCAGAGACTAGTTGTTAGTTTACCTATCGAGAATATTTCATACTTCCTAGACATCTACTTCATTTCAGAGACTAGTTGTTAGTTTACCTATCGAGAATATTTCATACTTCCTAGACATCTACTTCATTTCAGAGACTAGTTGTTAGTTTACCTATCGAGAATATTTCATACTTCCTAGACATCTACTTCATTTCAGAGACTAGTTGTTAGTTTAGCTATCGAGAATATTTCATACTTCCTAGACATCTACTTCATTTCAGAGACTAGTTGTTAGTTTACCTATCGAGAATATTTCATACTTCCTAGACATCTACTTCATTTCAGAGACTAGTTGTTAGTTTAGCTATCGAGAATATTTCATACTTCCTAGACATCTACTTCATTTCAGAGACTAGTTGTTAGTTTAGCTATCGAGAATATTTCATACTTCCTAGACATCTACTTCATTTCAGAGACTAGTTGTTAGTTTACCTATCGAGAATATTTCATACTTCCTAGACATCTACTTCATTTCAGAGACTAGTTGTTAGTTTACCTATCGAGAATATTTCATACTTCCTAGACATCTACTTCATTTCAGAGACTAGTTGTTAGTTTACCTATCGAGAATATTTCATACTTCCTAGACATCTACTTCATTTCAGAGACTAGTTGTTAGTTTAGCTATCGAGAATATTTCATACTTCCTAGACATCTACTTCATTTCAGAGACTAGTTGTTAGTTTACCTATCGAGAATATTTCATACTTCCTAGACATCTACTTCATTTCAGAGACTAGTTGTTAGTTTACCTATCGAGAATATTTCATACTTCCTAGACATCTACTTCATTTCAGAGACTAGTTGTTAGTTTACCTATCGAGAATATTTCATACTTCATAGACATCTACTTCATTTCAGAGACTAGTTGTTAGTTTAGCTATCGAGAATATTTCATACTTCCTAGACATCTACTTCATTTCAGAGACTAGTTGTTAGTTTACCTATCGAGAATATTTCATACTTCATAGACATCTACTTCATTTCAGAGACTAGTTGTTAGTTTACCTATCGAGAATATTTCATACTTCATAGACATCTACTTCATTTTAAATATTCTGACAACATGTTCAAATGTGGACGACGACTGTCGAAATTGAATGTAACGTCCAACAGTTCAGATTCAAAAGCAAAACACGCGTGACCATATGGCAATTAGACGTCATGTTAAGAGCATTTTAGACATAATAGGAACCACATCAGAAACAATGGCCCTATTCATGGAAATGTCAAGAGATATTCTGAAAATCCATGGTAAAGGTTGAGACCCCGAACTCAAGTGCTTCATCAAAGTCAAACTCATTCACTCCACGATCCCCTGGGTACAGAATCCGGCTAATACCACCTCGTGAGTGCGGTAAGAAAAGTGACCCCTGACCTGTCGTCTGCTCGTGTGACGCGCGTGCCAGGTGTACTTCTGCCCTCTAGTGCTTGTCAACGGGGTCACAAATATTCTTACAAGCGATTAAAGGTCTTGAAATTTGCTTGCTTAGCAAATATAGAATCTTCGTATCTTAACCACCTGTCATTGAAATGACGGGATCCTATCTCTTGAACCTTACTGAAAAGGTACTTTTAGTTTAGAATTTGATTTATAACACCCTTTAATAAATTCCCGGAACTTTATGAAATGATTACACGACGGGATTGGCTCGTGGCATGCGATTCCTGCACAAGATGGCCTAATCTAAGGAGATGTCATTCAGCCGGGAGACATGGCGCGCTTTTCAAGTGTCGTCTGCTTTATATATTGCGCGTTCCTCGTGGTCCCATATTACACCGACACAATAGCCTTGGCTCTTCCCTTATCTCTCAGCCTATCTCCAGCGAATTTATCTTTATTTGAGGGGTCGCTTCCTGTGTTATTTGTAAAGCCGTAGAGCTCAGTGTGGGGCGACCCACTGGATACGGTAACTACGCTAACTTACACCTATTACATTGTACACACACACACATGACCAGCTGGAAACACCTGCCGCCACACTTGTACCGGGTTGGCTAACATTCGCTGACTCAACAAATTCGAAATTTGAACTAACTTCCTCAAACTTTATGATACAGTTTTGAAAGTTCATTTGAGTCTCTTCCATGATAAGTCCGTGGTGAACAAAACCATATTCTCCTCCTCAACAAACTCATAACTACAATCCAGAAGCGTGTATTAAAATGTTCACTTTTTCACGGACACACGTCAACCAGTTTCAGAAAAGGTGTGTGTTTTCGCTTGTATTTTCAACATGACAGTTAAAAAGAGAAATGTCTTACATTGTATATAGAAAAACAATTAAGAACTAAATGTCCAGTAAAAAGCAACAGACCATATTTATTTCCTCAAGATTCTGCCAAGAATCTATTTCTTTTTTTAAATAACCTCCCCAAATCACAAACATGTGTGGTCCTCATGATCCCTCACGACGGAGATGCTGTGAAAGTAAGATACGGATCATAAGACTTGAATGTCTTTAAAAGCTGATTCGTTATCCCGGGTTAACACTTTGTAAGACAACAGCGGGTACTTGAAATATCCAGATTACAGAAGCTCCACTCGAGGCCATCGCGCCCAATTACCCACAAGGTGAAGGCCATTGTCAGTGTCTAATACCGTACGGATTTCGATATACTTGTCGTACAGACCTGTAGTATATATTCATTTTTTATATGCCATTGCCCCTAGAAGGTAGACATCGAGCACTTATTTCATCACGCGATGCTTGATAGGTTTTTTTGTGTGTGACAATACACAGGTACAACGCTAACTTAAATAAATAGTATTGTGATACGTTCAGTCAATCCGTTACCTGTGCGGATATCGTTTTCCAGTTTTTCATTACTTTAGGTGTGACTTCTTCCATCCTTTGGGTATAACGCGCTATAAAGAATACTCAGAGTAAATGAGAGAATGTTTGTCGTCTTGTGCACGTTATACTAGAACATACTTTGTATCCTTAAAAGTCGAGAATGTGTTTCGGGTGGATAAAGTGTTCCTATATACCGTAGTGGTTAATGTGTGACTCGCCGAAGGTCCAGATCGATTCCCCGCAGATCGATTCCCCAATTTCCTGTGCTGAACTCACTCACTCACTCACTCACTCACTCACTCACTCACTCACTCACTCACTCACTCACTCACTCACTCACTCACTCCAGCCTCTGGCCATACGACACGCACAGGGGGGTTGGAATCTGTCCAATATCATGAATCTGTTCCACGAGGCAGTGTTGGTGGCAGTTATAAAACTATCTCCCCTTTCGTAAATCCTTCCAAAATAACTGTAATATATCTGGTGAGTGGCATGTTTACGTTATAATATACAAGACGAAAGAACAAGGTGGCCCACAGGGTGTGAAACGTGCTGTAGCAGACAAAATAGCTTGCTGGCGAGTCTACCGACACACAAGCATAGAGATAACATTGACAGATTGGTCTTTCCGGGCCACAAAGCGATGTCAGCATTAAGACGATTTTCGCAAAGACTTAGACAAGGACTTAGCAATATTCCAGAAATATTACGGCCTGAGACACCAGATAGGTCTCATTCTTCAGTGATAACACACGCTTAAAACAGACTCACTAGAGGAACAAGCCCCTGTTGATCAAAACTCAAACTGATCAAACTATAGTCACACGTAGCGGCCATTTTGACCACCCGATCTCTAATTTCGTCGTCTCGAATGACAAACATGAGCTTCCCTGATGCCTCCCCCGCACTTCTACATGAACGGGTAGACTAAACTACAGGGTAGGGGTGGTAAGACTGGTCATTGAGAACACACCAGCCACACCCACGTCTGCACCCGCATGTAACGTCATTCCTCCAAGTGCATACACTCCCTTCATAGAACATCTGGACAGGTGTTACATGCCTCTGAACAGAAACTTGTTATAGGACTACCGGATTAAACAAACATATTCAAGATCACTTACAAGACCTTACATTTCACATAAAATCATTCTTTGAGTTTTAATATTCCTTTATACATTTCCATTAAACCACAAGTCTACATTTTTCACAATCAACAAAAATGTCATGTTTATCCAAGTAAAGTTGACTTTTTCATATCTTTTCACCCTCAGGGGTTTAAAAGCATTGAAAAATTCAAAACTTCGTTTTAATGAGTGTGTCAAAACTTCTACAACAATGCACGCAAGTTATAAATACAGTTCTCGCAAATAATACAGTATAAAATAACTACAAGCGCTGATTGTACCGGAATAACTAGGTTTTGAGTGTAAAGTATGAAAATTTGTGAAAAGTTTAATTGGGCATTTTAATAGGTCACTCCAGCGTATGTCGAAGTGTTCGAAAGGCTTAATTTCAGTCTAAAAATTATATCTTACAATTATTTCGGATTATCGGGTAAGGTTTATTCACTATTAAATTATATGTCTTGATCTCTTCTTCTACTGAGTATTCAGTGTTCACAATACCCACCGAGATACGAGGATGTAAAAGTGTCAAGTCTTCTCCTTTCTCCCGCCTTCCCCACCCGGCGTCCCTGGTGTACGTGACGGGTCAGGGTGTAGGGGAGATCAGAGAAACGTCCCCGTGATGTTATCTCGCCGGTCGGCAAACACACACACACACAGACCACGCCGCCAATGTTGCAGACACTGCCGCAGACACCGATCAGACACAGTCTCAGACGCTACTGCCATGTTGCTGTCGTGGGAAATTTCATCAAGTCAATTTTTGTCACGATGTCTTTTCGAGTATGGTCACGTTCGAAAGGTGAATACAGGCGTAAAAGGTTTCCTATTATTTACTGTCCTTCCTCCTTCTGATCATATCCAGCAGAGTATTAAACTTTTCTCACGATGTATATAAAGGAACAGGTGCAATTACAACCACGGAGAGGGGAAGTAAATGCTATATCGCACAGATACAAGCACATGCAGTTTGTAGCATTATACGTAAAGACCAGATGGGCTGTATTAACACGTATGGTGTCGTATTAACAGTCGTCGTACAACATGCTCAACAAAGTCACATGACTTTACATCTAGTCTAACACTTCATAAACGTTACAAGGATATATAGGACACTATGTTGGTATGGATAAACGTACTTGTGGTATAACACTTAACACAGTCACAAGGATATGTAAGATACCGTTGTTATTTAGGCGTACATGTGTAAGAACACTTAATAAAGACACAAGGATATATAGGACACTGTTGTTGTTTAGGCGTACTTGTGATATGATACTTGTTAAAGATCACCATTCTTGCCATAAAAGGTCGTGAGAGGCGACTAAAGGGATCGGGTTGTCAGGCTAGCTGACTTGATTGACACGTGTCATCGGTTCCCAACTGTGCAGATCGATGTTCATGCTGTTGATCACTGGACTGGATGGTCCAGACTCGATTATTTACAGACTGCCGCCATATAGCTGGAATATTGCTGAGTGCGGCGTAAACCTAAATACACTCACTCACTCACTCACTCACTTATTAACGACACAAGGGTAAATACAGAACATTGCGTTGATATGGATAAGACGTACTTCGAGTATGACACTTGATAAAATCACATGAGATATATAGACACTAAGTTGATATGGATAGACGTGCTTGTGGTTCAACACTGAATAAACACACAATGATATATAGGGCACTCTATTGATATGGATAGACGTATGTACTTGTGGTTTAACGCTTAATAACGTCACATCAGAGACCATGTAATGTAATATACTAACAAGTACCCTTTCACTTTCACCTATCTTCTTCGAATCATATGCGACAATCTGTTTGTGCTTGTGTGTATTTATTTGTACATGTCTTGACCAATACAGGTGTTGTATCTGTATGGCCAACCCAAAGCTTCAATGTTGTAGTGATAGTTAAGCCTATGGATGTATAGTAATTTTATCCTTTACCAATCTGAGGGACAATTATATTCTTTTAGAAATTATCATTTAAGCTATTAACTATTTCCTTGTAGACTTGTGCAAGTCAAATCCAAACACAACATAGATACTCTGAACCGTTCTGGCTCAGTCTTTTTCTCTAAATGCCAAGTGCCAGACAGGATGGTAACAAGTACCATCTCGAGGTATACGAGCGAGTCGGTATAGTTTTACGCTGCTTTTACCAATATTCTAGCAATATCACGGAGGTCGACACCAGAAATGAGCTTCACGCATTGTACCCATGTGGGGAATAGAACCCGAGTCTTCGGCTTGACGAGAAAATGCTTTAATCACTTGACTACCCTACCGCCCCAGCTCAGAACGTGTAATCCAAATATGATCTGTTTCATGTAATTAGTTCCAGCATATCAGTTTGAGTTAGTGAATGTAGCAGTACTCTGTAGAAAGCGAACTTCCAGCTATATCACAGCAGCCAGAAAATAGTAATACAAATAAAACCTGGACCAAGCAAACCAGTGGCTGACAGCATGACCAACATGGCATCGGGGGTTTTCAAGACATCACAGGCATCCTAAACCAGCCTGCTCCTGAATCCACACCAAACATAGAATGTAACAAATAACAAATAACAATTGTGATCATGAATGTTACAGAACATGTAGTTACCCCATCGCCCCACTACGTATTTAAGGGGATCGCACCGTGGATCCTCCGGACATGCGTATCTTTATACAAATAAACAGCAATCGAAGCGAGGTCAGCACATCCACGTTAAACCGTATGCCGTAATTTGATGTTGTTTACTCAGAATCAGAATTTTTTGCTGTTTATTCATACTATTATCACCATCCAAAAGTATAAGTGGACATTTTCAGATTTAAAACAAAACCGGCAATATCAACACCATACTCGTAACCACAAACCAATATTTGTATTATCGTTAATATCCTATCCCAGAAACATTAAACTCCAGCATTCACAAAATAAGGTTGCACATGAAAGTGCAGTACGTATTAATCTAAGGAAACCCAGCTAGATCATTCGTTGGGGCGTCTAAAGAAATACAAATCATTTCTGCCTAAATGAACAATCGTTCATAATGAAATGACACAAGGAGACAGTGGACCGTTGACAGGTCCGATATCGGCCCGACAACAATAAATGGCCTGTGTCATCCTCGTCAGGTGTGGAGGCCAATTAGACAGGTAAAGTGAAATTCTACACTCTAGACAACCTGGCAAAAGCACCTGGCCACAGGCTGTGATTAAAATTCATTGTCTACCTCAACAAATTACCACTGTATGTATTTTATAGCATTGTATTCTATGACTTAAATGTGTGATGATTTGAAAGAGGATGTGTTATAATCGTGATAATTTGACCTTTAACACACGGATAGCATGTAGAGGAGCCTCTTTAATTGAGACAGCCTAGACAAACACGTGTAAACATCCTTTTCAATATTCCAACCCAATTAAGGAAATCAAACTGCTTGATACAACAAAATGGTGTCCGAGTTGACGGCATGTAAATAAACAGCTTGTCAATATTTTTGTGATCTGTGTCGATAGGAAAACAAAGTAACGAGGGGGATAATACCATAATTGTGGATATAATCCTTAAATGGTGGTCACATACCAAATCTGGCAAGAAGAAAACCATTGATTTGTTTTTATAGTCGTTGAAAAAAGAAATATATCGTCTTGAATCAAAGGCAATATTCTGTGTTTTATACAGATGGTGATTGTTTATTTTCATTATGGTATACCACATCAAGAGCTGATTTCATAACTGCCATATCTATGCAGCATATCACATGATCTGTAGATGGTTTGTAAAAGTTCATTCTTTGGGGTGTGATGCGCATTAATATGTAATGAAGATATTTAACATATTATAAGACTACAGAAAATAGTTACAACTAAACGACCATATATGAATCCGTCTTTTCGCTGGATCGCGTTGAAACCTTTTACCTGCAACATACATCAGATTTATGCATTGGTAGTATTCCCTATCATTCATGTTAACATCTTGTGAGTAAAGCAGGAAATTGTCCATCTTCATTTTGATAAAGACGAAGTGAAAATCCCAAATGATCATGACGTGCCTGGACAACGTTTGGAGAAAACAGGGTCGCACCTCGTAATTTTCGTTCGTGTTATTACACTGGCAATACGTCACGAAATAGGTTAGTAACAGAGATTCAATACATGCACGATTAGGTTCTTGAGAGTCATGTAGAAGTTGGTATTTAGGAATAAGACACAGTTTTGTGGATGTCAAGTTCTTCTTTATTGTTGACACGACGTTTCTGGGCTATTCCTTGCCCTTTCGTCAAGTGGATGATTACTTTTGGTGTGTACCGATCATCCATGAAGGTTCAGAATGTATGAATATTTCGTATTTATCTCACTATGTGTGTGTAGAGGTGAACGGATGGAAGCCTGGCTGGGTGGATAACAGAGGAACTACTTGTGCCTTTTTAAATAGTTTGTTTGTTTATTACACCCATAGCACCCGTCTCAATCTGTAAACAGCATTTCAACAAAGGCGGGGAAAGGGAGACAATCCAATCTTGACCATGAACGACGTCACGCAATCATTTTACGTCCGCTAAATGTACCTCGTAAATAAGTAAATGTTTTTATACAATATAAGTCGCCGATTTTTTTTTTATTTCTTAAAGCAGATATGAAAAAAAAATTCATGTTGGAATTACGACCTGTGTTGGACACCATGTCCTTGATTCTAAAGTGAAACACGAGTGGAGTTAATTACACACGACCAAACACATAACGACATTTAGTCCATGAAGTGTCGACTTGAACATGAACCAACCCTGTATCACAATAATTGGAAAAGCACCCTTTAAATTATATACTAGTATCTTAAGATAGAGTTGCCTTAATTAACAAGACGTATCCGAATGCATTTCAGTTTTAAACACGAGAAGTCGGACTCTCCACAAGACGCCCCTTTGATTTAGGCTGTTGGTTTGAATCGGATATAATTTCGGAAGCGCCCAAAATGGCTTACAGCTATAAGAACATAATGGATGTATTTAACGAGAAACTAACAATAATCTACCACTAATATTTACGACAGGATATCTGCTTGTAGACAGTATTCGTTACAAAGGAAAGGATTCATAAATGTCACACTAATTGTGCTTTCAGTTACTTATGTCGTGTTTCATAAGTATTAGACTGCCCACCTGTAGCATGCACGTGTACAGTTAAGTGGCTAGTGGATTGTGTTCGTTACCTGAAACCAGCCTGCTTTGCATCTAAGCTTCGTCAGGAATAGATACTGTTGAAAAAAAACACACACACCCTTTTCAGTAGATCTGGTCTCGTCATATAGTGTTTGAACTTACACACTAAGCAGTCTTATGGTGAGTATCATTAACCAAAGACCATAAAATAAGGTAATAATATAACTTGTGCGTAATACTATAGAGCTGTAACTTGTGAATATCGCCTTGATTAAAATGCGCCTTGTTCGTCTAAAATATACTGACAGCAAAAGAAACGCATTTTTCGACAAAAATTAAACTCCGATAACACTAAGCGTTCATGTTCATGTCTTCTATCTGAAAACCTGACAAAAAGCCAGTTGCGTTTCTTATGCTGTTCAGTATACTTAATATTCAACTTACTGCAAAACTACTGAAGCGCAGTACTGCTACGGTGAGTTTTAGTCTCATTGTGAGTTATTAGTCCAACGTAGGAGATAATGATACGAAAATAATTATAGTATATCCTTCGTATGTCAGGCACAGGAGATACCAAGTCGCCCGTATAAGACATACTATCTCCTATATGTTTTGTATTTGCATAGAGAATGGTAAAACTGCTTCTGTTTACTGAAAAGTCGTCAGAGTTAGCACCTTCCATAAACATTCCTATAATATGTCGACGATATTTTCAGTTGAAATTGTGTTTATTTCCGTCGAAGCATATCTAAATTATTTACAGAAACTAAACGTTAGGCTAGGCCCTTTGTCCATTCTAAACTGAAAAAAAACATCGGTTTAAATAAAAATCGCATTGATGACAGTTGATTTGCTGAGTGGAATTTCCCATCAATCCCTCACATCTCATTAAGTGATTCATTGCATGCTCACTCGCAGACAAATCGCATCACTCAAGATTTCAGGAAAAAAACATCCCCTACTTTCAACAACACCTTATTTCCTGTGTAAAGTCCAGGAATGGTCTAATGAAATACAACCTGTTGCGTGCAAGCAACAAATCAGTCAGAATAGTAACAAAAGTTCAAGGGGATCACGGTTAAGTATGGAGAAAGACAATAGCACTCGTGTCAGTCGTTCTGCTGAAATCATCACGTCTCGAGTATTGCCAGTCAGCGCATTCTGCGAACAGCCGGGTCGTATTCACGAAGGAGGTTTATGTGACAGGTGTTGATTTCGATGAAGAGATCAACGTTACGCACAAGAACTTTTTACAATGTTTTAAAAGTTATTTGTATTTCATTTTGATTTTACGGGAGAATAATTGGACAGTGTTGTGTTGGATATTTGAAACTGTCACATTATTCAAGCATGTTTATTTTTACTTCAATGTCAGATTAGAGAGACAGACGTCAACTCCTCCACGAGAACTTCCAAGAACATCCGAGAGCAATACAATAGTGTAAAATACGCTACCCCATACCCCATAATTAAGTTCATCTTCATCTCGAATCATGTGTGCATATGCCGATGATCTAATTTTGGAAAGTATCCAAAACACCTCCAGTATTTGCTGGCTTTATTGTAAAACGCTGCGTGCTTCCTGAGATTGTCACGGGCGCAGAGAGTCGCATCACGTAATGCTAAGAAACATGGAAATGTAGCATTAACGATAACAGCTACCATGGAACATTCAAGAACCTTGCTTATAGGTTTTATATAGGTATATCAAGGTACGAACAAAAGCATATATAGATAGATAGATAGATAGATAGATAGATAGACAATACGATCTCTATGGTAAGGCTGACGTCTTATCCTAATTGCGTAAATCAGTGCTCATGCTGTTGATCACTGGACTGGTCGAATATTATTTCAGACTGTCACCGTATAGCAGGAGTGCGGAGTAAAACAACAAACAAAACAAAACCCAAATGGTTATGCTTTATGTGTAAATGAGGAACCCTTAAAATCTTTGTATAAGCGTTCGATCGCGGTTTTTCTTTTTTGGAAATGAAAACTAGGCTCTAACCCTAAACTCAAACAATTCAAGCCCTGTACATTGAAACTGGAAAGGATATGGCGTTTTGATAGTCGGTTGCGTAAGGTCATATTACTAGGGTCAAGCTGAATCGTTTTGGTTGAAACTGCTGTAAACATCCGCACCGAGGTTGGGTCTCTCGTGAGATTACGTCATGACTAAACAGACGATGGGAGATCAAAAACAATTTGTGCTGAATGTTTGGGGCGGGAAAATAATGGTTTTACAGGGCAATGTCTTTGTCAGGCCGCTAGGCATATTTTTACAACATTGTTTTCCATTGTCAACTTATAAACGTCGAGACGTTCGGCTGTTTGAGGAACACTGGTTGGGGTAGAAGTACGTGGCTGTTTGTCCAATCCTGAAGCAAAAGTAATGAAAAAAAACACATTAAAGTTTGAACTATTTGGTAAGTCTAGATCACTGCTGTTTCGGGAATGATGTATTCCTTTATTCTTATTATATCGAACCAGATGATGTAGAAACCGAAAATATGTTCATTTCAAAGACAAAGTGTTACGTTAAGGGGGAAGTGGCAAGGTGTTATAAGAAGTGTGTTAGGTAATTCAGGTAATGTTTGTTTTCAAATAACTTCATTGACACAAGTCATGAAAATGACAGGCGAACGTCAAAGACGGTTTTATCCGAGTCGTTTTGTTTTTCTGTTTCCTGTTTATTAGGTGAAACAACACGATATACACATGCGTGTGGTACATATCGGTGTCCATACCCCAGTAAGGAGTTGACTGTTTGCTTCGACAATGCCCTAACCTTAGGGCAACGCTCCATTGATATTTACTGAGAGACTCGACTCTTGTGGGTAAAGTATTGCCGCCTTCTTTGCCCGGAATGCCCCGAGCTTGTCGCGCATGGGCTCGGTTGATTAAAACACTAGTTGTTGACGTCAGTATGTAGTTTAAACAATATATTATTGTTAACTTACAAAAATCAAATATCAAGTATTAGTCGACCAAGAGCACAACCTAGGGCGCGACAACAACGGAAATATAGTCTGAAGTATCCGTATAATGATGGTGAGACAAGAATAAATATAATTGCATTACATCACAGTGGTCATGGTAACCTAATTATCTATTCCCGAGATGGGAAAAACTTAAAACCTGGAGAAACGTTTAGGACTCGGCGATGCTATAAAGGCTCATAAGTACATGCATCATAAAGATCAAATAGCCATCATCCTATTACGAACCGACGTTGTACTCGTATGTTCTCACAATCGGAACAGATGCCTTGTCCATTATGCTATAAATTTCAGGAGGCCGCAATGTTAACATATTATCCCAACACATAATTGTGGACATGACACTAGAAACACCTTATAATATCCCCATTCCTTCTTCATTGGCTATATGGTCAAAAATGCTGGATGCTGATACAACATCCACGATGCACCCTATTGAGATAAATATACAACGTACAAGCATCTTCACACAGTTTCTGTACCGAGTACTTCTCATTAGCACTTGCATTTTGTATCTTCTTTCATCATCAATGTCTTGTCAAGGCCAGTTTGGACTTTTGATGTCCTCATTATCTACTTATGACGTCATTGCGTCACAGTTTCGCGCCAAAATCAACCCGTGCATAACATTCTGTAAGTTTGTGTATGGTAATCTGACAATGCCACGTGTTAATCGGTTTAGGTATCCCGTCCGTTAATGATATAGGGAGCCACAAGCGTGGTGATAACGTATTACATGGTATGATTGGTAGGTGTCGTCATAATTACAGTAGACGTTGGACACTGTAGCTGCGTTGTTGACGGGGCTCCTTCTGTATGTCGTAACGAAAAACAAACAGGCTGTCTACGCGAACCAACAGGAGAACGAGTTTATCTTTTCTGGTGAATAGAAATAACCTTTCACAGCTTATTGTGGGTCCTTTAATTTAAACCTGTTTTATTTTCATCTACTCCAACCCCAATATATCAATAGTGCCCGATAATAATTGTGTTAGCAAACATACTGCAATCATTATACGGAAAATAATATGTTAGTAATCCCAGAATCTTGAATTGAGAGCATTTCGTAAAGACTAGCAGCCTTCAAAGACGTGTACTCAAACAAGTCAGAACATGGAAATTGCTGTAACAAAACATTTAACGTTCGTACATTCATACTTCACACTGTGCACAATCATCATATGTCGTCTTCAACATCGGACGACCCGGACACATTTCTGACCAGGGTCAGATATACCCTTTTGAGAAAGGAGGGGTGCACAGTTCAGAAAGTAGGTGTGTAGGTGTGCGCTGTTCCTTTTCACAACAGCTTCACTGGTCATTTAATAAACATTCAGTGTGAGAGAGAAGGGGTGCACAGAAAGTAGGTGTGCAGGTGTGCGCTGTTCCTTTTCACGACAGCTTCACTGGTCATTTAATAAACATTCAGTGAGAGAGAGAGAGCGGGGGCACAGTTCAGAAAGTAGGTGTGTAGGTGTGCGCTGTTCCTTTTCACGACAGCTTCACTGGTCATTTAATAAACATTCAGTGTTAGAGAGAAGGGGTGCACAGAAAGTAGGTGTGTAGGTGTGCGCTGTTCCTTTTCACAACAGCTTCACTGGTCATTTAATAAACATTCAGTGAGAGAGAGAGAGAGAGCGGGGGCACAGTTCAGAAAGTAGGTGTGTAGGTGTGCGCTGTTTCTTTTCACGACAGCTTCACTGGCTATTTAATAAACGTTCAGTGCGTGTGCGTGCGTGTGTGTGAGAGAGAGAGAGAGGTAGAGGTGTGTGGGGGATGGGTTGGGGGAGGTACACAGTTGTTTTTCAGTAAACCCATTCTGGTTATTCAGAACCATTTGATATAATATATATGGATCCATGTTAACAGAGCTGATCATCCTATGGATGAGTGGGCGAGTTAAGTAGCATTCCACTAACGCCTGGGGACACCAGAAATGGTCTTCACACATTGCACCAATGTGGGGAATCGAACCCAGGTCTTCGGTGTGACAAGCGAACGCTTTAGGGATACCTCACCACCCCTATTATCCTATGAGCGCAGGGATGCTATTCCTTCAAAGCATTCTCCCCGACCGACAGGAACTGGCCTAAACATCAGCTACCTTCCTTTGTAGTATTTGCATACGATACATATCGATATATGAGTTAAAACGATATCACACGTTTTGTAATTAAGTATATGTGTCAGATAAAAATCTAGACTTTCGTTTACAACTGATGCTTCCCATCTTAATTAATTGACATGCTCAACATTATGTAAAAAAAAAGGAAAGAATAGTTAATTATCCATCTTACTAGAGTTTAGATGCTGTTACCAAAACCATAATGCTTAATTATGGCCTTAGCATGTAGAAAATTGAGATCTGCATGCCATTCACTGTCTAAAACTTTAGCTTCCAATATATCTCAACACGTGTATGCAATTTATTTACAAAGACACAACCCTATAAGTCAGTATTGAATGTCATTGTGTGATAATTAGAATGTCATTTTCTGTTGTATGTGTAAGATTATTTAATGTAATATAATTTAGTTGATACAATGTGCCACTAAACGTTTCAGTTAATGTTTCTAGTTAAACAGATTCACTTTCTTTAAGGAGCGATTTATTACCAGAGCATAAATTCAAATAGCTACGGTTTTGATTTTACTTTCGCTTCTCGAGCACCTGCTGATGTGGATTCTCTCCCTTGTCATGTTCGTTTAAGGACGGAGGTGTATCCGAAAGTTTCTCATGGTTAATGTGTTGTTCAGTTAAACTAGTTTGACTCTAAGTGTGCATTGAAAGGCTATGCGCGATATACTTTTCACAGACTGTATCCCAGTCAATACTGTTTCATGGGTTTGAAAAAAAACGTATTTATCACATATTTTCAACATTACCACATTTTAGATATTTTGGACAAAAGCAATTCCATGAGTAGTCAACTAGCAAATAAGAACTTTTCAATTTCAGAAATCTCGCGTGAGTTCGTGCTTATCAACCTATAAACAATATGGCGGCTGAAACGCTGGACTGAGATGTTTGAAAAAGGCATCTACCAATTATAATAGTAACTGCTGATTTATTACTGCTGACAATTTTATATATCTAAACGTATGTCTTAATGGATTGTCATTCTTATCATATATGTTCAAGATTGTTCCGCATCACTCGTTAATCACCATGCAGATTGCTTAATCTGGAAATTATCACAAGGTAACAAGCAAAAGCCTTAGTAAAAACAGAATCAACAACATGCTCACTATAACGAACCAGTTTAAGAGCTCATGTGAAATCTGTATGCAATATACAAGATAAATTACAAAGTGTGAGTTAGAAAGTGGTTCGTAAAATAACAGTTTCGTTCGTATGTATTATACATTGATCGTTAAACTGACAGAATTTAACACAGACGATTCAAAATAAGCGTGGGTAGTTGGAGCATGTGGCCTACAATAAATCGAATAAACTAGATAGCATAAGATTTTAAATACGCCGTTTCAGTTGTTGAATTAATCTATGACATGAGATTATTAAAGAAATACTTGTATGAAATCCTGACTATTTACTTGCTACAATTAATTATTTGCAAAGGCAGTTTTGTTCATGTTTACTTTTTTCCAGACATTCAACTGGACCTTATGTGTGAGTAATGGCTGGAAGAGATCTTTACCCAACTCTGCCTGATGGGCGTGGCTCATTTCGAGTTGGTGCAAACAGGCGTGTTGAACTTTCATTACAAAAGGAATTGGATGATGTTGCTCACAGATCATTAGCAGAAATCTCCAGCAGGAAGGAGGCTGTCAGGCTTGCACCTCTCACTGATGATCAGATTACTGCAAAGTAAGGTTTACACGAAAAAGTCATTAGGCCTAACTAAATTAGTTACCAAATCTATTATCAGCTGTTTTGGCTGAAGCAAGGAGAAAAAAAACCAAACTCATAGTGTCATGTTAACTATATCTTGTTTGATAAAACCTTCCAGATATGATTGCCATAGATATTTAAGTTATCATTTTTCCTCAAACAAGAAACCCCCCCTGTGAGCTGGTGCGAAAAACTGGTTCACTGGCTTGGGCTCAGTATGCTGTGTCTGAGTGGGGTACACATGTTAATCTGCAGCATGGTACGTCAGTGGTCTGGCACAATAAAACTGACATCAGCCCTGACTAGTATAAGCAAAATTGGCATTAGTCTTGACCAGTATAAGCAGCCACACATACACACCCATGCATGTACATTTCTATATTACTGCAATAATCTTGGACAAGGTGTCCACCCCCATTTCACCTAATGAAATCTAGAACTAATCTTCATCACTCTACTAAATGGTAATGGTCCTCAAGTTTTGAAATGAAATCCACTGCATAAAATGTTATTGTTTGAGGAATAATCTAGTTTAACTAACAGCACCTGTGAACATCTGGGTTATACTTATAATTGATCTTCAGGAACCCTTGCTTGCCATAAGAGGCTACAAGTGGGTGGTCAGACTTGCTGACTTGGTTGATAAATGCCATCATACCTCAGTTGCATAGATCAATGTTCATACAGTTAATTGTGACTCAGTTATTTACAGACTGTTGCCATAGACCTTGAATGTTGCTGAGTGTGGCATAACACTAAACTCACACACTCAAACACTAACTGACAACAACAGCAACAACATGTGATGTTTTTTTCAAGGTTTCATTTGCTAGTTAACTTGTATTTTATTTAAATCAGTTTGTAGTTTCATCCATCTGATCTAATGGTTTTGATTATATTTGTAGGAAACTTCAACCTGAATTCAAGCCACAGAAAGTTCGTGAAAAGAAGAAAACTGTGCCAGTCTTTCATGATGATCTGAAGCCAACCTCTTATACAAAGGTATATACACATGTTATATCACCACGCAGTTCTTTGAAAAGAGGTGCAACACAGTAAAATATCCTCCGATTGGAAAATACTAATAAACTGGATGTGCATGGTTCTACATTTGAAAAAGTTAATCTGTCTGAAGTTCCTTTTTTGTATCATGTCCCTCGACAAGTTAAAAAATTATGAGTCAGTTGGCACCTTTTTCTTGTTTGTGTTCACTGATTCGTTCGTTCGTTTGTGAGTTTTTTCGTTATAAATAATAGTGATAAATGAAGTGAACTCATATATACAGCATTTGTCTTCATCCATATGAAATTTTAATAACTAGAGTTGTTAGCTGATTGCAAGTGATAACAGGGGGACATGACTGTTGTAGAGTTTGTAAACTTACACATCTACCCTTCCAACAACATACATTTGAGTCTGTCTACACAACAGAGCTAGTATCAAGACTTAATCATGAGTGATTGGTGTAATTTTATCAGACAGTTTTATCAGACAGCTTTTTTAACATATGTCATTCAAAGTTGGTCAGGAAGTTGGGCAATGCTGAAGCATTTCTATATATAGATCTGGACCTAGTGTTCATAATGCTTTAACTTTCCAAGTTATACAACAGTAAAAACATAGAACTAAAGGTAGCACATCAACCTGAATCTGTAATTTCTGTAACTATTGATTTCAAATACTTTCATCAAAATTCATACTAGTTATTGGTAAGCAGTGCTTATTGTGAGTTTTTTGGAATATGCAGAATCATGACATGCAGAATTACTCAGCATTTAGGATAGTCAGGACACTTCACTAACAGCTTCGATCTCTATATATGTTTGTTTCTGTGTTCCTAGGAACACTTCCAACTGATTCCTAACATCCCTCCCTACAACCCTCTGGACAAGCAGCGCCACCCAGATGTTCCAGACAAGATGCGGAAGTTCCCCTATGCCAGAGAGCACACTGTTACTACAGCAGGTGGGGCAGTCATTGGGCAGGATTTGTGCCATCATCAAGCTCAGCAATCTCTCATTAGTGTTTATCGATATTTAAAATGTCAGAACTGTCATCATCATTAACATGGCACTAATCAATGTTACTGTGTCTTGTTAACAATAAGGTTCAGATGGACCTTTGACTGATATTTTGGTTCTCACCTGACGTCATCAGGTACAATGTGAACACTGAATATGTCACCAAATCTGAACAACTGATCCATTTCAGTCTCACAGGTGACAGTCATAATTTGGTGGGAAATATTCTAACGAAGATCCCAGTTGGAATTAACAATGTTCCCACTGGTATGAGACCATTGCTATGAGACTATTAGTGACCACTCATATGTCACCACTGCTTTTCTGCTTTTCTGATCAAGTCTTCTCAGTGTAGGTACGACATTACTTACTTGAATGTAAATATGTTTAACCCTAACCAACTCATTCACTCATGAATACTATTTTTCAATACATATTGTTGTTTTCTTCAGATTTGAAGAAAGCTCATGTGTCTTCAGTGGGAGTTATACCGACAAGAGCAAGGTACTAGTATATTGAACTCAAATCTGCACAAGCACAAACAATTAATTCATCATATGTCAGTTTAAATCAATTGTATATTGTACAGAATGAATTCCTAGTGTAACAGAGACACTGTTGATCAAATCATGTAGTAAATTCCTATATTTTGCTGGACATTACTGTATCCCTTGGGCCAGAATCTCAGTCAGAACCAGTTCTGTCTCAAGATTTCAGCTGATAATATACATATAAGGAGACTGAAATATACAGACTCAAAAGTTTTGTTACTGCAGCAGTCTTGTATTTTTCTCAAAACTTAATCTTTTGGAATTTTAGATGCCATTCCAAATATCTATATATGAATTGTCTTTCATAGTGCCAACCTGGCTGACCTGAAAGTCCTTTTGAAAGGTGCTCCAGCTGCTGCGAGTGTCTTACAAGGGGAGATAACTCTGTTAGAAATTGAGCAGGTATGTTCAGTCCTGTAGACAAAACTTAAGAAAATGCTGACTCAGCACATTCATTTTGGAATACTATCCATTTCCATCGAACTGGGTCCTACAGAAGGCTAGCATTCAAACATTCAAATTACATGGTTTTTGTGCTGTACAGTTGTATTCATCAGTGTGCCATCCCAGGCCAACACCTGCACTGTAGCCCATGACATTCAGTCTACCTCTTCTGTTGTTATAGACAGTAATAATTCTGCAAATCCATATGTTCTGTTTCTGGGATGATTTACATCTTGGTTAGTACAGCTGTCATCTTAGGTAACAGGAATGAATCTTGGCTGGAGCCAAAGTCACTCTGAAAGGTAGCTAGCAGAATGTCCTTTTTAGATGGATGTCTACATTGTATCACTATTTAGTCATATACATGTTCAGAGTAATTTGCATCATGCATTTGATGTGAATTTAATATTTATCAAATTTTCAATACTGACCTCTCCAGGCAAATCAGGCTGAAGCTGCCACGCCCCCTCCCCCCTCAACAGACGTCCCTCGAATTGTGCTTAATGACAAGATCTACCGTCTGGAAGAGGATGTCAAGGCAGAGGCTGACACAAAGAAGAAGCCAGCCATCTTGTCTCAGACTGGTAACATACAAAATGTCACGTTCAGTGAGAGACAGAAGCCACCACCTCGACCATCCTACCTCAACAAACGCAAGAAGAGTTCTCGACGGAATGTCGTCAGTCAAGGTACAGCAGTTCTTTTGCTTGAGACATTAGATTTTTTTAGAACAGTCTCAATGTGGCTGAAAAAATTCTAAGTACAAATTTGTATGCATGTACAAGGAGGAATCCTGCAAATTGTAATTCCTTCAGGTATATTCCACTCTTTATCCAGAAATGGAATTGCCTTTAAAACACATATTTGTATGTGAGTAAAGTAAGGGGACTTAGAATATCTTGGACAGATATCAGTCAATGTACAGAGATAATGACCAGTCTTAAACCCTGTACAGAGAAGTTCAACAAGATTTCAAAGTGTAATCCTACTTTCCATGCTTACTTTATACAGACTGTGATTGGGAATTACTGTAATGGTATAAACGTGTATCTGAGAGGTGATTCATTTTAGAGTATTAGCTATGACTGATGTGATATGATCCGTTGTAATTTTCTAGCAAACTAGAAAGACATGTTCTTGTATGGATGTATGTAAACTTTTACATATTCAAATCATCTTTTCATTTTCAGAATTTCAGAATTTCCAAATTTAAAACTACAATTTATATAGATTACATATAATCACTTGTAAGCGATATTTCTCATTGTGTGAGAAAAGTGTGAATTGGCACTGTTCTTGGATATTTTTGTGGACACTACAACCTGGGTATGTTGCTGAAAACATAGAAATATTTAAATCAGGAGGAGTGTGTAATTGGTATGTCTGATGTTAGCTTAACTGCCATTTGTGTGCACTGCTTCCACCCCACACACCCCCACCCACACACTCACATACTTTTGACATTTGCAAAATTAAATGATTGTAACTGTAATTTAAATGTGATTGTCATAGATTTAGTTGATGTTTTGTCAATTGCTAGCTGGGGAGGATACTGAACCAAGTCGACAGAAGAGTGCTCGAAGCATCCCATCCTCCCTACAGAGTGCTCCGATCAGCTTGCCAGACGAAACAGTATACAGCAAGTACGACAAGGCCATAGAGGACATGGACATCGATATGGACAACATAGAGACTGCAGTTAGTGTGTCTGATGCAGTGCTCAAGAGCAGGACTTCTAGTGTAAGTTGTCAACCATGTATTTATATAGCAGATGGAATGTGCAGATTGCTGCTGGTCTGGGCTCAGAGTGAATCTAGATGGTTTAATCTAACTTCTAAATTCTAAATGATGATAACACAGCTATAAATGCAAATGTTTAAGAGACTAATATTCAGTTTGTTTGAACTATATTTCTGTAAATATTTCAAAATATACTTTGAAAATTCACATTTCATGGCAGTATTGTCATAACTAAATAATCAATTGATTAGTGTGAAGACTTAGTAATGTTAACATTTTTTCATTTTGTAGAGGCACAGACTAAAACAAACCCCACTCCCGTAAAACACACACACATCCACCCCATCTTTGCCATTTCAGAGACACACTTTGTCTGACCTATTGTTGTTCGTGTCTCAGGAATCACATGTACCTGTAGTTGACGTTTTTGTATAATTCCTGGCAGCCGTCTGTCCAGGTGTCATAAGTCACTCGACCAGCCTGTGTTTGATGTAATGTTACACAATCGAAAGTCAAATGATTTCATAGAATCTATGGCATGGAATATTCAACTTTGTGGTGCAACAGGATATCATGATTGCAGGAAATGGTCTGAACACACAAACCAATCTGTAATGTGCTATCACTTGTGATCCATGGGTCCATGAAAGACGACAATCCTGCTTATCTTTGTCATTGCTGCCAGTCATAGTTCTCAAAAATCACCACATCATCTTCCGATTAACACTCACATACCATTATTACTCAAAATCTGTTATGTAGAAGTGATCTCTACCGATGTCCAACCTTGCAGGTGAAGTCTGTCCAAGAACTCTTAGAAGAGGCCAAGAAGATCAGTAGTCCTGACTCCGACCCCCTGTATAAGCAGCATCAGCATCTGAAGTCAGCAGACAGCAAGAAACTTGGGAGCCCCACACCACGGAGATCACGCAGCAGCAGGAAGGAGACTCGCAAAAGTGCTGGGAAAGGTTGGAATCTTGTATTGTCTCGTGATGATCATGTGGAAATAGGGTTCTTGTTGCCATTTTTCCAGATTTGAGTTGCAGCTTGTTTCAAGGGTTTTTGAGAGCTCAGGTAGGAGAGTGTTTTCAAAGTGTTTCATTATAATGCTGAAGAATCTGTTTATGTCACAGGTGAGAAGAGCAGAGGGAAGCTATCAGCTAGAGATACAGAAGAAGAAAGCGGGGGAACATCCAGGCCTCGGTCCGAGCGGTCAGTGGATGAGATCATCTCCTCACTCAGAGACCAATCCCAGGCAGGAATGTGAGTTTGGACACTAGTTTTATCTCTATCATGTGATTCATGTTTGTGCTGAAGTTTACATTCCTATTATTGAAGGATCTGATGCCATTATCGGCCCATTTCCAACTGACTTCCCATACCACATTAAAACTAAAAAGTGACCTCAAAGTTTAAATTATACACAATTAGTTACACTTTATTTCAGATACAGATCAGCAGTTATATAACTTAGTTCATCAATGATCAAACTGTTTTCTGCAGTCACAGTTTTATGTACATATAAAATATGAGCTGTCATGTATATCTTCAGGCCTTGAATGGTGGTGCTCAGCATGGCAAAAACACAGTTTGTCAGTGTTGGCTCAAGAGAGGGTTTTTGAGTGTTTTGACTCATCAGATTCAGTGAGGACACCCTCTATTTTACATCTGCCCATCTATTTAACATTAGAGGGGGTCCAGAAACATTATTTTCATCAATTTGGACCCACTCAAAATTTCACCCAAATCTAACACTGCACTGTGTAACTGAATTTGGACAGGTGTTCTTGTGTGTATGCTGTGCAGAGTTGGGTTCTTAGAAAGGATCAACAGGGGTATGAATCTCAAATGAGTCCAAATTATTATCCTTTAGGTGAAAGTGAGATATCTTAATAATGTTTCTGGTTTCAACCTCATTAATATCACATCACTATGTCTGGTTTGATGCCTCTCTCTATGGACATTGCAGCCACCTCAACAAGAAACAGCATCTGACTGAACACTAAGTGAACTCATGAGCCAATTAATGTCCAATTTCTTACATGATGTTTCCAATGTTTTCTATTGAATAGTGCAAAACTTTCAAGTTTAACAGTAAGAAAGGAACACAACTATTTCTCTGTAGCTGCTCTTCCATTTTGATATAGGTCACACAAAAGAACTAAACATTTTCTCTTTTGTTTTTTGAGATACAGAAGCAAAATCTGTTGCTTCGAACAATCTTACTTTTTGAAGTCTCAAACCCAGTCTTAGTAGACAGTTCACCTTACAGGATCTGGGGTAAATAGAGGCCGGAAGGTATCACTGGAGGACAAGGTTTAATTTCACCGTTATTACTTATGTGTTTTAAGTAGTAAACTGTCTTGTTACCTCATTCTTCTATCAAAAGAAGTTAATCCTACATGTACAGTTTGTGATTTGATTTCAGTGTATCGGATGCTGACCGGAGAATCCAGGAGATAATGGACAGAGTGATGTCTCGAGCCAGTGCTGTACTGAGTGATATAGGTACAAACTGACAAGGGCAATCTTAGTGACAGTCATTATGTTAAATTATCAGCATTGTGAACATCTTAGTAGTACAATGGTTTAGTAGAACAAGACCTTTAGACCTATTTTACAAAACTGTCATTGTGTTCAGATAGTTATGACTAGTTAAAGTTGAAAATCATAGCGCTGAGATGCCTCTGTATTTCTGGATCTAGGTGTGTAGTAAAGCTTTAACATGGTTGTGGAGTGAACTGTATTTAGCAAGACACAATCGATGTTTATGAAAATGAATTTACTACATTAAGTTTCATTTCATTCATTGAATGATGGTAGTTGGATTGATATTAAATACTACTGTCCAATATGACATCATTTTTGGAAAGGTGTCCTGATGTCAGTGGTCACTGCTCAGAGTTGCTTCCCTTAGGCTTGCCAGTATCTTATAATCTTGTTTTATTCCAAGATTTTGCCCTGCTTGTCTTTCTTGGTTTATCAGTACTTTACCTTGTTTATGAGTTTTCCCAGAGGTTAGTGACTGACATCTCCTTCATTTTAATTGTGATGTAGGTAATACATAGATCTTTCATGTAGAAATAATGTACGAGGACAAACAGAGCAGTTTCAGTATCATGTTTTCAGTGCTTGACACATCTATGTGAATTTCATGAAAAATTACACTAGGTAACTACTTACATCAATTAACATGCTGACTGCCTCTCATGAGTATACTCGTAGTATCAATTCTGGTCGAAGTTGCCACTATGAGTTATCTGGTGGCCATATCAGTAGTTTTTTAAAACATGTTTCACATGGTGGCAAAACAGGTACAAGAAACAAACATCTCTGTGTGTGCTTTATCACTGCCAGGAGACGTTTGCTTCTTGTCCCTGTTTTGATAGAACTGATACTATGAGTATACTCAGTCAACATGTCAAACATGAAACATGCTTCTAAAAAATATCAGATTTAATGGAATATCACCCACCATTAATCTTATTTCAAATTGTTATTGTATAGTCAGGGTTATTTATAAGCACAAAAACAAAGTGAACCTCCAGTGGTATGTAATTCCTAGTCTGAGCTTTTGAAGCAATTTCTTGCTTTGAAATTTCACCTCTCCCCTTTATGAACTTAGTTCATTCAATTATCAAACTATTTGCTGTTGTCATGTAAATATGTCATGTGTGTATGCTGTGCAAAGTTGGGTTCTTTGACAGGATCAGCTTTCCCCTTTATGCTTTAATAATGTTATACAATATTAAGAAAATAACTGTGTGACTCACATTTTATTTTCACACTGGATTCCCACATTTTTCACATGACATACAATTCAAAGTGTATCAGATTTTCACTTATTTACCAAGTGATTGACCAATATTGATCAAGGTATACATGAGTAAAACATTTTATGGATATGTAAGTTAATAGAAAAGTAACAAAATTAATGTGATCCTTTGTCCATACCCAGTTCATTTTTAAACAACTTAAAACAACCATATTTAATTTTGCTGGCCTTGTCAATCTGATGTATTTATTGCAGGCGTGAATGAAGCAAGTGACATGCCTGAAGTTCATCGAGGTCAGTTGAACCTTACATTTTGTTTAAACTCTCTTTTTGGATTGATATGGCCGCCTTCTCTATAAATTCGAGAACATTTTCTGTCTGCACTTCCATGTTACTCACTGTGGAAGACAATCTGTTTTCTTTTTTTATATTCATTCTTTGATTTTCTGTTACAGAGGCACATTTGAGTGAGTCATTATTATGAATGAGTCTAGATTTAACCTGTACAGTATAGGCAGATGTTACTGTTGTAGAAGCCATAAGTCAGTCATCAGACGATACAGGTAGTTAGTTAGTATGGGGACAAATGTCTGGACATGGTTCAGGAGCTGATCCAGAGACAGGAGATGGGCTGTACAACACCCTACCCCACCCCACCCCACCCCACCTCTACCCATTTCCCTGAGGAGCATTTCCGTCTGACCTTTGGACTTCATGATTTATATGCACCCCTCTTTTCCAAAATCCTAGATCCAACCCTACACAAAGTCCACAGAAGATGCAGATACTTTTGCAGGTAGCAATAATTTTGAATGAACAGTTATTATGCTGTTGAAATATTGGAGTGAGTGAGTGAGTTTAGTTTTACGTCGCACGTTGCAATATTCCAGCTATATGGCGACAGTCTGTAAATAATCGAGTCTGGACCAGACAATCCAGTGATCAATAACATGAGCATCGATCTGCGTAATGGGGAATCGATGACATGTGTCAACCAAGTCAGCTAGTCTGACCACCCGATCCCGTTAGTCGCCTCTTACGACAAGCATAGTCACCTTTTATGGCAAGCATGGGTTGCTGAAGGCCTATTCTACGCCGGGACCTTCACGGGTATGAAATATTGGAAGGAACTGTAGTTTGAGTCAGTACATTTTACAATGATCTGGATCAAGCCTTCCAAACCAAGTCAAGCCCAATGATAAACATCTAGTCCAAGTCACACAGAGTGATCTCTGTGACTGCTGTAACATATCGAGTAGAGAGCTATCAGTAGAATAAGTAGATTAATGAACATTCCTGATAGTCACTCTAAGAATTCTAGCTAGCATAGTAGTACCCTGATAGTATCCTTTATTGTTTGTAAACTGACTAAAATGGACATTTCCAAAAGCCACAAATTATGACTAGTACCAAGATTGTTGACCAGGAGAGACCAGATTCAGTGAAGTGTCCACTGACAACGTTGATTGACGGAATCATTTGTGAGAATATTACCCCAGCAAGCAATGCTGTTTTGTAAGAGGGTATTGACTGGGTCAGGAAATCATCCTGACCTTATCAGCATGAACTGGTGTTCATAACATCAGTCACTGGTTTGTTCAGTCTTACTCAAGTACCTGATCTATAGGCTGCTTTACTTCACTATGAATACTGCTAAGTGCCACATGAAAAAAACAACAGAATAAATGCTCACTCAGAAGATAATTTTTAACCTCACTGTTGAACACTGGTTTGTCTTGACCATTATACAGTCGTTCACTGATAAATATTTTACTATTACTGACTGTTGCATGAAGCAATATTTTCGCACTTTGCATTTTACGATACAGACATATTATACTAAAGATAGCTTTGCCCAATAGGTCAAGCATAATTTAGCTTGTCTTACCTCTTTGAGTTTAGTTTTGATTTTTTTAAATTTTATTTTCATTTGATTATAGAAATATTTCACATTGTTTCAATGTAGCAGATGTTTATTTCATATCTTTCCTATAGCTAGATGTTCTTCAGTTGCTTGTCTCTGTGTGTTTATTGTGCTGCTGCATAACCCTAGATGAAGATGCAGATAACACAAGGGAGGTAACTCCTCAAACTGGCGACGAGACTTCACCTTCTGTTCCGACTCCTGACACTGATGTCACTCTAGACACAGATGACCCTGGTATACTTTATCTCTTTCTCTATCACATGTCATACAGTCAATGATCCAGTGGATAATATCTCCTTTCTATACCTTGGAATCAATCACCACCATGTTGTTTCAGTTTGAATGACTCAACCTACAATCAACTTGCATGATTGAAACAAGAAGATCTATTACAAATACTTTTGCATACTGTTTCCAATGGAGCATTTTGCATAAGGACAAAACTCTCAGTGTTAATACTCAGGTCATTTCCAGCTAAACATCATTAGGAAAGAGTTCCTTCCACTCCCCACTTCTTTCTTCCACAGATTAACAGTGGTAATGCAATGTGGTTTGACACTGTATAATGGAATTAATTTTGGGGCTTTTAATTAGGAACTCTCATCATACAGCAACCTTTTGATTCAGTTAAATGTAGAGCTTGCTTGGAGGAGACTGCAAATCTAAATATGGATTTATGCCAAACTTGTTTTTCAGAAGATGAATTTTGATTTCATGCCATAAAGAAGAGAGTTTCTATGCTTAGTCCCTAGAATGACACCACTGGTTATGTCACTTCTGAACCCAAGTTATGCTGGTGATTGTGTCCAGGCTGTTTATTATAACAGAATGGAGATTTAACACACTGGATATTTGAGCATGCATGCCATGAGCCTGCTTCATTTAATGTAAAATTGAAAATAATATTTGTTGTGTTTTGATGCATGTTTACTTACAGGATAATATTGTCTCTTTTTGATTCAAAATAGACATTATTTTTATATCACATATTCAACATATCATTAACACTTGTTCTGTAATATATCATGAAGTGATTTACTCATTATCATAATTATAGGTCTAATTCGAAAGATCCCTCAATTGAGTTGCATTTGTGAGTCTTATATCATATCTTTTGTAATTGATTGGATAAGGTCTTTTGGTATAAGGATATATTTTGGGTAGATTACAGAATACCGGACACCTTCTGCCGTCTTTCAAAGCGAGTGAATTAACGTTTTGTTGGGGTTAGAGTAAGGGTTAGGGTTAGGGTTTGGTTTAGCGTATGGATAAGGTTTAGGGTTAGGGTTAGGGTTTGATTTAGGGTTAGGGTAAGGTGTAAGGTTAGGGTAAGGGTTTGGTTTAGGGTGAGGGTAAGGTTAAGGGTATGTGTCAGGGGTGACGTGACACTATGTGTCCGGTGTTCTGTAACTGTATCTATGTTTTCCCAAGTATACTTTTCATTTTCTCATGCCTGTTAAACAGTAACAATTTACATTTTATTGTATTGTTTTTCTTCATTTAAACAGTCTAACATCTATTTACCATTATTGCCCCAAATATTTAAATAAATCCAAACAGGATTCCCAGATAAGGATTTGGGGTCAAGAACCATACATTTATTGTGAGAGATTAATGCTATGGGAACTGAGTCCATTCAGTGTTATCAGAGTATGAATCGTAATAAGCTGGCAATAACACAGGAAGACCTGCTTTGATTTGTGACTTGTTTGATACAGTATGCCATTGTATGTTATGGTGCACATGCTCATGCTGTCAACCATGATTTGTGATTTTGAGAACCAATTACTTTTTAGATTTTGGGATATGGCTGTAAACATCTTAACTTTAAACAATAACTTTGAATGAACTTTGAATTTTAGTTTCTCATTTTGTTCTGTTCTAACAACAGTAGTGCTGATATATTCATACTTCCATTTAGTTGATTTTGTTCTACTTTCATCCACTAATCATGTATATCTTAGTAATTTATTAATGGCAACAACAGTACGATTGTTTCATCAGTTTAGCATATTTACGTATCATATGATAACTCAGAAATTCATGTTCAACAGCTAATAATGAGTACTTATGTAAGTCAAATACAGTCTGTTGAGACCAATTTACAGTTCCCTTGATATGAAATGTGATATCCGTATCTATTATTCAAATACCAAATCTGTTTTTTTTAAATGAAACATTCTTTGAGTGATATATGTTAATGTTAATAATAATATCTTTTAGCAGTAGTATGTTATGATGCACACACAGATCATGTGTCGTGTGTGATGTGTATCACCTAGTCCCTATCTGTGTGTTAGATCGAGTGAAGGGAGATCTGAGTGTACCTGACCGTATCCCAGAGGAGGATGAAGTACCTGAAGGTAGGAAAGATACAGGGATGAATGGACCTGGCTTCTGTATCCATCTGTAATCTAAGGATTATAGATGCCTTATGTTACAATATTTTTGGATTTATCACAATATTTTTGCCTCCCTCCAATATAGTGACAAATATTGTGAATTTAAACAAATAAATTATCTCCAGTGACAAATTCTTTTTGTAATATAATACATTGTTTCAGTCTATAATGTCAGAAATTATAATGTGTTTGAAGATGGAGTTAAGGCCAGTGCTCTTCAATCATTGCGGCTTCAGCTGTGCTAGTGTATTACTTATTCTCGAAGACGATGATGTCCTATGTCATTATAGTTATTTGTCAGCAATACTTCTGTTGTAGATACATCAGGTACTGAAGTCATGGAGCAGGTGAGTGTCATTGTGCTGGGTCAAACTGTGTTTAGTTCACTTTTCACACTGAAGTTAATTCCTTATTAGTAATATCTTCGAAAGTTATGCAATGTTTGTATTTGAATTTATACACAAATATGTTGTTTCCCGTGCGTGGCGCCATTTGGGCTTATGTGGTAAAATAAGTAAGTCAAGACTCTAGACTTTGTATATAAAAGAAGTTGTCTATGGTATAATTGGCTCAGCAGTAATTTAAAAAGAAAATTAAAGAATCTGTAGAGGTCACTTTGAAGTTGAACAGCTTGATGTGAAATTCTGCTGACTTTTGACCCACACTGTTATTGTTCTAAAGATTTGTTCAGTGCCAAATATAGACTATGATTTGACTATTTCTCAACATGCGCAACATTTTACTTGTAAACACAAAACCTAAAAAGTATGAGTTGCCTGGTTTGATTATATTAACAGTAGCTTGTCAAACAAGTTTTGATGTTTGTATATGACTGTATATTCCAGTCCCTGCCTCCCCCAGTCATGCCTGATGTTCCCCCACCCACAAGGGCAACTGCTTCCACATGGGATGGCACCAATGAGGTGGATGAAGGGGAAGAGGACGCTAGGCTAGAGGAAGAACAAACTGCTGATGTTGGCATTGATATTCGTCAGGTAGAACTCAGTCAAAATTGTCTTGTCATCATTCACTTGATGCTCAGTTAATGAATTTATAAGAGGTAAAGTTAGCGGTAATGCCACTTATATTACCCGACAAAGGTCCCCATTTTGCATTTCTTGTGTCTGGATCGATCAAAGGATTAACCAATTACACGCTGATTCATTACTTAGTTTTATGCAGATTTAGATGGGGGATTTGTCAAAAGGTAGTGTTTACATACGTACACTTACTAATCTATACTGAATACATCTGTCGTGTCTGTGTCTATGTAAAAACAATACCTTTCTTTCAAAGGATTAACCGCCAATACATTGATTGAATGTTCATTATTGGCTAACTAAATAACTTTTTAATACGAATGATGCACATTATGCAATTAGTTGCCAGGTGTGCTATCTTGTGTAACCAATGAAACTATACAGCAATGTGAAAAACCTGAAACAATAATCACGTTTTGGTATATTAGACTGTTAAAAGACAACACATCACTTGGGAAATCTGCAGATGAATTATGTATCACTCGTTTTTGCGGATATTGATGGATACATTCCTCGAACAAGGTAATAGCCTGAATTGCTCCTGTAACTTTAATGTTAATATTTGCATTTTTGTTTTTAAAAAGTTGCCGTAGCTTTCAACAGAATCATTGTTTTCGTCGTGAAGTGTAATGATGCAGACAACATACACTAGGGCATGCGTGCAAATTATGATTCATATAGGCAAACTATGAAATGTCTACATATTACATTCCTGTTATACATTTGCAGATCGCTTCTTTTTATTAAGTTCCAAAATGCATACAAGTATGGTTATAAAGTAATTAGGATTATTGGACCAAGTATAAAGACATATATTGACAAGTGTCTACATACTGGTGAGTGAACATTACAAACCAAGTAAATTTAGCAAGTGAAGAAATTTACCGTGCAGTATTTTCACTTCTACCCCGACCTTACTTAGGTTATGTTACAGGTTGTGTCATGCAAACTCCTTTTGGTAATGATTCAAATACATATTTATGTAGTTTTGATTTTCTAACTTGATGAAAACAACCCATAATCACATTGATTCAAATGGATTTGACTTCACGATTTACAAAAATGGCGGCACCATGTCTTAGGATGAATGATATTTAAGTTTGTTTTCACCGACTTACAAAATCAAAATTACTTTTTCACTTGTAGTAAAATATGTATTGTATTGATGGACATTAGGATTTTGCATGACATTGCTGATAACATTACATTTTCACTCTTGGAAGCGGTCAGTATAAGGGCTCAATATAATATTATTTAAGATAATATTGTCACTTTCACCACAACCTCATTTCCGAGGAAGAAAGCATTATAGCCATGCAAAATCCTTTTGGTCAGCAATGTGTAGTAAGCAGTCTTGATTTATAAACTGGATGAAACTTGAACTCCATTTTCTATCCTGGAAGCGTGGTAGGGGGCAAACCATCCGATTTAGTATATACAACAGGCTTTCACAATGCTCACTTGGCACACACTAACAACCAATTTAAGCACAAACTACGAGGTCTGGTTGAAATTTGTGCATAGTGACACCATCACCCAACCCCAAGGAACAATTGACAGCAACACAACAATTCGGCATGTCTTTGGTGACGTTGAGAAATCAGCAAAATGACGAGCTTCCTACACATTTTCTATACATTTAACTGAAAAGCATTCCTTCTATGACGTCACAGTAGGGCTCTGGTGACAGAGTTACGTAACCTGTCTGCGGTTTCGTTTGCAGGCGAGAGAGAAGCAGACAGCTTTTTAGCAACTTTTGAGTGCTTGGTATTAATTAACCACAATTTTTTTTAAAAAGAAATGGTGTTTCGTTCATGACTAGCTAGAAGTTTTTCGTATGCAATGATAAAAAGAGTAAAAAAATTGAGTTTAGTTGTTCTTTAAGTGAAATTTCCATGCTGATTGGTCAGTTGAAGCAATATGATATTGTGACATTGTGACATAGTGTTATCATGTCACAGTTGTCTTAATTACTGCAAGAGCGTTTAGGCTGTACTTGCTTCATACAGACTGTTATTGATTTGGCAGTCATAAAGCAGTAGTGAAGAGTACATCTCACTCTGTTGTCTCCCCTAGGCATACGAGGATCTGCTTGCCCCACCCACAGCCACATATGAGGACCTGGTGAAAGTGGTGGGTACACAGAAGGAACTGCAGGACCGACAGATCCCCACCCCCTTCACTGGACCACGCCTCCCTGTGTACTCCACCTCTGTGTCCTTCCTTTCATCATGGGCCCCAACGACAGAGAGGAAGTATATGCCGACAGCTGAGAAAGACGATGATGGAGGGAAGAAGAGTATTCATCACTTTTGTAAGATGACATCCGAGTTCCAGCTACCTAAACATTTCCAGAATATTGGCCGGAAGTACCACACACCAGACCAGTTTTCTTCAGCGTTCCCAGTTCAGCCATACAGAGTGAGTTAATGCAGTTATGAGACAAATACATCCATTTAGGAAAAGCGATACAGTTCCTCATCGCCTAAAATTGTTAATATGTCTTTTTGGGCAAAGAAATCAAACAATATTACTAAATTGAAATGTAAGCTTAATTTGAAGATAAGTATATCACCATTACCATTTTGCATTTTCACACAAGAAATACATATGTACTTACTGTCAGTCCTGTTAACATAGTTAGGAAAGGAATTTTTTTGTTTTATCTGGGTTCTGATCCACAAAACATTTGTAGCACTATATAATTTATAAGTCTATGATAAATCATGGCATTGTGACAGGTTGTAATGTTAGAAATGCACTGTGGATCCGAACCCGGGACAGCCTTGATATTGACACAATCTCATACCTCTAAAGCACATTTATTGCTTGCACTGAAGAGAATTCATAGTTCACACAGTCAGACACACCATTGAATGTTGTTCTGTATTACCGTGTATAGCCTTAGTTGTCGTGTTTTATGCTGAAAGTACCCAGTGAAGGTCACGATTGCAGGAAGTCATGGCAATGTGAGTGTGTGTGTGTGTTGTTGACTGGAGTGATTCAGTGTCTGGTGAATGTTACATTCCAACTGAACATGTTTTTTCCTGTTGTCCAGTTTGGTGCGATGGGCCCTTCAGTACCAACTACAGACGCTATAGAGGAGGAGTCTGTGGAGGAAGACGAGGCTGACCGCATGTCACTCATTGCCCAGCGGGTCATTGATGAAGCAGGTCAGGTGGGGTCAGAAGATACACTGGAGGCGTGGCAGCAGAGGGCGGAGGAAGTGGTAGGAACATCTTGTTGACTTTGTGAATCACTTTACATATGGATTTCATAGCTTTAGTCTCAGGACATGAAACTAAACATTAAAACTGTCTGACTGCTTATTGTTGGATGTACATTCATTTCATCTCACCCCACTAGCGAACTCATTATATCATATGTTCATGTTTTGAAATTGAAAACATGAAGTTTATGATTACATATAATAAATTTTCATTCATGTTTTTCACAGAGGAGTTTCTGTTCTTATGTCTTGAATATAATGGTTTAAAGAATAAACAAGACTGCATTATCTCATGAGAGGTGAGTTGGTAATGCGAGGCCTTAGCTTGAGTAAGTCAGTTAAGATTCAAGACTCAATGTCAGGTGGTGACATGTCCCATGCTGATAATGTTAGAAGGCAGTAACAAGCTGCTATGTTGAAAGTGGAAGAATCAGTTTTGTAACATTGGAGACATGTAAATAAGAAACGAGTCTGAAATATTGCGGTCTTACAGAGTCCTGGATTAGGATTTGACAACTTGTGCCCAGCAGCTTGTGCTTGTTGTAAGGCAACTAAATGGATTCGGTTGTTCAGATCACTGACCTTGTCAGTTTAACCTCGTGGTGTGGATCATCTATCAGTATATCACTCATGTCATGTTGCTGAAATAATGATAAACAACAAGCAGCAATCTTTACAAGACTTATTTTTCACTGACATATGGTGTTATAGTTAAAACATCATGGTGATAGGGTGAGTTTGGTCTGTATCATCTGTATCAACACAGTCTGAGAGTTGCCCTGTTTTGTCCCCAGTTTGTCGAGTGCGACATCAGTGTAGATGGTCAGAAGATAAGTATAGGAACTGATGAGTCTCGAGTCTACTGGAACCCAGCTCCCCCCAAGCTGGACATACCCCCAGCCAAGGTGAGAGAGGTGTTGTTCCCAGACTACCAGCGAGCATCACTAGGACCAGAGTCCCAGCAGCTCCAGGCTGTGTCCGAGTCCGACTCAGATAGTGAGGTTGAAACTGAACCTGATGAAACCAGACTAGACCCAGAAGATGCAGCTGGTATTGAGAGGTAGGAGTTTGTTGAATTATATTATAACTATATGTTTTCTAATATTCAAGATGACATTTGTTGTTTGTTGCTCTGTCTCCATGGAGATTCAGCATCCAAATGGATCTGGGATACAAACTTGTCTGTATGTTTTCAACCCCTAATGACATGCTGGTCACACTTTTAACCACTTTTATGCTTGGTCCAGGTATTATTATTTTTATTTTATTGCTTACTGCAGATTACTGCTACATCCATTCCCTTAGTAATATACTGAAGGAAACAAATAAGGGAACACCTGACAGTGATCCTTTATTTATTCTCAGATTTCCTCCCACAGTATTCAAAGCTGGTGATGAAAACAGGGAAATATTAAAGGAACCTTTATTTGTTTCTCTCAGTATATATACTCCAACTAATTACATGTAACACAGGTCATATTTGGATTACACTTTCTTCGTAGATACATGAAGTTTGAAACAGACCGTAATACTGAATCAACAGAGTTCAAGAGCACTTGTTATGAAAGTTAAATACAGTGATTTGCATGGTCACAAGTTAGGTCAGTTGTATGAATGACCAGGATCATAAGTCTAATGGCCCTATATGTCCTGGATTACTGTGTCAACCTGCCCCACACAGTGAGGACAAAGTCTTATGCTGTTAAACGCAGGTCCGTGTGTTCAAACACATCAACTTAGGTCTGTTTCCTATAGTGATCTTGGGTATGTTAGTGTTTTACATTGATGTTGTAAATTTATTAGTAATTCTTTTACACATATATATGTAATGTGCAATTGGCTGATTACAACAGTAATTATACTTTCAGAAGCATTTTCCACAAAAGCATCTCATTCTTATCTATACAGTTTTAAGGTGTATGTCAAAAGAATGAAAGTTATGAGTGTTACGATTTTAATGTAATCAAGTGGTCAGGCTCACCAGGCTGACTTGGTTGAGTCATCATATCTCAGTTTTGTAGTTCAATGCTCATGCTGTTGATCACTGGATTGTCTGGCCCAGACTCAATTATTTGCAGGCTGCTGCCATGTAGTTGCAATATTGCTGAGTGCAGTGTTATACAACAAACATACAAACAAAAACAAATCGAAGATGTAATAAATCAAATTATTAAGACCACAGCAAAGAGTTTCAAATTCATTTTAAGGAGTCATATAGAATGCAGAATGGATGTTAAACTTGGTGTCCTTGTAAGATAGCTGAGCAGAGACTGTTGTTTTCCAGGCTTGAGAGTAGGGGTCAGTACAGGTAAGCTGTGGGTCAGGTTACAGTAGAGTTAACCAGGATGTACCACTAACACGCACTAATCTTCATGTAGCCAACACAACATGGGATGTTGAAAATTTGCCACGATGTCATGACTTTGCATGATGGGTTTAGTTCTCAGTAATACCTGAAACACACAGTGATGAATATTTTCACTAAAGGTGAAATGGTACACTCTTCTCACGGCCCGTGAAGGTCCCGGGGTAGAATAGGCCTTCAGCAACCCATGCTTGCCATAAAAGGTGACTATGCTTGTCGTAAGAGGCGACTAACGGGATCGGGTGGTCAGACTAGCTGACTTGGTTGACACATGTCATCGGTTCCCCATTGCGCAGATCGATGCTCATGTTGTTGATCACTGGATTGTCTGGTCCAGACTCGATTATTTACAGACCGTCGCCATATAGCTGGAATATTGCTAAGTGCGACGTAAAACTAAACTCACTCACTCACTCACACTCTTCTCACAGTATAAGGTCTTTAGTATGGCTTGTTTTGGTTTGGTATATGAGTTATGATCATAATGCAGAAAACTGACAAGAAGAATCAAACCTTATATTGTTTAATAACATGGCTGAATAAAAGTCAAAATCTTAGGACAGGACTACATAGAAATGACGGTATGAAAATTAAAAATGACAATTTTTGGGGTAGAGTAAGGTGTACTGAACCAGAATCTAAATACAATGGTTCTTCTAAAGCCGCTGTATACCATATCACCTCTTATTTCCACCATTATGGTCACTAGCCCCAGTCCAAACAAAGATTTGTTAGGATATAGAAACTGGATCTTTTTTGTTGGTATATCTGGTATATCAATGTTTTGTTTCATAGCTTATCTGAGCCTAACTCTTACTTGGGGCAGTATTTGTGTAAGCATAAAATGTTTGTTTACCAACACAAGTTTTAGAAAATATATATGTTTGAAGCAACTCTTGCATGATTCAATATACAGCAGTTGAGAAACTTGGCATGCACATCAGGCATGTACTGACTTTGTACCTTTTGCTTATGATATTTTGATTTTTCTTGTATTCTCATATGTGTTAAAGGAACACATATTTGTCCTAGGTTCAAGTGAGGATATCGTTTGTTTCCAGAGCATATCTGAAAACACTGTTGCTCGTAATATCAACCACTGAAATTTAGGATCAGACTGTATTATATGCAGGTCACAGCTGAAATCTGCCTTAGTTCAGTGTTAATACACCTGATACAAACAAACACTTAGAAGTCCATGGGTTGCAATGATTCCATTGTTTTCAATGTACTTGTACAGATCAAGACGATCCAAGCTAAAGTTTGTGTTACTCTGTGTTAGTTTGGGAGAGATAACCATATATTGTGACTGTAACAGACTGATCACTCAGACATCAGCATTTCCAGGGGAGTTGCCTGGATTAATAAATGTTTGGTTTAACATGAAGTAATTCACAATCTGCTAGTGTTGTATGTATGGATGTGAGTAGTCACATTAATGATTGTCAGACAGGTAGTGTTTGTGTGAATGGGTCTAGATTAACAACATCTGATTGTGGATAAGAAATTACACCTTTTGATTTTATTTTTAAAATGTGTGTTGGATAGCATAGGTGTTTTATGTAGAGGTGTGTACTGACAAATAGTTCCAGGTATTGAATTGTTGTGGGGTAGATTGTACATCACATTGAAGAGTGTCTATAATCATCAGGCACGCTACATCTGTGCAATGATAATAGTTTAGTAAAGACAATCAGCAATACTGATGATGTGCATGTTCTTGCAAGTTTACCAGAGAAAATTTCTGTTGAGGATATTATTTATTACTGTGTGTAGTAAGGCTTCATCTGAGGAGCAACAGAGCATGAACGTCACTTCATTATTACAGACTTTATTAAAGGGCAACAATAACATAGTCTGGATGGTAACCATGACTACTCATCGTGTCTGACAATAAATACCAGGATTGACAATAACTAAGACCAGTTGTGATTTGTCTTCCTTTCCAACAGTAGTAATGGAGGTTCACACTTTTTAATCATCAATCCAGTAGCCTATCAATCCACTGACCTGGGTTTGATTCCCCACATGGGTACAAAATGTGTGAAGCCCATTTCTGGTGTCCTCTGCCATGACATTGTGGGAATATTGATAAAAGCAACATAACTCACTCACTCACTCACTAATCATTGGTTGACATGATCCCGTAACAGTGACAACTTGCAGACTCTCATGATGAAGTGTTAGCACTGGAAATTGAAATGATAATGGTGTACCTATTAAAGTTTTGTTGATGGGGTATTTGCTGGTGTACAGTGGTATCTGAACAACTGCAGGTTTTGAATACACAGTGTCTTTTAGAAAGTGGTTAAATATCACTTATGTTATATTGAGATAAGTTGTGCTTGGTAAAGTACAGATCCTGATACTTTTTGTTAGGTAGTGTCCTATCCAGGATTCAAACCCACACTCATGATTAGGTGTCTGACTCTGAGAGTGTGGGTTCAGACCTAGCAAACATATTAAGATCTGTATTTTACTGAGAAAGTGTTACCTCAAATATAACATAAGTTACAGACAAGCAGGTTGAGGTAACATAGTTGTCTTGGTAACAGAGTCCTCCATCGCCGGTACCACTCCAGTGAGGATGTTACAGCCTTGGTAAAGGCCCGGAGGGACTGGGAGGAGCAGGTTGTGGCTGGGAAGGTTGACCCCTACAGTGGAAGGAAGATCCTCACCCCAAGGGAGGCAGATGAGAAACCAGGAGATCAGAAAGGGGGTAAGTTTGGGTAATGTGCTTTGGAGGAAGATCCTTACCCCCAAGGAGGCAGAGATAGCCATAAGTTAATGTAAATGCATGGCACTTATGACTGTCTCAGCACTAAGAGAGGTTAAAAATTCTAGGCCCAGGAGATCAGAAAGGGGCAAGTTGTGTTAATGTACTTTGGAGGAAGATCCTTACCCCAAGGAAGGCAGAGGAGGAACCAGGAGATCAGAAAAGGGGGTAAGCTGTGGTAATGTGCTTTTGAGGATGTTCCTCGTACCAAGGGAGACATAGGAGGGATCAGGCTCTAGATTTTCAAAGCTCTATTAGTGCCAAGGTAGTCGTAAGTTATGTAAATGTATGGCACTTATGACTGTCTTTGTGCTAAGAGATGTTAGAAAATCTAGGCCCAGGAGTTCAGAAAGGGGGCAAGTTGTGGTTATGTACTTAGAGGAAGATCCTTACTTCGAGGGAGGCAGAGGAGGGACCAGGAAATCAGAAAGGGAGGCAGAGGAGGGACCAGGAAATCAGAAAGGGGGTAAGTTGTGGTTATGTGCTTTGGAGGAAGACCCTCACCCAAGGGAGTCAGAGGAGGGACCATGAGATCAGAAAAGGGGTATTTTGTGGTGATTTGAATTTGAGGAAGATCCTCACATTCAAAGGTAGAGGAAGGACTAGGAGATCAAAGTGGGGCAAGTTGTGTAAATTGGGATTAGAAGAATGAATCACACCTCCCTAGAGGTGGAGCAGGGACCAGTTGGATGCACTCATCCATTGTCTGGGGTAGTAACGACATCTTTCTATCTTTCCTTCATGTAAAATGCTATGATTTCATTGGTCAATGTTGCCTTAAGAAGTTTCTGTGTCACCCCTGCCAGAAGGGTGACAAATGGACAAAATATTGCCACAGTAACTGCCAAACTCTGCCAAGAAACTGTTTCACCAACACTCGTATGATGTCATAATAATTTATACATTATATCGTTTGTACACTAAATATAAACATAATTAACCATTTTTATAGCAGGTTTAAGCTTGTCAGAATATGTTTCACTGATTTTAAAATCCTAGTCAAGAGGCAGACGCCTTTTTATTCACGTGTCACAAAGTTTGTAGTGAGCTGATTGATCTTCCAAATAAAATTAAATGACGTTTTTTACATGTAATATGGAGGAAAGGTAAATATGTTGGGTGCTTCTCCCTCAGGTAATCCAGTCTGATGTACACCTTTTTGTCCCAGTGTCATCCCTTGCCTACTGGCTCAGGTGCCACTGCTTCAAAGAGGCGTATATCAGACTACATTACCCATGAGAGAAGCATGCAACTTATAATGTTTGTCATGATATTTTGGTTATTATTATTGAGAGGTATTTCAGATTGTAGGTGGTTTAAGAGAATGACCTCTAAATATAATATAAATATAAAGAAAATAAATAGGTTTGGTTTTGGAAGATACATACATGCTAGTATCTGTCAGGGACTGTCTTTGTTCACAAATCAGGCAATTGCATGTTACAGACAAAGCTGTTACATCAGCTGCAGATGGTGATGCTGCAACACCATCAACACCTCACTCTGACCATGGCCATCAGCCAACAATTGATGACATACTTCCCTTGGTGATGCCACTGAGAAGGTCACAGTCACAGCCCCGGATGATGGTGGAGGAGGATGACACGGTGCTGGTCCCCCAGGACTTTAACACTGCTATGAAGGAGGTGAGTGGACGGGGGTCAGAACAGAAGAACCAAGGTTTTTGTCGTCTCTAACATGTCATTGTCATTCTCTAACATACTGCGCCCCATTTCACAACACTCTCTGCACCTAAAATCTCATAACTATCCTCATAGCATTCCTACCTCCCATGAGAGCTTTGTGAAAGAGGGCCCAGAACCTGTAGTACTCTTGTCCATGTTATTTTTGTATTTTTGTTAATTTTGTAAACTGAGAGAAACAAATAAAGGAACACCTGAACATTCAAGTGTTCCTTTAACATTTTCCAGTTTTCATCACCAGCTTTGAATAGTACAGTGGGAGGAAACCCGAAAATATATAAAGAAACACTGCCATAAAGTTGCCATTGAAAAAAATAAAAAACAACCAAAGAACATCTTTGGCTCCCAGTATGTGGCCAGACTCAGTATGTCATTAACATTTAGGGATAGCTTACTGCACATATTATTGACTGCTGATTTTCTTTGACAAGACTGTCGTATTTGCTGAATCGTATCATACTCTGTAGCCAATGAGTGGAAAGTGAATTTTCATCTCCTGTGTGCACTATAATGGTTCAAGAAAAAAAATTATTGCAACATCCGCCTCTTGTCACTGGTGTAGTTGGGTAGCCTAATGGTTAAAGCTTTCCCTTTTCTCGCTTTGATTCCCTACATTGGTATAATGCATGAAGCCTATTTCTGATGTGCCCCCACCATGATCTTGCTGGAATATTGCTAAAAGTATTGTAAACTAAACTCACTCCTTGTCTTCAAGTGGGTAAAGTTTGTTTACATTTCAGTAATTATGTTCACAAATTCCAGATTGATATTGTTTCTCGTTTGCTATATCTATTGCTTACTGTAACCATGGCAACATGAATGTTGTTTGTAATACATATTTCATATTCTGTCATTCTGTGTATCAGATCTCGGAGCAGAAGTACCAGATCCGTCAGCTGAAGATAAAGCGCCAGCAACAGGTCTTGTCTCCTGCTAAAGAAGTAGAGGTGCAGGAGGAGGAGGTAAGATGGAGTCAGATGCACAAAAAAAACAACATTTACTTCAGACACAGTCACAGTAAGTCACTTTCCTGGACATAGATATGTAAACACAATGAATTTAGAGGTAATATAGTTATGGGTTGTCCTGTACACAGAGTTCAGGTCACAATCATTGAAGGTAGGCAGCAATGGGAGCAGAGATTCCTTGAATGGATGATTTCTTTTGGCAGTTTCTGGAACTTCAGTCATGACGCATTTTGCTGCACATGTGATACATGTAACCTCACCATGTAGAGTTTGTTCAAAATTGCCTTTGTTAACCCAGCAGAAAATGGGTAACCAGAGGGATAAGTCATGTGACTATAACCTTCTAGTGTCTAACACACAGCTTGGGTTATATTGTATTAGCTCTTTGAGCATGCACAAGTGAGTGGAAACAGGCACTTTATACATAGCCATTCTTATTGTCTTTATTAATTCAAGGTGAAAATACAACTGGTACGGATTTGTAATAACTTGAATTGGTTGCATACCTATGATCAACAAATTCCATCCTGTGAGAAATCCACGTTAAGAGTAGGTTTCCAGCAACTAATGCACACAGAGAGAAGTGAATGTATAAGTCAGCTGAGGCTCTGTGATATGGGTGATTCCATTTCAGTATGTGTCTACAATATGGGGCATTGCTCATCGCATCACACACAGGGCCCTTATTCTCGAAACATTCATAGCCTTAAGAACTCTTACCTTTGATCATAGCCAGTGTGTCAAGAATGGGATTAAGAAGTTTGTAGTGTTACAAACATTTAGAGAATAGCTAGCCTGGTTTATCAGGTTCAGAGTGGGCTGTTTAGAGGTTAAAGCTGTAAATTGCTGAGTATCTGGTCAAACAATAAATAAACAAACACAACAATTCCATTGAGTTGAAAGATTAGTCGGTTGTATGCATGTGTGGCCCCTGATTGTTGCCAGGTTGTGGAGGAGGAGCAGGCTGAAGCAGACATCCTCAAGATACCACAGACTCCTAAAGGTAGGCAGCAGCACAATAGTCCTGAACGTACAGTAGCAGGCCTACATATAAACAGTGAACAAATCCTCAACTGACTGAACTGACCTCAAATACAGCAAAAAAAACAAAAATCACCAAAATTGGAAAATTAAAAGACACATATATAATTTAATAGAAAACTGAGGCCTCAGATAGTTTCCACTGTGGTGAAACCCAGAGGCTGAGGTATGGCACTGAGAAACCTGTATACTTAAGGAAGGTGTGACTGAGGCACCTTCACACCTTCAACTGTTTGTCTCAGTTATGTAGATCTTCCTTGAAAGAGCAGCACATGATACTGTTGACTATTTTTTCTTCCAGAGGATAAGTTGACCCCTGCTGAACTCGCCCTGCTTGCTGGGAGGAACTATGTCATTCTTCCTAAAAAGTAGGTCATACATAGATGACATAGTGTTAATATATTAAAGATCCCATATGATTCATGAGGCTTTGAATTTGATGTTTGTGTTTGTTTAGCATAGGACTTTGATCTATATTCTCTTTCCAAAGGCCTTAAAAATTTACCAGTGCATAGGAAAATGTTTTATTTTCTTTCACGTCATAATTACTTGAGAATACCTTTGTTTTATGTAGGATATTTATGTCTATAGTACCATTTCAAGAAAGCAATACCTCTCTGTATTTTCACCGTAATTGGATTTACAAGCTGTTGTCATTCAGATGACATTTGTGTTCAAGTCCTATCAAACTATTTTACATTCTACTCATGTACTCTTTAAGAAATTACTGTTATTCTCTCATTTTCTGTTGAGAGCATTTCAGCACAACATGGTTTACAATTTATTTCCTTAAACGGGTTTTAACTTGTTATTTTGTTGCTACTTGTAAAACAACTCATGAATCTGATCCACAGAAAGAAGGCTAAGCGCAAAGGACCTGTTGACATGTCCAGGATTGAGTCCATCCAGAGGTTCTTGGCTAGTCCGTCCACCCCTATCTCCAGGTGGGGCTCACTCCCTCGAGTCAACAGGGTCATCGAGTGGGAACTCAGAGTGCCAAGGTAGTGCCTATGTTTCTAAGGTCTAGCTGCAGCCAAGAACACGAACTGAGGAGAAAAGAAAAAAAAATGAGATAATTTGATAAAATATGTCAGTCAAACAAGACTAAATATTATTACTCTATTTTTTGCCTGTTACTGTGTATATGATACCCATCCATGTTTATTCTGTTCATTTTCTTTATGAAACTGTACCTATCTTTGTGTCATTAAAATTCTTCAATGTCCAAGAAACTGTATGTGGGCAGTATTGGGATCTGCTGAGGGGTAGGTGTATGGGAGCAGTGGTGTGGCCTACTGGGTAAAGTTTTGATTTATCACACTGAAGAACCGGGCTCTATTCCCCATACTCGTTTCAAGTATTGCTGAAATAATGCTAAAGGCAACGTAAAACCCAACTCACTCACTCACTCACTCACTCACTCACTCACTCACTCACTCACTCACTCACTCACTCACTCACTCACTCACTCACTCACTCACTCACTCACTCACTCACTCACTCACTCACTCACTCACTCACTCACTCACTCACTCACTCACTCACTCACTCACTCACTCACTCACTCACTCACTCACTCACTCACTCACTCACTCACTCACTCACTCACTCACTCACTCACTCACTCACTCACTCACTCACTCACTCACTCACTCACTCACTCACTCACTCACTCACTCACTCACTCACTCACTCACTCACTCACTCACTCACTCACTCACTCACTCACTCACTCACTCACTCACTCACTCACTCACTGTACATCAATGATGATTGTTGAAAATACATAACTATGTCCCCCAGATTGTTGTAAATAGCTGAAAAGCAAGATGTGGATCTGAAAATCAAACATGTAAAGGAAGTGGTTCTTTTGGTCTCAATTCAAATGTCAAATTTGAAAATCACAGAAACCTTTGAAATTGTAAGTCATTTTCTCAGACATAATCAAGTATCTGACAATGATACTTTCTTACACTTCCAAGGTTTGGATGGTCAAATATACCAATATTCATTCTAAATGGCAAAGTTGTAGAACTCATAAAATCATTTTCATTATTTGTTCTTGAAGCTCCTCTGTACATCCCCAAGAAGAGTTCTATTGTGTCAACAGCTTACTCTTGTTCAAGTACACTACAAAAATACTTCGTGACAAATTAAAATCCGACTCTCAATAGATCTTGCCATTTTTCATTGTTATTGCATCACTATTCATGTATTTTGTTAAACATGCATTTTGTGTTATTTCCAGGCATGTGAGGTCTCATCGCTCTAGTCTTCCAAACATTCTTGACTTTGAGGCATATAAAACTCAGAAGAGATACACGTAAGTCGTACACTCCCACTAAGATGTATTGAATAATGGCCTGAAGATCCCTGATTTATAAGGTGCTGGAATTCTATGCAGAGTTGGTTCCAGAAGGACTTTAGAATTGATAATCTGAGATCAAATTCATGATTCACATTGGTTTATAAAAAATGCCCAATTCATAAATGAAGCATCGTGATCATATGGTTCACCATGTTTGATGTGGCTGTACTGTTTCCCCAGGCCAGGTGAAGATGAGAGAGAGTGGGCACGGGACATCTGGAATGTGTGGTTTGACCAGGTATTCCCACCAACTCCAACTGGGTCTGATGTAGAAGAAGGCAACTATTTTGATTTCCAGTCAGACACACACACTCATACAGAAACAATGTCTATAACCAAGGAGGAACGAGCCAAGAAAAGGTGCACAGATTGTCTGCCTAAACATAAGTCTTGCATCACCCTACACTCAGGCATGTAATGCCTTGAATGTAAATGTTTAGACTAGAACAGGCCTTAAAGTTTATCAACTTTGGATTTTGTATTTCCAACCTTAAAACAGCTTGAAAGTTTCATCAGTTAATCTCAACATGTGACCCATTCTTCAGTTTTATGTTTGTTAATGTTTCTTGACAACATTTAGTGCTTTTACTAGATTCATTGCCTGGAGTCTCTGCAGAAGACTGTAATCATTTTATCAGGTTTTGATATTGCACATCAGTACCAGTTTTGAAAGGGTATTCAGGACATTGCAGATAACAGTTACCAAAGACACGGAATGAATCTAAATCCCCTAGATTTTCTATATTTATTTGATTAACTTTATCTGATTTTGTTAAGAAATTTCTTTTATCCATGTGTTCCTGTATGTCCTACATACATGCATTATGTATGAATGCAGGAAGGAGTCTATCACCAGTGTGCTGTCTGACACCATCGACACCTTGGACCCACTTGCTGACACAGAGGAGAATATTGAAATTATTCAGGTGAGTTTCTCTTGCATTAAAAAATTGTCTAGTACAAGTTGTTCACTGGTTGCGAGGGAGGGAATGGGTTCATGTACCCTTAATGTTTGTTTATGTTTCCTGAGCCCAAAGGCCATGGGCACAATGTATTTTTATTACTATACACCTCAATGTTAATTTTGAACTGTTGAAAGCATGGGTATTTATATCCACAGGACTACATTTGAACGTTTTGTCAAAATGTATTTATTGGAATGCGAGGCAAGTCTTTTCGTAGCCATTGGTAGATTTCACAACGGCACAAGAAAAAAAGATTTAGAGTTATCTCCCTTCTATCAATTTGCATTTGCAAAACATTGGTAATTTCCATGCATCGTGAGTGATTCAATGTTATTTGAGATACAAAAGTACTAGTGTTTGGCAGTGGAGTGCATTGAGATGTACCTTGCTTCTATGTGTCTTTGTTTGGCATTCACTTGCTTGATAACAACATTAGAATCCATGTTGAAACGTTGCCTATACAAAATACAACATACCAACATGGCTAGTCAGTTCCTCACTCTCGTAACCTTGGTACTGCTTTTTTAATTAATTAAATGTGATCCGATGTCTGCAGATTTTAAATGAAGAGATTGATAAGATGACAGCCCAAATCGAGTCAACTGACAAGCCATCAGCATTTGATCTGTGTAGACGTGGAGCTCTGTGTAGAAAGGTAGGTAATTCAGAGTTCTGTCTGTTTAAGCCCATACTTAGTCTCATGTCTACTTAATGTTGTAGAAGTCCTTGAATGGGGATAAGGACTTTTTATTTTCATATCAATATAATTCTAACTCATATGGCTTTATTCAATTTGGCTGCCATGCATATTAACTCTAGAATCCATTATAAATTTCTTCTTGGAGAGGATTTAAAGCTGACACAATGCAGACAGTTGTGAACTATCAACTTCATTTCACATTTAGATTTACAGCGAGCTGACTAACATGACTGTGTATTTTTATCAACTAAGATTGGATACAGCTAATATTTCTTATAAATGCACCAGAATATGTGAGATTCTGATATTATACATGATGGAAGTTTCTTATTTCAGATTGGTAAATTGAAGAATGCATCTATAGATCTAGACAGGTAAATCTGATTTCTTTAGCAGGGTAGCCTAGTGGTTAAAGCATTTGCATGTCACACTGAAGACCTGGGTTTGATTCCGAACATGGTCAAAATGTGTCCCCCACCATGATATTGTTGGAATATTGCTAAAGTGAAGTAAACTAATGTCACTCACTCATTTCTTTTAATAAGGGAAGAACACAGCAGCCTGTTCTTATTTTACAGCTCAGTCTTCCATGTTTATTTAGCACAAAGTCACTGTGTTGTCCAACCATAGTTCCAGTGTTACAGAAGTTCTACCTATGTTACAGAGCTATACAGTTGGAACCACTACTACTAGATGCCTACTGGCACCGCCATCTTCTGTACATCCTCCAAGACAAGAAACAGGCGGCACTGGATGATCTCAACTTCATCATGAAGAAAAACAAGAGACATGCTGGAGCCTACAGATCTATGTAAGTAATGTGTATAATTATCACAAGTAGTGTTGTGAATGGAAGCCTGTAGCAGCCCCATCTCTGACCGTAAAACAATCAAAGCCAAGGTGTCTGACATGTATAATCTCTTTTGTACCATTATATGCAATGGTAGTAGTATCTACATAGTGTTCTGTTAAATCATATGTTGATTGCTTGATTGTTAAATCATACGTTGAATGAGCACTATGACTGCATACAACAAGTGGGTTTATTATTAATTTTGTACACTGCATTTTTGCAAGCATTATTTCAAGCACTGATTCTACAAATGTGAACCCGTGTATTTGAGCCTTTTTCCCCTGCAGTGATTCCCTGAAAATAGTACAACCAAGATTGAAATGTTCTGTTTCAGGGCTGAAATCTATCGACGACAAAATGATATAACTATGGCAATAGTGAACTACACACAAGCTCTGAAACTAAATCCTCACGACCATGAGGCTTTTTTCCGCCGAGCCGAGATGTATGAGCAGGTACTTTGTGTGAGACAGTTTCAACAGAAGTTCAATGATGAGAATTATACATCATGCAAATATCATGCAAATATAAAGAATGAAAAGCAAAAGAAATCCAAGTTTCTAAAAAATGAAATCAAATAAAAGTAAGTGTTCATGTTTATGCCTTCTATTTAAAAATGTGAACAAAATCCAGGTCTGCATTTCTTTTGCTGTTCAATATGTGAAGTTCACATGTAGAAATGTTGAGTATGCATATCTAGGTTAACTACAGTTCCTTTCACTATTTTCATATTTGGATTATCATGGCTTGGGTGTTGGTTTAGACAAATTTCAGCATTGCTGAATTCTAAAATGAAATTATTGACATTTGCTGGTAAATCTGTGAAAATACGGGTCACAATTGATATTCAAATTCTTCTGACTTGGTTGACACATGTATGTGGTTGTGTGACAATTGCATAGATCAATGCTCATGACTTTGATCCCTGGATTGTTTGGTCCAGACACCATTATGTACAGACAGCCTCCATTCAGCAGGAATACTGCTGAGTGTGCCATTTAACAACAAACATACAAAACACTTGCTTGTACATTTTTGTTACCAATTTTCAGAAAAAATGTTTCAATGCTGCATTTGTGTTCTCTAGTCTTTTCTGATGTCTTTCTGTCATGAGAAATATCCCAGACTCCATTCAACACCATTGCTTCATTTTAAATATTTGAAATTTCCACTTTCTTATCATTAAGTTAGTCATGTACTCCAATAGATTGATTGGAGCTATTTCAGCCATCATGTCACATGAATCAAGCTCAAACCAAAGCAAGGATATGAATGGTTCTGGTTATTTTTCACAGGCTGAAGATGTAATAGGCTGTAATAGAGATGTAAGTCCAGTGGTGTGGTTATACTGTATAATGTGACTGTTGCTAGCGTGGTGAGATGCTGTTGGCCCTGGAGGATTATGGGAAGTGCACTAAACTGTTACCAACACGCACAGATGCCATCATGAAGCATGGAATGTACTACTTCAATAACGGGTGAGTTGTACTGAATAACACTGTACTTACTTGTACTGACCAGGGCCTGTTTCTCAAAGTGATCATAGAGCTATGACGGTTGTAAGTCTGTGTTAAAGTATGGGAATGCCACGATGGTTTCGTGGAACTGGGCCCTGTGCTGACCTATACCACTTGTACTGTCTTGTCCCGACTTGGTACTGACTGGTATCGACTTGCTCAGACTTGTTCCAATTTGTACCGACATTGTCCACCTTGTACTGACTTGTCTCAACTTGGTCCACCCTGTACCTGACATTGTCCACCTTGTGCTGACATGTACTAATAAAAGGTAGTCTCAGATTATATACTGTTTTTTTTTTAAATGAAAGCAAAATTTCATATGTCTTCTTAATCTAAGTGGCATTTCAGCAGCGTAGCATCAGTGATGAGGTGATGTTTTTAGTCCAGAGGCTAGTCTTCATATTTGAACTGACAAACTAGCATTTCTTCATAATTGTGAAGCCTTGTCTCAAATTGTCTTAGTATGAATATAACTGATTGATATTTAGAAGCTGTAGCTTTAGCGGAGACAGGGCTGACTTATGGATTTCAACTATAATCTTTTAATGGACCTCGCCAGTAAAGGTTCCAGTGGTTTTGTTAACCTCATCACTTACTTGTTAAGGTCATCAATAAGAAAATGGAAATTATATCCTGATTATTTCTTCAGGAACTGGAACAATGCCATCAATGACTTCACTGATTTGATCCGTGTTGACCCACTGAATGCTGTGGCTCACCTGTATCGAGGTCAGGCATATGCCAAACAGAAGCTGTGGACCCCAGCTGTGGAGGACATGTCAGCTGCCATCCATCTGAACCCCGAGACGTGGGAGGCTTTCTATCACAGGGCCTGTATACTCCGCAAGTAGGTGGACACATACAGTATTAAGTGAACAGATACACTCCAAGTGTAGTAGAAAGGAAAGGAAATCAGAAAGAGAATAATCATCATTGTTTTAAATTCATGTTTATTAAAATGAAGATGAGATCTTTACTTAGATTGGGTGCTTCTGGAGATAAACTGGAGACTTGTCCATAGAAAGTTGTTTCAGGTAAACCCAGAGCAAATTATGATTGCCAATCTGAATGAAAGTGTGGATTCTTGGGCCAATACGAATTTGATTTGGTGTCATTCCTTTTCCATCTCCAAGCCATTAGCCAATGTAAACACAGGACACAGTTTAACACATGATAGTACTCCTTTGTAGGTGCAGATACCACGGTCTTGAGGACCATCAATATGCAAAAAATATTGACAGTAACATAATAGCAGTGCTTTATTTGTTTGCATTAAGAACTCACTGATTGTATTTGCTTTTGAGATACTACAGTCAGATATGCTTGACTGAACCCTTCACTCACTCATACCAAAGATTTAGAATTACTTACAAGTTCAGCTGACTCAACTCATAGAGGCATTGTGTAGTCAAACATTTAAAAACATTTTCAAGTTTAATATAATGTTGGGATGGTTTTCCCAGGGCCCACCCCAAGCGAGCTCTGCAGGACTACAGCATGTCACTGCTTATAAATGACACAGAGGAAAACATCATGTCCTACCTACACCGAGGCATTCTCTACAGTGCCATGGGCAAGTAAGTCATCAGCATTTCTCAACTCTCCTCCCTGTTTCATGTAAGCTGTCCAGTCATTCTACTTGTGAAATGTAAACATTTCAACTATCATGCATATATCGGTATATGGGTATATATGAACAACACTGTCCACCTATATGAAATGACCTAATGTGCAGAGTGGTGAGGATTGGTCACGCTGTTCTGTGCATGTACCTTCATGTGATGAGATGTCACATGTAACATTGATGCACAGTCACATATTATGTGATTTCTGATGTACAACAGTTGTCTGTTAGTTTTTGTTTGAATGTTTTCTTCTTTCCCATCTTTGTTATGCATTTTGTGTTAAATCAGTGAATGCTGGAAACTTGAACTCAATATAAAATGAACTGCACCTATATGGCTCTGTCTGCTCCATAGAGCCGAGGATGCAATCCCCGACTTTGAGAGTGTACTGAAACTCAACAAAGATGTAGCCTGTGCACATGTCAACCTGGGACTTATCTTCATGAAGAAATATGAGAATTACCACAGGTAGGTTTGCTGTGAAGTGATGACAGGAGAGTATATGTTGTTTTAAGTTAGTCTATGTTATCACAACAGCTTGAAAAAATAAACTAGTAGCTGACTAGTACAAACTAGTAGCTGATAGTATGAAACACTATTCTAGCACAATAAGCTCAATACACTTTGGACCACCACCAAACGTCCATCTAGGGGATTCCAGTACAGTACAGGTCTGTAGTTCCACATGCTTTTCTGAATAGGTTCTATTGTTATACAGTTGTCAAAGTACTCAGATTAGAAGAGGTCCCCCGCACACTATTGTCTGTTTGAGGTGACTAAATTAGGTCTGGTCCATTCGTTCATTCGTTCGTTTGTTCACTCATTCATTCATTCATTCAGACTTTCATTCATTCACTCACAACGTGATAAGTTTTAGATATCACTGTCACCCGCTGAAATTGTAACTGAAATAATAAGGTTTGAAGTATGTTTGTATCTATGTACTGATTTTTGTAACCCTTTTTTTATAAGGGCAATCAAGAAGTTCACCTCAGCCATCAAGGTTGAGCCGACATACGTACGAGCATATGTATGTCGAGGAGAAGCCTACCACAAGATACATGAGGTAAGAAGTGCTGAGTGTCCTGTGTGGACACACCCAGACATCTAACAGCTGTTGAATAGAATGCTTTAGTACCCAGTAGCAGATACCGAAGATAAAGATGAACTACACAGTGACAAACTAACAAAATGTGCAAGGCAAAGATTTCTGTTTTTAACCCTAGCACACACCAGACAAGCTTGGACAGCAGGACACTATTGTCTGTACAACTGTTCATGGATAGGCAAAAGTGAAGAGGACTTCTGTTAAATTGCTCATGACTTTGTACTGTGATGAGAGACAAAATACAGTATTTATTGCCATGATGTAACTGGGAGTGCATTCTTAGAATTATTTACATTTATAGCAGTTGTTTGATTATGGTAATATCACAGCCATTGATTTTAGAATGTTATTCTTTGGTGAAATAGACTTTAGTCTTTTTCTTTGAACAAACACTAACCACTATGCTTGGACAATGTATACAGATGTGTGGAATCTAATGACCACTGGTCTAATTTTCTGACTGTTGGATTGAGTATGATACATTCATTTACGTCAATGTCTCTGTTGATGATTAGATTGAGTGATTCATTGCATGACATCACTGGCACATGGCCTTGCAGGTTGCTCATAATATCAACTTCCAATTTGTCAGTCCTAGAACTTCTTCTCAGGCAGCCAAGATAATGCTGGAATACTGACGACAGATACTTAAAACAACATATAATCTTGTTCTAATGAAATGGAGTTTTCTGAATGTATATTGTGTTGTTTTACCAGCTCAAGTTGGCCCTGAGGGATTTCACTCGAGCCATTCATCTGAGACCAGATGTCCAGCATTACTACATGTATAGGGTGAGTAGACATAGGCTTCAGATATGTACATATGTAAGACAAGACTCAAGACTTGAGGATATGTAATGCTGTTGGCGTCCTTGTGACCCATGAAACTTAGGGGAAGAACTTGTCTTCAGTAATCCGTGCTTTATGTGACAAGTGACTAACAGGATTGGATGGTCACACCAGGTGACTTTGTGGATGCATGTTATTGCATCCCAGCTGCACAGGAAGATGCTTTTGATGTCGATCATTGGATTGTTGGGTCCAGACTCAATTTACAGACCAGCAACATATAGCTAAAATATGTAGCCAGTTTTAATATTACATGGTTGTTTTCACAAACATTTAACATGAACACTGCTGAACATGTATATTAAGACTTCTTGCAAGATGTCTGTTATGTATATCCCATATGTAATGTTCTGTTCCAGGGTCAGCTGGTTCTAGAGATGGGAAACATGGAGCTGGCAGCTTTCTGTGTCAGGTGGGACATTACTTTGCCCATAGCTTCTAAATGCAAGAATATAGTTGTACATTATCTACTGACTTTTTGACTGTGTGCAATGTCTAATGGTGGCCTGTTTGTCAATATTCTTACTTAGTTTGGAACATTTCCCTAGGACAGTTGAGATATTTTGTGGAAGAGAAAATATTGTATTTATGCCTGGAATCTCTTCTGATTAATTATCTGGAAAGTATTACATGTATAACCATATGGTGTATACTTCAGACATGCCTCTGAACTGAGTAACGACTCCTCCAGTTCTTTGGGACAAAGACCCACCCAGCAGGCCATCGTACAGTCCTTCCTCAAAAACTATGACAAGGTGAGGCTCAACTTCTGAACACTTACAAACAGTATCTTGACAGAAACCACCCTTGTGCAGATCTACAGCAGACATAACCTACTATTGGTTTATGACAAATATTTATGCTGATCATGAGGCATTATACCCATGGACTGTTGCTCATGCTATCAACCACAAGATGATCTGTCCCACATACTGCTTATTTCCAGTTGCCTAGTTATGACTGGAATGTTTCTAACTATACTTTTAAACTATATTCACTCTCTGATTTCACAAGAAACTAGAAATCTGTTGGCTGACTTTCAGAAATAGGATTAGAAAAAAAAAGATAGGGTTCATAAATGCCTCATAAACAAAAATATGTTACAGGCTAGTGTAGACATTTGAAACAAAATTGATGCAGGAATCCTGCATAGTTCGTGTTATAAATGTAGAGAAACATTTCCCAGCTGTATCAGAAAGGACACACATTGTTGAGTCATGATTCATAATACAGCCGGCACTAATACCATAAAGTGAACTATGATGCCACCTGTAGGACATATAAATATTTTGCCTGAGCATTATGATTCTTTAGAAAATGACAAAACACAACACCCATTTGACATGTTTATAACTCACTAGAGGTCATGATGACCCAAACATCTGAAGGTATTGGGCAAAGCCTTGATTTGTTCCTCAGTTACATTGATTAGAATTCAATAAATGTATTAACATTTCTCTTGATCAATCCTACATGAGCTTATACCTGTAGGCTATCGATGCCCTGAAGAATGCCACACGTGTGAAACCAGTGGGCAGTCTGTTCATGTTGCTGGGCAAGACACAGATGAAGGCGAAGCACTTCAAGGATGCTATTGCGAGCTTTGAGATGGCCCTTGTCCAGTTTGTGAGTAGAAGAAGTGGTATAGCAGTCAGAATGTTCTGATTAGAGACAGTGGTTAAAGTGTCCAAACCAGAGACTTGGCTTCAGTTGCCCAGGAAAGAAGAAGTGTATCAGCAGTTAATTTCCAGTAGACCAGCTGACTTCACATACATAAGTTCTATAATAAAGCATGTAGAGGATTAGAAGGATCAGAATGCAGTCCTAATCCTAAATCATGTACATGCTATATGTTATAGGCCATTCATGACTGTACCCTGGCTGATTAAGTGTGTCATACTCACTGGATAATGCTACTGATCATTGGCTTAATATATCTTTGCTATACCTATGTAATGAGGGATTAAACAAACAGTAAATACTATACTGGATTACAACTGCTGACAACTTCTGTATGGATATGTTATTTTCCAGAAACCATGGCGTCCCCGAGATCCATGGCCACCAGAGACAGCAGATGCTCACTTCCTGTGCGGTGTTTGTCATAACGAGCTGCGTAACTACTTTGAAGCATATGAAGCCTTCAACAGTGCCATCAAATTTGATCCCAACTATGCTGAGGTACGTCATGTTTTCACCCTTACATGTACATAGTGCTAATTACCCAGTGGGAGTGTTACCATTGGCATTTATGTCTATAAAATTATATCATGCAGATAATTTGCTTTTGTAATAATGAAAAGATGATCCGAGTTAGAATTTGTTTTCAATAACCCATGCTTGTCGATAGTGGTGACTAATAGGATCGGATGGTCAGACACACTGGTTGATGCGTGACATGGTATCCTGCTTGCTTAGATCTATGCTCACTATATCACTGGATTATCTGGTCCAGTTTTGATTTGGTATCTAGTTCCCTGTGCATGTTGTCAGTGCTAAGTATAAGGAGAATTGTGTGGTAAAATATGTTATCACACACCTTGGTTTGGAGCTGTGCTTGTGCAAACAAACCACTGGACTGCCTTCTGCACCCTTGAATATTTACAACCTCTCATGATATGAATCTGATATTGCCTTCTGATATCTTTTGCTAGTCATTCTTACTCACAATAATGAAATGTGTGCTCACTGTGTTGTCTACTCTGTATGCTCTCCAACAGGCTTTCTACCAGCGAGGTCTGGCTAGGATCAAACTGAAACAGTCCAAAGGCATCCAAGACTTCAACAGGGCACTGGCCATAAACCCCAAGATATTCCAGGTTTGTATTGCACTCTTGCAACACTTTACAACATTTAAGTAGTCTAGACTTGCACTGATAGTTCTTAATAACACACAACTGGGGTAGAATAAGTCACAAATAAGGTATGCTTGTTTGACAAGATGTTGAAATGAATGGCATGGTGAGGATTAACGACTTTGTAATTGTGAAGACATTGGCGATATATAAATGGGAGTTTAAATTGTGCTCATGTCATAGGGCTGTGATAATTATTAGTGCACAAGAAGCATACATACGTGCCAAATCTAAACAAATTTCCAGAACAATTCGTTTGAGAATTAATCAACATCTCAGAAAATATGCCAATCTGACAATTCTGTGGTACGTTGTAGGCCTACCTGAGTCGAGCCTGCTATTATGGGTTGAAGGGTAATTACACCAAGGCCATCCTCAACTGTAACGAGGCCATCAAGCTGCAGCCCAACAGTGTCAGGGCATACCTCTACAGGTATGTGTTGTAACATAGCAGCCAATGTGGAACCAGTGTTCAGAATGGTTATATGAAGAAGGTCCTTGAAGTTTGAAGTAAGATTGAAACAAATCTTTGTTGTCAATGTCTTTAGACTCATCACTTTATGTTTTTTTAGCTTGTATTCTTGTCAGTGCAATGATAAGCTGATGCCATTTCTTTCCAGAGGTGCCCTGAAGTATCACATCAGGGCATATGAGCTGGCTATCCGTGACCTGAGCAAGGCAGCCAGTATAGACAGCACCTGTCCTTTAGCCTATTTCAACAGGGCAGTGTGTTACCAGGAGAGCAGACAGTACCACAAGGTGACAGTTCTGTCAGATCTCTTGCCTCAATATATTGTATCTCTGCACGAAGGAGTGAAGGAGTAGCCTAGTGGTTATGCCAAACACCCAAATTCGATTCCTCAGATGAGTACAATGCATGAAGTGCATTTCTGGTTTCCCCAGTATGATATTGATGGAATATTACTAAACAACATTAATCTGTTCTCACTCAGTGTGCATGAAAATCTGCTGAGACCCCCATGGAAGGTTGTTTTAGATGGATCCCTTTGCCAAATTTGACTAATCAGACAAGGTTAAGAATGACAAGGTTCTTGAGCCAGTTGAATGTCAGCTTTCTGAAACAATTCAGCCCCATTTCTTTATTTTCCAACTTTATTTGGAAATTTGATATTTGTTGAAAGGAAACTGCCATAGATCCAAGCATACCCTTTTGGATTTAGATGCCAAAGTGCCATGTAACTGCAGGATGTACTAAATATCCACAGCAATAAAATAGTAGAACTTTAATTCATTGCATTTGACTAAAAGAAACAAGACATGCTTGTCTGAATACTTCGGTCACTCACACTATGAATATACTTTTGCCTGATTAGCTTCAGATTTTGAGACATAAGGTTACTGGAGATAATTATTGTTCTTCCAAGATCTACAGTTTTGTAGAAGTCACAAAGTGGGAAGCAGATTTGTGAAACAAGAAATTATGTTACTCTGATCCAAAAGTAGTTCCTGTAAGTAATGAATGGTACACACATGAATTCTACAATTTGGTCACTTCTAATTCTTTTGAGTTGTATCGACCACAAAATGGCCATGAATGATCTTGTACCAGTAGGTTCTGACTGAAGTATATTTCCTCCCTCACAGGCGCTGATGGACTATGGCATTGTACTGCTGGTGGGAGAACAGCTTATGTTGAAGGTAATGGAAGTCTGTACCTGAGTCTGATACTCCAGTACTGGAGAAAGTGTTGATGTATGTTGGTAGGGTTTTCACTCACACAGATTCAGACAAGTAGAACTGTGGCAATGGCATACTGGCCCTGCTATGATTTCTGTTTTGTTTTGGCTTTCCATCATGCTTCCACAAATGTTAGCGTTTTTTTTTTAACCAAACTGAGTGTTTAAGCAAGTGGTTTTTACATGACAGGTGAAACATGAAGGGGTCAAATGCCTCAGAACTAATTTAGAATCAGCCTAGCCCTTGTATATCATTAATAATACAATCATCAAATGAATTCCATTGTTGCTTTGCAAATTTGCTTCTTATCGTATGCCCTTATTTGAAAGTATGAATAATAAAGTGAATATAACTAGAGAACAGAAAAGAATAATTTAAATTGTTGGTTGTCCTCATAGAGGGAGATAATTCATTGTGGCAATGAGCATGGTAAGGTACAAAAGTTGTCCTATCCAACTGCTTTAAAATCGAGACAGATGACTTGGTCCCACACCAGTCCGAAATTGCCAGATTCCACTGTATGCTGTGGTCATATTGCTGGTATGATTATTAGTGCACAAGAAACAAGAATACGTACCAAATGTAAATAAATTTCTAGGAGCAAATAATCATTTGGTAACTATCAGAACAATTTTAAAGTGTTTTCTCTGTTTTAAAATTATGATCTTCTTAGTAAAACATGGATGATATCAGATCTGTTTTTGTAATGCATGCATATATTTACCTGATGTTTACACGATGACAGGTGCTGATCAACCGAGGCCTGCTATACTTTGAGAGAGGGGACTACAGCAATGCACTGTACGACTTCCAGATGGCTGCCAAGCTCAGTCCCTGGGACCATCGTATTCATCATACACTGGGGCTATGTTTCCACAAGTGAGTCGTGCTCTTACTCTTACTGTAGACTTTGACATATTATCACATACCAGGTTTTACTATTGTGTTCATGTCATGGAGCATCTGACAAAGAAATAGGATTATTTAATTTATCAATCACTTGTTACAAATAATAGGGTAGATCATACAGATCACAGGTAATTCTTTTCTTCATTGTATTGTAAAATAGGTTATATTGTAAATTTCTCTTATATCGAAATTTTAAGGAACAGATTCCGTGCGCACCTTGCATGCTACTTATGAGTTGTCAAGAAGACCGAGCTAGTTCTGTGTCCTTTTAGTATAGTAGGATTGTTGCTCATGTTGTCAACCACTAGTTTGAATGACCATATTTACTGTTGTCATATATTTGGTATATTGGGCTTGGCATACCTTAACATTTGGAGCTGTTGTCTACCGTGGATGTTTTCAGAACTGACTGGGTAGTAAGGGAGCATATTAATTTTTGTTAAAGATTACAAAACGGAAGTAAATTTCATTATAATTTTCCTCATTACCACCCTGTGTCAACTGCTAGAAAAGTAGATGGGAGACATACCTTAATCAGGAAATAGTTGTTTTCTACACAATGTATAGCAACCAAACAAACTGTTAGTGGCAGGGGAACGTGTTTGGGAAGTTGGTTCATAGCCATCAAGAGAATATCCCACATGAATTGAATGTTGCCCAAATCACTTGTCCAGACTAGGGCAACTACAGGAAGCAGTGAAAACCTTCTCCCAGTGCATCGAGCTCAAACCCTTCTTCCTGGATGGCCTTATCAGTCGTGGCAATGTTTACATGGACTACGGACATGACGAAGGACTGAAATATGCCAGGTCAGATTTACATCACATGGTTTTAATGACAACACAGCCTTGAGGTGTGAGGCTTGAAAATGCATTTTGACACAAGACTGAATTACTCATATATTATAACTCGCGAAACCGTTGGTTGTATACTAGTTAACTATACAAGAGTTGCCTGTTTCAAATTATATCCACACCAAAATGTAATTTGTTCTCAAATTTTGTAACATGGATGAGACAGACATGTGATCATGAAATAAACAAACTTGTTGTTATTACCAAAGAAATAAGAGAAACTGTTGTGTTGTGACATTTGTTGATAGACGTGACTATGAGCGAGCGCTGATCCTAGATCCGATGTGCTTGGCTGCCCGGGTCAATCTAGCCTACACAATGCAGGTGGCAGGCAAACTGATGCAGGCCTGGAGACACTTCACGGCAGCCATCACTGTCAAGCCAAGTAAGTACATGCTATAGACCAATCGTCATTGGTACCCAGTGGACAGAATAATGTCCTTTTTATATTAATTTTGTTCCTTTTTTTAATTCTTTCTTATAAATCTGTCCTTGATAATCGAGTGTGCTGTATCTCCATTTAAGGATTCAAACCAGCCTTGGAAGGACGAGCCATTGTGAACCTCCAGATGAGCGATACCTTTGCAGCATATCAGGATATCAATGCCTCAGTGAAGGTGTCGGCAACAGCGGAGCTCCTCACCAACAGAGGTGTCATACAGCAGGTGAGTCAATACATGGAGTGCTTTCCGTTCTATTGGCCCTGTTCCACAAAACAATCCTAATGTTAAAACTGGAATGGGGACACAATCAAAGGTAGACGCCATTAACTTCTTTAAGGCAGTGTTCATCTTGTATCATCAAAACTGATGGCCAGATGGTCTTACATCCCAGACTGTCACTAGGCAAAGCTGAGTCCTTAGTTATTGCTACTCGTAGATTTCCAAACTGAAACAATAAATTAACCCAGAAATCTATACACTAATGTATTCAGTGTGAAACAAACAGAGAAATGCTATGTAGTTAACATTTGTATTATCTATTGGCCAGGTATGTAAATCAGTATATTCTTGCAAGGTAATGAAAATGAAAGTACAGAAAGGAATGGAATACAAAATACTTACCTAGCTTTAACCATGGTCAAACTTCAAAAACAAGACTATACTGGATGTCCAGGCTGAAACTATGATCTTCACACAATGAATGATGACTGACCGATTGCTATGTTTCAGTTGAAGGATGACTGAGCGAATACTATGTTTCAGTTTATGGATGACCAAGCGAATACTATGTTTCAGTTTATGGATGACCAAGCGAATACTATGTTTCAGTTGAAGGATGACTGAGCGAATACTATGTTTCAGTTTATGGATGACCAAGCGAATACTATGTTTCAGTTTATGGATGACCGAGCGAATACTATGTTTCAGTTTATGGATGACCAAGCCAATACTATGTTTCAGTTTATGGATGACCGAGCGAATACTATGTTTCAGTTTATGGATGACTGAGCGAATACTATGTTTCAGTTGAAGGATGACCGAGCGAATACTATGTTTCAGTTGAAGGATGACCAAGCGAATACTATGTTTCAGTTTATGGATGACCAAGCGAATACTATGTTTCAGTTTATGGATGACCAAGCGAATACTATGTTTCAGTTTATGGATGACCAAGCAAATACTATGTTTCAGTTTATGGATGACCGAGTGAATGCAATGAAAGACTACCAGGAGGCCATCAAGCTTGATCCAACCTACTCTCTCGCCTACTTCAACGCTGCCAACATGTACTTCCACACCAGGCACTTCAAGCAGGTCAGTTGGTTTCAGATATACAAAGGTCAAGATCTCAGCTGGTCAACAGCTAGCTGAAAGAAGGCACAGTAGCTAGTGCCAACTCCCAGGCTTTATTATTAATTACAATGGCAATAATTATACAACATTAGTTGAAAAAGATGAGAAAGCAACTTCCTTTTTGTGATGACAGTTCTGGATCAAGAAATTATTAAATGAATACAGAGTTTAATGTTGAGGTCTTCATTCATATATGAAGTATTTGTTGCTAGGCACTGGAGCACTACAGTCGGTGTATAGAGAACAACCCCCGAGATGAGTCCGCCTTCCTCAACAGAGCTATCACCAAGGTCAGCTTCGTTCTCAGTTGTAGAGGTGTAATGGCTGTCATTCAAGGACAGATTACAGGAGTATTATACCTACAATCTTCTCTTCTAAAGCTTCCAGGAATAGTTACTGACCTAGACATGTATTGTTATTCTCACTTGTCTGCAAAAAAAACCCAAACTGAGATAGCATTCCCACCTACCTTATGGTATAACTGTCACTTAGAAATGTCACTGATCCTCTCTCAATGTTACTAGTCACAGATTTGGGGAAAAATGTTAATTTCAGATCCAGAAATGAATGTATTCCAAATTTATTTATGAGTGGTGCAAGAACCAAATAAGACTTGAACCCATACAGTTAGCTTCCAGATTTTGCCACAGATGTTTCTATGTAAGATGATGTGATGGTGGTGGTGGTGTTGCAGGTGCTCCTGAAGGATGGCCAGTCAGCACTGTCCGACTTCCGGTCAGCCATCAAGCTGAGTCCATACTCGGCCCACATGTACTTTAATCGTGGCAACCTGTACTCCTCCATGCAGCAGTTTGACAAGGCAGAGAAGGACTACACTAAAGGTAAAGCTGATCAACGCTTAGGACTTTGTGTGAGAACTGGTCCACAGCAATGTATGCTTTTTAGAAGAACTGACCTGAATTGGGTGGCCAGATTCAGTGACGTTATATTGTACGAGCGTACGCTAAGGGCACGTAACAGTGCTCATTACATCAGTCACTGAGTCTCCAGACTTCATTTGACATTACCAATGCTGACATTTATGGGTTTATTCTATATTATGGTAAACCTATATCGTTCATCCTCTCATATGTTTGTTAGTGGGTCGATTGTGATGAATAAGTATTTTGTTCTGTAGTTACATCATATTTCATAACATTGTATGTGACATGGTAAATCAATCCCAAGTACCTCATACTTGTCATAGAGTGGAATGAGGTGAGGATCAGATATCAGATATTTTTGGCCAGGCACTGACACAAACTCTTTTCAGAAGTTGTGTTATAGTTGTAATACTGCAGACTGCAGCTAACCAGAAACAAGTGAGTGGAAATGTTACTTTAATCCTTAAACTTGTAGTTTAAAGATACATGTAAAATTTGCTGGTGTATGCTTTTTAGGTTATGAGTACATGTATTTGTTGGTTTTCAGCACTCACTCTCCAGCCTGATGATGCTCTGGTCTTGAAGAGACGTGCAGATGTGCGAGGAAAGCAGGGCAAACGTGAGCAAGCAGTGGTGGACTACAGGAGAGCTATAGAGCTGCAGACTCGACCCCATAAACTGGCTGTGTAGGGCTGCATGTACCCTGGCTCTCTCATCTCATAGAACATGTTTGACAAAGATTTATGTCATCTACTGATGGCTTGTGGTACCAGTAACATTTGTGACTCCAAGGACACCCTGAGAAGAGGACAGTCTCTATCAAGTGGTCAGTGAAGACGGACTTCTGCCTAAGATCACATGCAATCATTCAAGTTGTTTTGAAGAGATGTAAAACTATGGATTTTCTTCTGAAATTGATGATCTGCATACGAATGACAGAAGTCTCTTCAGAGGAGCTGTCTCTAGTAATAGAACTATGATCTAACTGAGTTGCATGATTGTTGTGAATAACTGATAATTGGTACTGGAAAATCCCCCCACATGTTGTGTATTAATGTAACGTACAGTTGCACGTTAGCTCAACAGAACACCTTTGGTCATCATGGAATACAGTTTAAAATACTGCTGTTTCAGGAATGATGCATGGCCAATTTATTATTTAGAAACAACTGTGATATATATGTGATTCTGTGATACTGGTGTGGTCATTGGAGGAACTGTTGCCTCCACTTACTGTCCTACCTTTTACAAGCAACATGTTGTTTTGCCTACATCAGATTGCTTTAAATAGGTGTGATTTTTATCAGAACGTGCCTTGTTTCTGTGAGTTCTGTAAGTTGTAGTTTGAACAATGCAACTTTCAATGAGAATTGTCCTATTAATTACTGACAATAACCTGATTGTTTATATCTGTGGAGTAATTGTCTTAATATCCTCATCTAAAGTTGAGTGATTTGTTTCATTAGAGCCAATATTCTGCCAGTATCAAAGTAATATAGTGTACACTGATAACAGCAGTTGTAAGGCTGCCATTTCTGCAGTCCCTTCAGCCAAAAATTCATGTATAATGTTTGCATCACATTCCACAATATTCCATCCAAAAGAAATATTCCACATTCCGTCCAAAACAATTTTTACACCCAAATATTTGTATTTTTGCATGGACATTATCCCAAAATAGGAAACAGTTGTGAAGCTTTGTGTTATATACAGGTGTTGCTGATGCGATTTACTATGAAATAAACAGTGTCTTTTGAGACATGGATTTATGTGCATTCAGAAATGTATCTCTGCAAACAAGGAAAGTTATTCCAAGAGTAAATATCAATCTGGAAACCAATTTGATTTTTTTTTATCTTGTTTTAAAAAACACTCTCTCAAGAACACAGCCAGATGCCCATGTCTATGTCAATAGACTGTGAATAAATTATTGAAACACCATATTTCCCTTTTCACTCAAAGACCACAAACTTTACATGCACAGCCTTTACATGTAAAGTTGGATTATATTATTGGAACATGACCAAAATTCAAAAGGCCTGTTATATCTGAGCTTTCAGGTGACAATACAAGTTATCACATCGTGTGGAGGGACTGATAAAACCTTGTATTTCCCTTGACACGATGTGTTATCGCATTTATCTAGCTGAATGTTTTACTAAATAAAATGAAAACAATATGCATTGAATCAACTTGCTGCCATGTTGACACCAGCTGATTGACTGATCTCAATGCAGTGCACATTACTAAAGGCTTGGCGATGAACGCTTTTCACTCTCTGCGTGGTCACCAAGGCGTGGCGGAATAATATGACTTTTGTACTCCTTGCTCACGGATTATGAACGGAGTACATGGTATTTTATCAGACTCATGTGAACCAATCAAAACTCGACATTCTTACATAAGACTGGATAATGACCTGTGTGACCATCAGTCTTCCAACAAGAGTCCAGTTTATCCATAATCCCAGGCAATTATACATTCTTAGAAGGAAAACTGACAGATGTGGAGGATCCATAACCTTTATTCAGTCATGCAAAATAAATGTTATGCTGAAATTCATATTTACATATGTACAAATGACAATGTGCTGGATGGCAGATATGATTGAAAGATATACTATATGTTGAACAACTGTTTGTTGTAGAAAAGTAAAAAATGAGTTTGTGCTTCCAACTTGTATGACTTAAGTACTCAAGTGATAAAATGCTTTTAGTAAACCACAAAACTGAAGTCCCTTTAGTGAAAGGAACAAACATGAGTTCTAAACTGGAATGATACTAGATTAATTTGTCCATGATTTCAAACCATTAAAGCTAGGGTCTTCCATGGTATTGAAACAACCAAACTCAAATTAATTCCATCTGAAATTGTCACATTATGAATGCTGGACAAAAGTAAGACAACACATGATATTGTACAATAAGAATGATGTAAGAATTTGATTTGCAAAACAATGAAAACTAGACATTACAATCAGTGGACTGGACTGTAGTACCTATGTGATATGACTGGAGATAGCACCTAGACAAGGCTGGATGATACATGAAATATGAATATCAAAATATTTTCTGTCGGTATAAAAATAGTTTGATGTGAGTTATGGCTATAGAAGTTGCATTGTCTAAGCTGGTTGCTGCAAGTCAAGCACACTAAATATTCAGCTGGTACGGAGGATGAGGAGTGAAGGATGGTGCTTGTGCTGCCTCCTCACATGGAGGCTGGGACTACAAGAGGAGGGTGTCGTTGTTCAGCAGAGACCTCTGCTACTCTACAGAGGATTCAAAACATTCATCAGCATATTCCAGTCTATAACAACATTTTTCGTGTGAGGTCGATAAATGAAAAAGAAATTAACAACACCACATACTGGCTCCATATTTCGGGTATAGAACCACACATTACATGACTATGTATTGAAATATTTCAATGAAAGTTTTATGAAAATTCTTCCCATCACCAACATAGATTGGATGTCCTAACATATAGATGTATACCATAGCACTACAATCATCTGTGATAGAAAAATAGTCTATACATGTCAAGAATTGCAAAGATGATATCACATCTAAATAATTTTGAAGTTGTTACAATACATTGAAAACATTCACTTCTAACATTTCCGTTACATAAGTTTGAACAGTTACAATTGTTGGTTTCCCAGTTACTAAACATCTCCAAAAGAGAAAGTACCCTTTACCTGGTACTATTTACAATCATCACACAACATGCTAAACCAGGACAGACTCATCTCATCCTGTCCTATCTTGATGTTGCTCACTGGGGATGCTATGCAAACACTTGAGTAGTTTTAAAAAATAAACCCATAACATTGCTTTCATAACATAATGAATCCATATATGTTATCTTTCAGTGAGTAAACTGATGAAAGTAGCCATGATAAAGCTAAGTAAATGTATTTTCAACTGAATCAGTATAAAACATTTTTTGCATTCATGATATTAACTACTAATTTTTATGAAGTTTATGTTATATTTTGTCTCCTTGGCATATCAAGCCAAAAACCTTTTTCGACATAAATTGACTTCAAGCATATATATCTAAATCTTCCTTCATACTGATACCTATCAAGTGTGACAGCATCCCCTACCTTAAGGCTTGTGCAGTGTGTATCACCAGGCAGTGAAAATGGTCATGACCTGTAACTATGTTGAGTCTCTGCAGTACATAACACTCATGTCACACCTTAAAGCTGGGATTGGCTCTTGAGTGCAGGGTCATAAACACGATGAATGATATAGCTAACAACAGAACAATCAACAAACATGACAGATCCACAACCAACCAATCAGAGGCAAGAAAGCATCATGAAGGATTAAAGTCAACCCTGACCTCATCATAGCAAATGTGGTATTCAATGTTTTGTACAATGACTGGTTGACAAACCCACAAACTCATGCTGACAGCTAACCACATCAAACAGTACACAGATACAATATTTCACGATCAGATATAAAAGGTTGAAACTTAAGTTCTCCATATTTCCTGTGAACCACTGTAAGAATGTTTACTGGTTAAAATGTATAATTTCTTTGCTCTTGTACTCTGCAGATTTCTCTCCAGAACAGTGATACACAAATTTTGCCACAGCATGAGAAAACAACATCTCATTCTGTGTGTACATGTACTTTGGCATGTTGAATATTTTGGCTAGATCAACATTTACAATCACATGTGGGTCTATACTGACTGGAACGTGTTTCTTTGGCAACTATAAAGAGACTGAAATCGGCACAGGATTAAGATGACCATGTCTAAATGCTTCTCATGACACGTACTGGCCAGCTTGTTTGACTTACAGATGGACTTGATAACTCTAATAAATAAGACTGCTCTTCCCTTACTCATAGCTGTGATACTGTCTGAAAAATGATCTCCACAAAAGCATAAAACTGAACAATTGCAAATATAAGCCCTTAATATCAAAACTAAATAATAAAAAAGTTTAAGCAGGATTTGTATTATTTCTACAAGTTTTCAGATGGAAAATGACTTGGAAAGATGCTTGTAAAATGGTTGTTAATCTTTCCAATAGTTACTAAAACCATAACAATATTTCACAACTTATCTCAAATAACAAATTAAGAGGTCCGAGATGACTGGTTCTATGTGCATGTGGTTTTGGTCACAGACACCTAGGCCTATGTTCACAAATGATGACTGTGAATATGTTATAAAGAATGTATTACCATGGTCACATGGAATGTCAAAGGTCATTGTAGTGACTTCCTGCTCAGTTTGCAACATCAGAGTTGTTCTGTGAAACGTGTGTATTAGTTCATTCCAGACATGACTCTGGGGCCAAGAAACATGAATGTTCACAAAAGAAAAAGGACCCGATCCAACGTTCACAACTAACAAGGTTCAATGAACATATGTACATATATATATATATATATATATACTCAACAAAACAAATATTACCTGACAAAACCAAAGAAAATAAGAAATTACAGTGTATTTTACAAAAATCGATTCAAGCATAAAAGTTCAGATTAGAACGGATTTTCAATATGATTCAATAGCCTTCTTGCTAGAACTGAAATACAAGTCCCTGTACACGGTATGATAATATGTTAATCATATTGTACAATACAGTGAAGATTCTATAATACAGAAGCACCGCTATCAGTGTGTTAGGTCCAGACACCATCAGTAAATAACACCTTAACTACATCGTATCACCAAACTTGTCACACATGTCCAATACAGACAGGACTATTCAGATGCAGGTGTGGTATCGTAGCTATGTACTGATCAGCTTTTACATTCAAACATTGGTGAAGTAAACATTGTTTGGACTATACTATCCAACAATATCACAGCCCTAGTTTTACAGTTTTCATTCACAGTTGTCATCTTCTTCCGTAATTTCCAAAATCATTCTGTATCTGCAGGGATGAAACTTTTCTGTCAATTTCCGCAGATTTGATCATGATGGGGTCTTTCGTGTGAATTGTCTCAATTTGAAGAGAAATATCCATGGCTAATTTTCCTTTTTTTCCCCCCTCCACTCATACCCTTTCTCTTTAAACATGTTAAATCTGTAAAAATCTGTTTTAATTATCTGACATTGCTGGATAGTAAAAGCAGTACAGAGCTACAATTTCACAGCTCAACGATGAATGTTTTTTGCACAGCAAAGATGGTATAGTAGCAAAACTAACAACTCCAAACAAAATAACCTTCAACAGATTGTGGGTGATTTTTAAATAGCCAACATTTCCTACATGCGTATAACACGAGAACAAGCAAATAATAACTATTCAAAAGTAAATCACAAGTTGGAAATTGGTAAAATTTGATTTACACTCTACAATGTAACAAGATTACATTGCACTTATTTTGTTCTAGTATTTTCATAAAACCAACAACATCAGAAAATATGTTTTCAAAATATACTTCCTTTCATAAATAAGATCAACATAAGTTCAGAGTGGACAGGCTAATTAACCCTCACAATCGGTTTGTCATAAATACAATAAATTCCATGTAATAATATTTAGAGCAACATCATCAGAATCCACAATCAAATTGTAATTTATGAAGTAAATTTTGTAGTGATTAATCACATATGAATGTCCATTCACTGAGTCCTATTAGACAGATCCTAGCAAGCAGAAAAGTCTACTAGGTAACAACAAGGCTCACTGAAGCACATTCTGCCATTTATTTTTCCATGACTAGAAAAATATTCATTACTTTGAATACATTTCAATTACTGGGCAAGACACCATACTATTCTAAATATGTAAATAAATATCAGGTCAAACACCACAAGCAGGTCCTATACAATATCGAGTCTGAACTTCTACACAAAACATGCTGTAGTTAAGTAATATTGTCCCTGAACAATATTTGGTCAGCTAATAAAAATAAACTTTTCCTGAAATGATTTTATCTTTTCCTGAAATGACTAACCATAATGAACCTAATTTGATTTTGAATACATATTGACTGCACTGTGCACAGTCACATTTAACTTTTCGGCAGTACATTTGTGAAGCTTTAACAAAGCATTGCAGACCAGGAATCCCACAAATAGTGCGAAGAACATTTCATTGTTTGTGACAAACATTTTGATAAACATCAAAATATATTTAAATCCATACAGTCAGAGACTAATATAAACTAATACAGTTTACAATATTTTGCATTGGTACTGTATTCGAATAAGAGCTGGATTTTACATAATATCATTGCACACTAATCCATTTAATTGCAATGGATACAGAAGTTGACAGAAAAAACAACGTCCTGCGTTGTTTATACTTCTAATAGGGTTGAGCACTGACTTTGAAAGATCTCTTGAATGGGCTTGAGTTTAAGGCACACTTTTCAGCACCAGAGAATCAGGTCCTATGCAACAATGCAATCAACTCGTGTTTCAATATTTGCGATATGTGTTTCTTTTGAATAGTCTCGAAGGACAAATATATGGTTCACCCCCTCATCACTAAATGCCAGACCTTGCTCATCTTGAAGCTAGATCTCCATCACAAGATACAGAACACACCATTTTCATGACAAGCTGTTGAAACATTCGAAGCATTTTGCATATCAACTGTCTTCTGAAAGTGAATGGGTACTTTTGTCAAAAATCACAAATATGCAAACTTCCATCCATCTGTCTGGTGTCTCTCCATCAGATGTATCATGTCAGACCTGAAACAGGCATTTCTCTGTTTCCTAGGCTCTAGATATCACAAGCCTGGTTGTAACTCTGGATTGTCTCCATCCACATCTCATGTTCAGGAAACAGTGCAAAATCACTACATCAATGATATTCACAGTTACAGGATACAAGTTCTATCTCATCCACCACAGCACTTTTGATGCTCATTTCACACAAGCTTGATTATCAGTCAAGCATTTGCTCACAAAGCAATTGTTGTCACACTACCACCAGTAATGAACCACAAAGACTCAAAAAGGACTCCAAAGAAACATTTCATATCACAATAATAACCCAGTGCAATAAATCTGAACAATCACTGCCACATAGGCTATCTGAGGCATCTCTGATAGAAACAATGCTTTCAGAACCCTAATGACAGAATCCTGAATCAAACCATAACTGTCAGAATCTTAGCTGGACTTGTCCATCAGAAGCTTTGAGCTTGCCAGCCAGTGGACGCAGTGAATAGAAGCAGTCACTCACAGATACCCAAGATGGAATCATTCTTGATTCCTTACAGTGGACAAACTCCTTGTCTAGCATCAGGTCAGCAAGTCTTCTCTAGCAATCACATCTCCTTGCACAGACAGCACATAAAGAACACAGCTGGATTTCCCTGGGCTGATCCAGCTGAGACAGGTTCAGACTAGTTATACCTGGGCCTCTAAATACTTGGGAGTCCCTGTACTATGCTAAACAGTAGAGAAAACTTCTGTCTTTTGACGATGAAGAGTAAAGTTGGTTTTATCTCAAGGACTCATCAAAGAGGCGAGGGACAGTCAGAGTGATGAATGGAATCATTGTAGATACAGGTGGAAATGATGGTTATCAAACTCCTGAGACTTGGAAGATGACAATCACCAAAGCATGATGGTTGTCACAGTAACATGCTGATTAGAGCCAGGTAGACAGCTGAGACTTGACCTTCTTCAAGTGTAGGAGTCCAGATGGCCACTTCTTGAGCAAGGCAAGCGACCGCTTTCTTGCTAGTCAGCTAGACGGTACATGAACCACACATGCACCGGCTCGACCCGTACACAGTGACGCAACCTGGAACAGCAAACATTCTTGACTACAAAAAAACATCCTTGAAGCAGCTAATAACACAATCTTTGAAACATGTCTCTGAAGTAAAAATTTGTAAGACTACTTGTCATGGAAAACACAGATCAATGAAACGAACAAATCATTAAAGGCAAAAACCCACAAAAATTAACCATTCTCATTCTGAAGCACCAGTAAAATCTTCACTTTAGCCCCAGGCATACTGTAACTTACCTTGGTCCATTCATTGGTGATGGGATCATATGACTCCACATCATTGAGGTACTGCTGGCCATCATAACCTCCAACAGCAAATAGCTTGTCTCCAAGTGGGCAGAGGCCCACAGCATCCCGCGGGGAGCTCATCGGGGAAATCATAGTCCACTGGTCTGTCTTGGGGTCGTATCTGTGGGAGATTCAGCATTATGTCTACACTGATAAGCAGGATTATGATCACAAAAAGGATGTCATAAAGCAGTTGAACAGGAATTACTTTTTTGGGATAGACAACTTCTTTATTTCAATCAATTAAAAATTGTTTCAGTTCACTTTACCAGCTTTAGTATGTCACTCAAAACAAATTAAAACAGTTATTCATGATAACGATAACAACTTGGTTTGGGTAAATGCTGGAGTAGAGATTTGACTCTGTTTTGGACATATTTGCAGTTTTAACTCATTGTGTCTACTTAACAGTGGATGTGGAAGTAACACAGTTGGAGACAGAAAACCACTGTTGTGCTAACAGACCATTGATGGAACAAATCTTGGATTATGATGAGAAAGTGACAGAGCTCTTCATCACTTCTTCATTGTATTACAACTGAATAAAAATACCACTGAATAGTAAACACAGAAACAATTGGTATTTGAGGTCAAACCATAGACTGATTGTTTGCCTTACACAGTATGCTGGCTATGCAACTGCAGTCTTATAACAAATAAGTCTAGACCAATGACCGATATAATGACCAACAATCCATGCTGTCATGGTATGCTGATATGCAAACAACCAAATCACAGACCTATATCAATCTCTAATGTGTAACCCTGTATGGCAAGCATGGAGAACTAGGTATTTAAAAACTTTTCCCCATCATGCCTTCTAAAAAGGTATTTCCTGATGCCGAGTGGTCCTGTAATTACCCGTGAATTAGAAGAGGGTACTTCCATTCTACAGTTATGTTATGCCCTCACCTCTCTGCACATTCAAATCTGCTGCAAGTGGGGTTGGTAGCTGGTGCTTCATGACCCCCTACAGCATACAGGAACCCATTACATGTAGCCACACCCACACCACCCCGTCGCTTGGACATCGGGGTACAATGTGTCCACTTATTGGTGTGTGGGTCAAAACACTCCACTGACTTCAAACAAGAGCTTCCATCACGGCCACCCACAGCAAACAATCTGGCAGAAACAGGAAATTGTTATAAGCAACTACATTGAAATGCTTTTTCTGTGTTAACTTTATAATATTATTACAGTGAATCCATACTTTAACAGTAACACAGTGTAGTCTTGTTATGGAAGTGTACAATATTTTCTATACAAATGAGGTTCACTGGAGACTATATTGTGTTCAACAAATCATCAGTTTGTTTATTAACAGAGGGAACTCTACAACAAATTAACCATGAAACACACTCCATTTATTAAAATAGCATCTGGTTCACCAGTTTCATAATCACTTCAACACATGACAAGTGGCCTGTTAAATTTGTGATGCAAGTTCAAACTGCTACAGGTCATACATGACTGGCTTCCTACAAAGTAAGCAAATATATGTCTATATTATTTTTAGTATGACATAGCGGGGGCACCAAGAAATGGCCTTCACACATTGAAACCATGTGGATAAATGAACCTGGCTATTTTGATGTGACTAGCAAACCAATTACTACTCGACCATCCCACCCAGTATGTCTGTTGGAGGAATTTTTATGTTTTTATTTTTATTTTTTTGTTGTTGTAATTTATGCCACACTCAGCAATATTGAGCTATATAATAGCAGTCTGTAAATAATAATCCAGTGACTGACATCATGAACATTGATCTGTGCAATTGGGAACCGATGACATAAGTCAACCAAGTCTGCAAGCTGAACCACCTGAGCACAAAAGTCCCTTATTATGACATCGATGGGTTGCTGAAGCCATATTTTCAGATAAAGGCTTCTGGTGCCAGTAGGTTAGCCCATATGGAAGGTGTTAAGGTGACACTATTTCTCAAACTGACCAAACAGAACATGTGGAAGAAAAGGATATGACCACAATCTGTCCACAATCTTCAATGGGATGAAGGATGATGTGTAGATCTGCATGGGATACGTACTTCCCAGTCAGAGACGCAACACCAACAGTGCTCCGTGTGGTGGACATGGGGGCGACGTAGCTCCACTGTCGAGCCTGGGGGTCCCATCGCTCCACTGTATTGAGGTATGACCAGCCATCGTGTCCTCCTACTGCGTACATTGGACCCTCCAGGACACCCACTCCTGCAGCACACAGGACACAATTGACAATAAATGAACAATAATCACTGAAATCAAAAGCAGCCATCCTCACCTATGAATGAGCACATGAGGTGAATGGCAACTGAGGCTTCAAGAACTGGCAACAAGGACCTATCACTGTGCTACTCATAATCCTCAAAGAAATCATAACACTTGAACTATTTCTGTCATAACTTGGTACTAAAGCATTGCAATGCTCATTCAAAGGAATGCTCTGTGGCCTGACCTCTGAGGGTTTCATCTTGATGTACCATCTCACAAGGAGTTGAAAGTGTTTTATGATTTGAAGACTATGTTGTATGCAAAAAATGTATGTGATTACTCTATTATAACAACATCTTACATGACATTTCATATCTGGTGTTTGAAATTTAACAAACTAATAGGCTTCATTTCCAAGATATTTTTCCTGAACATAGTTTTGCTTTAACATAAAATCATCATCATCATCGTCATCATCATCGCCATCGTCATCAATTAATAAGTGATGCATTCAATGAAACCATGCACGTTGTTAATTCACAGTCAATCCGAGTGACCAGATTTCAAGATCTTACCCAGACCATGCCTGTGTGTTGACATTGGTGGCATGAGTGTCCAGGACTTCTTCTTGGGGTCGTAGCACTCAACAGTGTTCAGAGTCTTCAGCCCATCTCGGCCCCCCACAACAAACAACTTGTCCTCCAAGACAGCAACACCAAACTGCAGGCGACGCCCATTCATATTGGCTACCTGCGTCCATGTGTTGGTGCGGAGGTCATACTTCTCAATGCTTGTGGCTCCTGGAAGAGTTAAACAATCTGTGAAGACCCTGTCACTTTTGCGTCAGTTTAAGCCCAGACACTAAAAGTGAAGGTACAGTAGAATAAAACTATATTTGTCAAAGCCTTCAGTTAAGGTCTATCACCACTATTCATATTTACACCTGAATATCATGAATGGATATGTTAGATTCATTTCATTGCACTTAAATTTGTTTCTTTATTAAACCCAAATCTGAAAAACAAACAAACTGCCCCTTTGCATGCAAATATGAAATGGCATCATAAAAACTTCAATTTAGTGTTCATAAATGTATTGTTAATTGTTACTGAATATTCAACAGTCAGAAATGTTACCACTGTACCTACAATGCCATAGGCTCCAAGTGGAAATAGTTCCTAATTTTTCAATGGTTATTTATCTTATTGGATAGATAATCAGTGCAAACATTCTCTTGATTAATTTACTTCCATTTCAGTCTACAGCAATCTAGTCTCCCACCAAGTAAATGTCACCACCAGCAGATCAAGCTAATACTACTCTACCATGACGAGCATTATACAAACTTGATGATGCATACATCAGAATTATTGTAATTTCCTGAGCAAGTGCATGAATTCATACATGAGATATGTAAAAATCATAGACACATCTAAGTGTTAAAGTTAATAAATGGTGTAAATTTCCCTTTAGGAAAAAAGCACTTTTCATGAACAGCTAATTAGGAAAAAACACACTGATGTATGATGTATACAGTCAGTAAATGAATATTCTGTATTCTTCATATACAAAAACATTATATATCACACATCAGCTATCTTTACATGCACTTGAGAAAAATACAATATTCAATAACTAATTTCAGAAAGATCACATATTGAAGTCAAACAGTAGCAAAAGCATACTGCTTGTGATCAGCACTAAATTATACAATAGAGATCTTCTGTATTCTCCAGAGACAAATACCTCTTATATACACAGACTGACAGAAATGCATACATTAACCTACATCCACAACAACCAACAATGGATACATCCACCTCATTAGGACGTTTTAATCAAACTAATCTGACTTCAACTTTGTAATGGATACTTTGATGACTTTACCTCGCCATACGCAGCATTGCAGACAATGTGTGACCCTTACCATATTGAGCGATGGTCTCTATCAGCCAAATAAACAATGATCAAAACACCCCCTAGTTCCAGAACTTGGAAGTAATTTATCTTGCGGGCTTAGACTTGTCATCACTTCCAATCTATCACATCATCTGAATAAATATTAACAGTGTGCCAGCCTTCTTCATAGGCAGTTGATTTTAACATGATGATAATAATCATTTACCAGAAATGTAAATTCTTTTGAAACAATGTATATTTCAGTCTGACTCCTTAAAAAAGAGACAAGTATCTTGGATTTGCCATTAATGGCATGCATGACCTCAAAAGTGGACTTGCGAGACTTACCTTTCCTACAGTCCATGCTGCCAGAAGCATACATGACCTCAACAGTGGATTTGTGCGGTTTACCTTTTGTACAGTCTATGCCACCTACAGCATGCATGACCCCTACTGTGGACTTGCAAGGTTTACTTTTTGTACAGTCCACGCCACCAACAGCATACATCATACATGACCTCAAGAGTAGGTTTGTGGGGCTTACCTTTTGTACAGTCTATGCCAACAGCATACATGACCCCACTCAGTGTCTGCTCTGGCTAAAATTTTCTCTCAGCATACATGACCCCTTCTGTGGACTTGCAAGGTTTACCTTTTGTACAGCCCATGCCACCAACAGCATGCATGACCCCTACTGTGGAATTGTAAGGTTTACCTTTTGTACAGTCCATGCCACCAACAGCATGCATGACCCCTACTGTGGACTTGCAAGGTTTACCTTTTGTACAGTCCATTCCACCAACAGCATACATGACCCCTACTGTGGAATTGCAAGGCTTACCTTTTGTACAGTCCATGCCACCAACAGCATGCAATACCCCTACTGTGGACTTGCAAGGCTTACCTTTTGTACAGTCCATTCCACCAACAGCATACATGACCCCTACTGTGGAATTGTAAGGTTTACCTTTTGTACAGCCCATGCCACCAACAGCATACATGACCCCTACTGTGGACTTGCAAGGCTTACCTTTTGTACAGTCCATTCCACCAACAGCATACATGACCCCTACTGTGGAATTGTAAGGTTTACCTTTTGTACAGTCCATGCCACCAACAGCATACATGACCCCTACTGTGGACTTGCGGGGCTTGGTGCGTGGGCTCTGGAAAGAGGACCTCCTCTCTGGAAGTAGATGATACTTGAGGGCCTCCATGATGAGTATCTGGCATTCCTTGTCATCCCGGAATAGGGGATTCGTCTCTACACAGTCCGCAATAAACTGACAGAAAGAAAGTAACACATATTGTCAAGCTAAAACATCAGAAAGAAAAAGACTGAATACCAGTATTAGCAACATAGCATCAATGTAAATGTCAAATGAGACTATGGTTGGGTTTTGTAACCATTTGGAGAAGAGAATCTGGCTACACCTTAATTTTAATGTACATGCCTATAGCACATGAATACAGAAAATGATACATAACTACATACACGTACCAAACTGAACAAACACTCTCAATATTGACAAAGACCTCCTTTGCTGCTAGTTTGCTGCTAGTGACGTAAAATGTTCTGTGAAATGAATACCACAAGCCCCAGGCAATTATTCCCTTATATTAGAAATATCGGCATTTTCTTTAATACTGTGACAGTTATAAATTCCACTGGCAAAACTTGAGTCCTTTGCAGAGGCAGGTCTTTGTCAGATGTGATCAATACTAATCATAACCATTTTTTCTCATAATACCGGTTCCACACTTTAATCTCTCATCTATCTGGCTTCTCTCAATCTACTGATCATCCTACAGCTTCAGTAGCAAGTCCAATGATCAATACTCCACCAACAGAAGCCAGACGCTCATGTTCTTCCATCCCTTCTAACCAAAACTTATTCTTCTCAGTTTACACTTTTTAATCATTACAGCCGTGTGTGTCATTACCTTCCATACAAGAAACCACTTCTCTGACAATACACAACATATCTCAGCATGGTTTTTCGAACCTAATCTCATTTAATGCAGAGCAAGGGTGTAATATTATCACCAATTTACATCAACAGTGATCAAATAACCTCTCAAACAAGCAAAACAAACTCATCCGTGTCATCTCTTATGATTTTGGCACAACCGAAGCCAGAGTTTCAGAACATTATTTCAGTCACATCGATGGAACTCCCATCTCTCTAATGACATGCATGGAAGTGAACGTCCTCCCCAAACAAAGTAAATCCACACACAATCACATTAATCGGCGTCCTCATCGGAGTCTCACTGCTTGCTAATTCAGCAATCGCTGACCATCCCAAGATGCTGTTAGTTTCCTCTCAATCAACAACCTTCGTAAATTTGAGACTTTAAGTAAGTCTTGACCTTAACATTGCAGGGTCAGTGTCAAGAGAGCTGCCTCACTCAGAATGACCGTTTGACAAGTAGCTGTTGTTGCTCTTGACATGTAGTGGTCACACTGGCAGACATCTATAATAGGGATGAGCAGAAGAGCCAACTGAGAGACTTAGGACGGATTCAAGGCACAGTATAAGCATTGCAGCCTTTGACAGAATGTGGGTTCTGAAAATGATGTTGGTTATTGTTATTGAACCCCAGTCTTTGGAATGAAGACTATGAGTGAGTGAGTTTGGTTTTACACCACTTTTAGCAATACTCCAGCAATATGATGGTGGTGGACACCAGAAATGGTTTCACACATTGTACCCATCTGGAGGAATCGAACCCTGGTCTTTGACATAACAATTGCATGTTTTAACCAGTGGTCTACCCTGCCACCCTATGAAGAGTGTGAGTGACTAAAGGTATATTCCACTTTATCTGTTTTTCAACCATAGACTTCTAGATCAGACTTAAAACACTGTTTCAGATTTGGAACTAGGTCCATGCCTTTGGCATAATCACAGATGCCTTACTCTGTGAGCAAGTAGAGTTTTAAACACAACTGTCATCACAGTCAACCTTGACATTCGTCTGCACAAAAAGTTTTACTGTTTTACTGAACCCATGCATTAACCAGTAGTTAACCATTAACCAGTATGTTATAACCAACTGGATAAGGAAATGCTAGTCAGTCACTCAGGATTGTGTCAAGGGTAATGAAGAAACTTCAAAGCACTAATTCCTGACAGAAAAAAAATGCTTTAATCACACCAAGGCCAGGCAACATGTGTGCAACAGAAACTGTATACCACACACATAAAAAGATTAATAAAGTGAAATACAATGAGTAATGACAGCTGCTGTATATTTTGGATGTGACTCTTATTTATATTTACACCTAAATAACCTGAAGGTTCTGACCTAGCAGCTTAGTGATTAAAGTGTTCTCTTGTCACACCAAAGACCTGGGTTAAATTTCTCACATGGACACACTGTAAGAACCTCATTTCATGTGTTCTCCTACTCTGATATTGCAGGAATATTCTAAAAGAAGCATAAAGTCATATTCACTCACTCACTCTCAATGATCCCTGACAAAATGACAGGTATCGACACACATATTCAGGAAGCAAGTCAATGTCTGCATAACTTTTATCAGAATACTCTAGGAAATCACAGGCTTTGAAAAACATTTAATTCCTATCTTAAAAAAGATACTAATGAAAATCAAACAACCACATAGCCACTTTCAAAAGGCACTAAATAAACTCAGTCTCAGGCTTCAGTTTTACTCATTTCCCATGATCTCATAAACTCTTCAACAGGCGATACATCTCATATTCCTGCCACTAGAATTCTAAATAGCACTTTTTCTGTAGAAGTATTTAAAAGTGTTTCCCGGGCTCTTTCATTACAGTATGAATCCAGCATAACCTTTAAAGTGTAAAAACAACAGTTTTATGTTTGTTGACAATCCAGCCGACAAGATCTAAAAGTCTCCATAACACTGAAGGCTATTTCAGACCAGGCTATGCAACATGAAACAAAGGCAGCATAGTGTCAAGGGAACAAAAACATATTGTTACCCGTAAAAAACCTAGAGAGATAAGAAATTTTCCCATACACATCCATGGTAAAACTGTGTATGATAGGCCCAACTGTTCTTGGCATTCTTGCACAAAGCTGGGCATGATTCATCCATGCAGCGGAATGTCAGGGGGGGAGAGGGAAAAATGTCTGTCTCCTGATTTTGGGAGTCAGCTGTTTTCAATATCAGTACATCTGTCACCATTGCCTTGTCAAACACTCAGTTGTAACCCTGCCAGTCCAGTACAGCCAGATAAACACTTATACCTATAGTTTCTAAAAAAGTGTCTTTACCTGACCTGTGTTACAACAAAAGCATGTTTTATGTGAACTTTCTTAGCTATAACATTATGATGAATCAATGCTGTAGATTGATACCGTATATTACTGTGTATGGACATAAGATGTATGTTTGGTGAAAGTATTACCATACATAATAACGATTACCAGTATATTATGGAAACATGTCTTTGTTTACCTTTTCATATCCCTATGATCGCTGCATGCATCAACAACAGAATGCCATTTTGTCAAATCGGTGAGTATAGAAATGTGAACCCAAGAGAAAAAGTACCCACGGGAAATAAACACTGAAGTAATTTTGTTATTCAAAATGTATTATTTCTGTGTCATTTAATCTGCCCATTTAATATCCTTGCTTATTTACTTGTGTATCGCTTGTGTAGTGTTAAAAACAATCACACTCTTCATTGTATGTGACATCACAAGAAACAGCTGCTTGTATTGGCACATGTCATTTTCCAAATGGCGATCAGACAGGATTATATATATTGTTTTTGTGTGGATTTATTGTGTGTAAATGGGTAGGTTAATCTGTTTGTACTCTATAAACCATGAACGTACTGAATGTACTGAACATACATCATTCCCTCACTGATTAATTATATTTGTTTTGAATACAAAAGAATTAAGCGCCTTCTCCAGCAAGCTCTGATCGACTGCTTGAAAGCGTTTGTGCAAACATCAAAACAACAGCAACCTGCCCATTTAATATCCTTGTTTAATTACTTGTGTAGTGTTAAAAAAAGCAGTGAGCAATCACACGCTTCACCGTATGTGACGTCACAGGAAACAAGAAACAGCTGATTGTACTGGCACATTTTGCAAATGGTGATCGGATTTGTATATTCTTTTTGGTGGATTTATTGTGTGTAAATAGGTAGGTATGAACTTAAATAATGATTAAGTGCAAAATATCGTTAAAATAATGACCACTATATACTTTAAAATGTATTTTATTGACCAATCATAACAAAGTGGCTGTAATCATTGCAAACTTCCAGGGAGGTGTATCGCTAATCTGTATGATCGTCCTGACAGGGCGCTGACAACCTGAAATATACTTTTGTGAAATTGTATCTCATAGATAAGCCGGACCCCTTCTACAGACTGCCTTTTTTTGTCCTAAAAATCTGGCTTATACACAGTAATACAGGTAATATACGAAAGTGTCTGTTCAGACAGCAGAAGGTTGGTGGTTCAATCTCATGACTGCATTGTGCAGGGTGATGAAAAAACTGGGTATATGTTGTCTTGAGTGATTGAGAGTGGTTTTATGCTGGTTGTAGCAATATACCAGTAATATCCAGAAACATGCTTCACACATTGTACCCATGTGGGGAAACAAAACCAGTTATTTGACATTAGCTAAGCTTCAAAACTGAGGCTACTCCACCTGAATCATGGTATTAAGGAGATGAAACAAGAATTAGTTGGTTTAGAGTCACCACTGTGTCTGATTTGGGTATATTTGCAATCATTCATCAAAAATCTCATATTGTTACATTTCAACTCTGACAGCAGGTTTTCTTAAAGATTAAGAAAAATATCTACAAACCTATGACCTTTCTGCCATGTTGAAGCATGCCCTGCTATATATGGAACTTGAAGCCATTAATAATTCACTTGGATCCAGTTCAACGACCATCAGCTGTTTACTAGCCAAGGTTACCCAACTGAATAACTCCCCTGTTATCACTTAAAGGAACGAGTTCAATCCCGGTGGGGCTTAAGCTGTGGCACTCAACTATTGTCAGGATAGAAATAATCATCATTAATTAATGCAGAGCACAGCATCGACAGGTCTGAACTTTTGATTAAATGCAGTGGATTGGAGGCAGTGGGGGATTATAGTGACAACGAGGGAACAACATGGGATTTGTCATCAGCAGTCCAAGCATTACACAGAGACACAAGATTGTTGCAAGCTTGTCAACCATATTTATCAATTCAGTCAGATAATGCTATTTTTTTCATGAAGGAACTTAGCTACAAAGTATTTTCTTGTGAGATTATGTAAGTTTATTAACTGGAAAACAAAAAAAAACACACTAGCATTTTGACATTTCTTTCTTCTTGTGTCCTGGAAAGAAAGTATTTTGTGAGGACAGCACATCATTTTAATAACTAAGAACTTAAGACACAGACTCCTCTCATAAAATGAATGTTGGTTTTGTACCCCAAGCTTAGATACCAAGTATTTCCTGTTGGATGATTGTAGGAAGTTTATAACCTCAGTAAACATACACTGTTTTGTACACTGTTATCAGCCATGGCATATTGTCAATTCTAATAGATGAGAACCATTAATAATCATTGAAAAAAAAAAAAACCTGGGTAAAATTTACATTGCAGGGGTTCATTAAACAAGGTCATGGATATGCCATTGAATGAGAACCTCCTTATTAAAACAAATAATTTAATAGAGAAAGAAAGCTATATCACATTGCCTTTTGAAACCCAATGTGCGTGACAATCTGCACACAACACCCTCCTATGACCAACACATTAGTCAAGTGGAAATGACATGTTGGATATGCAAGCCATGACACAGGCTTATCATACAGACATACAGACAATAGAAGTATTCTTACACTTGTCCTGAATCAATAGAGATTTGGAAAAACCTTATCTCAATGCTAAAAAAAAAAAAAAAAATGAAAAAAAAGACTAAGCCTAAATTGTTTCGTTCACACTGAACCTCCTTCAAAAAAAGCAAGTGTGAGACTATATATAGTCTAGGGTGTGATACCTATACCACGTGATAGTCTGTTAAAGCTTCTGTGGTACTATCAGAGTCTTGGTTATCTAAGTTTACAATAACTCAGCACAAGGAACGAGCCTGAGTTCACATAAACAAGCAATAGGATTACCTGATGTCTTCACTGGCTTTTGGAACTGGCATAAATGGATTACAAAAAGTTGTTGAGGGTAAATGAAGTTTGAACCTGTCAGTTATATACAGTGACATCCTGTAAATCAGGATGGAACAGTTCAGAATGTAACATCTTTTCTTCTTGACTGATGGGGTTCAATGCACTGACTACATATAGATGTTCCCAAAAGACTTCAACTAGGTTTACAGATCAACAGTGTCTGCAGCAACGAGGTTTCACATATCTGTTAGATACATACTCTGATCTAGTGCAGACAGACCATCGATGAAAAAAGAAATATTTCCCAGAAAGGGTAAAATTCTGAATGTAATAAACTGATATTTGCATGTGTGTATTTCAGTTTTTCTCAGAACTGAATACTGCAGTCAAAGCTAAACAACATCATACTGCTGATGTTTAAAACCCTTATGACATCTATTCTTCATGAGATCATGAGAGTGGCTAATGTTCTCAAGTCATGGCTTATTGAAGAGACATCATTTCATAAAATTCTTTCTTTCTGAAACTGGCAATGTGTAAAGGCTCGGAACATCCTATCATCATTAAGGCAAAATAATCCTTTACTCATACAATCATCACGGCTTTCAACTGTAACAATCAGGTCATAATTAGGTATCATTTCTGTGACTCCATTGAAGTCCATAAAACCAAGTAACTGACACTATGTCTGTCACAACTTGGTCATAGAACCAGGCTTCAAGCAAACATAAGAGCCATTCATGCCATCTAATCCTCATCAAAGCAGCATCGGACAACAAGCATTGAGCCGATAACAGTCTAGATCTTACTAGAAAATAATTGATGACTTTGCAAGAAAGGTTCATCTGCTTTTCTAAAACCTCACCTGTGGCGCCATCAGTGGAAGCTTGATGTGAGATAGAAGTTTGGGAAGACATTTTTTCCTGTTGTTCAGATCATGTTTGGACCACTTTACCAGAGCTTCAAAGATGGTTTCTTCATTGGGTACATTGAGGTCATCGCTGGCAAGGAGGTGACAGACTTCCTCCGACGGGAGGATGAGGAATTCCTGGTTATTCATTACCTCCACAAAGTTCTCCTACAACAACGAGGGGATGGTAACAGCAGTGTTGTTAAGACTACTGACATAACACTCATTGCTGAACATTACAGCTTCCACTGTACAGTGACTGGGTAGATTTTGATTACAACCAGGAAAAATATTTCATGTTCCAAATAAACTTCATGTTTCACAGCCAATATATAAGTCTTTTGTTAGTTTGTTGTTTTGCTGCACTCAGCAACATTCCACTTATACAGCTGCAGTCTGTATTTAATAGAATCTGGACCAGACGATCAACAGCATAAGTATTGATCTATGCAGTTTAAACATGATGATGTGTCAAGTAAGTCACATCTGACTACCCCATTGCCCCTAGGTTGCAGAAGAGCAATTCTAACCCAGATCTTCACTGGTATATCTAAGAGAGCAAAGTTTACTTCATATTATTGTTGGCAGTGTCGTAGACACGTCACAACAGCCTCAACTTTATTACATGTAGACAAGATCATCCATTAGTGGATGGTGTGAGCAATAATTAACCCGACCTAAGCATCACGTCACATGATCAGCTGAGTCACAGCTGGAATAGGTCACTAACTGTTACTCAGCATAAGGTGGAAGATATCAACAATTTTCCATAAAACATTAGCACATATCCCTTGAACTGTTGTCGTTTTCATTGAAAACATCTATATTTATGAACATTGCCTGAGTACAGGTCCTCACACAGCATACAGTTAAATGATCCCTGAAACCATCCTGAGTACTCACCATCACATAGTTGTTGGCCACTTTGTAGAGGTTGGTGCATCCCTGAGCATCAGCAAACTGGCGGATGCCAATACAGTTTGAGGGGTGGAGCTGCTTCATGAGGAAACTGCAGCATGCCTCCACCACCTCCGACAGCTGCAGCAGACATGCCGTGGACAGCAGATTCTCCACTGTCTCCTCCTTCAGCTCGATCTTACCTGTAAAATACAAGAGGGTCTTGGTCAAGCACAATCTCAAGGTTATGATTTTATACATAAGTGGACACAGCAAACAAAATTATAATTACAAGCCACGAAATCTGATTCCTCTTGTTCCAAAAAGATTCAGGGCTGTAAGTCATCTTCAGCAACCCGTGCTTGATATGAGGGGCAAATAATGGGATTGGGTGTTCAGATTTGGTGACTGCTTTGGTGCATGTCACTATATCACAATTACACTCACTTGACTGTCTGGTCAGGTCTTAACTGTTCAAAGATTACTGTTACTTTCCAATATTGGAAACAACTATCAAAACCTGATTGGTGAGTTGCAATAGCTGACATTCTAATGCTATTCTTTTGCTAAAGCAAATACAAAAACCCCCCCAAAAAAACCCCAAAACATATTATTCTAATTGACTCAGAGTTATGATAAACTTCAAGCCACCCAATATGCAGTTTTCATTTATTTGTTGTTGAAAACCACAGTCAGAAAATGTTCCCATATCACTGTGCCCAAAACAACTCTGGGACAGTGAAACCTTTAAAGATCGAGCAATGTTCAGGGCTACACTGAAAGTCATCAAGGGTGTGAAATTAAATTATGTTTGGTGTGATTTTATCACTGATGGCTCATTTTGATAATATCTGTGAACAGGATTAAATCATTTTTCTACAGACAATAATAGGATATTCTGAATTGGAATTAATGTCTGGAAGAACAGGCCAATGGGTAATATATTGCCATACAAGTTTGATTCATTAATTTTTCCACACTTGTCAGTGTTTGCAAAAAGGTAAAGGGAAGAATTCAAATGTTGGTTTTGTTCACGAATCCATGAAGTCAGATCTGTGTCCACTTACATTTTAACAAACTCCTACACTTTAACAAGATTTACTATATACTAAGTCCTAGCAGTAAGATTACTTGCGCATGTTGATCCAGGTAAGACACTGTCATACACTTTACTCATCTGTGAAATAAAACCTGAGTGACAAACCAGCACCCTTACCATTAGGCTACCCCAACGCCAAAATATCTACTGAGATATGAACAAAAGTCAGACCGTATACTGTCGCTTATGTATATTGCAACATATGTCCACAGATATGGGGAGAATGTCATCCTGCTGATATCAGTACACCAGGCTATGACAGCTGACACTAATACAACAGCATGTTGCTTAGGTTACAAGCTGAGTATTGACATGTGTTCCTATTGTTACAGCAAGCCTGTACTGGGACACCACACCTCTGGGACCAAACACATAGCAACCTGCACATGGAATTATGGGGACAGAGGTCAAGGTGACCCTACTGACCAGTCTGAAGACTACTATGATAAAGAAAATGACATGAAGCTTATCAATGATTAATATTCAACCAACTTTTCATCTGCTGATTAAATTTCTGTCAATGGCACATGACTTGTACTATCACCAAAAACAGATAAAATAAATAAAATATTTAACAGCATATTCTTTATGCACTTCAGGCACTAGCAGATAAACTCAATTATTTAATAATAAAACATTTATGAAAAGCACAAAATCATACAAGCATTTTAGGCACACATAAAAAGAATTATTCCAGATGAAAAATGATATGCTCCCCAATCCCTATCATTGCTGAGAAGAAAAGAGTTCAAACAATGCACATGAATCAAAACATGTAATTTTTTGTACATAAATGAGGATAACATTCCCTGTAGTTTTGAAGATGAAAAATAGTGAAAGGTAAATCCATTTTTTTCAGCCACAAAGACTAATTCTGATAGCATCTGTTCCTTAGTTCTACACATGATCATATGGCAGAGTGTATTGAAAATACCACATGGACGATGACTATGAGGAACCATTTGCTGTGTTTTTTTTCTTCAGCTAACATAATGAGGGTAATTTGCCTCTGGCATGTTTCTTGTTGAATTTCTCAATAGTTCCCACAGGTCCACAAACAATAGGATTACTTCCCCTCAGGTGGAAAAAAGTGATGGAAAATGAAAGCGTCTGCTTATGTTTTTCCTTCCGAGAGCTGTGCAATACAAAACAAGACTACAGCCAAGTAAAACCATCCCCTCTTGCTCTACAACAGGCTATCACAGCAGTATAAGAAAATGATCCTTGACATCACTTCCCTCTGCCTGACATTCAACTTGCTTTTAACCTTTTTTTGTATTGACATCAGATGACAAAAGGTTAAACCTGTCAACAAAATCTTCAACAAATCCTTGAACAGGTTCTGACTATGTAGAACATGTTTGAAATGTTTTTATCACTAGGCGTTATTGCTTGGAGGCATTTGGGTATAATTTAGCTAGGTAATTTTTTTAAATTTGTGAATGTGTCTATTCTCATTTGAATTCAAATAAATGCCCTTCCTTACAGCCGGAAAATGACTGGCAATGACATATTCACTAGAATAACATCTTTTATAACACTGCCATTCTTCATTATAATTTGATTACTAAATTTGTTGTTACACACCATTGTAAGCAGTGTTACTGCTGACATATATTCTGTCTATTGTGCCTGTTTTTAGTACCTAGAATGAGGTATGAAAGACAGTTGCCCCATACTATAGGTATATCTAATATATGTAGAGCTACCCCTGTGACAAAGTACTGAAGAACTGAATATAGGATAAATATACTTTCTTCATTGAACATGGAGTAGCCTAATGGTTAAAGTGTTCGCACATCACACTCGGGTTCAAGGCCCCACATGGGTACAATGTGTGAATCCCATTTCTCATGTCCTCCACCATATTTCTGGAATATCGTTGGAGTAAAGCGTAAAACTAAACTTACTCACTCTGAATAAACATCTTTGAACTCTCTATGCTGATGTCCTTCACACCAGATTACATTATTGGTAGGTATGTATATTAGTACTGAAGGTTTCTACAGGTAGGTGGTATTATAGACAATGTGATACTGTCACAATAGGCCTTATATAGGGAAGCCTGAACCAGGCAGGTCAGTCGTTAACAGCATGAGCAACAATCTAAGCTGTTGGGGTTGGTGACAATCTGGCCACTTAATCCCAATTTTAATTGACTGTTATGTCATGCTTGGGGTACTGTTGTCCTAAACTGGAATATTTGAAACAAAAAAAAAGCAAGAACACTCAAAGAAAATCTTCAATAAATCATACTGCAGAATACAAAACATAAATCTGTCACTTCCTACACATCTTCACAAACCAAGAGAGCTCTTCATGTAAATTTAAAACTCACAAATGTCAATCAACCTGACCTGGGAGAAAGTTCTGAAAAATTTGGGGCATGTGGAATGTCATATGGTGTCCTGCAATGACATCAAATACATGAAACCTTCTGATGCGCTTATCTTGTTTAAACAAAGTGCTAACATAGCTGCAGGTCACTGGAATAAAACACTGCCACTCTTTTATCTTCCATGAATAAAGTCAGACTGAAGTTCACATCAAACCCTTCCTTCCAGTGCACTAAAAGCTGAGAAGGGATTCCTGATAGAGCTAATGAAGCTTAAAATATGATTCTCCTCATATCTAGAGCTGCACATAAAATACAATTATCCATACAACTCTCTATGGAACTCCAAGCTCTATGCAAATCAACTGGGTTTGTTAAACTCCCTCATACCACAATTTTATCTATCAAGCCTCATCAATTTGCAGCCATCATCTAATTAGCTAGCTTTTTAAATAGTTGTCTTAATCTATGGCTAGGTGGTATGACGACGATTTGTATGGAAAAGCAAGTACATTGTGAAGGCCCCCCCCCTGAAATTAATGTAAAAAGTAAGTGCGACATACCCTCATTCCCTCCAATAATTATCAAGCATGATTTTGTAATATCATTATGTACAAAATTTTTCTCATGTCCCCCAAGTACATGTGCACAAAACTGCTGACATTCCACCTCCCCTGAACAAAATAATCACCACCCTCCCGAGCCATGAATTATGAATGGCCCCAAACTTCTATATCTAACAGAGGCCTAAGCACACACCATGTTATTCAACATAATGTAGTCTTATTTCCTATGTAGACACAAGTTGGCACTTCATCACAAAGTCATCTTTACACGTCGACAGGAGTAACTTAAACATCTTCACAAAGATGCCCCATTACACAATCCTGGCTGTAATATTTGCATGTGGCCGAAAAATTTAACTTTTCCCATTTCACAAAACCTTAGACTGCCAAACCAGATCAAAGACTTAGTCAACACCAATCAATATTTTGAAAACTCTGATAAGAACTAGATTTATAATACACCACTGCAGATATAAAGGACTCTGACTTCAGTTCTTCATCAGTGGCACATAATTTACATAAACAAATGGGTCACTGCTCATTATGAACTAAGATTCTCTCCTGGGATTTTAACTAATTTCCATGCAGATTTCTAATACCAGGGGCGCAACTATGGTCAGTGACTTGTGAAAACGAAGGAACAACGAAGTTAAGACAGGTCATTTGAGGTCATCCTTGAGACTCCAAAGAGATCATTGTTTCCCCACAGGACAAAACATGCATGTCCTCGAACGCTGGTCCACATAATGTTTAATCAATCTGTGACCTGATTTTCAAACTCCATTATTTGGAGCCTCAAGTGGGTCAGTGGCTAATAATAAAAAATTGAGAGGCTCTTCAAATTGAAGGAATCTCAAATGACCGAATTCCAGTGTGATGTCACATAATGAGTTGGTTGAGTGTTGAACTTCATGATTGTATTCTGTGTTGATCTGAAGAATGCCAGGAACAAAGGAATAGCACCAGTTTGTCAAAGGCACTGACAGTATATGAACTTGTAAAGTATTTCTAACTATTAACAAAGAATGATAAGCATGTTGTCCTGAACTGTTCAACTGTGCTTTATTTTCTAAAAAGAAGCTTGCAAATATATCTTTATTTTATAACTTCAACCACTTTGTTATGAAAATATACTTTGAGAAACTGTGAAATGACCTAGATTAACAAATTCTTATTCAGCACATGGAGTAATGTTGGATTATAGTCATATAAGTATACAAACATATAAGTCCCATGGACTGTGTTGGCTCACAGGCTGTAACTATATATAGGTAAATGTATTTAAAGTGTCATACCTATACTTATAAACATTTTAAAGAAAATATCCTGCATCAAAACAGAATCTGATGTCACTATACATAATTTTGGGAAAATTTTGTCATTAACTTATTGTTAGCATGTAGACAATTATCAGCTGAGTTTACTAGAGATACACTGTTTTACAGAATCACAGAATCAGACTTCAGACTGATGGCCAAGTAATAGACAACTAAACACTCCAAAACAAGACATCAATTCACAGAAACTTAACACTGCTTTGTCCTTAACATCTCCTTTCCATAAATTGGTTACCCTGACCAGAGCAACACCATGCTCCCTAAATAAGATGACTGGAGCGGTGATGGAAACAGCCCCTGCAACAGCAGCCTCGGCAACCCTCCCTCCACCAATCACCAACACAAGTGACTCACATTGTGACACTGTGTCTGCCTCCTAACACGATCAGCGATGGGGAGTGGCAATAATAAAAAAATATAATTGGGGTTCCACATTGTCTCTTGTCTGTGATTCTGTTTGAAGCTGAGGGGGGCCGAGATCAGAAGTAGTCGTGGCTGTGCATGGCTGTTGCCGATACAGTGATATCCTGCTCCCTGCTGTCAGACAAAAGCAATTTCACACAATCTAGACCCTACTTTGCTTTCATTCTAAAAACTGCACAATTTGTTAGGAAAGCAAAACAAGAAAAAACATTTGTGTTTTTCCATGTAAGAATCTGTTTCAAGTCTGGCAGGTTGTCCGGGAGTGAGGTAATTGTTGGCACCTTCGTCTCTTAGCACAAGGGAAACATACACAATGTTATAACACCAGGGACAGGTGTGGGTATACGGGAACAGAGCTGGAACTGAAGTTTACAGTAGCTGTTGGCACCAATGTCTTCTCATGTTAACAGTCAGAACCAAGGTTCCTCCCCAACTCACATGGAACATCATCCCAGAGTGGAGAGTGATAGGGGTTTAGATAAGAGAGGTGGGGCAGATTGGTTTCTGTATTTCTGTACTCTTCTGTTTTTAAAAGAACTTTTGGCAGTTTAACTAGACTAAACTCAACTTAGTAAATACCTATGAAATTCTCAAACATCTAACATGTTTCATCATTCAGTAAGTGACCACAATTGGGGTTATACAGTGATGTAATATCTCTGGACACCAACAGGAATCACATAATGTACCCTTGTCGGGAATTACACTCAATTCTTCAGCCTGGCAGGTGAATTTTTCAACCATGATCCATCCACTGCTATTAGTATTCAGTAAAAGCTGCTATTCATTGTACAGAAGAAAAAAAACAAACAAGAAAATCCCCAAAACCTCAAAACAAAAAATCAGCTTCATAAATCTGTTACACCAAAGGCACTTCTATAAACCCACACCTACCACCCTTGAAATGATAGCATCTAATTGTTCGGCAGGATATGCCCCTTTTAAACTTTGGAGTTTACAATTTAATGACCAGCAACAACTGACTTTTAATCCTTGGCCTCATCTCGACCATGAGAAAGGTCTTAAACAAGATACAAATGAGGAATGAGCGATGGTGCAAAGGGCAATGTTTGGTGAAGAGTTTCAAAACTAACAGGCATTAGTGAGCACCAAGACAAACTACTTCTGCCAGTCCAGGCATTGATGTCTTCTGCTTGTTTTCACAAGGTCTGACAGCCTGTTACATGATCCAGTGTAGGTGATGAACCCAAATGGCCCCGACCAGATAATATATTGTACCACACAGTAGTCACAAGGGAAAAGAGATATACACATTGAATCAACTCATCAGTTTCAAAGACTCTAGAGAACTAAATACAAAAGGAATCTATACTCAGCTCAAGAAGATGGAAAGATTTTGCATTGTTCTCAGCTCCATTTGGGGGTATATTTTTCATTTTGAAGACACATACATTTAAATCAATATTTCTATTTTTAATATTGATTTCCTGGACCAAATGTTAGTCAATGTATCAGCATGCACAACAACTATCTGTATCTAACCTTTGACCTGCCTCACTTTCTGGCACTCCTGCAAAACAACTTACAGGTTGTATACAGACTGTATTATCAGTAGTTGATCTCACTTGGCAGTGATATCGTTTATTAGTCTATGAAGACTAGAGACCCAAAATGACCAGCCAAGGTTCAACTGCCTACAAAATGTTCAGTTGTTGACAAAATTCTGGTAAGTAGATATTTTTCTAGGATCGCTTCTAATGCTTAATAGTTGGTATTCAGTTTGCAGAGTGAAGACCTTGTGCTAGTTTCAGTTAATTTATTAAAACTTTCTAGATTCAAATAACTTAAACACACTCCAGTGAACATGCAAAATTCAAACATTTCCAAATAAATAAATACTGAATTTAAAAAAAATAAAAATATTAAAATTCAACTGCAATTTTCGTTTCACTAAATTTACCACACATTATCAATCACAAAATATGTATTCTACAAAACCTTTTGCAAAAAGATCTGTTCTTCAAGGTACTAAGAAATATTTCCACCTAAGAAATGTGCTTGTTTTCCTGTTTATTTTCTGTCTTTTCATGTGAGGCAATCTCACTCTGAAAAACCGTGACAATGCCAAACTTTGTACTGACTGGAATGCATCAACATGACTTTGGCAGCGACAAAAATACACCTAATGATAACTTTCAACTTGTGATCAGTATAATGTTTTTGTTTCTGGGTCAGCATTACCAAACTGAACTACCCTGACTCCTACTCAACACATTAATGTTTATACACCGGTAACCATCTCCACATTGAATGTTTCACAAACAGTGAGCTTTAACGTAACATCCCTTGTGCTCTGGCAGGAGGGAATGACACAAAGAATGGGTATTTGGCATTTACCAGATCCAATCAACCTTCATACAGCTACAATGTATCTGCTTTAGAACACATTACATCAGGCAGTCATGAATTACTAACACTGTCTTCCAGTGCAATGGTAGTGTATGAGGTTGTAGTTAGTAGAATTTCAGTAAAACTGCCATGTCTGATCTGGTAGAATTCCAGTAGAGATTACACTCCAAGTGCCCTATGATTGTCATTAGTGACTTAGACTAAATGGCTTGCCTGAATATGTGCCATTCTGCCCTGAAAATATGACATGAGGTTCATTCTGACAACCACTGGTTTGTCCATTTACACTCCATAGGCCACAATGAAAAAGGCTGAATGTTCCTTACACATCCTTAGACCTTTAAGTGTTATATGCCATTCATTATCTTACTCTTTAATGCTAAGATAATTATAAGGCTACAAAGATTTTGAGACAAACAATAGATGAAATCCATATCCTGCATTTTTCATGATCTGGTGCATCAAGAAATTGTATGTGAGATAGGTGGAACGAGTAAGTGAGCAAGCAATATTCTAGCAATATCACAGAAGGGCACACCAGAAATGGGTCTCACATATTGTACCATGTGGGGAATCAACCTTGGTCTTCAGCACAACGAGCTACCCTATCATCTGCAAACAGGTAGAACATTAGGGTCTGAAGAGATACTAGGTCACCCAGGCTGGGTCCCTAAGCATGTATTCTATTTTAGCATTTCCTACATCATGGTTGTATCCTGTTCTTCATTTTACAAATGTTGCATAAAGAGAGAAAGCAAATGAAATCAATAAACTGTTGTATGCTTTTTTTTTTTTTTTTGGTTGTATTTGTTTGTATTTATGGTACATGTACTGTAGGCACTACAGCAGTACATAGCTAACACAACTTGCCCAGATCATGTTCATGCTCTTTCTGACCTGAGGAATGCTGGCACCAAACCTGTGTTGTGACATGCGCCCACAATCAGTTCCCAACATCTGCCAAAATACGGTTGTTATGGGTTATCCCATTTTTTTATGCAGATTGTTTCAATATCCTCTTTCTGTCATTAGCTGAAGGTCATTAGTAGGACAAGACACGAATAGTGTTCAATTCAACTAAGACAAATATTTACCCACATAGAATTAGAAAGAAAATACACAACACCCTAAATTTTTACAGGGAACATGCTTTTGTCAATACTCCTTCACTAAAAAAAGTACAAACACTACACAAGAACTTTCAAACCTTATGAACAACATTTTTTGTGGCTGGTATTTCAAATTAACACATGTTTAGATCAGACAAGGGAAACATTAAGAAGGATCATGCCTTGGTCCAAAACTAAATTAAATAAACATTTCCAGTCAAAATATGATTTGCATCAATAACCATTATGGGCCACATTAGATAATGATGCCAAACAATATGATTATAATGACATTTGGCTTCATACATGATTACAAGTTCCTCTGTTGCACCACCAGAAAAGCATCTTCGAGTAAATGAGAAGAGGAATGATGGAGTATACAGCAGACAGCAATGTATTTTCAAGAGCTGTGTTCAACTAATGGATACACCAGCATATTATGAGGTCTCCAAGACCTTTAAACAAACATAACCAAGAAAGCCCATGCAATTCTCGATTATGTGTCAAGTCTAGATTACCACAGTTTGAAAGTCTCAAGGTCCCTTTTCATTACATTGTATTTATTTTTTTCATTATGAACTTATGCAAAATATGTTTATTTTAGGGACTAGTTGTTAGTCTAGAGGTCTCCAAAAATGTATCAACCACCTGTAGAGAATAAAACACAACATATCCAGGTCAGCATGCCAATGCTCTCACCACTATGCCATGGAGCTAACCCCATCTTCTGAAGACTAAGTGTGACACCATAAATTGTCAAGTTACTAATAAAATTAGATTTCTCACATAAAATTAAAGTTCAGTCAGATTGGCTGTATTTTCAGTTGGATGACTATAGACAAGCACGTAATACTGTGTGAAAATCACTGACTGTTCAAAAGGCATCCACAAAGAGAAAAAGGTTGATAATAAACAAACAAGGAACTGATTTTGATTACCCATTTTACAGTATGTCTGGAAGAAAGCATAAAAAAACAGATCTTTTAATACGAAAAAGGTGGTTTCAATAAGGTGAATGAATGTCGAAAATCTGGGCTGTTCCAAGAAAATTGCAAATATATATTCTTAAACCAAGACACATTTGTCCACTGACTGTAAACCGAAGCCCTTATAAGCAACAATTCGTGAAATTACACCATAACTCAGGCGTATTTCCTCCTTCACCCGACACTGTCACAGATCTTGACCTTTAGCAATAGATCTATATCAATATTTAGCTTTCTTGGATAACTGGTGAGTCAATCTAGATGGATCCCACATCCTGCTTCCCACCTGTCTCCCTGTGTTTATTGATATGTCATCCAGATATCTCTTCATCCTTGCAATGCTATTACAGGCAAAGAAAACCAAATCCCATCAACGTGGATAGGACTTCTGAGATCACACACATCCTTGAAGGTTGTCCAGACAGTCCTTGGAAGATCCTGGGTCATCATATGTAATTCTGATTATTTCTGTATTAATCCCTGCACTATTAAGGGAATCAACAAGAAAGTAGGAGAATAAGTCTGCTATTGTGAAAAGTCACAGTGCTATTACAGCAGCTGGAATGTAAGCTTATCATCAGGAATGAGTCAATGTTTTGTGCCACGGTCAGCAATATCATTAAAACCATAATGGACTTGAATGGTCAGGTCTGGACAATAATGGACTTGAATGGTTAGGTCTGAACAATAAATAACAGTTGATGGCATGAAACATTACCCAAGCTGACACGTATGATGTCCACGTCACAAGTGCATTTGACACCTCATCTTCTCCAGAATCCACTTGGTTTTACCAACAAGAATAACTGATATATATACTTTGGAATAACTGACATATATCCAAGGGCATAACTAATATATACCCACTGGAATAACTGATATATACCAATCTGAATAACCAATGTATATTCATGAGAATAACTGACACATACCCACAGGAATTGCTGACATGTACCTTTTGGAATATCTGATACATGTGTATTGGAATAACTGATACATACCCTCGGGAATCGCTGATGGGTACCTATGGAAATAACTGATATATATCTTTTGGAACATCATGGGAAACATCATATCACCCATGGGACAAAACTATATATACCCTCAGGAACAACTGATATGTACCCCTTTGCTAATTCATGGTATGTCACCACCATACTTTCCACTATTTAAGTTTTATATGAGAGCAAATAATACATTAATACTAAGCAATACAACACAATACTTAGGATACAATACTTAGGATGCTGTAATGAACTACACTGAAATAAGACCTTTCTCAGTATATTCATCATATTAAGAATCCTAAATCTGATTAAATATGTATTCCATGCAACAAACACCCCCTGAAGATTTAATTCTCTTACATTTCACACAAGCAGGTTCACCCAAACCTATTGCAGCTAATAAACTTTATAAAATATCCATGTTCACCCACCAATCCTGACATTTTCAGACAGAGTCTTCCTGGGTTCCTGCCATGGAAAATACTTTATTAAAGACTGATGAACAAATCTGTGAGATTCAAGTGATGCTCATCAGCAGTTCAACAGCTGAAAAAACCTGTCCATTTGGATTTACAGGAGTGTGAGATGCATATTAAGCTCACCCTCCATGAGAGCAGTCACCAGGGTAACATGTGAGCAAGCCAGGGCTACCAGACTCAGACAGGAATCATGGACTCAGACGGCTGTCATGACTGGGATTCTTCACTAATCAGTTAGAGACATCACTTGTCTCCATAGACTTAATGATAATCATACCTGTGAATGCAGCAGGATTTCACAAGCTTATGTTCATCACATTTGCGTGATGAAAATTTTATAATTTTATAAATTGGTACTTGTGCAGGATTAATTTCCAGGTAGTTTTCTTCTTCTTTAGGATCTTGGTCACAAAAGCTTTGAGTGAGTGATTTTAGTTTTATACCATACACAGCAATATTCCAACTATATGATGGTGGTCTGTTAATAATTTAGTCTGGACCAGACAATCCAGTGATCAACGGTTTGAGCATCGATCTGTGCAAATGGGAACTAATCAACTAAGGCAGCAGCAGACCACCCAGTCCTGTTAGTTGCTTTTTATAACAAGCATGGGTTACATATAGGAGAAGACACATCTCCGAGGTTTTGGTAGACAATGTAAAACTGGGGAGGGATTCCTGACCCCAATAGATTTACACTGTCTACCAAGTCTGAGAATTGTTGTTTCTAATATATATACCATCAATGATGGATAATTACATTTTAGATGATCATTTATTGAAGCTACATAACAAGAACTGAAATGCAAGTAAAACCTATTTAACTTACAGTAACTGTAAATAGATAATTGAAACCAACATCCTTTGTTGGCCTTGTGGGAGTGTGGTAGAGCATCTGCCTAAGTTGTGATTCCTGCTTTGCTTGGGAACACATTTGCACTTCGAAATTGATCTTGAATGATATTTTACAACTGATTTCAAACACTCACATATCATTTGAATGTTGATGTTCATATAGAACAAGGAAAAGATAATTTAAAAAAAGCAAAACCCGGAAAGAAGTCTTAACAATAAAAAGTAAAACCTGGGAAGAGGTCTTTCTTACAAAATAGAAACCTCAACAGTGGTTATCCCGATATAGCAAGAATGAGAAGCACACTTCAGGTTCATACCGAAGATCAATATCATAACCCAGACCTTCATAGGTACCAAAAAATGAGGAAATAAAAAGGATTGAGTAAGTGTGGTTTGATGCCATTTTGAAAAGTATTTCAGTTAATATATGTGTGAGCCTGATGTAGGAGGAGAGCCTGAAGTGATTCCAGATCATTATCATTGTAAAACCATATGCATGTGCTGTACTGACACAAGGGACGTAAATCAGGGACAAACTGTGACTTGATGCCATGGGGATGGTATGCATAAGGGATCTGACTGTACTGCAAACTGCATGCCTTGGACAACAGGGATATATGTAGAGGGGCTGAAGAAGTGAACAAATATGCAGCCATCCATCTGGAAACTCTAGCTATCATGGACTTCAGTAAAGCTCTTTCAAATAACTACATCAGTTTGCCAATGAAGTTCCTGGCTCACTTAAACAATGATGTGTTGCATTTCTTTTTCAGGTTCAAATTTAGAAGCAATCATGAATATGTAACATTGTGTACATGTTCAGTAATCATCTATCCAACAGATGTGCCATATTACCAAAAAAGATCAATTCAATTAAACAGTTGATGCTATCTAAGCCCAATCTAGATCTATACCTACTTAATGAGACATCTGATCTTCTGTCAATTAGTCTTTTACAGGCAAAGCAGTAGTCTAACAGTCTTCATAGTAGTAATGAGAACCTTCTTCCCAATACCATCACTCTTCTGCACCATGATCACACAAAATAGCAACACTTTCAATCAAACATGTTTTTCCCATCCCCGAACATGAGATATATTTTCACAACAGCAGAAGAAGGCAATATGTATTGCTTCCAGCTAAATTGTACCTGCCATGAGGATGGGATAACGAGGAAAAGAAAAGTGCAACAGGTTCAAGTTTATTGATGAGAACACACGATGATTCAATGAGTTGACTTCTGGAGAGTTTGTCTTCAATGGGCTGTGTGAGAAAAATACTGGGCTCTATGCAATAGTTAGCAATATTGCAGGGCACCCCTTTCATTGACTAATTCACAGTCTCTGAACATATATAATTTTGACTGTAATAAATAAACCAAATTAAACTGAAAAGATAGCTCAGGGAGACCAGAACCTGAGGAAATCTAAATTCAGAGCTATAGCATTGCAGAGAGGGCAATGCAGTAAGGAAAATAATGTGGTTCAGGGAAAGTGAGACAGATAACGGCTTTCACTGTACCAGGTCTGATTGTTTCTTACTATAAACTTGTTCAGAAATATTTTAGACATATAGTGGCACTTTGTAAATACACACGTCTGGGTTAGACAATTAGTTGACCCATTCCTCCCCCTCACATGACCAGTGAACAACTTGTATAAGGACATCATATTTGGATTTTTCAATAACCTGGGCTACATTTGTCATTAACATTATGTATGGACATAAAATCATAATCTACAACCCAAAGATACAAGTAACAAAAAATCTGTTTTTGTTGAATACTATTTCATTGATCTAAAGGCAAGCTTTCACCAACATTATGATGTCATACAAATATATATTTGTTCACAAGAAGACAGCTGACCAGTTAAACAGCTTGGTTTCATCATATATATTCAGTAACATTGTCCCTGATCCAGAAAGAGTTCTTATCACCAGTACTATCACAACTAACATATATACTTAAAATGCAGAGCTAAGATCACTGATTACAATGAGCATTGAGTTAAAAAAAAGAGGAATCAAATCTAGCTATCAGTCATTGAAATAACTTATCTCAGATGCCAGATAACTATCTCCCTCCTGCTAAAGGCTTGCACATGCGAGAAAATATAACGTGGTTTCAGTTACAAAGGTAACAGAGTACACAGTTATTACTTTTTCATCGTTGTTTGATGCTGAGGATCAGATGCCAAAGAACATGGTAAATAGATCATACATTCAATTCATTTCAAGGATTTATCTAGAACTGCTCATGAGCAAATTGGCAGCAAATATTGGCAGCAAATGTGATCACAAATTTCCATATCTGAACTTAAAATTAAATATAACTAGTCTAATAGCTAAGTTTCAAGTTTTGTAGATGAAACAGTTATTTCACTGATGACAGAGGAAGAAAGTTTAATGCTTAGCATCCTACCATTTAATTGAATGCAATTCAAGATACTATGTATAAAACGTCAGAATTTTAATAAATAAATACTAAAAGGCAATCCCAATTTTACACAAAATAACCAAACAAAATCTTAGTTTGCCTGCCAGGGTTACTTAGTGTGAAATCCACACATTTTACACACTGACACATTTATAACTCATCTTCCCTTCAATTCATTTTGTGTTGATTTTAAGTACTTTTATTTCAACAGACTTAAGAGATGAGCAGATTATGATGAAAGCACTTGCTAGCCCAGTAGGAGGTCTTGGTCCAAGTGTATAGGCAGAGATAGGTCAAGCACCACAGTGGCCTATACTCTCTATGCTCAGATCAGGTTACTTGAACTAATTCAAGTCCAGGAAACTGCCATCTTGACTGTAAACAGGTGATGTGCTTCAAAGCAGCAGAGATCCTGTTCATAAAAATTGTTCTGTAGATTGAGGCATAAGTCGTTTAATGTGAGGGAAGGCTTCCTTTAGATTAAGACAGCCTTTACAGTCTGCTGATATAGTTAACATGCTCCACTCAGTGTCCCATCACTCACCAGTCCTATTCTGGGGAAGTAGGGTCTACCTCAAACAGCATACTGCACTTTACAATACAGCATATGATACTACAACAGTGCTGAACCAGCTGATCATCACTCTAGATACACCAAGGAGCAGGTGAATCTATTCTTAAGAAACACAAGGGCCAATCTATCAGATGGTTCATTGCCTGCATGGTAGACTAATTGTTAGTCTCTGAATACATATATTTGGGTAGAAACAAATAGTTACTTTTAAATTTGAAAGAAGCCCCAATGAGCAGGGAAGTCACAACTAGACTAACAGTTAGGCACTGAATATATGGCACTGACATGACACTGAAAAATCCAAGATTCAGGATCATCACAAACCAATATTCTAATTCAACTTAGTATGTAACATGACTTCTGATTGATCGTAGCTATAAATTTCCTACCATATAATCAGCATATATGGTCACAATTTGAAAACAGATTCACCAAAACCTTTGAATGTATCCTTACACTATTCATCCTCGATATCTCCAGGGTATACGTTCCGAAAAGTCTCCACTATACCCTGGACGCATCTATGGGTCGGCCCGATAATTTTATTACCTCCCTTTGCTGACTCCACTTTCTCACAGTAGCCAATCAGAGTGGTCGCCGTTGTAACCGAACTTGCCAGTGTCAACAAAGGTAGCAGTTGCAACTGCGAAGGTTTGCTCGCCGTGCGACTCACAATTTGGGGAAATCATACATGCCACTTTATAGGTCCGAAACCTTTTTTAAAACATATGCAAGAAATCCATCTAATACTTTCAGAGAACCTATGCATGGTTTGTTTGCCAAGTTTAATCGGTTAGAGAATTTAAAAAGCGAAAGTGACTTGTGATTGGTTTGCTCAACTTCCCAGCGTAGACACCTGATTGGATAAAAAGCCAGCCAAGGGAGGTAATAAATTTATTGGGCTGAGCCATAGATGCATCCAGGGTATAGTGGAGACTTTTCGGAACGTAGATCCTGGAGATATTGAGGATGTACACTATTAGGGTAGCACTGGTTTTTTTCTAGACAATGTCATTTGCAGAAGCCCTACGTCAATTAACTCCCCTATCCTGCTAAAATGGATGGAATTTACATTAAAAATGACAAAACAGTATCATAAATTTAGTCATAAGGTCAAACATTTTACTGTACAATGATCATGGAACACTGATCAACACTATTTGACCATGGAACAAGATGAACGTTATGGAGTGTGACATCACCTGTTAATGGTCATCCATATATCTCCTCTCATCATTCATGCAATGCTATTACAGGCAAAGAACTTGCAATACCACCGACATGGAAAGGACTTCTGAGATCTTATGTGTCACTAATATAACTAAATCTGCAGCTATACAACTAGATATTTTACACTGATTTTTAAACAAAAAGACAAAGTCAACAATATCCCCCGAAATGAAAACCCGAAATGAAAAAAAAAAATATTCATGAACATGTCTATAAGTTATGGTTTTGTCAGATGTTTTAGTGTCAGGTTAGAAAAGAGGAAGATGAGTACTGAAAGGTTTTAAAAGTTCTGTTCTAGAAAGTAGCACTACCACCAGCTTAAGTCTAAATTAAACATGCTGCCATGGAAATACCAAAAATATTTTATTCAGAAATCCAAAACTACCAAAAATCCACATAGCAAACTATTAGACCACTGGTCAACTTTAATGTATAGCCAAACAAAAAGGACTGATTGTTCCAACATAAATACAATAATATACACCAAAGTTGCCATGTTTGTATATGTCAAGGTAGAGACTGCAATTTGGTAGAATCGGAGATTCTACCAGCAGAAATTGCAATTGGAATCTCTACCAGAAAAGATTGCGTTTGGAGTCTCTGCTGGTTGAGTCTCCGATCCTACTAGTAGAGACTGCAATCGACGTCTCTGCTGGTAGAATGTCCGATCCTACTAGTAGAAACTGCAGTTGGAGTCTCCACTCAATTGGCAATTTCCATTTCAGCTGGTAGAAATGCTGATTTATCTGTGGGAATAATAATATGCATTTTACTCAGGCATAGACGTTTGCAGTTACAGATATTATTCAGAAATCCAAAACTATCAAATTGCAATAGTACACCACAAGACCTATCCATGTGCCAATTTTGGTGTAGAAATAGTGAATGGTTTTCGGGTTCTGCTCCAGAAAAGAAAGTGTGCACAGACAGATGGATGCAGAGACAGAGGGAGTGTATTTTAATATCCACAACAAAACGCGTTGTGGGGGATAAAAAGGCCTGACATTCCCACTCAGCGTTGTCACTTATCAAGAAGAACTACTACACTTCCCCTACCTTTCGAATTGAGTCTCTCTAATCAGATCAAAGAATAGGTTGAGCAAATGTCTTGTTTGTTTCCTGTGAGAAGTCAGTTAAAGAAGACTAAACTGTTATCATTTGGACTGAAGGAATATGATTTTAAGCTCCCCTTAGCAATATTCCCACAATATCATGTCAGGGAACTCCAGAAATGTAGGAAATCGAACCTGGGTCTTTGGGGTGACAAGCAGCCACTTTAATAACTAGGCCATGGACATGGAAATAAACAGTAGCGCATTGATTCAGTAAAGGTTTAGTTGGCTGCATATCATGCAAGAGCCAAAACAAAATATTTCACTATCTCATTTAGCATTTTCTTATGTGTAAAAGTCAGAGCTGATCGGTCAAGTATCATGTGTTATTCAATGTCCTCATAAAGCATGTAGGTTTTACAAGAAGAAAATAAAGATACAAGATTAAAGATTGTAAGATCAGGGCAAGACCTAATTGAATTGTAAAAGTGAAACAGAAAAGTACATCAATCTTAAGAAATAATGTCCTTTCGTTTTGAAGGGAAAGTAAAAACATTATAAAGGTTCAAGATAACTCAATACTGATTCCACTGATGGTATTGTCACAAACATGGCTCATTAGACATATTGCTCGCCTTTCAACTACCATTTTGTGCAGACACCAGTAACAGTGCAACTAATATTGATTATGTAATGATCTGTGCGGTCTCCAGTAGAGATTTGAATTATTGAGAGAGGCTTTCTTCAGGTGAGGGTATGGAGAGAGATTAATCATCTCATCATGAAATATTTAAAGGTGTTGACAGGGAGAATTTCTTTGTTTAACATGTTACTATTTGACACAAACCTGTGATGTGTCGACTGCACATGGAGGTGGCAACTTGGTACAGTAAACACTTAGACAATGTCACTATAGCTCCAAACATGTCTTACATCAATAAGCGTCTTTGTAAGAGACCGTCATATCAGACAAAAGACTAGCATCACCAGGAGATAGGGACAGTGAGAACGTGAGACTATTCCATTTTATTAATGGAGAGAAGAAAGTATTGAAGCAAATACTAAGAAACGAATTCCAGGTGATGTAGAAATATAATACTTCCTCATAGCCTTTGTAGGCTTCTGGGTTAGAATAGGTCCCTGGCAAACCAGGACTTGATGGAATGGGTGGCAATGCTCTCAACATTAACTATAGTAAAATAAACACTTCTTCAGAGGGGAATATTATATGACAATATGGTAGCAGATGTTTATGCTACAACACTAGGGGACCAATGTACTCTTACTAAAGAACTTACTAAGTTCCCACTACATTACAGTGAAGAAGCCATTCATGATCTGTGATGAATATCATTAGAGATTAGACTTCAAATCCTACTGCACTATCCATTAACACACTTTAGTTGTTCTTTTGCTTCATAATCAGTCATAAGTAATATTATATCAGTGTGTACATTTGGATTTTAAAATGTACAGCATTCACCTTTAAAACATTTAAATTAATATTTTTCTTTATAATTAGTTATCAATTTATTGCTGTGAGTGTACATTTGACATATAAAATATCTTTTGTGAGATACATCTGCACAAAAAACAGAAAATCCACCGTCATCATTCTTCTCTGTTATACTTTGTGAAAGAATGTGGTACCTAACAAAAAAGGATTGCATTATATGGAGACAGAGAGAAAAAGCAGCTGTCACATGACTTTACCATTGTTGCATGTTCCTTTGAAAAATGTCAGTTGTGTGATTAAAACACAACACAGAACAATGTCTGAAGACATCAAAGCAGTCAGACTCTGCCACAGCTCAACCCAGATAGACCGTTCTTGTTCCAGATTAAAAACTCTTCTCTTGAATTAGATAATCTGTGTCCATCAGATTCCCAAGGGCAGCTGTCACAGATGGCATATGCCATGATCCACTGCAGGATTGCCCACAATTCCCACTGTCCCAATCAGTTTGACAGACAAATAGATGAGATTCTATTCGATTTTTTTTATCTCTCAACTAAACCCAGGATGAACATGATCTTAGAAATCTGTGAACTCCACTTGCTTGAAGTCATAAAGATCAAACGAAAATTAAAAAAAAAAACCAACATGTTTTTTCCCTTGATAGAGGTATGTAACAGAAAAAGTATAACACTGACATTTTCAGATAAAGGTTAGATAACATGTAATTGCTAACCAGGAATTTTTTTTATAATTTTTTGTTATTTGCATACGAGTTGTCTTTAACATCAGCATAAATCAATAAACTCACATATTTATAAAAATGCAATTCATACGTATCATGTCTAACTGCTTTTAGCAGAAAAGAAACAAATATTAACATAAATACAGCTCAAATGTGCATGCCATTTCTTCCTGATTTTCTTCAAATACTTCCAGCTGTCTGGTGAACTGCGCCAATGCAGGCTAACTACTACTGTTACTCAAATACTTGCGATATTTTAAAGAAAACTTCTATATTTGTACACTTTGTTAAGGATATTCATGCTTTACTGAATTAACATGCATAATTCATTACATCTACAACAGAGTTATTCTCCAGTTTCAACTCAAATACACCTGTAATCACCTGCCCTCTACCTCATTTTGATAAGGTTATGCTTACATGGGTTTCCACCAAAAATAATAGGTTTTCAAAGCTGGCATGTAAACACTTTTTTCTAATAGACTAGGTATCAGGTTACACACTAGATAGGGCTCCTTTCATACATGACCATCACAAGATCTGTGATGAGGCACACAAAGGCAGAAAAATAAATCATGATGTCAGAAGAATGAAAACGCAAATTTGAAAAAAAAAAATCAAATTAAGTCAAACATGCAATTTGAAGGTACCTGTTGTGATAGTTGAAATGAGTTGTGTTCGTGAAGCACGCTAAATTGTCTCCAAGAACATAAATGGAAATTTTAAAAAAAAATCTGAAAAACATGTAATTAAAATGTTGAAAAGTTGAACTGAGTCATGCTTCTAATATAGGAAGTTTTGGGGTAGGGGATAGTGGGGATGGGGGGGGGGGGATGTGTGTGAGTAGCATGATGAGTAGGAGTGATGAAAAGTGGGGGAGTAAGTCTTTGTGAAGCATTAATAATACATAATTAAGGGTAATAGTGGGATGCACACTCTCCTTTGCTGTCAAGGGCTCCACACTTTGAAAAGGGACTTAGCTGCAATCAGTGTATCATGCTTCCATTTGTTATTAAGCCATCATAAATTTATTGATCCACAGCTGCCTCACTACCAAAACCCAACCTCATCTCATTGTCCACAACACAACTGCTGCTTTTCTTCTTTACTTGATGAAATATTCCATATATCTTGTCATTAAATAACATTCATGCTGCAGAATCACATCCATCAACCAAAGTTAATCTGCACAATTGCCATAAACAGTTTGTTTTGAAAACAAATAAGTCTACATGTAAGAAGGATTGCCTTGCCAATTTTGTCAGAAGATAAACTTAGAACATTATGTGCATATTTTTAAAATTAGGTTTTCACATTCATTTGAGCATTCTTAATTGATTGTATATGGACTATTATATTTTTTATTCTGTGTCATGAATTTGTTATTGTTGAGGGCCTCACAGTTCATTTATTATTATAGTTGTTATTACAGAAAGGTCACAGCAGTAAAGTGTTTCTCTCATTCACACCCTTTGTGATGACAACTGACTTGTCTGTGGACGTAATGAACAATGGGAACATTGCTAATCCAGACATCTCATTTTACTAATCTGTACAGTCTACTAGAAGCAATCTGTAGTCTTGGGATCCCACTGTACATTGAACTTACTACATTATGCTTCAAAATGAAAGGTCAAAAAAGCTAAATCCAGTCTTATTACAGTAAATTATCTCTAAGTGGAGATCAATGATTAAATCATGCTTCTGCTTAGGCTTTAATAGGTATTACCAGGATTGTGCCCTGCAAAAGCTACGGCTACCATGTCTCTTCCTAAACTGATTAAAGTCAGTGTTTCTTTTTTCCAACAGGTCTTCTCGTGGTATAGTGTTAAAGGTCAGTAATATTTCAGCAGTTGGGGATGGGTCTAACCATGTTAACAGTCACAACGAGCCCTAATGGCAAGCATACCTTACTGAAGGACTTTTTCTTACCAAGAATCACAGATTAAAGGGGTGAGGAGGGGGGCCCTACCATGAACTTTAGAAGATAAATTATTTTTACACTCATCTGACTTTCACAGACTAGACGAATACCTACTTGCAATTCTTCATGGATTAGTTCATTTACCTACCATGCGTACAAAAGCCAGAGTGCCAAGACACATTTAAACCTTCATAATCTGGAAAAACATTTCTTTGTCTTAATCATATACACAGAATAAATGACACTACTTTATAACCATAAATCGTCAAAGAAAATTGTTGACCATGACAACTTCATTATGAACCATCTAGTCCAAAAATACCCAGGTTTCACTATATATCTCATCGGACAATCAAGGAAGTCTTTTTCTCTTACTTCAAGAAAATCTTAATAAGCACCTTCAGATGAGCACACAGATCCATCATCCTACATAGCCCATAGTTTGGGTGGGTGACACTAGTAATCAGAGTCCCAGCCAAGTGAAGATGTTCAAGTGTTATTGATGAGAGGAAGACAGATCTGGCCGCAAAACTACCTGACACGCTAATGACCTGACACTATCAACCTGCCCCATGTCACCCACATTCCTACAGCATGACCTTATGGAAACAAGGATTGACTGATCAGTTGCAGCCTTCTAAGATCATACTGGGGACAAATCTACTGAGTTTCTTTACTGGTCAGCCTTGGCAAATCTACAGGGTTTCTTTACAGACAGGGCAAATCTACCGTGTTTCTGCTGTGGACAGACCAGGCAATTCTCTTGTCTTTCTATCTTATGTTAGATTGTCTTATGTGACACTGATAGCTAGCGGATCATAACAGAAGTGACCATGAGGAAAATATTTAAACCATGCAAAGTTTGAGACACATTTCTTAATAATACATGATGCAGCTGACATGGGTGACAGAACTAATTCCTTAGATAGGACGTGAACATAATGAAGTTGGTGCATGTTGAATAAGCTGATTTTATTTATGCACTAGTCAGCAATATCCCTCAAAAGTTTGAATCAGGAAAAAACAGTGTTTTACACACAATTAGTCATGTCACAGAAAGTGAGTGAGTGAGTTTAATTTTATGCCACATTCAGCAATATTCCAGTTATATGCTGTCTGTAAATAATCAAAGAGGAACAATCCAGTGATCAACAGCATGAGCATCAATATGTGCAGCTAGGATACAATGACATGTGTCAACAAAGTCAGCAAGCCTGACCACCCAATCCCATTAGTTGCCTCTTATGACAAGTAAGGGTTGCTGAAGAGGCATTCCTGGATCTTCATGGGTTGTCGTCACCCAATGTGTTTATTGATCCTCATTTGGCATCATATACATCAAGCACAGATCAATGTTGATCTATATTATTTTCCTCTCCTGCCTGCTTTAAATCTGCCAACGGGGACAAGTATGAGCACAAAATACTATTCTATTGTTGTTTTATTGCACTTCACAATAAACAGACCACCATAAATATCATGAATATTGCAGCAGTGTTACACACCAACAGCCAAACTCACTTGTGTGGGAAAATAAAATCGAATGTCATAGCCTGTGGTATTTTGCAGTGATTGACAAAGGATACAAGTAATGGATTGAATATTGCATAACACTGAATCAGCAATTTTGTAGCTTCTCTCATCAAATAAATGACATGGCTGGGTTTTGCAGCACTTTTAGGAATCTTTGTTAAGGCTTTATCACAACAAATATACAGTGTAATTGTGTCAGTCCAGGTAAATTTAAAGCAACAATGTGAATGTCAGTTGACCCTTCAATGTCAAAGTCAGTTGTGAGACAGTCTTTCTTTCAGAACTCATCTATTGCAATCCATATACTGCAATGCGTATATCAACCACTCGAGACCAATACTGTTGTACAGTTCATCTTTGTGCCAATACCTCTTGAGTTATCAACATGTCCCAGTGCAGAAGCTGTAATATATGTGGCTACATGGCTCTGTATTAGTTTGTTGTTTTCAATATCACAATCAGCAATATTCCAGCTATACAATGAAAGTTTGAAAATCTATTATGGACAAGATAATCTAGTGACTGGTATCATGGAGCAATTGACATGTAAGTCAGCAAGCCTGACCACCCCATCAACCATCCCTCACAACAAGCATGGGTTGCTGAAGACGAAATCTAACCCTGATTTTATTGGATTTTCTGTACTAAGGCTTGGCTTACCTGTATATGTGTAGTTTATGAGGGACACCATTGCATCAGGGTCCACATCTTTCATCTTGATCTCGGACATCGTAGCTTCTCGGACATCGCTTGTGAACATTGCTGCGAAGTAGTCTGAGGCTGCGCTGAGGACGAGCCTGTGCGCCGGAATGCGTTTTGTTCCAGCAATAAGGGTAACATCACACAGAGTGTTTTTGCTCACATAGTTCTCCATTTTCTTCATCATCCTCTCAGAATGGTTGATGGAACGAAACTCGTCCCCAAAGTCGTCCATTCTATTGCCCTGGAAGTTTGCATAGGTGTGGTGATGGTGAACCAGGTACCTGCAATGGAAGGACAACTGTCAGACACATCTTACAACAACAACAACAACAAAAAACCCATTACAAATGAAGGAAGTATTAAATGTGTTCTCTTCTCTGTCAGTAAGGCTGGGGATGTCAGTTTCACTTGGGACAAGCTGCTGCTGCTTGCCAACTTTGTACAATCATCTGTTTGTTTCAACCAGACATTAATGTGATATTATAACAGAGATAGTTCAAACCATGGCAAAAATAGTACTATTATTACAGTAAACACTTAGGACAGCTATTGTTACTGCAATTTGCGGGACATAAAGGGACTTTTGGTCAAGTCTAGGAGAAAGACTAGATGCATTCATCCTACTTAACAGATCATATTAACACATAATCCTCCTCAGAGTCAACTTGACACCTATAATCTTAGACATATAAAACATAATTTGATCAGAAAAAAAGAAAACAAAACCCAGACATCAAGAATGAATTGACTGGCTTCATTTCAAATCTTAGCCAAGAACTGGCCTGGGTTGCTTAGGTAAAAATAACTCCTTTAAGAAAACTGCAGCTGTAGAACAATGGGAGGTCATTCCACCATGACATCACCATAACAACTCACAGCACATTTTGACTAATACTGAAACTAATCAAAACCAGGACATCATTTCACGTGAAATATGACAATCTTAGTGAGGAAATATGTATATGTAGGTATCACACTACACACAATGCATTCAAGATCTTGCTTAAAGAATACACATATATTTATGCGTTCTTTCTGTACAATATATTCCTGTCCCCTCCTTTGCCATACCATTCACACTACAAAATGACTTATGACATTGATCGTATCTCAATCCAGAAATACTGATATATATAGACTTGCTCCAAAGTATTGGGAATCTGACATTTACAACTTTCAAGAACCAAAAGTTATCAAATCAAAACTTCTGAAATAAGAATAATCATGGACTTTCAGTCTATACAAAGGAATTAATAATGTTTATATACTACACGTTCTGCAATTTCAAATCAGTCATAACAATGAGCCTTAGATAGATATAATGTTTTACAAGGTATATACTTTTTTAAATTGAGAGTTCTATATTTCGCAGTACACCACAGTGAATTTGACAGACACATAAAGCATTAGGATTCTTCAAATTCACTGCTAAAGCTTTAGAACAGACACGTTGAACATAAGTGAAACTGTGAACTAAACATGGAAATAACACAGCACACACAGTAACCTTTGAACCAAGCTCCAATCTTTTATGCAAAAGTAATATCAATGAACCATGTAAGTACTTCCTCTAAAAGACTATAACATCCATGAACATGAATATCAAGTACTCATAAGCCAAGCATTAAATCATCCATTCTAAACACAGCCATCCAAGGCCATGACCACAGGAGATTCCTCTCCTGACAGGAGGACATCCCAAGTACAGCTCTGTGATGATGCTTCAAAGGTCATGTGACATGTGGTTGGCTGTGATTAGAGACATCCTGTGAAGCCCTATAGGAAGTGTCCTCCCTTGGAGCCGGAACCATGCTCAAACCATATCACAATTCTGACAAGGAATTCAGCTTTAAGATTTGATACAGGGTCCCAATCATATATGGCAGCTTATATTTTCCTTATATTCTTGCGCAAATGAAGGCTTTGACAAATAAATCAGTTTGATGAATCGGTGTGTGTAGTAATGACAGCCTCTATGAATAATGGAAGCAGTAAATATTACATCAGATTTGATAATAAATCAGCAAGGCATTATTCAAAACAGTAAACAAACAATATTCAACAATAACACTTGCAAATACCTTTTACAAAGTAATAAAGAGAAATAATTATGAAAAATAGATAAATATCGATGTGGACTTGAAGAGGAATGCAATGGAATGTCGACAAATCACAATAGTTGATTCAGACGCACAAGTAAACCTTTATCATTAGCCTGGCAGAATACCAGGAAGCAAGAAGCATCACACTAATACCTCCACAACCACCAGACAGTGTAGGGTGTGGGGTAGTTATCAGACAGGGTGGGGGTAGTGTTCCATTGATGTTGCAGGCAAGGGTGTTAGTCTCTCACCTCTCAAAGTCGAAGTGGAGTATCTGCCACTTCTGCATCTCATACCTTGGGCACTAGAAGTCTGCATTGTCCAAATCATGAGTCTCGACCTGGTTTCTTGGGCGGGTGAGGTTTTATTGAGAGATGGAGTGAAAGGGCAACTATGAGAGTGAGTGAGATGCGCTAGGAATCCCACATTGAACAAGCCCTGTCCACATCTGTAGAAAATCAGGTAGAAAATACAACTGAAGTGTCACTGGCACTCTTCAGACAAACCTCAGGTAGACACATGTATTTGAGTGTAAGTGAACAGAGGTATTTACTTAATACACACTTGGCAGCTTCTAATACTAACTTCACATCTCATCTTATAGGGATGAAAAACAGACATTTTTTTTCAGTATTACTCAATGAGAGTCTTGACACGATTCAAATACAGAGTGAAATGTTTATCTATACCACAATATAATCACAGATATTGGCACTACAACCCTAGACCAACCAGTGAGTGATAGTGGGAGCATCATTCCAAGCTACTAGGGTGCACTGACCATATAATCTCCATATAAACCAACTGTGTGAAATTGGCTGTTAATTGCAGATGTTCAACCACCGAAGAATCTAAACCTTGGTATGTGACCAGAAGAGCTGGTCTGAAGTAGATATAGAGGTTACAAGTTAACCAAAGTCACAAAACAAAAGGTCATACGAGAAAGGGACTCGCTTTAAGCAAAGCAGAGAGAGAGGGAGAGATTGTGATAAGGTGTGCTCTGCACTGCATATACCAATCCTCCAAAAGGAATTAATCAGGTAGTCACCAGTACCAGATGCCAACACTGATTAATTGATTATGTGAATAAATTCTTCAGAGTTTTCAACAAGTGATTCCAATGATGAGGTCCCAGCTGCAACAGGTTTGCTCCCTATGTTTGGAGGCTGCAATGTTTGCCAGTATGCTGAATGGGAGGTCAGTCAGTTATGTCTTCAAGAGGAAGGGCTGCCAAGTGGCACAAAGGATCATATAACTGATGCTGGGGAGATGTTGTTGCTCACTGGTGGCAAAGCTTATCATTCCAACTCCAAGCAGATACATGGCCCTGACACAAGCCCAACTGATAACTATCAATTTCAATAAACACATAACTTTGGTGATGCTGGCCCAGCATACTGTGCAAATAATCTAAATCAACTCACTTTCATTCTGCAATAACAGGCTACTGTTAGTTACTAGTTTCTGGTTCAGATCCTGACATCAATGTTTATCCAGATTGGGTCTGTACGTGAGATATTACTGCTTCCTATGGGATCAATATGACACTATGGCCAAGTATTTCAGGAAGCAGAACAGCCATCTAACATCAAAGTTAAGCAAAGAGGAATCAATCACAGATTGTGATAAAAACAGATTGTGAAAATATCTGGTAAAAACAACCCACCCAATCTCTTCAGCTTTTTACATCAAACACAGAGTCACTAACAAAAAAACCCTGAAATAACAAGATACAAGAACCTAATTGGGCCTAAAATGTAACCTGTAATTGGTAACCTGTGAACAATTAAGTTCCTCAAACTGACTGCAACATGATGACCCTATTCACATTCTGCTCCATATATACATGCAGCTACAAATAATAAAATTCAATAGCTACCAGAATTTCTTCTAATTGGGAGTAAATATCAAACTTAATCCCAACCATAAAATTCTGACAATATATAATCAGAAACATCACAGGAGAAAACTCATGAAGGACATAAATTTGATAGGAAGGCGTAAACTTACACCATGATCCCAAACTAGTATACCACCCCAAGATAATGGGCTATTTATACCTACCATGAGCTTTGTTCTCCCTCTTGATACATAGGACACCCGTAGAGGCTAATTATACAAGCAATTATCACATGCCAAGGGAGATAATTCTTGACATTTTCCCATAGTGTTTATTACAAGTGATTGCTCTCCCAGGCACAACCCTCCAGGAGCTAATGGTATCAGAAAACTGGTAACTGAGTCTCTCCAATGTTTTTGTATGTATAGGTGCTTTTACCTACAGTCTTGAGTGGAGTTTTTACACACTAATATGAAACTAATTGACTCAGGTGTATTGGGCACCTATATTCTAAAGTCAACTCGCAGAACAGAAACAGCCACATGCTGAATTGGGATTTAAGAAGCATCCCTTTGCTTCAGTGAAGATAGATCTATGCTAAGAATTTCTTCTTTTACAGACAGGATATTGCTTGTTTAACCTACATGGCTGGATTCTTTGTAGAGTCATGGTTGTTTACAGTGTAGAGCAACTGAACAGATACAATACTGAATTCGGAAAATCATCAGTTATATACCTCTAATACTAATCCACAGAATTGATAATATTACTGCCATAACAAGATAGGGGAAACAGAAGAACACGTTAACACATTCTCTGGTGTGAAAGTAAAGGTCTGAGGCACAAGAAGCCAAAGACTGAAAGGCACAGACTATCATAACTTCATCTTGAGATGATACAAGATATTTATCATATCCTAGCACTAGTGCATGCACAAGGTGCTGGTATTTTTCCCTCGATCACTGGATGTCAATCTCAACAGCACATCATATTTCAATCTCAACTCCCTAGGGAATATACAACACTTGCTACCACTTGGCCTTCCGAGTTTTATAGAGGCTCTCTCATCCTAACGAAGTACCCATTCACAGCTGGGTGGACTGGAACACATAGTCAAAATACTTTGTCCAAGTTCACTGCACGTTGCTGTACCTGCAAGTAGGTGTTTGCACCGATTCGTGGATTCTTTAAAGTGCACAGAGTTGTGTACTGTACATTAGGAGTTGTGACAACACTGATAGAGTCTGCACACAATGTTGACTCCAAGGTTTTCACACTCGGTCACAGGTGGGCTCGATCCTGACACCTCAACCTCGCTGGATCACTAGCCTGGTGCCTTAGCCAGCTTGCCCACCGCGCCCCATCCTCCATAACAAAACATTATAGATGACCATAGGCAACTCTTGATATATCTCCCTGGTAAACATTTAACACTACAGATAGGTATAGAATTCATATCCAAATCATAAATGAATTCAGGGTATTTCTGTTTGAAAAAAGCACCAAATGACAAAACATATAAACATGGAAAAAATCATACATTTAACCATGTCATTTATACATTTCCATAATAATAATTATTTCCCTATTGAACTAGCAATGGCTATTACAAGCTCACAATAACATCACAACCAGATCCCCAACCTTACCTCCATCTCTGATGAGTAACCAGTTCAAGTACACTGCAACAAGAACAGTTACAAACTGTAATGATGTGTATCCCCTGTAACAATTCCCTTGACAAGTAGCATTACACAACGCGGCTATCAGACTGACTGATCTGACAGGCCAACCCTGTCAACACAACAAGCCACTTGTACCTAGCACATACTCTGTGTGAAGCAGTTACAAAACTTCCTTTTAAATGTCACTGCTGAAGTGCCTTACAGCCTGATCTACAGAACAAACATGATGTCACTGGTGAAGGCAGGACTTCTCCAATAACCACAGCACCCGTAAATGTCACATGTGACATGTTGGGCATATCATTTCCGAAACTGAATACATATGTGCAAACCTGACCTCTAAAATTCATATCACTTTTGTAGACATACAATGCATATGAATACCCATGACTTCTTTCACAGGGCAAGATGAACATTCAATCTTTTTGCTGAGAATACTACTCTATTATACAGCTAGAAAACATTTATATTATTTCATATTACTGTAGTCATGCTTTGACAATGCTATAATAATATGAAAGAACGCCACTATTTTGAAGGCCTGAAATAATTTTAATCTGGATCAAAGGTTGTTTCAGGTGAAGTTTTAGAGATGCAACTCGATAGGCAAGAAATTAGGAAGCATACTGCTATACTATTTTGGTGAAAGGTGTTAAATTATAGAAGGAAATAGGATGCAGTGATGATGATCATATGGGTGTGTCATCGCTATATACCCATCATAAGCATGACATCCCTGTGAGCTGAACTGGATGGTGATAAACTTCAATCTCTAAATCTAAACACTAGCGTCTCACAGATGCATGCTCTACTAGCAATGGTATGATCACATCTAACTGTCAAAAGGCATGAGTTTGATCATTGTTCCAGTACAAATAGCAATGGTTTTTATCATTGTTATGCTACAAATAAAAACAGTTTGATCTTAATCACGATGACAAATGGCAACATTTCGATTATAGTTAGGCTGACAAATGGCAACTGTTTGATCATAGTTATGGCAATGGCAACAGTTTGATCATAGAGTTGCTGACAAATGGCAACAGTTTCATCATAATCACCCTGATGTTTGTTGGTTATATCACCATTCTAAGTATACAATCATGGCTTGATTATACGCTTTCATTCCATATCTTCTACATTATCAACACATCTATGCAGCTTAAAAATGAAAAACAACAACTTCGGAATAAACTTTTCCTGTCATGCCCTCAGGAACTACTCGAAATAGGCTAGAACATACGTGGAATAAATATATATACACATCAGCATACAATGTTTGATATGCAACCATCCCTTTCTAGATAATGGTAACAGTTGTGAAGAAAAGTGCACCACAGTCAACCTTTGTGTAGGCAGCAACAATGCCTATATACTATCTCTTTACACATGATAACAAGGAAATTGCTTTTTACCTTTAGCTACACAATAAAACAGCTCAAGCGATCACTGGAATTGAGTCAACATTGGTTATATTTGCCATGTTCATTTTGGGCTTTAAAGCTCATTACAACATGTAAACTGATACCTAGAGTAGTCACGGTTAATTCTAACTGTTACTTGAAAGAATGTTAGGGGTTTTTATTTGGATCAATAAATAGAAAAGAAGTATTTTGTCAAAGCTATTTGTGATCTGGAGACCAACATATAGATGTTCAAAGCACCATCCTGTTTGAACACAACCCTATATCATGAGAAAAAGCAATTCACCTAATTTGTTTTGCGTACCTATATTCATTATACAGTGGCCTGACAAAACTAATTAACTTACTTCTAGACATCAAACACTACACTGCACTCATGAACCTTATGCCCTGCAGTGAGGCATGCAGGCAGCACATTGTTGTACCTATGATCCCAACACCTTGACAGGCCAGTGTTGTAAGCTAACAGGGGTAACTGAAGGTCAGTGTGAGGGACCCTGAACGTGGCCCAGTGACCCTCTGTAACATATCATGAAGTCATTCAGTTGGGATTAACAGGGGTTTAAGCAGTATTCAGGTAGATCATGGCATGTTGGCTTGATATGAAGGAGAACATGAAATTATGCACATCCTAGACTTTGAAAGTTTTGTCATTAGACTGGCTTCAGACCAGATTGACCCTTGAATTCATTCCTAAGTGTCTTGGACACAGATGGACCTATGATTATGAATACAAAATACCACTCAGACAGTGGTTGAATGTAACATTAGTCTAGGTAAACTCAGTCTCCGTATTATTCGTTACATTGCTAAGTCTAACAAACCTTAGTAGTAGGTTGCATTGGCTAACCTTTGAGCAACCTATGATCTTCCAGTCAGATGCAAGATGGATGAATGGATTTAACCAATCAAACAACAGCTATTATCATCTAAGGCTTGGTGGGACCTACAAATCTGCCCTGCAGTATATAAGCTTACTGGTTTCTGATGACATCGATGATCTTAAACTGTCAACTAACGTGTTTGGGTTTGATAAACTTTGATACAGAAAGTAAATTGTTTGTTATGCTTTTGGTCATGGCACTGTAACTTCCAGTGGAAGCCACATTTAATTCCTATCATGAATCTGAGACTAGATATACATGACTAAGTCATGTAGTTTCTCATGCATATTTTGGAACTGTACTGCTGAAAGTACACATCCCTGTTATAACAATATAAAACTGGTTACAGCCATACAATTTTAGACTTTCTTCAACACCAATGTCATACAATACTAAAATGGCATAATAATTCAGTTTCATTCACACATCGTATCTATGTATCAGTGCTCAAAATAAAAACTAAAAGGAACGTCATTACCAAAATGATAAACAATTAAGGGGCACCTTAGATTAAAATACCAAACAACAACCTTGACAGAGCACCAATGGACAACCACTAATTAAAGGCAGCCAAACAGAAATGACTGTCATTACCTGATAATACATCTTGACCCAAATCAGCTATACCACCACAGACACTCACCCGCCATCATATTAAGCAGTCATAACACCATTTATTTATCTACCTATATGCAGTGATATTGCCTCTGAACAGAGAGTGACAAGTAGGACATACAGCTGACAAGCATGTGAATATAGGCACACAATATATAGATGGTACTATGCCAGTAAGGTAATAACCTAGTATATCATCTGTCTGTGAGGGACACAGCTGTCACTCAATAATATGCAGCATCAGCAGTCAACACCAGAACATGTCATTTCTACATACTCTGCCAAATGATACCAATGAATGGATTGTTCTTATGTGCTGAGTCCGTAAATCAAGGACCTTTTCCTAATGCTGGAATGTCACCTATTCATTCAGTTGGGAACTTCACTACCTCCACTCAAAGTTTCAGTCAAGTAACAATTTGTTAAGAAAAGTTCACTCATCTAAAAATTGTCTACATATTTACACTAAAATGTACTGCCAAAAGACTAATTTGTATGAGCAGACAATGTACATATTGGCACAGACTGTAAATGATTAGCATTTTTCTTTCAGACCATGGTTATTTTAGATAATATTCATGTCTATTAGATCACATATAAAACTGTTTGATTGTTTCTTACTCTCAACTGTTTGAGTTTGAAGGCTGAAGAAACTTCTGTGTGTAATAGAGACTAACCGCATCGCAGCGATTTGTTGTAGACAAAATGGGACTGACAATATCATTGAAAACCAGATGCATACAACATGGACCTAATACTATCTTTGCAAAGATACAAACAAAATAGGACTACCCACATTTAATGGATACGAAAAATGAAAACCAACAAACCAAAAAAAAAAGGAAAAATAATAGCATGGAAGAGAATAGGGAAATGTAAATGAAATATATGATAGCTGTCAAGTGTGATAAACAAATTCCACGAATGGCAGGGACTGCTGATGGCATAATGATGGAGGACATTGTTCATACAAGCTTAATGTACCGGCATTCTTTCTGACAATCCACGCTTGGCATCTAAGTAATAGGTACCTGTTGAAACACTGGAAAGATCAATACTTCTCTATCGTAGCACAGATCACTCTTACAACAATTAATACAAACATCATGCAGACATCTACCAATGATCTCACTCTGTTTAGAATACTAGAGGTAGCTTCACATCATTTTCAATGTGATTTCCAAGATTTTGACAGTTAAAAATTAATAGAACTGACATTAACTGAAAAATAATGAACCTTGAAAAAAAAAACCCAAAACGAGATTAATAAAAAACATTACATGACCATTTGTACATTTCAGTTCTTTGAACGAAGAGACTGAAAAGAAATGGAAGAGAAGTGAAGAAGGGTACTTGAATTAGTCCATACCTGTACAGATCAGACAAGCGTGACACTTTGGTCATGGTTGAAGTTGGTTGTGTAGATGAGACAGAGTTTCTGATGACACTGGCAAGATCATGCCAGGACCAGGATCGTCTACAGCAGTTCCCTCGGACAACACTCATCTAATACTGCTGCCGCCAATAAGGAAGGAACACCAAACTCTTCAACCACAAGTCTTATAAACACCTCTGACTACTGCTGCACAAGGTCACTTATTCAACTCTGTCTCAAAACTTATTCAATATCCCACAGTTTGCTATGGAAGTATGTCCAACCTCTGTGAGACCACTTCTGATGATAGATACTCCGATCCTGTTGTTTACAAACACAAACTGTCACAGTTTAACTTTGTATCTGGAATCAGATAGATCTGTATTGTTTCAGATTCAGCACCACCTTCTTGTCAACCAGTGACAGAAAGCACCACAGAAGCACAGGTCTTGTCAGGAGGTCCATGTTCATCACTAGCAGAAGGTTGTCACGTCTTATTACCTCATGAATGATGTGACAAGTAGTGCTACAGAGCCAGTGTGTAATCCATCTGTCGACACCAGCATTCCCACTGCATGTCAAACCAGATGACAGCCACTTTCTGTAGTCGGTTGAGGCTTATTAGACATATATACACGCTCAGAGAATTGATCTCCAATCTGACCAGTGGGCCGAGCCAGTCATCTATATCGACAGGCCACAGTCCAGTCATCCAAACACTTGACAAAATCTTACTCACCCTGACCCACCTGGTGGTAGACAGAATTGCATTAAAACCTACCACTCACGCTGATCGATTGCTAATGCAGCACTAGGCTACAACCAGACCTGATTGGCTGGTCTGAGCCAGGTAGTATAATGCCTCCATACCTTCATGGAAGCACCGTGATAATGCCTAACTTTCAGTCCGATTAAATATGCATCTGATGTCGCCTTGTTCTTCATCTCACAACCACAAAGGATGATAAACACCTAAGCATGAGATGGTGTCAAGTGTTCAGCCTCAGTGAACACAGCACTGATACATATCATCAGAGGACTGCATGACAATCTGTAATAATCCATCTACTTGACTTGTAACAACCTTGTGTCAGCCTGGATTTGATTTCAGGTCAATCATACCATGTAGCAGGGGAGATGTATGGTTCAGCACACAGTGCAGTCTATGGCAGTGGCTGATCAGTCTATTTTGGACACGGAGACTTTTAACTCTTATTTGTAATGACAATAGTTTGTTTGCAGGCAATAATGGCTAGAGACCTCAGTCTGTTCTACCACTGAGTGATAATGTCCCATTTGTTGACACAAGACACAATAACACAACCTGATCATCTCTTCTCAGATGTGACATTGCCACAGGTAGGGGCTTTTAACCATGAGTGGTGAAAACACCCATTATTGACCACTTAAAGGCAGAAGACACAGAGATGTGAATGCAGAAGAATGAATCAAAGAGATTGAATCTTGACAGAGAACAAGTTTCACAGACAAAAACTGATTTCATAAAGCTTGAGTTTCTTGTCTTGTTAACTTCAGAGGTTATATTGTAGCTTATGTGAAATCCATACTGAGCGTCCAAATGTGATGGTTCACAATGTGCTGTGCTTCAACACCAATCAATACATGAAGAGGCTGTAAATGAGTTTCAGATGGTCCTGAACATGTGACAAGACAAGGTGCTCCCAGTAGAATAGGTCTATAGTACATGTACTTATTTGTCAGAGGAGATTCAAATGAGAATTGGATGGATGTAGTGTGTGATTGTATTTCATCATTCTCTGTGTGAATGATTCTCTCTCTTAAGACCAGCAGGTATGCTTGATTTATATTTGAGTATTTCCAAGTAGCTGTGACTTGCAAGTGCAGTCAAACATAACACTAGTATTAACTCCCTCTCTTATTGCTGCATAGCCTGTCCACAACATAAAAGTCCATTATCAAGTATGCTCTCATATACTGGACGACTCATCTGACATTTCAAGAAAACAAACATATCACACAAATATCATCATTTCACTTCAGATAACAGAGTCTGCGACGAAGATAAGATCAAAAGCGTCTATTTGAAAAAGTGAATTCAAATGACAACCATTTTATCTGATCTGTACTACAGGACATATGAACAACAACTTTCAAATGACAACCATCTTGTCTGATCTGTACATGCACTACAGGACATATGAACAACAACTTTCAAATGACAACCATCTTGTCTGATCTGTACATGTACTACAGGACATATGAACAACAACTTTCAAATGACAACCATTTTGTCTGATCTGTACTACAGGACAGATGAACAGCAACTTATTATTTAAGCATTTGACAGACTGGAATTACTGTTGGGCAGATCAGACATATCTTGAGCTAATGAGAGGACAGGGACACACCAAACAAGATTACTAGTACAATCCTTCCTGTTTGTGTATAGAAATATGTAGGCGTGTTGTGACAAATGATATTCCTGTACAATAATACCTTAAAGAGAAACTGTATCGATTTTCTACAGACTTTACATCATTAACAGAAGACTTGTGTCCTCTCAACATTGTTGATACTGAATATTATTTCATTTCAAATAGTTTACAACATTGCATGTTCAATAAGCTTTGCAACACAACCTAGCTTGAGAAAATGAGCAGTGAGAATATATATTTTCACATCTGATACTTCAAAGGATAGGATAACAAAAAATAACTTAAACATGTAAAGCAGTGAAATACATATCGTGAATCTGAAGAAACTGTAACACATAACTTCAGGCAATTACCTTTGAAGAAATGCTGTGGGAAAGTGTCATTTTCTTCAAGCACAACAAGTGGTGAGGACAAATACCAGGGCTTTGCATCCCTAAAGGCTTTCATAATTAAATTCTTCAAATTCTACAAAACATTTGCTTGGTTTTTTTTGTTTTACATATGAAAGAAAGAGACACATATTTGAGTAGCAAATAAACATGTGTTTCAATTTATGCATACTTGGCCTAAATTCAGAAAAAAACCAAGCCATTGGTCAAAACTTTGAATAACTCAGAGTCATTTCAAGTGTGACTTATACTGGTTAGTAGTGATAATTCGCACACCAAAACGTGTTAAACAAAATGTCTGCATGTATAGCAAAATAGCTTGACAGTTATTGATCACTAAGAAAGTAGTATTCCGCAGTTGCTCTGCTAAATACATAAATGTGACAATCAGAAAGAAACTAACATCACCGAATCCCAGAAGTCTCCTGGGACAGATATTTGTCATCCGGGAGTGTTTCTCACACATATGGTGCCATCATCAGACTCACATTCTTGTAGCCTAGAGATATTCCTGTACACAGACCAACCCCACAAGTCATCTACCACTAGAGGTGTTAGACATGAATCACATGCCCATTACTCATAGCAAGTAGTCATAAGGATAATATAATTGTCCCATCAAGCACTGATGAAAGTGAGATTGGTACTACTCAATAAACGAGTTTATCAATACATCTGAAAGTTGTTGCATGTGTGTGTGATTGAATATCGATACAAGCATCGTGAGTCAAGTGATGGATCGCAGCTGCTTGACTCATTGATCACTCCTTCTCCCAGAGGCAGATGGGAGCAGAAGGACGATGACTCCCTTTCCAGATAATGTGACAGTGGCGGTGGTGATCATTGTCATCATCACCAACAACAACAACTACCTGTGAAGGTACGGGTAAGAATACTGGCCCTCAGCAACCCATGCTTGTCATAAAAAATGACTAATGGATCAGGTAGTCAGGCTCACTAACTTGGCTGACACATGTCATCAATTCCCACTTGTGCAGATTGATGCTCTTGCTGTTGATCACTGGATTGTCTGGTCCAGACTTGATTATTTATAGACCACCATCATACAGCTAGAATATTGTGTAGTGTGGCACGTAAAACTAAAATCACTCACTCACCACCAGCACCACCAATCCGTCTCTTTCAAACTATTTCATTATTCATATCACGTTGTAATAACTGATTTTATTAGATGTTTAATTCTTTCCAGATCACGAATGCCCATTACTTTATTTGTTAACATCTGCAGCAGCACCAGGACTAATATTCAACTGACAATATTCAACACCATCATTTTCATAATCTTCATGGATTCTAGCCAAGGCAGCTACAGAATAGAACCCCTATCAGCTTTCTTTCCAGACATAGTGTTTGATAAATCATGACAAATATCTGACAGAAATAGCACTACCCCATTTACTGAACACACAGATATTAATGATACTGGAAGTTATTGATTATAAATATTCACATAAAAAGGAAATCTCCCAAAGTTCAATACTTCTGCCCTGATATCCATTCCCTAAGGCACAGTAGGAAACAACAGACTCCATTTTTCTCATTTTTTTGTAGCTCAGGTCAAAGAGTTTTTTAACACACATAAAGTCTTCACAATGGCTGATCGATAATCGGTGAAGTGAACCTACTGTGGTGATAATGAGCTCTCCTTGCAATATGCCATTGGAATTATGGAATGATTTTTATAACCAACATAATACATTTTTAATAGTGACAGATCTCTCTTAACACCTCCCACAAATACACCTTTCATGACAATAACACTACCTTTCGAGAGAGATTGGAAGTTTACATTTCTTGTTTGCTGTCAAATGTGACTGTCAGCCATACAGTGGCAGTCTATATAGAATAAATCCACCAACTGACATCATAAGCATCGATCTATGCAACTGGAATACGATGATATGAATAATGTTGGTGGTCCTGTTAGCTGAGTTTTACCAGAAGCACAGGTTGCTGAAAAAAAATCTAACATAAATATACACGCTTCAGATTTTGAGATTCAGATTCCCTATTTTAAGAAAACAACTGCCATGAAATTTGTTACATTTTTCATCATCTCAGAGTTGGACAAATCTGTAATACTATATGAATACATTTTGCCTAAGAAATAACTGCAGAAATGAGGACAAAGAAGAAGTCCGAAACATTTGTCAGCAATCAGGAAATATTTGCAGCTACTGTCCTTGGGAATATTCTCATCAGCAGACCATGTATACACTTCCCTGCCCCTGTAGTTACTGGTCCAGTCCAGACAGGTGCTTGCCTGCCAGTGTTTACCTCCTTTCCACAGCACAGCTCCACTATGTAATCATTCTGCCCAGTTGTTATTGTATAGCTTTGGTCAGTATAAACACTGATCATCAGGTCAATACAACATTAACCTCCCAATGATCAGGAAATATAGCCAGATTTCCCAAATCAGAAAGATGGTCCAATCTAATCACCTTCCACAATACGGCACTACTTCTGAGGTGTCACGTGTATGTTCAGGTAATAATTATATAAGAAAATATTTCATAAAACATTTCGAAGGAGGAAGGAGATGGACCCTTTTGAAAATTGGAACAGTGAAATTGCAAAGCTGAGAATATACTGGCATGAAAATAATCAGATGTGCTAAAATATCTGACCATTAGCCCTTTCTCTTTCTTAGTTTTGGAAAGTTCGAATTTCTGACAAGCTCAGATACACAGATGTGAATAAGAGATAAAAATGGGTAGACTTCTTTAACTTCAAATGTACAGGTAAGACGGGGGAAAGTGATCCAAGATCAGACATTTTGCAATATATTTGTGACATTTTCTGTACATCCATGTAAATATCAGTTTGGGTCAAAGATTGTCTCACATTCAAATATTTGGAAAAGGAGCATTTCATGAAAATAAAAAGTGTCTGCTTTTTCAACACATTTTATCGATACAATGATACCCATGCATGTTTCATAACTCTCAGACAGACAACTGTGAAAATGAACAAGCTTCAGCTCTCATTCAAGAATTGTTCAACTCTTTCATTATAAAGGTCCTTGCTGCCACAAAGATCTCGGTCCTTTAGCAACTTCTCCTTTTGCTCAATTCTGTCCAGGACAATAAGATCAGTACATGTGTTTTCGAATTCATAGTTAAGACTTTCCCAAAAGAAACATACAAAGTGAAACCAATGAAATGATGAAATTCCTACCAACTAGCATGAAGCAGAATGACAGTGTAGCGTAACAAGGACTTAGATATCAAGTAATTGCTAATCTTTAACATGACTTCCAAGCAATCTGAGGTGAAATGGAGTGATGTCAGCTTTGATGTGACAGCCTTTTGCCATTTGCTAAATAAGTTAACAAAAGCATGGCTCATGAAATTAAATTGCAAATTGTCTGATTATACTAAATGTAGCCTTCTACTGTAAGATTAATTTTGGCTAATTCGTGAAAAAGGTCAAAATATGTGTATCGCTATGTAACCCAATAACAGGAATTACATGACAGTTATTAATGGCTGGTAGAACTCAGAAATTGTGTGTCTAAAACTGAACTGAAGTGTTTTTCAAGAAAAATAAATCTCTTAAGGTATTTTTCAGTGACTTAGCTAGAATCCTTTTAAAGACTACTTGTGGAGAGTAAATCTGTGAATGACATGGAATAACTCTCAAAAATATATGATATAGAGACCATTTTCCATAAAACTGGTGTCAAAATGCACAAACTATTTCCCCTAGAACTGTTATCAAATAACAACTAGGCTTCCACTGTTTCAGGATGACTCATCCCACGTCACTATCAACATGGATATTGAATATAGTGCTAGGAAACACTATACTGGGTAAATTAGACAATCAGATTGTCCCAAGTGTTTATTTTGCCCCTTAAAGTCAGACAGAAAGATTGCAAGTAAACATGATGGAGGTATGGATTTCTCCGATTTGCAAATCTGGAAGCTTGGAGTAGATAAAAGTGTCAAGAACACAATAAAATATGAGCTGGCTATTGAAATTCCACAAGTTCAGTCGTGGGAACAAAAATAGACACCTTTGAAAAAAAAAATATTCTGTTCAAATTGCCATCTTACTTATGTGACCAGCACCTGAAATTATGATCAAGTTTCGATGAAATGTCAGCTACGATAAAAGATTTTTTATTTTTCGTGATAGGTATCTGTCTATTTCCCCTGTAAGGAATGTAGACATATTGAGTAGTTCCGTTGGCCCATCTGGATGTGTTTGTGGATGAAGCTGTATGTTCAGCTGACATGGTGGGGAGAGCCAGCTCCCTTCCAAATCTGGCACTTTCGGCTGTCTCCAAGGAGAAATGAAACCTTTAACTGCTTGGAGATTGAAACATATCATGTGTTGTTAAGTGCTGAAACTGGCACAAAGTTTGGTCCAAATAACAGTCTGAGCAAGTTAAAACCAAATTACTTCAAACCAGCTCACGAACTTCATTAACAAGTTCTACATCAATCAGATGCTTTATTAGTATGATAGTTCCTGTTTCCAACTGGACATTTATTGGAACAGAAAATAGATGTCAGTCCATGGAACATGGAACAGACAAAAGAAAGAGTTAAAAGCAGGCAAACTTCTCTAAGGGAAGAAGTGTCACTCAAATGAGGCTAAAAACACTGTATCATTAAAGTTAAAAATATGTATTGAATATTCAAGTCTCCTAAGTATGTTAATATTTTCCATGAGATGTAAATGGGATGAACATAGGTTGCAGGAGCCGAGGAAGAAATGGAAGGAAATATTAAGCATCATCAACTGTATGACCTGCTGTCTGTTGAGAGACCTCTGTGGGGAAAGTGTATACAGTTTCATATCCCTCACCTTTGTGCTGACCCTGACCATCTGATTCCACATATGATCATACCCCAAGGTGGGGAGAAATAGGTATGTTATACTTAATGCTCTCTTTCAAATTCAGATTTATTCACTTTTATTGACTGTCATGTACACTAACATCAGGATCCCTAACCTGTACGATTACATGTTCCATAATTTCTAACATCATTCAAGAGCTTTCAAGCATGGACACCAATTCAGAGCTCTGTGAATGAAAATATCTTTCATAACTTGTGAACAAAATCAGAATCTGTACATTATTGCAACAGATACACAAGCTTTGTCCAACATGCCACACTGTTCTCAACCAGCCTGAGTCTGCTGGCACAAACTTGACAATTGACATCGTTTCGTGTTTTAGTGTTAACATATTCACTTGCAGTGTTCAGCTTACCAGGACTCCGAGTGGCTGAAGTTGTAGGCTGCCATGCTGTCATATATATATATCCAGTTCCTGATTCAAGAGAACGTTTAATAGAGTTGATTGACTCAACCATGACAACAAAGTAAAACACATAGACAGGTTTTGTAGGTGGTGAAAGCTGTGATTACAATCTAACAGCCTGTGGCTTCTATGTATGAGGTCCCAGTATTTTGCTGCTGCTACTAGTAATGACAGGCTCCCTTCAATAACTCTGATAGCCTCTGGGATGATAGATTACTGCAACCTACCTCAGCACTAAGGAACACACCATTTAGTTTTATGGGATCGGGGCCCAATGTCTGTTGGAAACATACATTCTTTTATATTTTGAAACATTTTTTTGCTTCATATTCTTGAATTTACTAAACACTTTGATTCATGCATGTAAAAAATGGTGGAGTACTTTACTCACACCAGTACCACTGTTGTAGCTACTTCCAGTTGTTATATATAGGAGCCTCTAAACCTAACCCTAACTTGGTACCATAAACTCCTGTCCGATCATGCACAGAAAATATGTTTAGTGGTACCAGTATAAGTAAATCTATCCAAGACGGTTTACTTTCAGTATTTTCTGGTATATTAAAGCTGAATATATTAGTCATTAATAATGATGAACTAGTGTTTGATGTCATGTTCAAAGCTCTATGGTGGATCCTGACACCCAAACAATCAGGTCACTGAGGCAAGCCAGCTGATCTATTTGGTGGCCTCATCCAATAACAGTAAGTTGGCCTAGACATCACACCAACAGCCTGAATTACACTTAACAATATGATGCAAGAGGTCTTTAGGTAAAGTACCTAATGTGAGAAAGTAAAAGCTGTTTTGCCTCAGTAGTTGCTTTATGTTATAGAACAGGATTTATATCACCATTAATTTGGAACTTTAAATGTCAATGGTCTCTTCTACACCATCATTAAACAGTGAATATATCAAAACCTGAACCCTGGTCTCTTCTACATTCAGTCTGCTCTAACAGTGAGGCTACAACAGACAAAAAATCATCACATTTTACGACTTCTAATTGTAAACGATCAGTTGAAGAGAATAACAAAAATGACGTCAGTTTGGAATAACTTGCATCAAATAGAAAACTTTCTTACCAAAAAAGATGGAATCAATGAATACAATAATATGTCACCATAACAAAAACAAAGTAACTAAACTTATTAACAAAAGCAAAGTTACAATATCTGATTCTATCAGAAAATTACAACACACAAAATCATTGTGTCACAATCTATCGGTAATCTCTCCCAAGCCATGTGATGCCTGGTGCCCACGTTACATCACACCTTGTATGGTTCTCAGGTTACCTGGGAAAGTTGGTCAAGTGGCAGCACTTTCTCCTTGATATGACTGGCAGGCTGAACAGGTTGAAACAGAAGAAACCTCACCAGCTAGCATGTAATTCTGATGCTGTATTGCAGCCCTACAAACCTAGTATATTGTTCAATATCACAGCAACTAGTGCCTCTGTACAGATTTGTTTCGTAAACTATACAATCTGGAAAAAGGGTCAAAACATATACATTTTGTCACGAAGGAGATAATTTGTGACAAGCAAGATTCAAAATACCTATGTCCGAGAGTAATATTAAATGAGGGCTCCAAACATGTCTTTGGTGCAGTGGATACATTGATCTTTGAGCTGGTTGATAACTCATACAATATTCCCTCTGTTTCAAAAACATGTGTAAATGACAAGTCTGAGACAGTGGTCAATAAAAAGAATGGCAAACCATGCTGTTGGGATTTAAAGCTATCTGTTTGTTTGTTGACTAAATCCATGCTAGATGATGTTGACCCCAAAATAATTATAATCCATTTCGGCTCAGACACTAATTTAGTTTCTAGAAAAACTGTTACAAAACCATTTTGATAAATCATAAAAAGACAGTGCTGAGACATTTTATTCATTTTCAAAAACTGGATAATCTAACTTATTCTAGACACACAATATTTGTGGCAGGACCTGTAGAGCAGTGAGAGTTTTTCGTGGTCAGTAACACAATTTAGCTCCAAATATAGATAAAAGAAAGGGCAAAAGCCTCAACAGTGTACATAAGATGCTACCTAAAGTACTTAAATAACAAACGAAAACAAACATTTGTTAACATCTCATTTACTATAAAACACTCAAAATGTCCTATGCAACACTTTTTGTACTGACACAAAAATTTAAATATTTGGGGTGACATAAAAATATTTATGGTGTGTATTATTTCAGATCAGTTAACATCTCTACCTGTACCTGCCACTAAAATGAGGTATGCACACAATTTAACATTATACTGAGAAAGTGCCTTGCTGCATGTACCTGTATTTACCTGAGTGTAGCAAGGCTTTCCTCACTTGTATCCCCTATGACACCTGGGCACTATGTGACAGTCCCTTCCACCAGTAGGTACAATGAAGGACCAGACACACACAAAGTGTACTTTCCTTCTCAACCTAAATCCTTTAGGCTCACATTCTTTCCAAACAGCAAAGTTCAGAAATGAGACTTTTTAAATATTTGAGACTTTAAACAGATTCAAATGATTGCCTCTTAAGATTTAATCAAAATCAAACAACTATCAGGAGGATTAAATGTTTCAAAATAACACTTAGTGGGAGAGTTGTGAAAATGTGAGAATGAAATACAGTATACCCTTTAAATGAATACCTATGCCCTTTTGTAGTCTGAAGAATGAGAAACCAAATCTCAGTTTTGTAAAGACCAAAAGCAAAGACAACTGTGTGCTTAATCTGACACAATGACATTGTCTAGACATTCAATGGAGAGATACACTTTACACCTACGTTCAGTGTCTCAGTTAAAGGCTATCAAGATAACACAGCAAAGACAAACGGATGCTGTGCCTTGTAAGGAACCCCTATGATACCCTTTGTTAGTCCAATCATATATGAATAGTAAGCAGAAATAGAGGCCATAATGAGCCAACCAACAGATCAAACCAGACAAATTATATGAGTGTAATGCCGCACAAAGCAGTATTCCAGCTACATGGCGGCAGTCTGTAAATAACCGAGCCTGGACCAGACAATAAAGTGATCAACAACAAGAGCATCAAACTCTGCAGCTGGGATATGATGACATAAGTCGACTAAGTCAGCAAGCCTGACCAATTCTACTTAGTAGATCTGTGTTAATTAAACAGTGATACAGATCACTTGTGAATACTATAAACCAGGACCTAGATTTTCGAAGCTCTCCATGGCTAAGATAGTCGGAAGAGCCATACATTAACATTAACTTACAACGATCTTAGCACTAAGAGAGCTTAAAAAATGTAGGCCCAGTTTTTCACACTTACGTTAGATAAGATTTTACTTGCCTTTATAATATATGCTTGTATGAATTAGTACCTACAGATGACATGATAGATATGATAGAGAATATCATGATGCACTGAATGTTCCTTGAATAATTACAGCCCTTCCTGTGAATAATCTTCTTTTTCCAGCAGATATCATCATCAGTTCAAACCATGCCACTTTAAAGGCTCAGAAATATGTGCATAAAATATATACTGTGATATTAGCAGAACATCTGCTGGGTAGTATATCGGGGATACTGCAAATCTTGGACAGTTCGTATCATTTACACCATGCTGTTGCACCAAGGAAATCTAATAAAACTACAATTAAGGACAGCTCATATTACATGTTAATAACATGAAAGTATGCACTTACGAAAAAGATAAAGACATTCTTAAACAATTTGTACAAATTGTAGGAAAAAAAATAGCACACACATGCCTGTCATCAGCACTCAGATATGAAACAGAAATGGCATTAATTACTATTCGTTATATACAATATGAGTAGATACAGCATACATTAATATGATTTGCATCACAGCTGTGAATTCCTAAACAACCTGATTCAATGGGGTCCATGGCAAGATAACCACTCAATGGTACACATGAAGTGTGACCAGAACCAAACGATCATGCCACAACAAAGACACATGTGAAGACTTCAGCAGAGGGAAATATTGATTTTTCCTACTTGGAATCATTACCCCCCTTTAACACATTTTTATATGGTTCCTGAGTTTATAATTAGGAACAAATTTAGCAACAAAAAAAACAAACATCCCTTAAGAAATGAGAAAGAGAATAAGCTTCCTAAATCATTAGCAACATGAATAATGCATTGGTAATAGGTGAGGGTCAATAATTTACAAATAAAATTTTCATCCAAGAAATGTTCTGACCTTCAGCAATTTTCTTTAACGACAATTTGTTGTCATTTTGCAAATTCAGTAACTGCATAGGACATACCAACACGATTTTACTGATAAATTAACATTTTGATTTAGTATGGCTTCATAATGGGAAAAGTCAATCCATACATTTTTTTCATAAAAGGAACATTGCTGTCTGTGCCTGTTAAGCACTGTTAATAATCTCGTTTTAGTTTCAAAAGCACCTAAACTACCAATAATCATATTCAAACAAGCAATGTAAAAAGTAATCCCTCGACTAAAATAGATATATAGATAGACTAATATAAATAAGCATGGCTTAAAGTTTTGACTTTTTTGCCACACTGCTAACCAGATCAAAATGATACCTGGATAAGTATAGGATGAAAATAGCAATTAAGTCCAAACAATGATAGGACAACTGCCACATTTGTGATATTTATATAATCACTTCCAAAGGGTGACCCAAAGGAGACTAAAGGTATAATGTCATCCATAAGGAGTAAGTAACATGAAAAATGACTAAAAAAAAGATTCCAAGGTTGTGTTTTCCAGGTCATGCACCCAACACCTGCATGTTACGAGTGGCATTTCCAACTTGTTCACCTGAGTTACCATGCTGCTGCATGTCCATCTCTCATTAACCTCTGATAAAAGTAGGTATTGCTTCCTTATTCTCATCAAAGGAAATAAGTTCCTCAATACTAGTGTCATAATTCACTATAATGCCTTGCACTGATTGTGCCATAGAAGTGAGGGGTGGTATTTTCTCACATGCTAATGCACAAGAATTAGAACAGCATCAGTGGCCTTTAAACAAAGACTTACAATGTCCTTCCAAGATTCAATGTCCTTCAAACAAAGATACAATGTCCTTCAAAGCCAGACTAAATGCCCTTCAAAGCTTGAAACGATGTCTGCAAATGCTAAAATGGACGTTCTGCAAAGCTATATTCAATGTCTTTCAAAGCTATACTCGATGTCCTTCAATGATACACTTGATGTCCTGTAAAGCTACACTTGATGTCCTTCAAGACAGACTCATTGTCCTTCAAAGCTAATCTCAATGTCCTTCAAAGATAGACTTCATGTCCTGAAAAGCTATACATGATGTCCTTCAATGATAGACCTTATTTCTCTCGAGGACCCCAAAAAGATTTTGTTTGTTAAACACTATGCAGTAACTGCATTTAAGTACAGTTCATGTTCAGGATTCCCCTCAGTGTGTCTTTACTTGCTTCATAATGCTGATGCACATCTTACAGGACTCTAAAATCTTTAACATTTACATCTGGGTAATGGTGATTAGGAAATTCTTGATTTTCATGCTTGATTTCAAACAATGACTTTGGTATTCTACAAGACATTTAACAGCCTTAGGCAATATGTAAGATATCCTTTCACTATTTAAAGGAAGTGTAGTATCTACCAGGGCATATCACCTCCATAATAAAATGAATGTCTGCTGAAGAAGAACAAGAAGATTTATTTCTTATAATGCTGTAATCTTTACCTTTATTATATTGAGGCTTATTTTGGGAACAGTTCAGAAATGGTATTTTTATTGACATTCTATTATACACAGTCCAGCAAGCTAGTGTATTTAATAGCTTCAGCAAACTGCACCTGATACACTCATCCATCGCCCACACACCTGGGCAGATCACATGACAATAACAGACAGTCATTTATCAGTCAGACACATCTGCACACCTGTAGCTGGGAATAAGTACAAATGTCTAAACAGTGCAAAACCCATCCATTCATGCATGAATGAATTGAGTTCACTGACCATCATATGCTAATTGTGTATGAAAAGGATAAGAAATATGTCATAAAGTGCACTGTCAGTTATACTCCCTGACCAGGATATACCAAACACATCACTCACCTGGTGTTAAATGAAGCATAGACCACAAACTCACAAGTTATTACAGCCTAAATAGTCTTATCTCCCAGGATAGAGGGTATTATCCATCAGATGATAGAGTAGAACTTACAGCCATTACCTACTGGTGTACCTGTAGTCTGTCAGTGTAATACACCTGGGGGGATATAGGTCGTAACAGCTCCCCCTGAACAGAGTTACAGCCTTACTTAGCACTTATCAATAGCTGACTCACTTGTTCAATCACACATGATTAACTAGGACCTTCTAACAGCGACCAACCACAGCCTTGGGGCAACACCTACCACAATCTTTCCTCCTTGCTTCAATGGTTTAGTGGTAAACACTGTCATGGCTCTGTGTTATCTCAGTTTGGCTGGGTAAGGTTGAGGTTAGATAGAGGTTCAGGTCAGCCCAGTAGAAAACAACATTGGTGGCAGTAGTTCAGTTATGCTTCACATTCCTTGTAAAGAACTAAACCAAAGCCTCTGAGACCGAGTTTAGTGGTGTTGTTTTCTAAATGTTCTGGTTATAGTGTATTGTTTGTACACATTTTGTCTGCAGTGCCATAAGTACTACACATTTAGATTGCTAGTGTGTATTGTTGTCTATGTGTCCCCAATATTCCATGCATCAGATTGCCATTGGTCCAGGTCAGGACAGACATTATTTTAGATCAATAGGCCCCATGTCTCTGTATTCCTTAAGTCTGGCCAACCAAGGGCACAGTTATGGATCACCCAGCTTGAATGAATGAATGAATGAATGAATGAATGAATGGCTGGCTGGGTTGGTGGATGGATGGATGGGTTGATGGGTTGGTGGATGGCTGGGTTGGTGGATGGCTGGCTGGGTTGGTGGATGGATGGATGATGGATGGATGGATTGGTGGATGGATGGATGGATGGATTGGTGGATGGATGGATGGGTGGATGGATGGATGGGTTGGTGGATGGATGGATGGATGGGTTGATGGATGGATGGATGGATTGGTTGATGGATGGATGGGTTGGTGGATGGATGGATGGATGATGGATGGATGGACAAAAGGATGGATGGATTGGTGGATGGATGGACTGATGGATGGACTGATGGATGGATGGGTTGGTGGATGGATGGATTGGTGAATGGATGGATTGGTGAATGGATGGGTTGGTGGGTTGGTGGATGGATGGATTGGTGAATGGATGGGTTGGTGGGTTGGTGGATAGATGGATTGGTGGGTGGATGGATGGATGGATGAAAAATAGAATATTGGACAGGACCAGAATGATTTAAACTTCACTAAGAAAGTGAAATCTCAGTGTAACACATGGAACATTTAACCACTTTGCAAAATGCACTGTCATACAAAAGCATTCATGATTAGAAATAAAATGCAAGATTACAGTGAGACATTCGTCTTCATTGAATACTATTGTCCTGTATTGAAGCAGATAACTTCCTTTGTTTAAGTTACAGGGTTCGTGACTGGAGCATTGACAGATGTTATTCAATCATGCCTACACAAATATTGTAAGATTACAAAAGACTGATCACTATGTCTCTACTGGTCTGGTTGCCATTGACAACAACCTGACAGGTGTGAAATCCACCATTATTATTGTCACCGACTTATATCAAGTCATTAATCTAATCTAGTTCAAGGTCACCTGCCATGTTTTGACTTTACGCCTGATCATAAATTGTGATATTTTACATTTTACTTCTGACATCCTACAACAGCTATGTATGGGTTGAAATCCACATGCTAGCACAGATGTGAAGTCTGATTCTAAGATAGTAAATGAAGGCTTTATTTCCAGAATACCATCAATTAGTCACGATATGCCCTGGTTTGTTAGAAACAAATTAACATAGGTCGTCAATAGATCAGCTTGGGCTGCATAATTCAGGTAATTGCATTTCCAGTGCAAAAACATCAAATATTTATTTTCTTTGTTTGTTATCATTTGGGGTAGACTTTGAGGCAGGCAGTAAGTATATCAATTGATTACCTGGCCTGCTTTAATAGGCTTCCTTGCAATCTTGTAAACTCTGATGCCATCATCATCCAAAGAGGAATCTTAATAGCGGTGAAAAGCAGGCAAGATTACAGGGCACAATGACTTGCACAAACAAACAGATACATGTTTTCTCATCTCTTTCTCATGATAAGTCCTTTACAGTGGCATATTTTGATGAAGTGCTATTTATTCTTTACTCGTAACTGACAAGCTGAGAGAAAAAGTACTTACAAAAGGACTCTTTTTCACACAAAATGCTCTACCATTAAGACAACTTTCATTTGCAAAACGATTAAGTGCATTAGGACATTTTAGCAAACAAATAACAAATGCATCAAAGATTACTTTGTTATTTGTGGTCTTGAGTCATTCTGTGAAAGCAATTTTCCTTGTGTTCACAGAACGACATATGCTCAATACGTTCATTCAGTTTTTGACACAAAGAGGTAAAAAGATGGACCAAATCTCTTTTACATACAAATGAAAAGACATAATTAATGTGAAGGATAAGAATAACATGTATTCATAGGAAAAAGTTATGTATAAGGCAGAATACAGTAATGTGCATAAAAGAATAAAAAGGGTATTATGGTACTTCAAGTCGCCTAGACGTAAGATGGAAAAGAGTGCAGGCAGTTAAAGCTGATAAAAGGATGAATATATGCTGTTAGAGCTGAAATGTGCTTAAGCAAGCACATGCTGCTAGAGGTGACATAAGGATAAGTATAGGGTGCTGAGGCTCAGGAGCAGATGATAATGAACTAATTTATTATACTGCATACATGCTACAGGGTCATTAAGAAAGGGTATCTGACTAATCACAGAGTGTAGGAAAATATAACAGAGGAAAGAAACTGCACGAAGGAATATTTACACAAGCAACTGGTTTATCTAGAATACACCATATCTGAGATATGCTTGTTCAACTCTTTTCTTCACATATCACTTTTCCTATATTTATCTTAAGTTTTGCTATTATCTTGGCAAGTTTATCACAGTGGGACTGACTACAGGTAAAGCATGGTGTGGCAACCACACAGCAAACTGTGACCACAAGGCGATAAGCAGGTGCCCTGTCACCTTGCACCAGCTGACCGACAAGGCACGGCTGGACAATGCCAAGCAATGACCAAGACCCGCCTCTACCACACACAAACCACAGTGGCCAGTCCATGTGAACACAGTGTCAGATGTGGCCCAGCATAAGGGATTCATTTTCCATGTTCGTCATTGAGATGATAATTAGGGCAGAATCATGTAAATTCATGGTAATTAATCTTCATTCACTCATTTGTGACAAAGATAAATAATGGGATTCGTTCAAGCATCATGAATTACTCATGATATATGGCAATAGTTTGTGACCTTGCTGATCAGATTACCTTCCTCAGTATATAACAGCTTCATACAGCTTCACATATATATTAACACGGGTTATAAAGTACACTTAATTCTATGTTATAAGTAAATAGAATCTGCTTTACACTACAGTACACTTGACATGCACTTCTTCCTTATTGAAGAGCAAATGGGTCTGTCTATCAATCTTAGATGCCAACTCTTATGAGGCTCCATGATTTTTATTTCATATCTAAGACAAGGCTTAGACAAGGAGCGTTTTACTTACATCTGTAATCAAACACATCAAAATCACATTAAATGTTTCCTAAGTATCTTCATGGCAAATGCTGATGGTTATGATTGTCAATGATTTCCAGAAGCCTACAGAGTACACTCTGCTCCTCCTCCTCCCCCTCAGCTGTTGCTGTGAGTAGAGGCTGTCAAGACAAGTACCTGCTTCAAAGAACAACACACAGGAATATGTGGGTCATAATCAAGTTAATCAGAGAAAAATGTCATTTTGACAAGTGGTACACATTAGGCTCCACTTCCTCTTGTTAATTGCAGGGAGACCTATTGCAGACACTAGTCTACAGCATGGAGCAAAGAGTTGGAGAACTGCTGTACAGGAAGATGCAGTTCTGTAAATTACCAGCAATTAGATAGTTTGAAAGAAAGCTGCTTCAAACAATTCATATATGTAATAACTGTAAAAAAAAGTTTAGATTTAAACATTATCATCAAAGACGTACTGAGTGCCTAAGCTATATGAACAGACATGTGTAGCAAGGATATTGGAGTTGTTTTCCTTGCTACAATACACTTGAAATTCTATATTGTGATGAATGATGGATAAAAATAAAAACATTGGCCTCTCAGCAGTAATTTTGCCAATACAGGAAAGTGCTGTTTAAACACATGTGAAAAGTTATCGAACAGATTGTATTCAAATGCACTCAAGCAACAAGCTTTCCATTAACCCATAAAATAATTTCAATCTATTATAAAAGCAATTTAGATCAACTATGCTACATCATGTTGTTTCAATTGGAGCTGGAGCACAAAATAGTGTGTTCTTAATACGGTCAGGAAGCCAAGTAACAATCTGATATGCATCAGAGAGAGGAGAGACTGAAAAAATATACGGAAAGGAGTACAAGGAGCGAGGGAAAGCAAAGTGAAAATGAATCAGTCAGTCAGGGAGTAAAATAACTGAGAAGTTAGTAGAATGGCAAGTAAGCAAAATGAATAACAGTGAGGAATTGAAGGAGTAAGAAATATAGCAAAGGAAAGACAGTGTGAAATTCAAACAAGAGAATGAATTTTAACGAGTGACAGGCAAAGAGTTAAGTTTCGGGTATAACATGTGTATGTCGGTGGTCCAAGCTGTAAAATACTAACTTAATGACAGGAGAGAAGCATTAATCCAATTTTCCACTGCAAAAAAACTATACATCATGTATACTCAACCCAAAAACTTATGCACCATCTAAATTTCACTTATATAGTATTAATACTACAGAATGAAAACGATTCTTAAGCCTGTCCCATATAGTTAGTGAGTAAATTGCCAAATGATTATCAGCCTCATATATAAGGGTCTACTGAATAATACCCACATCTGCAAGGAAACTCAAGTCAAATAACAGTACCACAGAAACTCCAGTACTCATCATTACAAACAAGAATATGCACACACACAACTGAAAATCAAGCAATCTTGAGATTGATGTTGAACTATGTTGAGGACCATCCAGTCCTATCATATCACTACAGTTAATCTGTCATGTTGGTCCTTACTTTGGAGAAGAATCAAAAGGTCCTTCACTTTTAGTAGTATATTATTCCAAGCCTATTGATGAAGGAATGAAACACTGATATTTGCCTAGCCTTGACTTGATTATCAAGTGTTCCATTAATGTCTTTTCCATGTCGCCATGATACAATAATTCATGTGATGCCAGCCACAGAAACCCCATCATTATCAAGCTGCTAATCAAGCTCCAGTCCCAATATAATGTTCCATTTTGGTGAAAATTGACGATGCAGCAGATTATCAATAGAGCTGTCAAGTCATTATAGGAACACAATTCATAATCTTGTAAAGAACCTTATCCACTAATCAATGACTACAATGAAAGAGTATTATCAATCTACTGATCGAACACCATATCCTGTTCATTTATCAATCTTGCCATCCAACGTCTAGACTTTATTGACCTGTAATATTTAGGCAGCAGAATTATGAAATCAATATTCACTTGTTTTCAAACTTTTGTTCCATGTTTCAGAAGTGATTGAGTGAGCATGATGACCTTCTCTTGTGCAATTATCAACTGGGTCCACTGTGGCCCAATTAATAATGAAGGTCACGCCTGTTACTGATGTTGTTTGAAAGGAGTTCCTATGACTGCTCCTCAAATGTATAATTGTTCCTCATACGTGTACAAACATATGGCATTTAAAGTACCCAGGGGACATGCTCCACAAACAAGTTTCTATGACAGATATCAATCCTTGTTCAAGGATGAGAGTTATACCAGGTGCTATACTTAAGTAACGACTTGTAGTCATGGTAACATCCCACTCCCATTCACTCATCCATCTTAGTAATAAGACTGTCATAAGTCTTTGTTCAAGGATAACAGTTATATCAGCAGATATCCTATACCATCGACTATACCATGACAGTCCTTGCAGTAATATTCTTAACCTCAACTGACACATCCATGTTAGTACTAAAGCTGTCATAAATCTTGATCCATAAGTAATAATAGTAATAATGTCAGTTGCATAAGCATAACAAATTTAGCAGCAAGAGCCTTGTTGAGTCAGGCAACTGTTCACTTAGTCCTGCTATAAGTGTTGTTAGTATAGTATTGGAACTATGGTCATCAGAGAGTTAAGCTGCACTTGAAAACTTATGGTGAAATTACCCTTTAGCATACATCTAATTAACAGTGCTTGTTTATGCAGGATAAAAAGCATGGTTTCTGTATTTAAGCTATTGTGTTTAATCTATCGCAACAATGAATTCCTGTCTGGCAGGTAGACTGCCATTTTTAAGAAAATGATCCATCAATGTCAACATTTAAACAGGACGGGAGGTGTCACGTACAAATAGGCCGTCAAACTTTAATGCATGATTTCAATTCTGGAGACAAAAGGAGATGAGTTGTCATCAATTCCCTACTGAGCTATAACACAATTATACGGCAATGGCTGCCTGAGCTTACAGGTTAAAGGATAGCCCCTTTCACAAGTTAGGTCCACATAAATAGAGTTCTCCATCTCCTTTGGTTTGTACAAACTAAATGCTATCATGCTACTCATTTTTCTTCTTTTTGTACTGATATGGTACAATGAATGCAAATTAGATTTATTTGTCATAGTTTTACATCAGTCCTTTTCATATTTCCCTATTTTATTGGTGAATTAAGCCATATCCATGAATTCAGCTCAGTATTTGTGGTCACGAGAATTGAATATTTATGAATATCTTTAGGGCAGTGTTTTCACTTGGAACTAGATTGCTGTTCATATAAGTGAACCATGCCAAATGGAATATTGTCAAATTACTTTTTTGCAACGGCCCAGAATTGTTCGTGATGTATTCCCCTTTTCGTTTTCTAGAAAATGTCATTTGCATTTTCAGCTTAAGCAATTATATGGTGTGGTTATTATTTTAATAGGCGATCCTTTGAATTTATCTTCCCTTTATTAAACTGCTAGGTGCGCTGACCCAAATGGTCCTACCTTAAACTGACAGCGCATGTCGTATGCGCGATGTGAGCCATACATATTACTATTACACTTAGAGACAGTATAGCCTTCATCGGGAACCTTCACACTGATGGATGATCTGTATATCTTTTCCCTTTTACAATGATCTAGCTAGTGTTATGCCCTGAAATATTTATTCCGATTTTCTGTGAAACACCTGGCATAGTCATGAATGCTTATATTGCTAGAATGTATTGAGAAATATCAGTTCAAAGCGAGGAATCAGCTGATCGTCATGTTTTGTCGGTTTGTTGACGTTTTGCAATCGGTAATTTAAATTTGGCACTAGATGTCTCAATATCACACATTTAAAAACTGCAGTGTATTTTCACTGTATATGTACTCAAATCGCTTTAGTTTGTGATGCATGAAATATAAAATCACAGTATGGATAAATAATGCATGAAACACTGCACATTTCTACTGCATTTAAATTATAATGAATTTTGAGTGTAAAGTAAACTTTTTTTTTCTTAATTTTTTTAATAAAAGGGAATAATATTAAAATATTCATTTATTAAATATAATATTTCAGACACAGGAGAAGAAGTACTACTACTAGGATAAGTACATATTCAAGGGCACTTTCCAAATTCTGTCTGTTATTGCATCACTAAAAAAATACATATATTCATACTGGTTATAAATTTCAATCTCTAGTATAATAAATGGCACTGTTAAGTGTTGAAGCAACTAAGGTTTACATTTCACTGTTGTGTCTACATACAGCTTGCCTTCACAATAATCAGATTATTATAATAGTCATGAAAAAGAGCTAGCGCTTCATGGTTTGTTACAATAAATTGATTTTTTTGTAAATTTTGACACATATATGTAAAAAAAGTCAGAATCTTTTCCCATTTTACATTGTAGCTGCACTGTACAATGTTGTATTTCTATCTGAGTTTTTGTATGATGATGAAATTACAGATGCACGACTTTATTCAGCCTTGTACATATCAAATGTTAAATTTGTAAAAAATATAAATAAATGCATATACATATCTTCATAGAATAATATAATTATGTCGTCAAAACATATTTAATTTTTAACACATTTTCTTTGTTAATTCCTAACAAACCTATGTAACCTACATCTTTTTAATAACTGATGAATGAAAATCAGAAAACAAAGTTAAAGTTAGATAAAACATGTATATGGTCTGTCATGCGAAATATTTGTCAGTATATTGTTATCAAAACAAGAAACACATATGTAATTCTATATCATGCACATCCTCTTGAGAGATCAGAATTATATGTTGTTTGTTGAGACAAATCTCTGTAAATGACTATTTGTATTAAGAACTTCAAGTTGTTTGAATTTTTTGTAAGAAATGAATCAATAAATTCACATACATAAAATGACTCACAACACTGACTGATGGACATATTTTACAAGGGGTAAATATTTTATTGCCAACTATAATGACTGGTGTTCTTGATGCTACTGAATAACTGCTTGGATAATAGGCCTTTTGCAGTTTTAGAAGCATGCATAAAAATATATAGTAGTGTCAGAATTCAAAACCAAAATGGATTCAGATGAGTGAGGAACAGCTGCTCAAAACATAATTAATATATTTCTAACTAACTGTTACATTCTATACAGAATTTCTTCAGTTGTCAGGGATGTGTAATAATCACAAAATAGCAACAAAGACCTCCCAGGGGATAGTCGTTGGATGGAGGTGTATCTCCGAGTAACTCCGATTAATTACATTGAGATCGGTGGTAGTATGGGAACTAATTGTAGAATTTTAATGTGGCAATTGTTAATGAATTACCGATGGAAATAACATAGGGGTTGATAACATATAAAAACAATTGTCATTGACGCTACAACATCCAAGACTTGCACTGCCTCATGTTCTGTCGTAGGAAAAGCCATGACAATATACCGATTTTTCATTGCACTTTCCCTCTTTATCTATATCGTGTCAGTTCATACTGCTGTTGGAAACTAAACAAATGATGCCTTTCTAAACCAAATATCAAAGCAAAACATGTGTCAGTTCATGGGTATTCGTCGTAAAAGATCGTTTTTTCAATGAAGGTGACCACGGCAACACGTTTGTTGGGTTCTGTCTTTACATGTAACAAGTTGTCACAGCGCACTTTGAGTCCGGAACCAAACCGGAAGCGAGAAGTTGGACTGTCGCTTATATCATTTCAAAAGGAGAGTTATCGCCCCTCGCAACAAGATTGCCCATTGCTTGATATTAAATATGAATAATTCATGAACTAATATTTGTATGCATTACTATATATTCAGAAAACATTATATCTGCCTTGAAGTATATTTATTGTAGCCCTATTCCACATTACATCAAAACATAAAGAGTTACCTACCTATCCATACCTTTGACAAAGACCTGGGCTTTGATGGCAAAAAGTGATTTTAGTGCTAAGACTACTGTAGGAATATGTTAAAGCATGGGAGATCTGATCACCTTAGCACAAAGACAGTTTTATACATAATACATTTGTAACATTGTAGCTTGTTATAACAGCCAGCTAAAACAAAACGTGGGTGGTGTCCTTTCTGCATCCTGGAGACAAATTTATGGTTATAATCTTCCTTATGTGTAACACTTCTGAATGCCATTCTGATTCTTACTAACTTTTCTATACTAGTGTTAAACAAATTCTGTGACAATAATATCACCATTGTACTCCATTTTTCAGAATTTCAATTTTGTCAATGTAAAGCACGATAAGGGTGAAAAACTGTCAGAGAACCTTAAATTTTAATCAATTTAATTCCATTGATGTGGAATATTCCTCACAGTGACAACCATGGAAAATGATTGTTTGAATATTTGAAAGTTGCTGTGTTACAGCTTTAATAGTGTTGACTGGCTGGGAACTACCCATAACCAACCAAGCACAAGACATTGAGTTCAAACAGTGGTTCAGATACAGCAAACACATCATGCACGGAGGTACCCACATTTCTTGAAAGTATAAACAGCACCACAGCACTGTAGCTCACCTAAACTGTAGTTGACAAAAAATGTTAACAAAAAGACAGACTTTGACAAAACCTGTTACCTTTGCTGTTCAAATATTTGTCTTTTAAATACTGAGGTGAAACAAATTAACAAAACTGAAACAGGTATTTGAATTGACACAAAGTACCATTGTGACACATTGTTTCAATGCACAACAATTACATTTATTACATTAATGCCTGTGCCTTACATACCTCCTGAGACAAATATGACATTTTCAGGTACTACTTAAAATTTGTAATTGTTTCAAAAAAAAAAATCAGTAATTTCCCAATGATTTGAACAAAAAATCATGTCATCATAAGCATATACGACAATGTTAAGCTTAATCAGTCAGCAACTGTAGGAAACATTTAACAAATCAAAATTAGGTGTTTGAGAGGATTAGCCACTACATTCAATTTTGAGGATAAAATGGTCCTAATTTCTGGGGTGGGGATATGCACAAGAGATTACAAACAATGACAAAGGACAAACAGGCCATGATGTAAGCTCAGTCAGGTGAGCTAAATACACATCACCACTGAAATTCAGAAAAGGAGAAATATTTCCTCAGTGTGATGAAGCCCTCACTCTATTAGTCATATCAGACAACAGGTCTTCACTGCATACAATCCTGCCATATTTGGTCTGATATTAATGTCATGAGCAATGGCACACAGTGTATTTCACAGTTATAATTTGACAGCATGACATAGTCATTAATTGGAAATAATCAAATAGATATATTTTAACAATGCTTTTGGAGCATTTAGTTGATTCCATGTACAGTACAGTTACAGAATGCTGGATACATTGTGTCACGTCACTCTTACCCTAAAACAAACCCTAAATCTTGCCATAACCCTAAACCAAATCCTATCTCTAACCATCACCCTAACCAAATGTAAACTTACTTGCTCTCAAAGATGGCAGAAGGTGTCTGGTATTCTGTAATCTTGTCGATTTCATAATACAACAACTGTTTACTTTCTCCATCCCTTTGAAAATTGCTATAGCGACAAATAACAGGAAAAACATTTTGCTAAAAAAGGATAAACTTATGTATAAGTCTTTAAGATTGGTATACAAAAGTTACTGCTATCCAAAACCCCATCATCAATTGTGAGCCCCATCATCTATTGTGTAAGCTCCATCCCACAAAAAATCTCAGTACTATCACTAGTATTATGTACGGGAGTGTGCAATGTGCTTTTGAGCTAAGATTCCTTTGAACAAACAAGCCGAAATCTTGGGTAATGTGAAATTGAAGACTTATTCCTTTACTTCTTACAAAGATTTTCATCAGTGCTCCTTGTACAATATTGTTGTGTACATACATCTCTACAATCAGTGTCCTTATACCATTGGGCAGACAATGAACAGAGTATAATCGGAAGCCACAATGCCTGGATCTGAGGGGGGTCTGTGTCTACAGGTTGCTAGGGGTGGGGGTTGGGGGGATTCTCCAGTAAATCACCCCCTGCTCTGTGGGCTGTGTGGGTACAGATTACAAAAGGTTCATCTCTCTAACTGTCTCTAGATCTCAGGGTCTAGTAAACCAGCTTAGATACCTTGTAAGCTTCCCTGTAATCTACTCCATTAAGTCTATGCACTGAAAGCAAGCTTTATGAAGCTTTTTTCTCCTTGAGTACACAACGCGATTCTTTGTAATGTGGAGGTTTTTTGTTATTCACTCTATAAGAACCCTTTAAAGAGCATATATAGCTGTCCATAGATAAAAGTAGAGTATGACATTTGAAAAATTCAAAACAGACAAAGGTTTATCTGATCTTTTTTATACAACTTGGAGTGTATTGTTGAGCTGGGACAGGTAAATTGGGAACTTGGATGCGTCCTGAGTAGGAATACCCATTACCCTCAGTCAATCCTTGGACATAATATATAAACCTAAAGTGTGCTTCTCACTATATATTAGGTCATCTCTTGTTTTCCCAGAATAACCGGATTTGAGGTTCTTATAAGACCGTTTCCTAGGTTTTACTTTTCGTTAGTAAGACAACTTCCCAGGTTTTACTTTTCGTTAGTAAGACCGCTTCCCAGGGTTTACTCTTCCTAACTTTATATGAACATTAACATTCAAATGATACATGAGTGTTTGAAATCAATTGAAAAATATTCTTCAAGATTAAAGACACAATACAAAGGTTTTCCAAAGCAGGATTGGAACTGCAATTCTTTCAACTGTAGGCAAACGCTCTTCCACACGGCCACTGGGCCGACGAATGTGGAGGGGTTAAATTATCTACTTATAGTTACTTTCTTTAAATTGATTTTACGCACGCTTCAGTTATTGTTATGTAGCTTCATTAAATGATCATCTACATTGTAATTACCCATCATTGACGGTATATATGATAGAGAAAACGAATCTCCTCATTTTTGGTAAACACTGTAAAAATCATCAGGGTCAGGAAATCCGTCAGGGTTCCGCTGATGTTCATATTACTTTCTGCTATGTTTACATTTATTCTGACTTTGATATGTTTCAGTCAACTTCAGAGTGAGTGAGTGAGTGAGTGAGTGAGTGAGTGAGTGAGTGAGTGAGTGAGTGAGTGAGTGAGTGAGTGAGTGAGTGAGTGAGTGAGTGAGTGAGTGAGTGAGTGAGTATGGTTTTACACTGCTTGAAGCAATATTCCAGCAATATCTTGTTGGGGTACGCCATAAATATCCCTTACAAATTGTGAGAATGGAGCGTATTGAACCCAGGCTTTTAGTCTGACTAGAGGACAATGTAACCACTACACTACCCCACTGCACCAGTCAACTTCTGAGACATGTACCCAGATAGCTCTTGCATATCCACAAACATACAGTTCTGTAGACATCTTGCAAATCTAAAATGTCGATAACATTGCCCCATAGTAAATAGAACCAACAGCTTAGATGCAAAGTGTGAAAGAACAATGAAACACCATGAATCTGTAAGCATGCCTTGATTACATCACACCAAAATGATGTAGATGCCACAACACGGATAACACAAGTATGAAGTCACATGGAAATTGGCTGGAATATCCTTTTGTACACATTCCAAGTTCATACTTTACAAGCTTCCATGTAACCTTTAGAAATATCTACATATGATCTTATTTCAATAAATGTCTGAGCTAGCTGATGATGGCATGGTACAAGAACATACACATTCCCAACATGGCTGCAAGTATAGGATGCAAAGATGCAAATATAGCAGATGAAAGGAAGTCAAACATGAACAGAGATGGTACTGTTTCAGTTTCTGCATGTTTATACCAGCATGCAAACTATAATCCTTCAAATATGAATATGGGGTAAGATGTTCAAAATAAAAATCAAGAAGATGTGCATAACTTTTTTCCATGAGTGTATGTGTGGTGGGGTGGGTGACAGCAGATATCACTATAGTTGAAAAGTTGATAGAAGTTGATCACCTCTGTCTTTCATATAGTTTCAGGTACTGAGTCATACACAATGCAAAGCTGCACTGAAGGCAGACAAAGGGTACTTACATCACGACTGAAGCAAATGTTTAAAATAGTTAGGCAGACTAAATTATGCAAACCTTATTCCATACGTGTATACTGTGTAGTAGGTGATGGCTTTCGGCTCATTCTAGGATCTATGCTCGTATCATGACAGATATGTCAACAAAAGTACTAACTTCCTTTCACTATCTTGGATATCGGAAACAGAATTCATAACTGTTACATGCTCAAAAGTCACAAAGGAATTTGCGATAAGGAGGCTAGAGAAGAGTGACTAATATGTACACTCCTTCACTGTCTGTCTAGCTTTGTCAACATCAAATATGGAACATTGATAATCATATTTTCAAACATGGCATGCTGACATTTTTGTGATTGTATTTCCTTGTAGCAGTTTCAAAACCAATCCTAGCTACTGAAGCTGCAAGTGATAATATTTTACTCTTGATAAAAATCATCAATTTCAGAAAAATACAAACAATCCATGTGTTATATCTTCAGTATGATCTGAATATATTTCCTGGATGGTACAGTTTTATATCATTAATACATCAATGGTTGCTATATAACCCTTATATATATGTTGTCATTCACAATATATTGACTCTTACTGTGTTATACCCTGTCCCTTGAAAGTGTTTTGTATACTACAATATCTTGACTCTTTTGTGTTTTTTTTCTTAATGCAGTTATGTGTACCGTTTACTTTTACAGATAGTGTTCATGAACTCTTGGTGATATGTACAGGAGGTTCCAAAGATGAGATCATGACTTTCCAGCATCTATCAGTGATATCATGGATAGTGCTTTGAATAATGTAATGGATATATTCATATAAAGTCTAGCTGGACATTAGCCTTGAATATATTCATCCGTTTACTGTAAAGGATTATTTGTCATCTGAATAGCATTATATTGCTGTGAGGTGTGTTGCTATAATTCAGTACTGTGTGTTGCAGTAATTGAGTACATAAAGTGTAACATTGATTCAGAAATGTGTTGTAATGACTTACAACTTTATGTTATGTACTAATTCAGTGTTATCTAAAGACTCAGTACTCTGTATGTTGAAATGATTCCATCCTTTATGCAATATGACTTAGTACTGTGTGTTGCAATGATTCAGTACTGAGTGTGATGTAATGATTCGGTACTGAGTGTGATGCAATGATTCACTACTGTGCATCTTGAAATGATTCAGTACTGAGTGTGTTGCAAAGATTCAGTACTGTGTGTGTTGAAATGATTCAGTATTGTGTGTGTTGCAATGATTCAGTCCTCTGTGTGTATTGCAATTGTTCCATACTGTATGTATTGCACTGATTCAATACTGTGAGTTTTGCATTGATTCCATACTGTGTGTGTTGTAATGATTCAGTACAGTGTGTGTTGGAATGATTCAGTACTGTGTGTGTTGTAATGATTCAGTACTGTGTGTGTTGTAATGATTCAGTGCTGTGTGTGTTGTAATGATTCAGTACAGTGTGCTGCAATCATTCAGTACTATCTATGCTATAATGATTCAGTAAAGCATGTCCTTGGTATTTTTTCGTGAAACTATTTAATCAAAAAGTGTACACTGATTCCTTTATATCATCTGTCTTTCTCCATGTTCCTTAACAATCACACCTGTATACCCATTAATCTTTTCCACATCAAACCATATTGATTAACACCTGCACCCAGCTGTGTACACGGTGTGAGGTCAGTCACTGGTAATACTATCCATGGTATGTAAACATATAGGTAGTCTTACATAGATTCAGGTAACAACCAGGCATAAGTGTCAACCTTCACCATCATACAATCAGTGTTTGAGACTAAGCCTGAGAGCAATGGGGTCCTGGTCCTGACTGCAATGTTAAAGCTGAAATGAAGTAAAGTTGCTAGATTCAAATGCTATAGAGGCCACTATGGCTGGGCCACAGGACCAGTCTAGTTTCAAACACTGATGTGAGAATTCTTTGTCACTTCTCTTTTCCCCCATGATGACTTTGACATTAATTAATTAGAAACAATGCTCTTCAACCAGGTTTCATAGAAACAGCATTGTTGTTGTAGCCTTAGTAATATCCCATGGCAGAGTAGACGCAAAACATGCATTTTACAATTAGTATAAGGATCCTGACTTCAATAAACGAATGGGAGATTACGCTAAAATTGTCAAACCCTGACAAGTACACATATCAGAGAGGTCCTGACAAGTACACATATCACAGAGGTTAATGCAACACTGAAAACATTCACATAGATCAGAAAAATATTTCAAAGCCTGTAAGAAAATATACAGCAATTTATGAATCATAATTCATACCAGGCACTTAACACTTACTGACATGTAAGATTTAAACTGTTTGTCGAAGCCTTCAGAATGAATCAGTCAGAAGCAACACAGTATGTAACTTGCCTATCCATTGATAAAAGTCTTATCAATGGCAAGCTTATCTCTCAGATGTTGCCATAACCAGGTAAACGCAAGTCAAAAACAATAACAAAGCGACCACCTGAGTTCAAGGAGTCCCCTGCCTGGCCTGTTGGCCATCTATGACATGACCCCACAGAAAGAGCCAGCTACAGTCAAAGTTCAATACCACAGGTAGGCTTCGTAATCAATAACACAAACTTCAACCCTTTCCATGACAATATTTACCTTCTCTGTAACTTTCCCCGACTCATCCCCGAGTCCTGATCAAGTTAATCCATGAGGGAGATATCATTCAGTCCACACAGGAATACACGACTGGACTGTCCACTAGCTGTCCCTGCTTCGCTGGTGTGTGACCATGTGACCTGCCTGCTGCTCGTTCTCTGCTTGTGGAGGGAAGTGTGTGTCATCACCAGTGGACCGTGTGTCCCTCCTCCAAACCTCCAGCAGCCTTTGTGGCAGGCAGCACGCTGACAGGCCTGACCCATTTACTACAATAGCAGCCAATCAGGGCCCAGGGAGGGTTGATATAAACACATGGAGTGGAGGTGAAACACTCCCAGCACATGGGCCCTCAGACTCACTCAGTTGTATGAATGGAAGAGGACCAGGGAGGGCTACGTAAACAGTCAATGTTGTATGTTCCCCATACATTATGGCATTTACCTGTTTCAAGGATCGGCCAAACTGGTCGATGTTTTTTTAATTCAACTGATTGATATTGAAGCTCTTTAAGTGCTTCTTACACAATCTATGCTGCCTTCAGTTTGACAGATAGGGTGCCAGTTAACATAATCCCGATTCTCAGTTGAAGAAATGTAATCATGATGACAGAAATATCATGGCAGTATCAAAGGTAGAATATGACCAGTATATCAGGCTTTTGCTTTCAAATCTGGATGCCATATGAATATGATATGAGATATTGACACAAAAGACATGATGAAAAAAAAATCAGAAAGACAGTTGATAAATTATTTTTTTAAGGTCATTTCACATTGCTCATTGTCATAGTTATACTTATAAAAAAGACAGCATATGAGACTGAAGACAATATCAATGATATCCTGAGATACTGGCCCACGCTGTGTGAAACTGATGTCCAGAAAGGAAAACTAGTAGAGACGAATACAAGGTCTGGAAAAGGAGTGATTGATTATCTTTTTATGCCACTTTCAGTAATATTTAAGTAAATATTCCAGTAATATGGTGGGGAACACCAGAAATGGGCCTCCCATTGTACCTTGAGTGCAATCAAACCCAAGTTCAGCTTGACAAGTGAATGCTTTAACCACCATGCTACCCTACCACTCCTCTTGAGGAATAAGACCTAGTAGAGTGGAATACAAGGATGAGAGATGTGATTCCCCGGTGACAAAATGAGAATACAAGACGTGAAGAACAAATACACAGACAGGAGAAAAATATGTAAGCCTGCTGATGGAAATACAGTTCTACAAAAAAGAATGCAAGGCTAATCTGTGATAGGCAGTGTTTGAAAAATTAAGACCACAGACTTACAATAAAAATCCATTGAATCTTCAGAATATATGGCTGTCAGAGCATGAGAATAAGACTGTAGTAATCAAACCAATATTCTGCTTCATTACAACAGGGAAACCCCAAAACAGTCTTTTTTACAATCTTCACATGAAGAAAAAATCTTGGCAATTGAGAATACAGTTCTAAGTCTGCAATATGCAGGACAAGACAGACCAGTCACTGAGAGAATAGAAATGTCACAGGTCTAAAGACAAGGAAACAGAAGGACGTTATGAGATACGGTTTGGGTGACAAGCTGCTGTCAATTATGAGGCTATCTCCAACAATTAATGGCCCTTGGTCTCACTGACTGCCCCAATGCTGCATGCAGACTTCCTATGAATAGTAAATAAAGCAGGACTGTCTAAGTCTTTTTCCTCCTTGTTGCTGCCTACAGCAGAAATCTAACAAGTAACTTGCAGTTTGTCCAATATTTTCAGAGCTATGAAGCTGTGCAACATCATGCTGTGTCACAGCCCAATGCTTGTGCTTCAATTTGTCTAGACCATCCTACATGAAGACCTTTCCCTACTGAGTGAGTGAGTGTTGCTTTATGTCACAGTCTGCAATATTCCAGTCATATCATGGTAAAGACTTCGATCTGGATTAATCAGTAAACAGTGGCACTGTCTTCACTGATTTTGAGTGCAAGTTGTTGTACACCACAGCCTGCACTATTCTCGTCATATCGAAGGGGTCCTTAAACAAAAAGACTAATCTGATAGCCAGTACTTGATGTCCATTCTTCCATAAGAGAGTGAGTGTTGTTAACCAACTAATCAGTAATATACTACACCTGCCATGAGCTGCAGTGAGTGAGTTAGTTTTATGCTGGTTTTAGTACTATGCCATCAGTATCACCAGAAATGGGTTTCACATACTGTGCTCATGTGGGGAATCGAAACCATGTCTTTGGTATGAATGCTTTAACCACTGGGCTACCAGGTCACAGGTAACATCAAGATGACTTAACCTTTTGCATGATGACATTAACCTTCTAGCCATGGAACTAATCAGCATGTTGAGATAATGAAGGTTTAAGCCATTTATGAATAATGATGCTAAGAAGAATTATTTTACATTAGTTATGTTATAAACAAACTGAAAACATTCATATCTCCTACAGAGTTGTTACAGATTTGGGTAACAAAACTATTCTTGGGGCACGAATTATTCATAATGGACAACATAATTAATTTTTGCTCTTTGTTTGAATATGGGAGCCAAATGTTCCTGTGCTGAATTATTTGTATGTTGTGCGACATTGTTGTTGAACATTCAGTGAGATACATAAAATATTCTAAATTCACTTTCAACATTTCAGGCATTTTGAATGGAAATAACAAACAGCTGGTTTTGCATTCATTCATAATTGAAAGTCCTGATAAGACCAGAAAGTCATAAATCTTGTTAGCTGTAAGTCACAATGATAATTGAGTATCCTACAAGATCTACATCAGCCAGCATACTCATGCTGTCTGGAGGAAAGTAATCTCCTTGGGTTGTCACGGCTCATGTGAACAATTATTTACAATCCAATCATTACCTCGCAATGATAAACACTCTTTAAACTCTTAATTTGAGAAGTACAGTTGATAAAATCAATTCTAGTAAGATGAAAAGTGTTTGGGAACAATCATTAAATTTTTCAAGAAAACATGAGACATTTCTCCCAAAGAATGAAGTGAGATAGTTCAGAAGTTATCAGTGTTCTGTGGGTAAGTGCTATTGCCGTGAGCTGCAGAGGAGAAGGGTGATAAGACTGTCGCCACACTGATGCACTGCAGGATGGCTGTGGCGACTGGCTGACTCACGTTTCACCTAATGCTGTTCAGAAACACTGTCCTAACACCTGACAGGGTCATACAGTTATTTCAACACTGCACATTTATCATATTCATTGAATTACAAGAAGAATGAAACTGCAACACTGAAAATGAATCTCAATATGAAGGAAGAGTGTAAAGAACCAAATCTAGAACACTGCATTCGTTGCCAATAGTCGATCAGCCAAAATTAAAGACAAACAGTTAATTTGCATACACCCTCTGTCTGAAGGATGCTCCTGGATGATGTGTTTTTAATTCTGGGGTCTTGAAACAATAAAACAGTTGCTGATGGTAGATGACTGACCATTGTCATGAAGGTACCAAGTCATCCTACAAGAAAACAAATTGCTAACATACTTTGAATGCTGAATATTATGTACTGTTTGCCCAAAGCGAGCAAATTATATTTCAGGAACCCTGCAGAAACACTGTTTTGAAATGCCAAGAAAATACATAATACAGAACAGTTAGCTGTTTCACTGATCTTTTTATTAAAGCAGAATGAATCTGAAAATTCCCAACATTAAAAAGCTTTGCTAAGTTGATGAATGGGAATAGGTAGTGTATATAAAAAAGATCCACAGTTAAAAATCGTTTGGATTTAATACATCAAATAACATATCTCATTAACCATTTTCTCTTTCAAGATAACAACAACACAGCCACACTTGCTGATTACATAAAATGCTTGGAATACAGCTGACATGAATACTGTTCAGATAGAGGATACAAACATAAAAATACATTACATTTACAATGTAGCACAAATAATAATAGGCGGTATGTGCCCTTCTATCTCATTTACTGTGTATTTGGGCCACCAAATCAATACTACAAAGAAATTGTGTAAGGTCAACCTGCTAAAATAGGCAGCATAAAACACAATCCACACAAACCTGGCACACCAGACACAGGTGATTCCCAGACAACCAGAAACAAATCCCATATACCTTCAGAAGTATCACCCAACACTGAGATGCACCCATCTTCTGTGAATCACTCTCCCTCGTGGGATACAGAAGACAAGGCTGCAATGCAGGTAATGTAGTAGGCAGTGTTGAGTGAATGCAATCAGTTGTATTCCAGCAACCTCATAGCAATATGGTGGCCTGGTAAACATGCCCAGGCTGTCAAACCAGTCACTGATAGCATGAGTAACCATCAATGCTATTATAGTACAGGGACACACTATTATCCAGAACACTCATTGTAACCACTTGATCCTCTGCTCTGGGTACTTGGGCCAATACTTTGCCTGAAACCATAAGGGACTAACTCCTACACAAACAAATGTATTGACATTCTAGGACAATCAGGAAAAATTTCTCTTGCTCAAGGCAGTAGCCTTGAGCATCAACTAGTAGGCATAATTAAGAACTTAAGTCCACAAGATTATTAATATTGTGCATCATACACTGCTGACCATATTCTTCAAAATGGACACAGTCACTAGATTATAGGTCTTTCATGCATTTTCAAGTTTTGACGTCTTGTCCTAACAAGGGATTGGGAATATGGGCTTTGTTGTGTCGCAGTATGTATTGGGGAGTCTCTCCAACCATCCTCATGTGTATGATCAATGACAGATCTCTACATCACTATCAAAGACTCTGGCATTTCATATAAACGTTCATCTGCTTCTTAAATTTCAGCATATCTAATGTCAAGATAGGAGCCAGGACATGTTCCTGCAGAAACATCTGACAGCAATCATTGCCAGCTAATAGACTTACATAGGCTTGCAGCTACATGATGTCAACATCCATATCAACACAACTCACCAAATCTATGAAGGTGACTGATTTGTAATTGTCAATACCATGTTTGCTACACATGGCCTCGCTGATGCTGTGGTGGGAACTTCAGATTTCTCAAGTTTGGGTTGAAGCACACTTGCCAAGTGTTTTAAGTTACTGTCTATTGTTTTGTCTGCTTGTTTCTTCTCTTCAGATGTGTGCCGGATGAGGATCACCTGACACATTACGCTGACAGAGGAATGTCCTAATGGGAGGATGTCTGACTCCCAGCATCCAAATGATCACAGGAAACTGCTGTGCTGACTGGTAGCAGGTATAAGAAACACATTTACTGGACATAAACTCACAGATCAGATCCATTGGATTTTTCTCTAAACTTTGTCCTGGAGGACCAAGTGGCCTTTAAGCTGTTGGAGGAAGAAGGCACAGGAAACAAGTCATGACAAGTCATAAGTTCCAGACTAAATGCCTATTTTAACAGCACCTCTGTCTTATTAACAGCTAACAGCACTCATACATAGTACCCTATGAGTAACTTTGAACAGTATTTCAGTCCCATCATCAGCTACTACAACACTGCTTACATATAGTGCCATATAAATGATTTAGTTTAATGCCACTTCAAACAATATCTCAGCAATATCAATTTCTAACTCACTGCTTACACATAAACCCTCATGAGTGAACTGGGGCAGTGTAGTAGCCTGCTCTTTACATGCCGAAGATTCGTGTTCGAATCCCCACATGGGTACAATGTGTAAAACCCATTTCTGGCATGCCCATTGTGATATGGCTGGAATATGGCTAAAAGTGGTGTAACACCATTAACACTCTTATGTGAGTGAGCGAGTGACTCACTTATGAATAACACTGACCTTTACTCACTTTTGTGTAAGCGAGATGGGCATAACACTGACCATTATTCATCCTTCGTAGGGTGGGAATAACACTGACCTTTACTTACTCTTGAATGGGTTAGATGGGCATAACAATGACCTTTACTCACTCTTCAGTCGGTGAGTGAGTTGGGCAAAACATTGAATTTTATTCATCCATAAGGGGTGAGTTTGGCATAACACATTACTTTTACTCACTCTTGAGTGAGTGTGTTCGGCATTACACTGACCTTTACTCACTCTTGAGAGAGTGAGTAGGGCATAACAACGACCTTTACTCACTCTTGAGAGAGTGAGTTGGACATATAACACTGACCTTTACTCACTACTTGAGTGAGTTAGGCATATAACACTGACTTTTACTCACTCTTGAGTGAGTGAGTTGGGCATATAACACTGACCTTGACTCACACTTGAGTGAATGAGCTGGGCATATAAACAATGACCTGTACTCACTCTTGAGTGAGTGAGTTGGGCATATAAACACTGACCTTTACTCACTCTTGAGTGAGTGAGCTGGGCATATAACACTGACCTTTACTCACTCTTGAGTGAGTGGGTTGGGCATATAACACTGACCTTTAATCACTCTTGAATGAATGAGTTGGGCATAACACCTTTACTCACTCTTGAATGAGTGAGCTGGGCATATAACACTGACCTTTACTCACTCCTGAGTGAGTGAGTTGGGCATATAACACGGACCTGTACTTACTCTTGAGTGAGTGAGTTCGGGATTACACTGACCTTTACTCACTTCTGAGAGAGTGAGATGCGCATAACACTGACCTTTACTCACTTCTGAAAGAGTGAGATGGGCATACAACACTGACCTTTACTCGCTCTTGAGAGAGTGAGTTGGGCATATAACACTGACCTTTACTCACTCTTGAGTGAGTGAGTGAGTTGGGCATACAACATAAAACCTTTACTAACTATTTGAGTGAGTGAGTTGGGCATATAACACTGACCTTTACTAACTACTTGATTGAGTTGGGCACATAACACTGACCGTTACTCACTCTTGAATGAGTGAACTGGGCATACAACAATGACCTTTACTCACACTTGAGTGAGTGAGTTGGGTATATAACACTGACCTATACTTGCTCTTGAGTGAGTGAGTTGGGCACATAACACTGACCTTTACTCACTCTTGAGTGAATGAGCTGGGCATATAAATGCTGACCTGTACTCACCCTTGAGTGAGTGAGTTGGGCATATAAACACTGACCTTTACTCACTCTTGAGTGAGTGAGCTGGGCATATAACACTGACCTTTACTAACTACTTGAGTGAGTGAGTTGGGCATATAACACTGACCTTTACTCACTCTTGAGTGAGTTGTTTGGGCATGTAACACTGACCTTTAATCACTCTTGAATGAATGAGTTGGGCATAACACCTTTACTCACTCTTGAATGAGTGAGTTGGGCATATAACACTGACCTTTACTCACTCCTGAGTGAGTGAGTTGGGCATATAACACAGACCTGTACTTACTCTTGAGTGAGTGAGTTCGGGATTACACTGACCTTTACTCACTTCTGAGAGAGTGAGTTGGGCATAACACTGACCTTTACTCACTTCTGAAAGAGTGAGATGGGCACACAACACTGACCTTTACTCGCTCTTGAGAGAGTGAGTTGGGCATATAACACTGACCTTTACTCACTCTTGAGTGAGTGAGTAAGTTGGGCATATAACATAAAACCTTTACTAACTATTTGAGTGAGTGAGTTGGGCACATAACACTGACCTTTACTAACTACTTGAGTGAGTTGGGCACATAACACTGACCGTTTCTCACTCTTGAATGAGTGAGCTGGGCATAACACTGACCTTTACTCACTTCTGAAAGAGTGAGATGGGCATACAACAATGACCTTTACTCACACTTGAGTGAGTGAGTTGGGTATATAACACTGACCTTTACTCACTCTTGAGTGAGTGAGTTGGGCACATAATACTGACCTTTACTCACTCTTGAGTGAATGAGTTGGGCATATAAACACTGACCTGTACTCACTCTTGAGTGAGTGAGTTGGGCATATAACACTGACCTTTACTCACTCTTGAGTGAGTGAGTTGGGCATACAACACTGACCTTTACTAACTACTTGAGTGAGTGAGTTGGGCATATAACACTGACCTTTCCTCACTCTTGAGTGAGTGAGCTGGGCATAACACTGACCTTTACTCACTTCTGAAAGAGTGAGATGGGCATACAACAATGACCTTTACTCACACTTGAGTGAGTGAGCTGGGTATATAACACTGACCTTTACTCACTCTTGAGTGAGTGAGTTGGGCACATAATACTGACCTTTACTCAATCTTGAGTGAATGAGTTGGGCATAACACCTTTACTCACTCTTGAATGAGTGAGCTGGGCATATAACACTGACCTTTACTCACTCCTGAGTGAGTGAGTTGGGCACATAACACTGACCTTTACTCACTCTTGAGTAAGTGAGTTGGGGAAGACACTGAATTTTATTCATCCTTAGTGAGTGAGTAGGGCATAACACTGACCTTTACTCACTACTTGAGTAAGTGAGTTGGGCACATAACACTGACCGTTACTCACTGTTGAATGAGTGAGTTGGGCGTAACACCTTTACTCACTCTTAAGAGAGTGAGTTGGACATAACACTGACCTTTACTCACTCTTGGGTGAGTGAGTTGGGCATATAACACTGACCTTTACTCACTACTTGAGTAAGTGAGTTGGGCACATAACACTGACCTTTAATCACTCTTGAATGAATGAGTTGGGCGTAACACCTTTACTCACTCTTGAATGAGTGAGCTGGGCATACAACAATGACCTTTACTCACACTTGAGTGAGTGAGGTGGGCATATAACACTGACCTTTACTCACTCTTGAGGGAGTGAGTTGGGCACATAACACTGACCTTTACTCAATCTTGAGTGAGGGAGTTGGGCATTGCACTGACCTTTACTCACTCTTGAATGAGTGAGTTGGGCATACAACAATGACCTATACTCAATCTTGAGTGAGTTGGGCATATAACACTGACCTTTACTCACTCTTGAGGGAGTGAGTTGGGCACATAACACTGACCTTTACTCAATCTTGAGTGAGGGAGTTGGGCATTGCACTGACCTTTACTCACTCTTCAATGAGTGAGTTGGGCATACAACACTGACCTATACTCAATCTTGAGTGAGTTGGGCATATAACACTGACCTTTACTCACTCTTGAGTAAGTGAGTTGGGGAAGACACTCAGTTTTATTCATCCTTAGTGAGTGAGTAGGGCATAACACTGACCTTTACTCACTCTTGAATGAGTGAGTGAATGAGTGTAGTGGGTGTAACACTGAACAGAATCTCAATCACATCAGAGCATGATGGTATGATTTGGAAGGACACCTTTAAATGACACAGATCATTGATGTTTACAGCTTCAATGCAGTAGCAATATTCTTATCAGCAGGATATAAAGTAAAAGTGCATCCATGACCCTCAAAAGTATTTGGCATTCTCAACAACACACCTTTTCTCATATCTATTTGCAAGCTTGATGCCAGAGTTCCCTCTGCTACCACAATAATGGCCATGCCACACTATGCCCAATAACATCACTCAAAAAAAACATTGCATCAGTGCATAAAAATACACTGCAAAGTCCTAGTTGACCAACATAGCAGCTAAGATTGAGCTATAATGACTGCAGGCGTCTCAATTCTCCAGTTAGGTTTCATTCTGACATTCCAACAAGACTCATTCTAACACATTTGGGAAATGTTTTTGATCTACTAACAGCAACCTCCAATCTGTCAGCTTAACTTTTTCATGAAACTTAATCTCACAGCAAATTTGTTGAAGAATTGCTCTTGTATTTTTCAACAGCTGATGAACATACATGGGGAATACACATTCATCTGGCATCTTCTTTGTTGCTAGAACAAGCAAGTCTTTGTTGTCACATGACTCCAAACAATCTCTCTGTATGTTCCCACATACAGTAAGACAGTGAACTATAAGTAATAGCTAATCAGCCAGCAACTGCAGGGTTAAAAGAGGTGGCATTTTTAAGAGTTCTTGAATCCTGTTTCAATTGCTTTTCCTCGTGAGAACATCCGTATGATGCAATGTAAGACACACGTAAAATGTTTGGGAACCATTTGGAGTTTAACTCCCAACACACCTGCAGCTTTGCTCAATTTAACAAAAGTAAAAAAAAAACATTGTCTGTCCCCAAATAATCTAATTCCTCTCCACCTCTTCAAAATGTTTTCATTAAAGGAAGGTATTTCATTATCAAGGTAGGTAACTCACATCCAACAACCCCTTTAGAGTGAGAGCAGCAAAACATTTGGGGCTAGATTCATAACAATGATTAGTGCTAGTGTTTTTATACTGCAGTAAAAAATGTCAAAGGTTTTGCTGTGATATGTAAATCAGTAAGTGGTTGGGCTCAAGCTAACATAAGAGACACATGGACATACACAAAATGATACATTACTTCATGTCTCACTTATTTTGTGAAAATCACGTGAAACAATTTCTAATTAGTTGCAGCCTTGCATTCTGAATTTGATATCAGACTGATTGCTTCACATTTATTAATCACCAAGTCATACTTGAAACCGAACCTGTTTTATGGAAGAAATGCAGACAAAGATTAATCACTTTGCATGTGGTGCACACATTGCATCAGTACAGCACTGCACCAAATGTGTACTAGATGCAGGCAGCATGACAGACACATGGAAATGAATACAACTAGAATTTAACAAATCACAAACCTGATTTTCTGCAAAAGATTCAAAATTTGTGAAATTATGACTTGAATAGATATATAAATTAATGATAAATATAAAAATGCATATGAATTTATCCTTGCTGGTATCAGTGACTACAAAATAACACCTTGCTGGCATATTGCTAAAAGCAGTGTAAAATTCAACTTACTCAGTCTAATGACATAGTGACAGAATACAACCCAAACTATTCTCTATACCATCACAGTTGGTAGTCAGTTGAAATCAACCTATTCATAGAGAAGTTTCATAGTTCGACCTCTGCTACTTCCTCTAGCATGCAGCATCTGTAGTTCACCCTGGACAAGTGTTGTTCAGACAGCATGTACTGTACCAAATGTTTTTGTTCATGAATAATCATACCACACTGACTAATGATTGAAACAATGATGAATATAAACTAGACATCAATATTATCAAAGTTTAAGGCAATTTATGGGTATAAAGAAGACTTCAGAGGCAAAGAGAGTAAAAAGAAACAAAACATCAAAATTTCAATACACAATATCATGACATCTGTCATCAGTGATAGAGGTACAGACAAAAGGCATGCCACGACTTATAGCTCCTACAACACATGAAAATAATATCCTTTCCTGTGAAAAATTGGATTCCCCCTTCCACATTCTGTAGTACCAGACATAAAAAAAACCCAACACTACAGAAACAATAATGCATGTATACTATAGCTAGCATCAAACTTGTTTTCACAAAAATAAACTGAAGAAAGTGGGGTGAAAAAAGATACTATCTGGCATAAAGAACCTGTGTGTTCCTGATTTAGTCAAACACCATGTTTGTCACATCATTGATTTTAAAACATGCTTGTCAAAAGCTGCTGTGTCTCTCAACAGTGCTCCATTCATTACTATGTAAGGCATCCTTGACATTCTAATTCAACAAGGAAAACAATGCACTTATTTGTGACCATGCAAACGATCATATTACTGAGTACTGTTTGCCAATAGCTCACCAAATACTGTAGAAAACTTCCCCATGCTAACAGCAAACAAAGCATATCCTTAATCATTCCAGTTTTCCATCCTGTTAGTCATCAGTAAATTTGTCATCATGATGTAAGAGAATTCTAATATTTCACTGTTAATCTTTTGACAGTTGCTAGTTTATGTCCTTATCACGTAACAGGAAAATTCAGATAGAGATTTAAAAAGTTTTCATTCAAAAAATGCTAAAAGGAAGTGAAGAAATCACGCTTATTTATCTTTGTCATGTTCTAAACCTAATGATGACTATCATATACGATGCCAGAGTACTCTAGGTGAGAATAGGTCACAAAGACATACCTTATGTTTGTTGTGATAGCAGATTACATACTGGGTAATCTGTATCCCGGGCTGGAGATTATACTAATCTACTTGTGATTTTCTACCTTACTTGAATATAGAAGTCCCTAGACATGTTCTTTTCAAAATTAGAGTTATGACAGTGATCTCTTAACATGCACTCAAATTTTGATTATGGCTATCAGTAATCATAGTGACGGTCTCTGATGTGGTTGAGGGTGTATCACAGCACTTTACAAAGTGGATGATTGTTCACTCAGTCAGCAGTGACTAGATTATATACAGCTAATGTGATGCAGCTGGAATATTGTTGACTGTAGAGTACAGCATTAACTTACAGACATAATAACAGACAATGATGTCACAGAGAATGTTGGATACAAGGGATGTTGGATGCAACTATCCCAAGGCTTATCACAAAACTTTGTTCGCAGTAAGATACATATTCAGTGAAACCATTCATGATATCTGTGCCTGAATTTCTATACTTCATACAGAAGAAACACTATAAAAAAGGCTGGAAATTTCCCCAGTATCTGATTTCAAATTTAAAATAAAAATGTTGCATATTAATCAATACTTAATTTCAGATGTATGTGTGCGTGGTATCATTTGAGAATATTACAGTGGCATTGATGAATTCTGACATTCATACCAGTTATTTTGAACTTTCATTCAATCTAGCAAAATGAATTCAGATTCAGTGTAATACTCTTAAAAAAAATTAAACGTTAAATTGGTATCCTCTTCAGTTTCCTAACGATATGTATATTATCCTTATTAGGATCCAGAACCTTTCCAGCCAGACTGTGAGGGGAAACGTATTAATGTAAACTGCTTTACAATGAAGAACATAACATTTCAGAGGATATTTATCCTCCTTCACCAAAGGATGGAATGAGCAAAATGCTGTGCTTGTCATAATAAAGAACTTAACAACCATACATTTTTCTTTTATGTGAATCACTTCTAAAATGACATTCAAAACTTTAAAGTTAACTGTGGACCCTTGCCCTTGACAAAAGATTCATAGACAGAAAGGAAAAATTAGAGTCAAGTCACAACCAAACCTCCATTAATAAACTTAAAAGTCAGGCAGCTCTATGATGACAGAGTGACACAAGACCAGCTGACAACATAAATCACCCTCTGTCAACATGCGCATGCTTGCACATCTCACATGCATACGCACCTGCGTGGGGCTGAGCTAGGATAATGGTCCACACATACTTTTTCATGCACTCCCGCTGTGTTCAGGCAAATTACAGACATGAATTTTGAACCCTCAACACGTTTGATTGTTTTAACATTTTCTACACTGTTGACTAACAATTATGTGTCTGTTTTAAGGCTAAAGTTGGTATGCATGTGATAGAAAACAACATTGATCTTTGTGTGATTCATGAAAAACGTGATCCTTCCAGACATTCAGCCATTTCATAAACTGTATTGAAGATCAGAAGCAAGCCCCCACAATCACAGTTTACCTTACAGCTTTAGGGCAATATTTCATGTAACCCTTCAACACAGTTTATCAATCATATTTTTTAGTTGCAGCCACCCAACATATTTTATGGATTACATAACTCACTAAACATGTCAAGGATGTGCATTGGAGGCATATTTTCGAATTATTCAACTTGTTTATTCAATCTGTAATCCTAAAAAAGTAAATTAAAATACAAAAAGAATTGTTATTAATCTGTATTTCATGCACAAATAAATCTAATAAAACCCATTTTACTGTTAATTACATTTTCTCACAAACACATTTCTCTTAACAGTATAAAATGAATGAAAAATAATAAACTAAAGTCATCCCTAGCCATAACACAGGTCTTGGGGTCCACGGATGACCACCTGCGTTATTCGACATCCACGTTATAGTACCTATTACATAATGTGGAACAAAGGCCAAGTAAAATTTTTTTTTCCAAGGACGTAATGACGTAACTGCTATTTTGTGTATTGTGCCCAGTCAAAACTTTATCATATCGTTGAAGGTGGAAATAAACAAACTTTGGAAATGAAAACATATATATGTACAGGAAACTTACAATAAAAAATCATTAGACATGATAATTTAATTGTTGTTCCTGTTATGCTACCTGTTATTCAACTAAGCCGGAAATTGCAATGGGCTATGCACAGATGTTTTGGTCCAATGTACCGGTGATTCAGGTAAAAATGATCCGATAAGACATCAAAGAATTTCTATTCCTTTATCAGAATATTTTACATAATAAGCAGTTATTGTAACACATACATTATTTATTGCTATCATGTTAGTATATAATGCATGTTTCCTGCAAACATATTTAACATAACAATGAACACAGGCCGTTACCCGTCTTGATACATTTTACATAGGAGATAGTTTGACAAGTCACCGTTGACTTCCCGTGGTACTTGCAACTTTGTTGGCCATTCAATTGTTAAAAATGACTTCAATTAGTCAATAACTCGGGTCTCAGAATACATGGATTGCGAGGTTGTAATTTATTCGTAGTTGGTAAGAATAATGTGAAATTGGTGCTATCACGATTGTGGTAAGCAGAAATTGTTGCGCGTATGTAATGGGGTAATGCCATTCTCTCACGGTGTCTCCATTGTGTCTGTCAACAGTTTTAACGAACATGAATGGGATTGAATTTAATCCAACAAAATGTCTTTTCTGACACCATACGTGCTATTCCATTATCAGAATATTTTACATAATAAGCAGTTATCGTAACATATATTACATATTGCTATCATGTTAGTATATTATGCATGTTTTCTGCAAACATATTTAACATAACAATGAACCCAGACCGTTACCTGTCTGGATACATTTAATGAGACACTTTTAGGAGACAGTTTGACAAGCCACCGCTGACTTCCAGCGGTACTTACAACTTTGTAAAACACAAAATGTTGGCCATTTAATTGTTAAAATGACTTAAATGAGTCAATAACGCGGGTCTCAGAATCCATGGATTACGAGGATATAATCTGTTCATAGTTGCTAAAATTGGTGCTATCGCAGTAGGCAAGAAAAAAAACAGGCCAACACGAATGTGGTAATCAGAAGTTGTACGCGTATGGAATGGGGTAATGCAGTTCTCTCACAGTGTTTCCGTTGTTTCTGTCAATAGTATTAATGAATGAAAATAGGACTGAATTTAATCATATAAAATGTGTTTTCTGACATCATACATTCTTGGATGACTGTGTTTAGTCGTGCTAGAGCACGGTGTGTTGCATCACAGCCGGCATTTTAAGTACTCGTCGTAACTTGACTGATGGAATGTCATGTCTTTCATAAGACTACTATGATGTTGGTACAATTATTATTGAGAAAACCCTGCATGTTTTAAGCATCTGAAACACAATGGACATGTATGATAAACCCTGTCGGTTGCCATCTGCAATGAATATCACTAGTTTACGTTATTTGTTAGAGTGCAACAGCAGATTTGTTGATGAACTATTTTCGATTTTGTGAAGGGGTGTTATCGCAGTTAAATTTTTTTATGGGAACCACAGATTACACCCCGGTTTAACCGAATCTGCGGTATCACGAAGCGCGTTATTGCGAGAGTTGACTGTATCAGCATAGCAATTCATTCACATAAAAGACCTGTGTTGGATATTGTTATTATTTCAAGAGCATTTTATTTAATAGCGGAGTGATATACACCAAGCTGCTTGTAATACATATTGTATTTGGGGTTACACCCAGTTAAGTACAGATTCTAGTACTTTCGATGGGACAAGACCCATTCAAGATTTGAACCTACACCTTGAGAGTCAGACATATAATCACCAGTACATAGGAGGGTACAAATAGTGGATGGGAACACAACCTAACAAAGAACTACAATCTGTACTTAACTGAGAAAGTGTAAGCCAAAAATTCAACATGTTACATTTGATCAATTTTTAAGTGACGTGTATTCACACCGAATTGCTTGATACAACATATAAAAGGATCAGTGGGTTTTATCCTGAGATCTGGTTCTTGCTGGGTATTATTGTCTTGTGACGTGGATGTCCAGTTTGATCCTTCCCTTGTAAATTCAGGTACCACTGAATTCACGTCACACTCACCATTACTAATGTAATCAATTTATCTTATCCAGACAGGCCCAGCACTGCCTGTAGGCTGAGAGCAAATATTCCCCACCCCTACCCATAGGTAGGTTAGTAGCATTACTCAGGCTTTTCAAACAGCCAAATTCACCCATTCCATGCCGATCCATTTAAGGAAATAATAATGGCAACAACACAATAGCCTTTCATATGTCTGGACAGTCCCCAGATTAGACGGATATAGGTAACCTTTAGTTTAATTCTGGATGTAGCTATTCTGACATTTTACAATTCTGTCCATTAATATTATGCAAAAGGCAATATGTCCTATTCAGACAAATGTCAAAACTTAAAACAAAATATGAAATAATATGCTTATGAATAATCTTTTTTTTTCACAGAACATCTGTCAACAATCTGGAACTAGACTGAAGCAGGAGTGACCATGTCAAAAATCCCATTCTGTCAACATGATCCAATGAACCAGCAGCAACAACATATTTCAAAATAATTGACAAAAGCTACTTATTAAGGAGCTTAAATATTGCTAATTTCAATTCTTCTTTCTCAAACATTATTTCATGATTTTGAAATGAATAGTTGATTTTCAGTCTTTAAATCTGATTTATCCACAGACATTGCTGAATTCTAGTTGGCAGACTGTCTAGCGGGCTGTGATGGTACACTCGGAATCCCTTGAAGCCATCTTTTCGGAAACTCTTGCTCTGCATGGCCACCAGGGATTATATGAATGTATCACAAATAGCCAGTGCACTTGTGTTGGGGATCACAGCAGCCTAACTCAGATTGAGAATCAATTAAGTCAGATTAGATTGCTAACAAAAGATCCTGAGTTAATCTACAGAAATGGCCCAAAGTGCAAGTCCTGTGATGTTGATATTTACAGATGGAAACATTGAACAATCAGAGCATTAAGTCACCATGTCCTTTATCATCATAACCCACAAGGGAAACACTGGCCATGTCTAGCAGTTAGTCAATATTGCTATATGGTTAACTTAATGCACTAAGGTGAGAAACTGTTCACATTAAACAAACAGAAGCACAATTTTTATGTCTGAATAACATTAACACTTCATAAAAGAGTATTTGCTTAATTGAAATGTCTCAATCTTTAGCGGCCAAAGCAGCCATGTTTGTTAAAACGTCACGATACAGAACTTAACACATTAGGCAGATGGTCGATGAAAAGATTTCCTCGCCCTTGATTTATCAAATGCAAATTGAAACTTTCAATGCAATGATCCTGTCAATGATTAATCAAATTACTTTCCTGTAGTTGCCATGGATCTGCAAAAGTTCCTTACAAACTATTTCTTATTGCTATTCAAAATCAGCACCAAGGATCATTTGACGTCTTGTGAAATATTTTGAAGAGAGCCATTCCTTGTTATGACCGGGGCTGATGGCTTTATAACATCTCCCACCACGTGCAAATGTCTAAAGTGTTGCCTGAACCCTTTCATGTGCAACAAAATTCCTAAATTCAAAACCCCCGGAAAAAAGTCTCAAAATGTTTCGTCCCTTTTTCATTTGTGACGAACTACAAGTAATGGCTGCATCAAAGCAACACTTGGAATCTGTGGTTCTTTTACCACAACATTAAATCTAACATAAATGAAACAAAATGTTCATGTTTAATCTCTGAGATGTCTATTCCACAAACTTTCCACTAAGTTCAACAGAGTGGAGATACATTCTCACAACAAATCAATACTATCATCTGTGCAACAGTGCTAGAAACACTAATCTAATTAATCTGAGGGATTGCCATTATATCAAACAAACACAAAAGAAAAATTTACAAGAGGTCTTGTGAAATTGCCCAATGCATTTGAGCATCATCGTACTGAAACTGAGCCAGTTGTAGGTTGTAAACTCACCACATGAGATGAACTCATGTCACATTAAAAACATTGACTCTTTGTCCATCGTTCCAGTCACACTAAAACAGCCTTCTTGAATACTTTTGACATCATAATCACAAATTAGCTGTCACTAACTAATAGCTTTATTGGAGGTCTCATATCTGCTGGCACTGTTAACACTTCATTTGAAATCAGCTAATTAAGAAATGACAGTTTGATAATGCTAACAATCAGAGTTTTAATAACATTACTAGAATGCAAATGGATTGAGGGAAGGGAGCCATCTTCTTAATCAATCTTAATACTATTACCACATAACATATTAAACCATATCCTGATCAATGTGAGGCCAAGGCATTTGTTCAATAGATCTTGGTTATCAAATAAAACTAATATACTGATTCAAGTTCTTGAAAATATTCTATACAAAAATAAGACTATTAACATTAACAAGAAAAAGTTGTAAGATATTTTCCCTAATGCCTTAATGTGTTGTTTCAGTAATAATTCGGATATTCTTCTTTACAACACAAATGTAATCGAAGAACTGGTTCAATAGCAGAAGAGAACCTTCATATTTTTATCTGTGTTCCCCAAACAAAAACACCCATTACCATCCATTGGGGTTTTGTCTGCATAAGACCTTCAACAAAGCAAGCTTGTCAGAACAGGACAATAGACAGGTTGCTAGTATTTACAGGCTGATGTGACAGAGTGTAGGAATACAGCATTAATACTAAACAACATGTACTAACAAAATCAGCTTGTCACAAAGTGTTACTGTGCTATTTTTTTAGAACAACTCAATGAATGAAATAAGTGAACCCAAAACATCAGTAGCCACTAAAAAAGAAAAAGTAACTAATGGGAGATTACTCTGTCTGGACTGTCGAGTAGTTTACACCAACTGATACCAAACTGAAGCATCTGTAAAATCAGCAAAATATCACCTATTGTGAACAAATTTCATCCTTATTGCATTATCTGCTATTAAGCCATTCTTGACAAAAACATTCTGTGACTCCTAGTATAGTAACATTCTCACTGGCCCAGTAAGATCAGGTAATAATTATAACAGTCCACATAACATTAAATTCTACTGATTATTGTTCAACAAGTATATATTCAAAATAAAGATGATACAGAATGAACAAAAAGGGATTGGCAAAAAGGCCAAACTAGGCCTATATCAATGCCTCTCAAAAGAGAAAGCAACTTAAACTGATTAAACAAAATTACTGAAAATTTACTGATTATGATGTTCAGAGAAACAGTCAGACTGGTACTTTTTCCGTACAGACTGTGTAAGGAACGAGCGAGAGAGTGAGTGACACTTCTTTTAGTAATGTTCTAGTACACCAAGGTGTGTGTGGTGATGGGTATTTGAAGGGAAGGAAAGACCCACTTACCCTAGAAGGCAGCGAGTGAAGTATTCATAGAAAGAATGACAGTCTAAAGACTGGATGCATATGAGTCTGTTCTCAGACAATTCTAACAAGCTATTTCTATTCTGTAACAGCATTATTTGAAAGTCTGCTACAGTAGTAAGAATTCTCAAAGAGCATCTTAAAGTAAGGGATCAGTTTTAAGTTTAATAAAAATAAAAACAATAAATAAAAACATATTTAAAAGAAAAATGTTTGCAACATATATCATCTGTTGATCACATACAACCTTATTAATGGTAATCACATAAATGATGAAATTTTAATGTATTCTATTTGTTTCATGTCCTTACCAATACTGCTATAAAAGTATGATTTTTCCCACTATAAAGTGGGAACAAATTCCTTATTTAAAAAAAGGATTAATAGAATATTCCCAAGACGTCATACATGAGTAGAAACGAGGATGATTTTATTCAAGTAATTCCAACCCACAAATCGACAACTGATACAAATCCTCACAGCAACAACCTTGGCACGTCTCCCTGAGCTCTATTTTCCACAATGCCTTACCACATCTGCTTCAAACATAAGCCGTAGTTTTCCTGTATACTAAAAACAGCAGTCTCAACACTCATTCTAATCCTGCCGCCAATAACACTCTGTTATTCTGGGCACTTAGCTCGTCTATGTTGTTTTTCTTCAGCTGGAAATGTGAACGGATATATCCACTTATACAGCACAGGGTTAAATACAGATGTTCAAAAGCAAGTCACTTTGTAAAGAATAACACAAATTAATTGGATCATCTCACAAGAAATTTTATGGTCAAATGTCAAAGCCTTATTTTGGTTCAATTAAATAAGCATCCCAACAAGAAAATGTTAACATTTGGGGAAGGTCATTTCCCTTTATGTTAACCTTGCGTTTTTTTAACAGTTTATTGCTTCTGAAAAGAATGAATAAATGCTGCTTTAACATACAAACTGGACACACAAAAAATCCTGGATTACTGTTTAAGGTGCAGTCAGCAGTATTCCAACTTTATCACATACAGAAGCCTCTAACTAGAACACCAGTGACTGAAAGCATGAGCAACAAATCATCAGGTCAGGATGACACACAATCAGCCAGGTCACACACTGTAGCCATACTATCCTAACAGTGAGACTTGTACAAATCTCTAAGGTAATAATTAATATCGTGCCATACCATGTTTTCATGGCGTTTCTTTTTCTCATAATTTTTTACGTACAGCGAGATGACAGCATCGTCTTGTTTGCAGAAGGTTCTGTCACAACCTGGACACAATATGTTTGAAATATCCAGCTTTCATAGAAGTTGTGGCCTAATTTTAAGTCAAAGCACTAAAATTCAACCCTAGAACGTAATGCACTTTTAGAACGTTCAAAAATGTGATCACAACTGTTGAAATAAAGCTCGCAACTCGTCTGCTCGAGCGAAAAGTCGAACATAAACATTACCTGGGCTATGACCACTGGATTCATTTGAATACTGCTGCAATGTCACTTTACTATGTAGACATGATGTGTTTTATTGTCCCTGTCATGGCGTGCCATGCAGACTGGAAGAATGAATGTGCATATATGATTGAATAACTTACCAGTAAATATGTTTATTTTGAACAATTTTCACGCACAAAAATTCATCCACATAATCAAGAAAAAATTACCAGTTTGGTTGACCTTTTACTAGAATGACACATATTTGTTGATGTCTATAAAAAAGAATTCATCACCCGGGTTTCCATACAAGGTAGTGATCCTGAGCTGTAAAAAGTAACCAGAAAACTTGGTATGTTATAAAAAATTTACTTCTCCCGCTCGTGCTAGTGGACAGACACAAACATTTCGCTGCATTGGAAACACCGGGATGACAGAACATTCTGACATTAGATCTATAAAAGGTGATATGATATTTAATTACGGATTTACAGTTTTGGTAATTCGCTGATATGCCATAATTTACATGATCACCTTTTGGGTTATTACCCAAAAAACATTTAAAACCTACACTATGATAGGTTAAATGATAATTTCTAAAAAATAATAACATTCCTCTAACAGACTGGCATCCTTAGATTGTACTGTCTGCTTATCTGGACTTGGCTGTCTGAAGGATTGAATTACTATACATCCATGGGCTCAGCATTCAGTATTATACAGCCTTGGAGCAAAGGCAAAGCAAGCCCCGACACATACAGTTACTACAGAATTTTTGAATCCAAACATATTGTGTAGATATTCAAAGAATGTCACTCACTGATCATGTTGAAAATACACATTTTAATTATATATTTTCTTGGTGCCAATTACAGATCACAGACAAGTTATGCTTGGTTCTACAAACTCCTGACAAGGTAAAGATACTTAAAAACAAGGATCCATCTGCAGAGTTTGGCAATATTCCTGCAACATCATGGTGGGGGACACCAGAAATGATCCTCACACATTGTACCAATGTGGAGTTTCGAACATGGGTCTTTGCCACGACGGGCAAAGGCTTTAACCACTAGACTACCTCACCACCCCAACAAGGATCCATGACAAGTAATCATTTCTACACAGTTATCTAAGACAGTTATCTTACTTATGTATGATAAAGACTGTAACAGACATTTGTAACAGGCTCAGCAAACGTACATGCTGAGAACATGTACATGAACCTCAAATGACAAATGCAAGTATAATCATTTTACTACATTATATATACATTATATTATATCATAATGCATTAATCTCCAGTTATTTGTTCCATGAGATGTTTGACATCATACAATCAGCACACATCACTCAAATTATATTTATATTATAAATATTATTTGTTTTTCTTTCCATTCAGTGCCATGTTATATATTGGAGAATTTACAAAAGATCATAGATTTACTTTGCCTCAAAAGATTTAAACATCTCATCAAAAGATGGAACGGTATAAAGTTAGCTTGAGTTTTTTTAGTTCCTCATAGTTTGTCCTGTAACAAGGACTTTGTTCCAAAGGCATGCAGTAACTTCATGTTAACATATGCACACGAAGTATTTGTACAAGTCTGAATATCAACTGGGATCAATTGATTATTAAAGTAATGATAAAATACTCTTTTGAGATTCCCCATATTTCACAATGACATTTGTGTCAGCTCACAGTATAAAACATTGATGATTCTAAAGATAGCAGATAAGGACAGATGGCATTGATCTACACATGTTCCTAAGTGAAAACATCAGTTCGTAACACAATCAAATACAGTAGATTTTCATTACATTAATGTTTAAGCCCTGGGAGTACCATGTATGCGGGCTGTTCCTTACCAGACCAGTATTGAATTACCATAGGTCTGTCCACATTAAAGCCAAGTCCCTTAACAATGAATAATGCAGTTTTCCATATAAACTTTATTAGATTACAGACAGAGTCGAGATGTTCAAAAGACACATGAAATGCCCCAGCATTTTTATAAAGGAAGTGATTAGTTGAGGGAAACGCCTTCAATAGCCTGAATGCGAATTGTCCTGACGGTTTGAGTGATCAAATTCAATTCCTGTTAGAGAGAGTCTTGCTGCTAGGCCTTGCTGACCTGCCCCAGGATCTGCAGACATCTGTTATTTTATTTGCTTTGATTCATAGCCTAGACTTTAACAAATATTCAGTATTCCAGTGACAGATTAAAGACAAATACTAGTGTAAAAAATAGATAAAATTAGCGATGTGGGAAAAAAACAATGATATGATTACATTATCTGAACAGAAATTGAAAAATGTCACTTTCAATAGAAGCTAGTCACTTGTATGTTTGTTTCTGTTTCAATACAGAAACATCATTCCCCAAGCTGTCTTTACAACTGATCATGCTTCATACTATCCTGCTAGCTGGCAACCAGTTATTGCCAGTCCCTACTCTCACAGTCCCTGAACTACATTATTTTGCCTAATGCTAAGCCATCTCTGCAGTGCTGACTTAAATGAAGCAAGTCTAGATTTCCTCAAGTTCTGAATCTTTGGTCTCCCTGGGGCTCCTTTCAAATTTAAGTGGGTTTGTTTGTTCCTATCAAAGAGATGCTAACCCCAAAGTGTTGCAAATAGTAGTTTCAAGGTTCAAAATTACTAGTCTGACCATAAAATTAGTACTTAACTAAATTAACAAAATTATGATGGATTCTGAGAAAAAAATGATATTATGGTCACATGGTTAAATTATTTCCACCAAAACTAAATGTGTCAAATCGCAAAGGTATGGAAATCAGCTTCGCTAATAGTACATTTGTTATTTGCAATCATTCCGGTTCAAATATGTCATTACATATGAAGAATGGAGTGAGTGAGTGAGTGAGTGAGTTTAGTTTTACACCGCACTCAGCAATATTACAGCTATATGGCGGCGGTCTGTAAATAATCGAGTCTGGACCAGACAATCCAGTGATCAACAACATGAGCATCGATCTGCGCAATTGGGAACCGATGACACGCGTCAACCAAGTCAGCGAGCCTGACCACCTGATCCCGTTAGTCGCCTCTTACGACAAGCTGAGTCGCCTTTTATGGCAAGCATGGGTTGCTGAAGGCCTATTCTACCCCGGGACCTTCACGGGTTATGAAGAATGGAAGGTACATGAAGTCCGAAAATGCATTTCATCGTTGAAAATATATGTTTTTGTCTATATATCTGAATTTTAACATATTTCATTCAAATTTTGTAGGATTTCTAGTGGAATCGTATTGGTGTAGTTTCAAGTTAAAATTTGTAGTGACTACGATAAAATCTTAGAGGTTGGCATCTCTGCTATCAAAATAATAATATATATTCAGACTAAGCCCTAGTCTAGTCAGTCCCTTCTCATATAGCATGCACACATAATCACATTTGTTTGAGTTTGGCTGATTTTCATTTTCAGAAATAAATATAAAAAACGAGTCATCAGAAGATGACATATCCCCCCAGCCCCCACATATTTGAAAGAACAAATCACCTGACAGTTCCTTAATGTCTTCAGAAACAAAGCCCCTCCATACATTTTGAGACTAAGTCCGAATTGTTGCCATGGAAACCAGGAAAAATAAATATGCCAAAACTTTATAAATAGCAAAAGGCATAACTGCCTCAAATATCTCCCAAGTTTTGCAGAAAAATATTGAACAGTTTTTGAGTTCTGCTCCTGAAACGAAGCCCATATCTCCATTTTGTGACTAAGTCCAAAACGTTTCCATGGAACCCAAGAAAATAATAAATTACAAAAACCTGTAAATAGCAAAAGGCACCACTTTGGGCTGTGTCACACATATCTGCCAAGTTTTACTGACAGATATTAAGAAGTTTTTGAGTTCTGCTCCAGAAATGAAACACACCTCTCACTTTTGAAACTAAATCAGAAACCTTTCCATGGAAACCAAGAAAATAAGAAATCCCCAAATCCTGTACATAGCAAAAGGCACCATTTTAGGTTCTGATTGTTATCTACCAAGTTTTGCAGAAACATATGGAATGGTTTTTGACTTGTGCCCTGGAAACGAAGCCCATCCCTCTATTTTGAGACTAAGTCCGAAAAGTTTCCATCGAAACTGGTAAAAAGATAAATCACAAATTTTTGTAAATAGCAAAAAGCACCACTTTAGGGTCTCCCCTACATATCTGCCAAGTTTTGCAGAAATATGTTTAGCAGTTTTTGAGTTGTGCTCCGGAAACTAAGCCCATCCCTTCATTTTGAGTCCAAAACGTATCCATGGAAACCCAGAAAATTATAAATCAGAAAAACCTGTAAATAGTAAACAGCACAACGTTGGGGTCTGCCACATATATCTACCAAGTATTGCTGACAGATATTAGCAACTTTTTGAGATGTACCGGGGCATAAAAACCTGTAAATAGCAAAAGGCACCACTTCCGCTTCTGATTGATATATCTACCAAGTTTTGCAGAAATGCTCCAGAAATGAACATGTTTTGAAACAGAGGTGATAACTGGTACTGGCAGACAACAGGGAACTTCTATTTTTACTAATTTAACTCCCACCTGTCACATTCTACCATAAATCTCACCATCTTGTTTTCGTTGAGATAGAAATATGCATATTTGGTGACAATTTTAGAAACATTAGGGTTATTGGCACAGTCAATGTCTTGCATAGGATGTTTCAGAAATAATTCGCTATTAAGTTCTTACTTAGCGCTGTCTCAGAATACACACTTTTCTAATTTCCAGAACTGAAGATATAACCACACTTCACAGTTCTGATAGATAAAAAAATATTAAAAAGTTGAGAAGTAAAATAACATCAGATAGATAAAGAGCCAGCTGATCACTCAGCGCATGTATGAACACTAAGTGCAGTTTATTTTTAGGCAACATTTATCTTCGGACAGGTTTTTCCCCCTTGACTTAAGTGCATGCTGGCAATATTAAAAACATCAGTTCCTCTATCACTCACACCACAACAGATAATGAAACTGGTTATCCTGTTTCTACATCAAGTAATAAGTAAGCAAGTTCTGTTCAAAGCAGCTTTGAACAACATACAACTTTGGTGGGACACTCAAGCATAGCCCTGTTGCCTAGAAACATAACCTGGGGAACTTGAACACAAACCCACAAATCATATGTTCCTGGTGTAGTCAAGGGAAGTAACTCTGCATGGACTATAATGGTACCTAAGAGTGAGTGAGTGAGTGAGTTTAGTATTACACCACTTTTAGCAATATTCCAAATATCATGGCAGAGCGCACCAGAAATGAGCTTCGCATTCTGTACCCATGCGAGGAACTGAACCTGTATCTTCAGCATGATAAGCAATCCCGATGACCACCTGGTCACCCAACCACTCCTGTGGTACCTATGACTCCCCTCTCAAACAGATAAACTAAAGTGGACTCTATCAATATCGGCCTTTGTAAACATCGGCATTCTGTCTACAACGGCACAAAGTTTCAGTCCCCTCAGAAATGCATTTAGTTATCATATAGAAACATCTGTAAACATCGGCTTCTGTCTGTCGGAAAAAATTATATAGTTAGTCACAAATTGTGCACGTGGCATTTGTCATTAACTCTTGAAACCCAATGTTTAGTACTCAACAGCAAATATGTTTAAACTGCAAAAGATGTGTGCATGGGAGAACAGATGCAAACCTGCTGACTCAGCATTAAGCAAACTCAGTTTTCAACCCCATTTTACTGAATGCAACCATGACCATAATCAGTAAGCACCTGTAGGAGAGTTCAGATGTTTTCATTTAAGCTCTTATTTACCACAGATTTATCGCCATTAATGAAAAAATTACATTACTGATAATCGAATCATCATTGACTACAGAAGCACAAACCATTATGAAATAACATGGAAATAACCTAAGATATGCTTCAAGATAGACTCTAAAACTTCCATGAAACCAAAACTCTGGAAATGAGATGAAATCAGTTATAAATGTAAATGTCAACATCCATGCATTGGCCATAAATGGCCTTTCCTACAGTACACATGGAGTGAGAGAAACTGATCGCTCAGCTCAAATACAGAGGAAAGATTTCTCAATGAATGGCTCTCTTGGGAAACCAGATGTGGAAAACAGAGCAGAGGCATTGATAAAACATGTCTTTCATATCTCCTTGATAAAGAGGATTGAGAAAAAGTACATGTTAACGCGTCTGACATGTTCAAAACGATGAATATTGAATGATTTTCACTGAAATTAGTATTTCATGAACTATCCATACATATCCTTCTAGCAATAACTTCAGTAGTTGAGATCACTGTTGGATAAAAAAAAAAAAATATTATTGATAGAAATCCTGTATTGATTACCATGATGCATGATGTTGTTCATATATTGTCTTTTTTTTAGCAAATAATCTGAAGCAATTCAAATGTATTGATGAAAGACAAACTGCAAGAGTCTGACATTGCAAAATAAATCAAGCATTTCAAATCATGCAGTTTGCCAAGTGATATGTGAAATTATCAGTTTCTTGAGACACTGAATTCAATCAATATTTCCTATTCCAAATATTTTAGCTAAAAAAAATTCAACCTTTCCTACAGTCACTAGGGCCCTGTTTCACAAAGTTACTTTAGTGCTACAGCTTCAAAAAGTCAATGTCAAGGTATCGCCTTTGCAATATAATTGCTATGTGGAGTAAATCTCTGAACACATCGACACCAGCCAGGAATCACAGTCTGTCTCACAGTCCCTGAACCATATTATTTCCCTAACAGTCTAGCTCTCCCTGCAATGGTAAAGCCCTAAATGAAACAAGTCTAGATTTCCCCAGATCCTAACTAGATTTCCCAAGGTTCTGAATCCCTGGTCTCCTTTTCAATTTAAATGGGTATTTTATATTCACTAAGTGTTAGTTTAAGAGTCAAATCATAGATGATATTCAACGGTAAAAAATTGATCTTATCGTACCCTTGGGAAGCAAGCAAAAGGGATACAACCCTTCTTGTCGAACACTAAACAAGTTTGAATACGTATTGACACTAACCCCAGTCAGGCATTTGTGTGTACCTAATGTGGACAGAAAACTGTCAGGCTTTTAAATGGTATCCCCTTGAGTGATAAGTATTCAGAATGACAAAGTTTTTTTAGGTCCAGCCTCAACACAATGATTTGTATCATTTCTTGACCAAAGAAACAATTGACAAAGAATAGCATAATGTACTTCCTTTTTTCATCTTAAGAAAGACAAACAGTCCTGTCAAATGTACATACTTAATTAAAGGAAACATACATGTACTAACAGATGCCTACAGCCCCACATGGCTTGTAACTTTGGATAAAAGTATACTGAATCATTTGTTGTGGTTGTAAGTTGCATTCACGCTTTGCCTGAACCCAAACCTGCTGATTCCCAACACCTGTATGGATCCCGCTAACCCCAGGATTCTTCTACCTATGTTCTCCAACCATGTGTCTGACCTATACCAACCTAGACAGACTAGATCCCAGCAGGTTCACATATAAACAACAGTGCTGCTAATTTCAGGTGGCTGCCATATGTAACCCTCTCCATGAAGATTTACTGTCAGTCTTTCACCATCAGATGGGCCAGTTGCCTGTATTTGTATCTACTGATTCATGGCACTGTTTGCTTCAAGGTCACAGTTCATCAAGATGTGCATGTAGTAACCATGGTAACAACATGTCTGCCCCTAAGGAAAACAATGTTACCTATCAGACATATACATACCCCCTGGTATCAGGTTCTGTTCAGGAGTTTTCGCTAATGTGTTTGTTTTAAGGTGGCAAGATGCGTGGGTTTGATGTTTCATTCTGTTTGTTTTCTTACCATGTCTTTTTGCTGACCGCTTTCCGAGGTACAGTTGAGAAGTTCATCCTGTTGTAGAGGGGGATGTTCACATAGGATCCGACTGGGTCCTCCCACATCTTGGAAATTCTTACGTGACCTGCTTCAAACAAGCTGTATTATCCAAACCTACTTAAAAGTAGGATTATTGATAGAAATACCCTCACTCACTGACTGTCAAGCTTATTCACAGTTAGACCTAGATTGCTGAAAATGGATTTCCTTAACAATGGATCTCCCAGTTAGTGATCTTTGTGACTGTCAATCTGAATGTGGATCCTCTCAAGTAAGGATCTCCTTTATGGATCATTTGGTCTTCTAATCCGACTATGGATCACTGTGTCTGCGAACAGCCTGACTGTAGAACTTCCTCACTCTGAATCAAGGATAACTTTCAACTTTGCACTGATCGAAACAAAAAATTAATCCTGTAGAAATGTGCAAGTTGTGAAAACCAATCCCTGTGTATGCAGGTGCGGAAGAATGGGATAAAGCTTCAAGGTGTGAGGCTGGATCTAGTTACAGCATGCTTCCATTATGTCCCAAACACACTCTCCCGACTTGATGACAGATGATTCTGGGTAATGGTTTCCACACAACTGCTTATCTGTATGACAGTAGAGAGCTCTTGTTTGCACAGTTTCAGATGAGAAGTGTTGCTCTCTAAACAAATCAGGTGCCTCTTGATAGCAGTTGTATGTATAATGGTATATTCCTGTGACCAAAATATACAGAATATGTTTTAAACCAGACACAGTGGGAGGCCCTTGCTGTTTACATAATTCTAAACAAAACTGTTGTTGTGAACAGCAGCCATTTTTCAATCAGATCACACTTGTGTTTGGTGGTAAGGTGCAAGCCAGCAAACTGACGGGAAGCCCTTTATCAACTGGTATTTCTGATTAACATAGCAGGGCGAAAAGTTTGGTAAACAAAACCTGAAATTTGAATGACACCACTTTACTTGATACTATTAATATCTTGAAAACCTTGGCACTGATTAAAATGGCAATTTAACCATTCAATGTCTGAAGTGTTAACAAAAACTTGGAGTAATCTCTTCCTCCAACAAGTTGCTAGACATTCCTCAGCACCAAGCATTCGCACCCTTCAGAGATTGCCTTTAATAGAAACATTCCCACAACTTCAGAAACACCACAGTAAGATCCTTAAATGTGAACTTTTCTCAACTCAGTGCCCCTTACAAGCTGATTAAATAACAGGCATGGTCGACACCTCCTCCACCTAGAGACCAGCCATGTTGAGTCTGGTGTGTGACAGCGATGTTCCAGCACAGCCTGCTTACAGGATGCTGCTATGGTGGCTGAATGAGTCAGTTACACACAATAAATACAGCACCACCGAAAGGCCCTCCAGGAGTCAAAAAAATTATTAATGCCTATTTTCTAACTTCTTTCCTGACAGATGATTTGTCTGGGGAATATAATATGTCTGGCACAGACAATAATCCCTTCGGACTGTCACCTTTATATCAGTCTGATGTTTTTACAAACCTTTCCCCTTCCAAAAGCCAATTACTTAGTGACACAGTGCATTCCTTGTAGTTCAAGATAAAAGAGTGAGAAAGTTTGTCTTCAGTCACTTGGGACTCATTCACTCCACATGAAGATCCTTCTAAGTGATAACACTCCTGAATTCAGTGTAACTCAAAATCCATGTCTTCAGCACCATATACTCCTCATGAACCTGATCACATTAGAATCATAGGTCAGTAATGCCTTCACTTCTTGCAATTCCACATCAGTCAAATTCAAAAGCTTATACAGCAATTATTCCGATTCCACATTTAACTCTCAGTATAAACAATTACTCACTGCAGAACACAGTGGGTTGTTTTCCCAGACTTCCTGGCAAGACTGATCTATCAGCAGGCAGGATGGATGTAAATGTTTCAATGGCAGGTAGACAGAGAGCTGTATGGTCAGCCCAATACATAACATCCCAGCAGGGAGTTACTCAGTTCGCACAGATGCTACAGGGATGAGAAAATCACTGCGATGTAATCAGACTAATTCCTGCAATACCTCATCCCATAAGCCACAGAGGATGTCATTATGACTGGCTGTGAAAAACCTCAATAGTTAGAGAATAATGTCAGTCTATTTATAAATGTGTATTTTTGGTTCAACAGATTTTCTAGTGTAACTTAATCCATTAATCAAGGAGAGATACAGTTCACTTCCGATATATGAGATTTCCTGATAAGACTTGTTGATGATAGATCAGATTTCTTTATGTGGAAAGTTTATAGGCCCATACTAGTATTAACCACAGCTATCTTGTTACACATGCTTAATCCACAAGGCCAATTCTGCAGGGTCAGTGTATAACTTGGTGGAAAGTCACCCAATCCAATAAGGGTTAATCCAGCTATTTTCACTGCAGTATTGACTGTTTCCAGAGCCAGTTAGCCTTCCTTGTTTCGACTAATACTGGTCTAGTGTTCTACAGTGAATGAAGTTGCTGTGGGAAGGTATTCTAACAATCTGTCCCGATCTGTCAAAAATTCACTGACACTTCCTGAGCCTCCACGTTATACAGAATAGTTTCTTTGAGGAAACACCAGATTCTTATGGATGAACAGACGTAAATAAAGCCCAGATACCTGCCGTGTCCTGGATGATATCAGACTGTTGCAGCATTATCCATTGAATAATTAAGTAAACAAACTGTGATCCTGTACAATGTCTCCTCTTTGCTATGTAGACAAGCTGAAATGTGCTTCCCGATGATTGCTATACCTGTTGATGTCTGCAACAATTTCATGGCAACTCGTCAAGACTATATTATCTCTTCTGAGTCACCGAATATGTGACAGTTTGGGGCAACTAATATACATCCCCATACACTTCTGCCATTGTCTTCACAGAATTTTGCATCTTGTACTTGCCAAAACTTTGGTCCTTGGGTTAATCTTTACACAACTAATTCACAAAATAAAGTCAACTTTTGCACTTTGAAGCCGTTCAAAGACTTGGGAATGATGCAGCATTTCAACAGAGGTAGCGAGAGCTGTCTGCTCACCTGGAGGGCAAGAACTGAGATTGAACCATGTGGAGTCAGGGAGCTGGGGAAAGTTCAGCACATGTAGGAGGCAGCAGATTGTCTGACCAGACCTGACACTAGTTGTTGTGATCCCAAACGACACAGCCTGTCTGCTCAGTGGGGAGCTACATATCTAATCTCTCCTGCTTTGAAATGCAACACCATCGTGCAAAATTCAAATCATGAGTCATTTCTCTGCTCTTATCCAAGTTGAATGATGTACTGACAGTCGACTCTCACTGTACAGACAGACCCATGCTGACTACCCCTCAATCTGATCGCCACTAAAAATAAGTCTGCCATATCACTCTTCAATGAGGTACACCAAGGCATAATGTAGAGAGTGTGAGCTAAATCGACATAGAAAATCTAGCTCAACTTTTAACACTTGCCCCAATACATAAACACTTGCAATAACTAGATTTTTACTGCACCAGGTGTAATCAGTCAAACGGTATGTTTTCAAGGCTTTATCTCTGGGGCCCGTTTCACAAAACTCTCGTAAGCCTAAGATCTCGTAACTTTCCTCGTAGCATTCCTGCTTTCTATGTTTCAGTATAGGAGGTACCAATGCTACGAGAAAAGTTACGAGACCTTAGGCTTACGAGAGTTTTGTGAAACGGGGCCCCTGGTCCGGCTGCAATAATACTAACAGTGCTGACATTTCAAACAGTTTCACTGATACAGATCTCAGAACTCAGCAACATATCTGGAATGCCTGAAACAAATGGAACTGAACTTTGTTAAGAATGCCTGAATCAACCAGTGAACTGCCAAGCTGAACAGATAATGAAGAAATTGGGAATGACACAAGTTTCAGTTGTTCCCTTGAATCAATGGAGTTAACTTTGTGCAGGAATGCCTTGTATGTTGAGCTGGCATGTAAACTGGTAAGTGGCCCCATTGCATAGAACAAGGCACTGAGTCAACAACAGGGAACAGGTCTAGCTGCACACATGCAGGCAGGCTATGGAGCATAGGGGCAGGTATTTACATGGTCGAGATCTATGGTCAGAGTGGGGAGGTACATCTATGGGGTAGGGAGGATCTACCCACAAGCCTTGTGCCATTGCGTGGATTAAAGATTTTTAAAAAAATTTATAAAAAGTTTGAGATGACCAACTTGATACGATTCTCAGTACAATATATCTTGGCAAGGCCAGACACTTGTGTACCCCACCCACCTGCTTTGCCATGCTCCCATGGCATGCATTAGATTAAAACACCATCTAAATATGATCATGGGTTACTGGCCTATCGATCACCACTCATAACACATACCAGTTCTTTATTGTTATTTCTACAAGTCAATTTTGACCATCAACTAAACGATCTTGACACAAATGGTGGATGATAGCAAGGAAGATGAGGTCACATAAAGAGGGTGTGGTCAAAGCAAGAACTCTCATTGGTCGATGCTTGCTATCATCTGGGAGGGGAGCAGAGGGATAAATTTTAGGGGAAGAGAGGGACTATCTTCATTGAAGAGGCCACCTAGAACGGTAGGCAGGTACATTCAATAGGGTAGGAAGGCAATGAGGGACTATTGATAGAGTAGGAAGGGAAGCAGAGGCGTCGTTTATTGGGCAAAGGAAGGACTATCTGCTTTGAAGAGGTCACATGGAGGGATAAGCAGGTACATTCAAATGGGTAAGAAGGCAATACCTGCACATAGAGATGTAATGTAGGAGCAGGGAAAGGCTATCTTTAAGAGGAAGGCCCATCTTTATTGGTTGGGACGGTTATCTACAAATATTGGAGCCATCAATAAAGCATAATAGGATTATTTACAAGTGGAGGGGCTTTCCAGAATGGTAGGAAAGGACTCTCTACATGTGGGGGTCTATCAACAGTAGAACATCTATACTGGTATGGAAGGAAGGAACATCTATTAGGTTAGAAAGAGATTGTCTACAGAGGCGGTTTCAATAAACTTGCTCATACACACTAACTACTGCATCAGAAAAATAACCAGTTCGAACAATTTGATGTTTAATAATTGTGGAATAGCAAATTGACACTGATGCTTGATATGTATTATTCAGTGACGGTACTGAACAAGACTGGAGCTGCTACTGAATTACCTCACTAAGCCTTATAAAAATGCTAAAAAGCTGCTCTCCACATTTAACACTGTCCAATCTATCTCTGTAACCACTGTTGCAGCCCTCCTGCATGGGTGAAAGTCAGGTCGGTGTGGTGGCTAATGATGGCAGGTTATGGCTCACATTTCCATTTTGAGAAGCTGTGATAACTCTTTGTTAGTCACAGATAGGGTTATCAGACAGGAGCTGTTTTGTGCCAGACTCTGAGACAGAGGTGCTCCAAGTTCACCAATCCCAACATGGAGGCATGCTACTGGGGCAAGGATGAGACAGAGCTACAATCTCAAATTAATGTACAAGGTGCCTCATATGATGAGGGTTGCAATACAGAGTAAAGGACTCTCCAATATTTGCACATCCAGTTTAGTTATGTCCAAAGATGATTGGTTGATAAAAAATATATTCTCTCCTATATATTACAACTCTATTCTTTGTCTGTCATATAGACTCAGAAGCAAACATATCCAAGAAAGCCCATGCAAGTCTAGATTTCCACAGCTTCCAAAAATGAAGAAAGTCTAAGAGCTCCTTTTCATAGTTTATTATTACAGAGCTTTGTTTCTGTAAAATATGTTCATTTTAGAGACAGACATTACTCTGAACAATTTTAGGAAATATACGAACGTTTGTCATAACAGAGAAGATCTAATACAAGACAGAGATAACACAGAAGATCTATTAAGCTGACCTTACATGTCTAGGGGTTCAACAATCCCATCTCCTTCACCCAGGACAAGTCAGTTTTCAGTTCGGGCAATCAAATAATGCACCATATAACACAGCACTATTACTAGATAATTTCTGCTTACAGTTTAAGATCAAGTACCATGTTGATTTACTCTTTTGTAATTAAAACAACAGGATTATGTCATTATAATCTGGGCAAGTGGAAACATAGTCAGGGCAAGTTGCTTTCTTGAAATCAGTTGCCCTGTGACATGTGGCTTTAAAAAACAATTACCCCCTGCATGCCTCTTTCATAACTCTCTTTGAAATAAAGACAACAGACAACAGGTAATAATTTATATTATCTGTTCCTCAAATGTATGCATTTGTGTCTATATCCAACGGATCTCCTTCAAATGACTGGACATTTAACTTCCATTATGAGAGGTGATCCATAATCATGACAATATATGTTGTTCACTGGTCGTGAGGGCTTGTGTACCCCAAGTGACCAGTGAACAACATATTTATCTTACTGAACACCTGAATTTTAATTTTGAACTGTTTGAAGCACTTCTATTGAAAGCCATTTTGCAGACGACACAAGGTAAACAGTTAGAGTTATCTCCCTTCCATCGATTTTCAGTCGCAAAACATTGGTAATTTCCATGCTTGATGCGTGATTCAAGGTTATTCAAGGTAAAAAAGTATGACCATCAAGCACCAGAAGAGTTCGGAATTCCCGGTTGTGTACAGGTTTAGAGATGTGTCTCTACTAGATTGGCACAAGCCTCTAAGGTAATAATTAATAGTTTAAATGATAATATCTAAAAAGAATAAATAACAGCCTAACTCACCATCCCCTTATACTTGCCTCTTGATATAGCAGAATTACTATACATGTATCTATGGGCTTAACCTTCAGTACAGCCTTGGAGCAAGGCTAGGTCGTAAGAGGTAGCCTGATGGATCAGGTTGTCAGGCTTGATGACTTAAATTTTGTTGAGTATTTGTTTCCATACCCCATCATAAATCAGTGCTCATATCAACCACTGATTTGTCTGGTTAGAATCGATAATCTACAGCCAAAATATTGCCTAGTGCGGTGTCAAGCAAGAAATAAACAAACCAAACAAACAAAATCCTGTAGAATGTGTTTGCACTTTGTCATGTCTTCAGGGGATAAAATGACCCATAAAACATGATTAAAGTGCATCCCTCCTTTTCAAAAGTTCCCTCCATCGCTGATCCTCCATGTTCAATGGTATACCATGACAACACGATTAGTTTCCATAGCAACAGAGAGAAGTGATGGGACACAATGTTCTCCCATTGTACTTTCTGATCTCCTTTGTTGCTGCTGAGATTTATGAATCATAATACTCACTGCAATCCCACCATTTTTCATCCATAATAAATCTGACTCAACATAAGCCACTGTGCTCCGGTTTTAGTTTCTGGACATTTTATCTCAAATCAATAGGGATAAAATGTGCATGGAGAGAATCAGAACAAAACTGTAATAAAAAGGGTTTGCAAGAGCATATTAAACAAATTTCAGAATCTCATCACTTAACATAAAAATACAAATTGTAAAAACTGCTTATCAGGGGCTATGCCAAGACCTTTTAATTGGACTTATGTCATTTTTAGTTGTTTTGTGGTCCTTCAGTGAAAATCTGAGAAATGCGATATGTTATCTACGCCAGTGCATGAAGAATAGTTTCATAGCATTTTTAAATTTGATTCCAGACTAGAAATTCCAGTGACACATGAGACGCTCTTTCCTGTAGCACACTGGCTGAGCTAGACTTCCAGAAGAAAGTGAAAATGGTCAGTAATATTTCAGTAATTACACCTGTGAAACAGACTTTTATAACTAAGTTTTTTACTTCAATGTAAGTGATCTGATTTTGCCATATAAGCAGCATTGGTTAAGCTGGTCTCATAGGTCCTGTAATTAATAATGTTTGCAGTATGACATTATTGTTTGCACATTTGTTGTTTGTGATTTCACAATTTTTATATTTGCACATTTCATAGTTTAGGGGTTTTCAGATTCTGTAAACCTATTTCGGGAGAAACTGCCTTGCATACTCTTCAGGTCCGTTGCTTCACATTCAGTGGCCACGTTACATGTTACTTTCGCCGGGTAACTTTTTTCTGTAAGAAATGAAAGAAGCTTAATTTTTTAGAAGTATCACCATCTTTGCCAAAATATTAGCTTCTTATACTAAGAAGACCCGCATAATTAAGATAGTGATGGCCAAGGCAAGGAAAACTTCAATGATAAACTTGCACCAAAGGTGACATCTCAACAGATTTTAATCTTCTTTTTTTTATCCATCCCTTATGTTCTTAAATCAAATTCAGTTTGACATCCTTTAATCCTCTATTGCAGGACTTGCTTCTGATGGAGATCTTGCAACTTTTGGATGTCAGGAATATACTGGAGGTCAGGCATCAGTTGGAGATGAGGGTCTGTTGAACGTTATGTGTATAATGGACTCCAAGCAGCAATGGGCAGACAGGAAGGTCAGGTCAGGGGTGTATTGGAGGTCATACATGTATTTAAGGTCATATGTATACATGTATTAGAGGTCATGTGTGTGTATGTTGTTAGACATCTATTGCAAGATCTGAGATATTATTAAGTGAGATATTATCAGACTGTTGCCATGTTTAGCAATGCAGTTGATTTGCCTTGACCATTACCATCTTGCCCATGGGCAAGTGTTAGTGTATTATTGAGTGAGTATGGTTTCACGCCAATTTTCGCATTATTCCTGCTAATATGGCAGAGGACACCAGAAATGGGCTTCACAAATGGTTAGTTTACTAAATTAGTGGAATCTGGGTCTAGCAGACCAGAAAATAGATGATTTCCATTGCTTAAAGAATCATAAAAAGGAAAGACTGTGCCCTGACACATATCCCAGGTTAAGAAATTTCAAATTCAACACATGCTTCGGGCTTCCATAAGGGCAAATACTGTCTATTCAAAATACATCAATATAATAAATAATGTTCCAAAAAGTATAATTTCTTTAGAGCCCCTAACCAGCAAACAGAAGAAGCTGGAAAACAAGCTTTCCGAAAGACAAACCAAGCTTCACTGTGAATGCAACAGTGGCATAATTGTTTTTCAGGTATATTGCCTTTAATAGCAGTGTACTCATACTTCACACCACAAGTCCATTAGTGGAAGAGCTCCACAGAAGGTAATAGACCCTAAAATGTTCTATAAAACTTTGATAGTTTAATGGCTTCCATTTGGAATAATCTCTTAAGCAGACATGGAACTTGGTGGCATTTGACATTTGGGAGATATGACCAGAATTGAAACAATTCCAAAATCTATTAAAAGAACGAAACAAATTAGAACCAAATACGTTGTAGAATTCTGAAACTGGCAACATAAACCCCATTTTGAGAAAAAGAGGATTTTATTACGACAAAGTCTTTCTGCGATGTTCATCTGAGTTTGTTGATCGACTTTTCATTTATGGTCGGCGGTTGATGCTCAGTGGGACACGACAGGATATGATTATATTTCTGGACCAGACATGGTAATGGCTGCATCAGTAAAAGCCATTGATTGCTCAATGTTGATGATCAGGCTTCACTTTTAGTCTCCCATTGCTCCATTCATAACCCACCGTTTCCAGGTTGTGTAACCGTTGAGATATATTGGGTTCATTGAATATGATTCTATGCCCAGTGTCATTTATCTGAACACTGGAGGTCATGACCGTGAATATGCAGCAGGAATGATCTTTCATGGAATTGGGCTCGATGAAAAATATTGGCCCTAGTAAAACAGATTTCAAACTTATAGCAAGGCTGGAAGCAATTCCAATAGACATTCAGACCAGTTAACAAGTAATGCATTGATTATGAAGTTGTCTGGTCATCTAAAGCCATAATTGGGAATCCAAAATTACAAGCAACACTAGTGGCCACAATTCCCATCTAATCCACACTAGTTGCAGGCTATTATTAAATTCATAGTGGTTGCCATAAAAACACCCAGCCAGATTAGAACCATTCAACCCACACTAGTTGCTGATGAGAACCATCCAACCTAAAATAGTAGCAGACTAGAACCATCCAGCCCACACTAGTTGCAGACTAGAACCATTCAACCCACACTAGTTGCTGATGAGAACCATCCAACCTATAACAGTTGCAAACTAGAACCATCCAGCCCACACTAGTTGCAGGCTAGAACCATTCAACCCACACTAGTTTCAGATTTGAACCATCCAATACACCAGTGTTCACGAATGAGCGTCTGACCCTCTGACAAATCTGGCACATTTACCCACGGTCAGACAGAAGTCCCCAACCTGCTGGCCCCATGCAGTGTCTGACTGAATGTATCACTTTGTCTGAAGTTGTTATTTCTGGCATGTTAGAATTGTTCACTGTTTATGAATTTATGTTTATAATGTTTGTCATTATATAATGTTAGTAATTTCAATGCCAATTATGAGAAATGTTAAATCTGAAATGTGTGTTTAATTTTACTCTGTGGGTCCTGTGAATTTTCAGTCGGTCAGATACTGTGAGACTGTGAAACTTCTGAAACTTACAGGACCCAATGTCCTGTTACTTTGAAACACCATTCATGAACACTGAATACACTTTTGTCAATGATTAGAACTACCCAATCCACACTAATTAACAATTAAAACCATCCGATCCACAATAGTTGCAGATTACCATTCAATCCACACTGGCTGCCAAAGACACCATCCAATCCATTTAAGTAGCAAATGACAACCATCCAATCCACACTAGCTGCCATATACAACCATCCAATCCACACTAGCTGCCATATACAACCATCCAATCCATGCTAGAGACAGATTACAACCAATCTACTGTGGTTACTTCTCATATCCATCTTAGGCACAGTTAACTTGCCACTTGAGTCCATTTTCCTAGTTATCAGTGCCAACATGGCATTAACCCAAATCAGCTACTCACTACAAACAATATAGCAAGGAGTGAGTATTCCACATGAGTTCTGTAGGGGTTGGAAAAGAAACCACTGAAAGAGATATGCTATATGATACACGGGTCAACCTGCATAAGCTCTTACACAAATCTCATGTGAATTGCAGTCAGTAAGACCTTCAATGAATGGATTCTACAAATGTGAGTTGTACATTAACACACTAAAAACTGTCAGTACAGCTTCAGTGAATAGATTCTACAAATGTGAGTTCTACATTAACACATTAAGAACTGTCAGTACAGTTTCAGTGAATGTATTCTACAAATGTGAGTTGTACATTAACACACTAAGTACTGTCAGTACAGTTTCAGTGAATGTATTCTACAAATGTGAGTTCTACAATAACACACTAAGTACTGTCAGTACAGTTTCAGTGAATGTATTCTACAAATGTGAGTTCTACAATAACACACTAAGTACTGTCAGTACAATTTCAGTGAATGGACTCTACAAATGTGAGTTCTACATTAACACATTAAGTACTGTCAGTACAGTTTATAATCACAAACACTGACAATACTTAGCAAGGCAGTTTGTTCCATTCATCTAACTGTTCAATATATTTGATTAATACAATTTGCCAAAGTAAACAGTCATATGCATCCTCTGGTTCAATGGCTTTCACTTCTCTTGCAAAGCACCTCAGGTTGATGACGGACATGCAAATAGGCAAAGAGGTACTGAAGAAAAAAAAGATGCAATGATTTCAAGCTACACAGAAATTATATGGGGATTTACTATTTGGCATTTTGCCTGAAATAGCAGAATATATCAGACGCTCCAGAGAAAACCTCCGCTCCCAGAGTTCCAACCCTTCTGGCATGTGCTATGCATAAGATAGCAGGCCTTTTCATCCTGATGTTGAGAGTGGTTCCCAGGATATATTGGTTGATGATGCAAAACCGGTGTGAAATTTATGACAGAAGATAGCATGTAGGTTGTTATCTCGTATCACTTGGGTGTACAGAAAAACTCCTATTACTCACAAACTGGCACATTTGCTTGGACTTTTTTTAGAATAATGGATTGTACATGGGAAGTTGGGGTTCTTTTTTTTAAAAAGAAAAAAAAAAGTTCCAACCATTTCAATCTTCATTTATTTCCAATATTATTATTCAAATTCTAGCATTACTTGGGGAAATAATGACTAGCAATAAAACTACATGTACTTCACATAACACATGAAGGGATTAGGTATCTCAGGTGGAAAAAGTAGACAGATGAAAAATGTATCTGTTGTCATCACTTTGGATAAATCTGTCAATAGGACTGTGTTTAATTCAGACAGTTTAATTCAGACAGAACTGATGATCTGAGACTTGCACAAAATGCTTAGATAATTTAGCAAAGTAAATACAGTGTCTATTCCTAATGCACAGTCTGACAAATTCTGTTTATGTGAAGATCAAAAGTCAAAGAAGTGTAAGAAATGGATATATAAATCTTCCGTATACACATACTTAAAATATCATTTTGCCAATGAAATCAATTATTTTTCATGCGTTACAGAGTCTTTTGATAAATTATACACAAAACAACAACAGAAGACAGCTTCATTTTCAGGACTTGAAGAAGTGAAAACCTGCAAGAGTAGAGTAGCTAGGAAGTCTGCATGAATTAGAGGATAGTTATACACACTTTACACAAAAAGTGCCACAATCATTTCCAACAACTTGTTGAATGGTTTTTAGACAATTTTCAGTTGAATTCAGAGTGATTGTATGTGATAATAGTAAGAGAGCTTTTTATGTTTGTGGTAAGGAAAAGTAACATATGCACAGGAATAAATCTTCACAATGGTAAAGATATTATTTTCAATATATAAGAAGTTTCAATATTGTCTCCATATGTTTCAAACTTTCATAAAGGAAATTGGTTTAAATGTTCACAAGCATGGGCCAGAAATGACAAAAATAGTACTTTAAGCAAAAAATGATTTTGTCCAGATATCCATTACCGATTCTCTGTGATGTAAGCAGTGCCCTCCAAACTGATCTACACTTCGACTGATTGCCAATACTTTACTGATGTAGCCTTTGTTGTGACTGGTGTGACGGGGACAGTAGATCTCTATGTGAGTGTCCATGATGGAACACTGCCAAGGAATGATGAGACTAAAGGGTTTGTTGACCAACAGAATGAGAAAAAGTGCTTGTGCACATTCCACCAGGAGATATATGTTTGAAATAAGACATTCAGTGAAGCTATCTTGACAACATCAAAAGAGGTTGTGTTGGAAAATTAGATTGCCCTCAGTCCCTTGCACAAAGTCATCGTTTCACTACAAGTTTCGCAATGCCATCAAAGCACTCACTATTGATACTCAAGGAAAAAATGAAAAAGGGATGTTTAAAAAAAAGTGTCACAACTACTGATATATTATATCATTGACGATATACAGAGTTCAAAAGTAACTACCAGGAAAAGCTGACACGGATTTGCATTGGTTGTTGGGTTTTATGTCACATCAGCATTATTTCAGCCATACAGCCAACATCAGATTACCGTAGATTTTGTTAGGTGTTAGCTGATTGGCCAAAGTGCCCTGCCATTCTACATTATCATTTGCCATTAAAAGTCAGCTCATTAATATCGCATGAATCCGTCTCTATTCTCTAGACAACTTAGGATTCAGACTTTTGAATGTCCACTTGGATCATCCTATCCCCTTGTTCCTGCAGGGCTATGAGAGTGATATGCCAGATATGTTCAGTGGGAGATAAGTTCATGGCAGGGTGGTTATGTTCTCCTGATGTATGTACTCAGTAACAACACTGTACTTGCATTGTCATCCTGAAACACAAAATGATGTCCGTGCCTCCAGGATTTTGTCTAGGAAGTGGTGCCCACTGGCACATCTGTGAATGACATGTAAAAGTATTTTGCCAGTCATAGTGATGCCATCCCGCTCAGTTACTATGCCATTCCTAAAATGATTCTTATGAAGGCATGAAAATGCTGATTCTGTCTATGTCACACTCTGTTGCACCTGATAATGAAGTACAAAGTAAACCTTGATTCATCTGGAAACATGTTTGCTAGACAACAACTGATGCAGCACTGCTGTTGTTGATACCAAAGATGTCAATAATTTGAAGGTCCATCGGTTGTGGTATAACACAAAGATGACGGGCATGCCTGTTCCTAATGTGTCTGATTACAAATAGTCTGTCCACTCACTGTAACACCTATAGCTCTGTGATATTCATCTTCAAGTTCAGAGGCACTTTGACCAAAGTTCTGTTGGCCAGTTGTCGTCCTTCGTCAACCACATCAACATATCTCATTGACATTATTGGGTATTTGTTTGTCAATATCATCATTATAATCTGCTAATTACTGACCATGAAATATCTAGTCTGTGCCACAATGCTTTCTCTAGTTCCAACTTAAAACAAGCTATTGCACATAACTGTCCATGACGTGACAGAAGCTGTATGTGAAAAAAATGTTGGAGATAAAAACAATATCAGAACAACCTTCAGTCCAGCTTTCATCACCGAAATGTACACAATCACATGCATGTTTGCATAAACAGGAATGGACTAATCATTTTCAAGATCTAGATAATTTCACTGTTTGGCAGCTGACTTTCATCCCATATGTCAAGATTTCTTCCAAAATTGGTAAAGACACAGAAAAATGTCCAATCAAAAGTTGAGAAAATCATAAGATGTCCTAAATAACTTGAGTTTCCCTACATCCTTATTGCTGTGCTGTGAGCAGCACAGTGAGTAGAAGTTAATCTACACAAACATATTTTCATTGATTCTCATCCTGTGACAAAGTCATGCAATGTACATGTACATAACTTGTGATTATGACCAGAAAGTTAGTACAAGTTGTTTGACCTTGTTGCTATCAAATCTTTGAAGGGCATTTAGAAGCACAAGAAAAGCAAGATTTTTACCTGATGAAGGGTTAAGCAATCACTCTGAAACATCATGATATTCACAATAACTGACATCCATCAATCTTGCTTTTGTTACTAAAGAATATTTGATACTTACAATATGCAATGTGAATCCATTACTAAGTAGAGTTCATCAGTTAAGGTAATACTTTACAATGGTCCACCTTTAACATTGATTCTAAAGCTCTGGTTCATTATGTAAGCTTTTCTCACTTTAACCTCCACTCATTGTCAAACTGCATGCTTTTGATCTGCACAGCATTCCCTATCCCAGGGTGAATGGCAAATTCTATTGTCTCTTTGGTGCTCCAAGCTGACCCTAGTGTGACCTATGTGTTTGGCTACATATACTGATCATACATGAATGGTCAGCTTCTTTCAACAACTACCAAAGAATCAGCATTTTAAAAGATTGTTCCAGTGAATAAACCAACATCATAAGGCATCCACTGAGAGATATCAATCAAACCAATGAGCATGAAGAATGAAATTAATGAACCAAAAATAGTACCAGGAAGGTCCCGGTTTGTGTGGCAAGCAATCAAATTCTGTGCAACTGTTATGAAATTTGTTTTGTAATAGCTAGAACCTTTACACGCATAAACAGACAGTATAACAATCTTTATCCAGTCAATTTTATTCTTCACCCATGAATCACAGTAGACTGCCATGTATAACTGATTGGTTGTTGTTTAATGTTGCACTCAGCAATAATACAGCTATCCAGCGATCAACAGCATGAGCATGATCTTACACAATTTCAATATAAAATGTGTCAACTAAGTCTGTGAACCTGACCACCCAATCCTATTAGTCACCTCTTATGACAAACATGGGTTGCTGAAGACCAGTGCTAACCATTACTAACCCAGATCAACATGGGTCTTGTTTGTGTAAGATGATCCCCCTCAGCCCCTGTAAGACTTTACTTTAAAATCAACACATATGTTAATTCCCTGTCTACAGATGCAACCATGAACAAAGCCCATTATCCCTAGTGATCCTTATATTTCCAATGAAAACAAGTTTGTGTCACAACATTTTCTTATACCATGCTCAACTGTGTAGAACTTCATCATATCTTGTCCACTTGTATGTCATACAACCAGGTGCTTATCTGAGTGCACCACTAACGCTCGAAGTCCACATTCCAGGAATAAAAGCTCAAAGTCAAAACAACAAAGATAATCTAGATCCAGGTGATGCAGACATCATGTTACTGATAAACCACTTTTAGTACCAGTTATTTGACACCTAAATCCAATCTACAGAAAAGTATCTTGATACGACCATGGAACACCAGTAATAAACACAGCTGCTACATCCATGCCTACACCCTCATGCAGTGTGTCATGGTTACATTTCACTACTTTCCAAAATAAACAACGCTGGAGGACTACAGGAAAGGTAACAGTAACCCCTGATGTACCTGTGCCCTGTCTGTGCCCACCATGGGAGCTGGGGTCACGTTTCTCAGGATAGTAGTCTTCAGAGGTCGTGTCAATATACACCATCTGTGGGTACCTCCATTACCTGACACTCACACTGTGTTACATTACAATGGATAATGCCTAACTTCTATCTGGTTTATTCATTTTTGTGTTAAAATCTAAGATCATAATATAAATAACATCATTTTATGATATTTAACTGGGATCATATTGAAGAACTGGAAATACAAAGACAAAGCAAAGTTGTGATACAGTGTTTTGGAAAGTTTTCCTTTATTTTCTTACATTGTTTGGAAAAGAGTTTTATTACAAGTTATGAGCAATATTGGCTGTTTATGCTATAACAGACTTGGCAGGAGTTCAAACTTATATTTTAATTAGAAAAGTCTCAAATTATAACCTGAAATGGGCATAAAAACATATTTGCATATGGTACTGATTTTGTTAATACTTGTCAGTAATCATTAAAGTTTATGTTAATGAACTGTGATGAAGTAGAAAGTGACATATTTCAGTATTAAAATGCTTTAAGCTACAACATACACGGCATCAGCAATGCAAGTTATAAAACAAGATGGTTTGATGTCCTTTTTCACAATGGTTGTTTCATTGGTCATTAAGAAGGCATATTTATCAGAATCAACAGCAAGTTATTATTACCTCAGGACAACAAGAGTGATGTTCTAGACTCAAAATAACTGATGATGCAGCCTTAACGTCTCGATTGTCATGTGAAAACTGACTTGCTACCATGGAGGAAGGGAGAATGGATCACATCGATTCAGCAATTATAACCCTCATATCAAATTGATACTAACTTAAAGACAATGTCAGTTCTCAGGCAAGGATGCTAAATACTTGTCAGGTCACTGCAAAAAGTATTTTCTCAAATTATTGGAGATATGTTCTGAGGAAGATATACCTGTATCAACACAATAATTGTCTCTGCATAATTCCCATAAAAGCTGTTGTAATCACCTCATGACCTCCTGTTTGAAATTATGAAAGTCCTATGTTGATTTAAGAAAAGGTATTATATTTGTATTAAACGTTTTGTACTCTATCCCTTGAGATGGCTTGTCCAATAAAATATCCTGAATCTTTGCATCATTGTATCATACTACCAGAAAAGAACAACATACATTGTACCCATGTGAAACACAGAACCTGCATGCTTAAACTAACTAATCTCTGAAATGAACATATTTTACAGAAAAAACTCAAAGTTAAAAAAAAAAATAAGATGTGGAAATCTAGACTTGCCATGCTTTCTACATTTGCGAGGGCTTTCTCAGATATATTTGCTTCAGGGTCTGTATGACACAGTCTACCTGCATGCTGCACATGACAAGCCAGGTGCTTTAACCACAGGACTAAGCAACCATTCTTAATATAAAAAATTTCCTTGCCTTCATTTGCCTGGCATTTGTCTTGCCACCAACTCAACATATACCAATTAGCCAAGCCACCTTTGACATTTCCCCTAGTATAAACGAGTGGTGATAACCCTTTTGTTTCCCCTTCTACTATGGTGCTGCCTGATACAGAATCACTATCAGGAACACAGATTAACAACATTTCCGTTTTCAGGGGAATGACAGAAATGATTTCTCAGGACCAATAATCAGATGTATTGTCAAGAACACTTAATATGAAAACATAGGTATGTACACAACTGCAGTTTATTCCTGAGCCTATTATTAACAGAAGGTACAGCAGGGTGAAGAGCCTCCATAAGTAGATGCCAGTACGTGACCATGATCATGCTGCATGTTTTTAATTGGACTGGTGACATAGTAGTTTCTCACAACTGCTCCTAATGGATTCCTCATATTTCAGCAAGAGCCTTGTCATGGGTGATCATCAGCTGATATGAGTACATGTCCTGAGATATGAACAAGATGTACCAGGTACAAACAAATGAGCAAGAGATTCTGGTTTTATGTCGCTTTTAGCAATATTCCAGCAATATCACAGCAAGGGACACCAAACATGGGCCGCTCATGCTATAGTGAAATCAAACCTGGATCTTCGATGTAACACTTAGACAACTAGGCTTCATTACCCTCTGTTACATGTAGAAGCACATACTTTAACAATAATGGCAACATATTTATTGTGTCATGCCTTAATGTGATTACCATAGTTAATGCATCAGTGTGTAAATAGATTTTTGTTCTCAAGTCGTGGAGCAGTATACAAACAAAGGTGCTTGTGAGGTGCTAGTTTACATCTTATCCAAATGGGTTCCCACTGACAGCTGGGTGAACAGACATATACAGTCATCTCTTGCCATCGCAAGGGTCTTGAGGTCCACAGATGACCCCCCACGTTATTAGGCGTCAACTAAGCTGGAAATCGCGATCAGCTGTGCACAGATGATTTGGTCCAATGTACCGGTGATTCAGGTAAAAACGATCCGATATTATTACATCAAAGAATTTCTATTCCATGATCAGAATATTTTATATATTAAGCAGTTATTGTAACACATATATTATATATTGCTTTTGTGTTAGTATATAATGCATGTTCTCTGCAAACATATTTAACATAACAATGAACACAGGCCATTACCTGTCTTGATACATTTTACATAGGAGATTTACACGCTGACTTCCCGTGGTACTTGCAACTTTGTTGGCCATTCAATTGTTAAAAATGACTTCAATGAGTCAATAACTCGGGTCTCAGAATACATGGATTGCAAGGTTGTAATTTATTCATAGTTGTTAAGAATAATGTGAAATTGGTGCTATCACGATTGTGGTAAGCAGAAGTTGTTGCGCATATGTAATGGGGTAATGCCATTCTCTCACTGTGTCTCCATTGTTTCTGTCAACAGTTTTAATGAATAGATATTTGGATTGAATTTAATCAAACAAAATGTGTTTTCTGACACCATACGTTCTTGGATGACTGCGCTTAATCGCGCTATAGCACGTTGTGTTGCATCACGTCGACATTGTAAGTACTTGTCATAATTCTACTGATGACATGTCTTGTCTTTCATAATTTACTACTACGATGTTGGTATGATTATTATTGAGAAAACCCTGCATGTTTGAAGCATCTGAAACACAATGGATATGTACGATAAACACTGTCAGTTGCCATCTGCACTGAATTTCACTAGTTTACGTTATTTACCAGAGTGCAACAGCAGACTTGTTGATGAGCTATTTTCGATTTCATGAAGGGGTGGGATTGCAGTTCAATTTTTTTTAAGAGAGACACGGATTACCCCGCGGTTTAACCAAATCTGCGGTATCGTGAAGCACGTTATTGCGAGGAATGTCTATACTTGTAAGACACAAAAGTCACAAAACATTGATATATGCTAGATGTCTACAAAGTGCACATAAAGTGAATACAGATACATGCAAATTTCACATTTTGCTAATGTCAGCATTTTGCCTTAATGGCACATGGGTGCTTCTACATACCGCAAACCAGACAGTAAAATCAGTGCTGTCACACATGATGCACGCTTCTACAAATGCATCAGGAAGCAGCACCTCAACGACCTCCTCGCCAAATCTACAGATCAATATAAGTGGCTGGTCATCTCAGTTGTAATTAAACTAATGAGTACTGGACATTCCCGCCACAGGAAGTCATTTTGAGGCTGTATTGATGAAAGAAGTGGACAATAGGTTAGCTGAGGTCAATTCAGGTCAGTTCCCGAAATGATTCCCATTTCCCATCACATGGGGATCGATACTTTCTCCCTGTAGTAAGTGACCAGCTTATCATGTTTGAAACATGGTGGTCAGCTGACCATGTGTGAGTCAATATTATCATGTTGTACATGACGTGTTTCATTCATTACTTTTCATGTCTTGCATATGTTACAAGACATTGATGAAAGAATGCAAACAATCCTGATCAATAAACAAGAGTATGTTGGTAACTTTCTACAACATTTGTAACTTTTAAAACAATGGCTAGAAATTTATAGTTTAATACTGTACCTGAATTGTATTAACTAGAAATACAATTTCTAGAGGAAGTCACCATGGAATATATGCATGACTGAATACTATATTGTCTCAAAGAGTTCAGATAGACTACTTGTGACTTCTGACACTAGTCCCAAGACCTTAAAATAGACTGTGAATCTCCTATTGGAATTATGTTATAATGAAGAACCTAAACATCCGTTTTAAGAAATGCATCTGAAAATTGAGACCAAGATCAAGGTAAGTCTGTCATTGAAACTACAAAACATAAAATTACAATATGGCACCTAAACATGTCAAAATGTGACTATGACAAACAGCCCCAACAAATATGATGGCCCACTAAACAAATGCAAGCAAAAATGAATAAGGACAAGTCACAATAAAAACATGGTGATCTGAATAATTGTAGACATTTACCAGTCTCTTATGGTACCTTTGCAATGATGATGGCTATTTGCCATACTGGTCTGAAAACTTTCATTAATGTTTGAATTGTCCTACAGTAATGTTTGGTAAACCAGTATTTTCTTAGCATCAGTTGCGCTGGCTACCATACAGCTATGTTGTTATGTTTGTTGTTTAATGCCACATGAGCACTAATCTAGCTATGTGACAACGTCCCAAAAATAATCGGTTCTTAGCAAGACGACATTGGCTGATATCATGAGATGGGTACAATCAAGTTGAAGAGCTTGACCACCCGATACATTTAGTTGCCTCTTGAGACCAGCATGGGTTGTTGGCAACCTCTTGCAACCCAAAAAACCCTGGGGATAGTGTTGAGAAGCAGAGGAGAAGCATGCACCTACCTTTCAGAAGTTGTTGATGCTCACAGTGAGATGGAGATGACCTGCTTCTCTGCCAATCTTCCCATCAATGTCATTGCCAATTTCTGCAACAAGCACAAGACTTGGATGTAGCCAATGCTTCTGGCCAGAGTGAAGGACATATTCTAATTCCCTGGTATGGGAGGGGGAGGAGGGAATGGGCAAGCAAGCATGGTTCTCTGGGCATATCAAACAAACCCAGCCTCTATCTCATGTCCCTAATCAGTGTATCAGTCTATCAGAAGAATCCTAGCTGTGGGCTAAATGGAGGGTACAGATTTTCACGACTTCCATGGTGTTGATAAAAACTGTTCACTGAACTGCCTTTCAGCATTGTAATTGGTAGACAGCTCTTCTTAGTGAAAGTCTATGTGTCAATAATCACAGTAGAGCAGTCACAAAATTCAGCTGCCTCCAAAAATGTTTCACATGCATATGTATGTATTGAGCTAGAGTATGTTGACTGAATAATAACATAGCCCAATGTGTAGATTACACAATTCTAAACACAATGTGCAGAATGCTTACTTGAGACAAATATGAACACAAAACATAAATCATATGTATAAATATGTACATAAAAGCTTGCTTAAAACAATCATATGGACTTGTATGCTTTCACGGTTCTGTACTTACTGCAAAGGCATATGTTGTGCTAAAAGACCACATGCTTAGTCATGCTCAACATGCTTTCATTCTTATTTCACAAAAACACTCGAACAAAAGGTTCCAGCAAATATTTCAGTCATGACTGTGAGTGAGTCAACATTGCTTTACACTTCATCAGCAACTTTACAGGTATTCACAGTGATTCATTCATGTGAGAAAATAGATAGAAAATCACATGAATAGTAATTTACAGTACCCAGCCTCTAAACAGAGATATATTACATTCAAGCTTGTTTCCTACCTCATCCATCTTGTGTCCCAACATTTACCTCCTAATTAATCTTTATGCAGAACATGTGAAGAAAATAACTTCTCAAATCAAATACCTAAAAACAACCTGTAGGTCTGCAAAAATCATGACTGATGACCATGTTCAACTTAAAGAGACTGTTTATGTTATTGTTTGTGTGTTTCCCTGAGATGAATATCTCTCCAACCTGGCTTGTCAATCACACAAGGATCAGTGTATTGAGTGTGGCAGGTGCTTGCTGGTCTTGTTCATCAAATAATCACACAGGCAAGCCAATCACTGCCTCTTCTTCTTATCTTGGCATGCTTAAATGAGCTGATACTATGTTGAAGCAAACACTGGTATTTTGCCTGCCCACTTCTAAGACATTTCATCAACCAGGTTTGAAAACCGATATTTTTCTTTACAAGCACTTAACTCATTTGCAAAAATATTGATTTATTGCTTTGTTTTTTCATGGTAAGAAATGGTTTAAGGGTAATAAACTGCTGCACATAGTTTTATGATGTTTTCCTAATACTTTTATTTAAGGCAAAATGACTTTGTGAAGACAAATATGTTATGAAATAACCTTTAGCTTCAAAGTTCTTGATAATGATAAGGCAAACAGATGAAAACTGATATAGTAATACGCACACTTACACCTTACTGCCATGGGAATCACACTCAGAATATTTTGAGGTGAAATACATCAAAAATGCTGTTACCAGCATGGAAGGGCTTGAGACATCAATAGGTGTATGTGCTTGTTTGATGTTTATGGCTCATGGTATCAAGAACTCTTTCATGTTATGCCCTGCCTTCCATGCAGAAATTGCTTGGACTGAGACATTGAAAAGTTACAGCTGATTCAGTAGGTGAAATGTTTTAGTTCACTTTTACTTATATCAAACATCTTGGCTTCCCTAGTTATAAGGGGTTACCATTCATTCTTAATCGTAAATATGACTAGGGATGATCATTACAACTCTTATTTTGAACAAAAGTAGCACTAAGATAATTTCAGCGCTGAAACAATGAGTGCCATAACAAGTATTCAATTAATAACCATACTATTTTCAGTAACAAAGGCGTCCGGTGTAGATTTGGCCTTCAGCAAGCCAAGCTTGTTGCCATAAAAGGCAACTATGCTTGTCGTAAGAGGCGACTAATGAGATTGGGTGGTAAGGCTCGCTGACTTGGTTAACACGTGCCATTGGTTCCCAGTTGCATGGATCAATGCTCATGCTTTTGATCACTGCATTGTCTGGTCCAGACTCAATTATCTACAGATGACTGCCATATAGCTGCAATATTGCTGAGTGCAGCATAAAACTAAACTTACTCTCTCACTTTTCAGTAACAGCATGGTATGCCATGAAGCTATTGCTGAATTACTACCTGACTCCTTTTAAATACTATCTAACACTGGTCTCGTCAGCTGCGTACAAAATGGTCTTTGAGAATTAGGGGAACTGTTCGGTTGCTTTGTTTCTTGTTTCACACCATAATCAATACTATTCCAGCTCTATGGTGACAGTCTGTAAATAACTGAACCTGGACCCGTCAATCCAGTGATCAACAACATGAGCATCAATCTATGCAAATGGGACATGATGACATTAAGTCTGACCACCCAATCCTATAAATCACCTTTCACAAGTATGGGTTACTGAAGACCAAATCTAATCCTGACATTTAAACATAATAAAATGGTCTTGTCATGAAACTTTGCAGATTCTGCAAATGCCCTTCAGTGTGCACCGAAACAAATCATCGAAAATGACAACTCAACCTATAAAGCTGAACAAAATAAATGCAATAAAAACAAGCCCACAAAGCCGTAGTTCAAATAATTCACTAATTTTCCCATAGTGCTGTGGGAAAAAAATGGTTTCAACAGCTATGCTGCACTGCGCTCATAATGCATGTACAGTGAACAGGTTGGCAGAGCTTGAAACAGTATGCCCTCCTGGAGTATGAGGTCGGCAGCAGTAGTCTAATCTTCATTGTGTGCACAAGCAAGTAATCTATTCATTACATAATAAAAACCCATGTTTATTGTGATAAGCAGACTCTGTCACAGAGGAAACTCAATGTCTGGTTTATCGACACTTATATGTCTGCCAGTCTGTCTGCTAATGACAATATGTAATGCACATATTCAATCACTGACCACATGCAATTTGAAATTAACACCTATTGGGTTTATAAGCCATAAACAATGAGCCAGGTAAATGAGCTAGTGGCCAATGAAAAGGCTTCGTCACACTTGAGTGCACACTAACTTGTTCTGACAAGGTTCATTTCAAGGAAGGTAAACCCAAGTACAGAGTACTTATTATTTTGTTTATTTGTTTTTTGATAAAAAAAAATCAGCAAAGGATTTTATATATTTGTATTGTGTTTTAATTATTATATTGATTTTTTGGTTGCATGTGACCTTTAAAGTTAACTGAAGTTACTTTCACTCAAACACACAAAAAGCCAGAAAAAGTATTGTCAATATGGTGACATAATCCCTCCCCAGCAAATTATCAAATCAAACTTAAAAAGTAATGAAAGTGAAGGCCATAACTTAAGATAAAGTTAAATGTCCACAAAAACAAGACCAGTCAACCTCTCTTGATATCTTGCTTAGTTGTTCAAACCTACAAATATTTTCAAAGCTAACTTTGACCTTGGCATGAGTGTCTTAGTGTATGAAATATGCAAAAACAGTACTAAAGAAAGTGAAAATCACATGAAGGTCACAAAAATCAACTGGACCTTGCACCTTCCCTAGATGAAACTTGGTGTCAAATATATAGAACATCAAGCAAATGGTTCTTGAGGTATCTCGCTGACAATCTTGACATGCACGTTAACATGCTGAAATCTTCAAAGTGTCACTATGACTTTGAACATTATGTGAAGGTCACCAAAATCGAATGGGCCCTGCATCTTCCCTAGATAACAAATGCATGGACAGTCAACAAGAAATGCAAGCATTAAGTTCAAAGCAGTATCACAAAGCACACACGTTATAAGCATTATTATATGACTATATGCTTTATATGCTTGTCTTAAGACTTGAATAAATGGATTGAGAGGTCAAGTTGGGTGAGAAATCATGGACTCAGAGATGCTTGGACAGATGCTCACGATGTCAGTCACAGGTTTGTTTGGTTCAAGCTAACCATGTTGCTGAGTAAAACAAAACAAGCAAATACATGGGAGTTACCTTATGCTGCAAAATGCAACCTCCCACTTAACAAAATCAAACTCAGAACTTCAGAAAGTTTAATTGAAAAGAGAATGGCATTCACATCATGCTATACAACATATAATACAGTATTCAACGTTAAATTCTGCATTCTGTCTTCATGGGCTCAGCATTATGCACATTATGAACACATGGTAAAACCAGTAAGATACCCATACCCTCTGTTCATGGATATGAGAATAGATCCACATTGCATTTCTTTAACTGTTTTAACTGAGTGTGAAGTAGATTACAGTGAAATATTTCACAGGAATGTTTATAAGTCTTTCCAACATAACCCAACATGGGCATAATAAATACAACATGACTTCTTGTGATCTCCACATTAAACAATTAACAACAATCACCATCAGTTGGCCAGCAAATCCCCTGTAACTAACAAGACAGTTTTCTAAAAAGCAAACTATGCTTGCAAATAACTCCAAAGTACCACTAAAATCAGTTTGATGTAACCATACTTCATAATTCATGTTTCAACAAGAAGACAAAGTCATCAATATTCCCTGCAAATGGCAAAATACTCATGAATGTGTCTGCCAAATTATGCCAAATGTATTGGTGTTTATATGGTAAAGTAGAAGAAGAGTACGGAAAGGTTTTTAAGTGCTGCTCCAGAAAGGAGCTCTACCACCAAATTCAAACCCAAACTTATTGTCATGGAAACACAAAAAATATTTTATTCTAAATTTGAGTTGGTGAAGAAATAATGAATGGTTTTACAAAACTACCAAAAGGCACCACCAGACCTAATTATGTGCCAAGTTTGGTGAAGAAATAGTGAACAGTTTTAAAGTTCAATTCCAGAAAACAGCACAACCACCAAATTCAGCTGAAGTCAAATTTGTTGCCATGGAAACACAAAACGTATTTAGTACAATACCACATGATCAACTCTCATAATAGTTTTAGCTTCACTCAGTAATATTCCAGTTTTATGACAGCTGTCTGTAAATATTTGAGTCTGGATCAGACAATCCTGAGATCAACAGCGTGAGTACTGACATACACAATATGGGATACAATGACATGTGTCAACCTGGTTAGGGAGCCTGACCACCTGATCCCGTTAGTCATCTCTTGCAGCAAGCATGAGTTACTGAAGATGCACTCTCACCTGGATCTTCATGGGTTCTCATTATGTGTTGTGTAGTGTTGTATGAAGAATGATAATACCAAACTCTTTACTGTTGCATAGCACTAGCACTCAGACATATATACAGCTAGTATGGTGAAACAGGCATTGAACTCCACCTGCAGCCATTCCTCAAGTCTTGAATGCTGAGTCTTGTGTTCAAACTGCTTAATTGAAGTTTGTTATCTGGTATCTCTTGTCTGCATGTTCCTCGTTAGTAATCAAGTGTATATAGTTTTTAAATATCATTACTTAATACTAACCCATTTTCAAATGTCATAACTTATTATTAACCCATGCAAAATATCATCACCTTATCTTAATACATGCAAAATATCATCATCTTATTTTAATACATGCAAAATATCATCACCTTATCTAAATACATGCAAAATATCATCACCTTATCTTAATACATGCGAAATATCATCACCTTATCTTAATATATGCAAAATATCATCACCTCATCTTAACCCATGTAAAATATCATCACCTTATCTTAATACATGCAAAATATCACCTCATCTTAACCCATGCAAAATATCATCACCTTATCTTAATACATGCAAAATATCATCACCTTATCTTAATACATGCAAAATATCATCAACTCATCTTAACCCATGTAAAATATCATCACCTTATCTTAATACATGCAAAATATCATCAACTCATCTTAACCCATGCAAAATATCATCACCTTATCTTAATACATGCGAAATATCATCAACTCATCTTAACCCATGTAAAATATCATCACCTTATCTTAATACATGCAAAATATCATCAACTCATCTTAACCCATGTAAAATATCATCACCTTATCTTAATACATGCAAAATATCATCAACTCATCTTAACCCATGTGAAATATCATCACCTTATCTTAATACATGCAAAATATCATTAACTCATCTTAACCCATGTAAAATATCATCACCTTATCTTAATACATGCAAAATATCATCAACTCATCTTAACCCATGCAAAATATCATCACCTTATCTTAATACATGCGAAATATCATCAACTCATCTTAACCCATGTAAAATATCATCACCTTATCTTAATACATGCAAAATATCATCAACTCATCTTAACCCATGTAAAATATCATCACCTTATCTTAATACATGCAAAATATCATCAACTCATCTTAACCCATGTGAAATATCATCACCTTATCTTAATACATGCAAAATATCATTAACTCATCTTAACCCATGTAAAATATCATCACCTTATCTTAATACATGCAAAATATCATCGCCTTACCTTAACCCATGTACAGTATCATCAACTGATCTTAAACCATGTAAAATATCATCACCATACCTTAACCCATGTGCTTTAAGTACCTACACATATATTCTTATGCTTATTTGAATATAGTATACATTTACAAGGTAAATTAAATGTGTACTTAGTATGTACACACTTACACCCATTTATACAGGTATTTGAATGTACTCTCAATGTACTATGTAAATTGGGGAGTAAAGATGGTAAATAAAAAACAAACAAAAAACTTTATCTTAACACATACAAAATACCATTACATTAACCCATGTACAATGTCATCACCATACCTTGACACATGTTACAATATGATCACCTGATCTTAACCAGTGTAAAATATAATCTCCTCATTTTAACCAAAGTTAAAATATCATCACCTCACATTAACCCATGTTAAAATATCATCACCTTACCTTAACCTATGTTAAAACATCATCACCTTACCTTAAGCCATGTTAAAATACGATAGTTTCATGCTCTATCTTAAGTAAATTATCATAACCTAATTTTAGTCTGTGTTTAATTATCATAGCTTAATGTTAACCAGTGTTGTTATTTTTTCATGACTACATGCTTAACCAGAGACCTAGACCAAAGCACTGGATACAGCATTAACTTTAGTCTACTTGGCTCTCAGGACATTGTTTCAGCCCATATGAAACATGAAAATAAAAGACCTGGACCCTTTGTTTTCTGAGCTTTAACTCGTATCGCTGTTAATCGACTAGACAGTGTAAAACCTGTATCAGTGTGAATTCAATGAATATATTGTAAACCTTGGTCACAATCAATCTACTGGATCCACTGTTACCTCAGTGTTAACCCATATCACTGTTAACATACAGGACATGTTGTTTACCTACGGTATAGTCAATGTACTGGACACAGGATTAACTCACATCAATTCACTGGACACGTTTAACTGCCCAGATTATTTACAGTGTAAACTCATGTCACTGTTAATTCACTGGACACAGTTAACCACTTGCACCCATTGCCTAATATCACTGTCAGTACACTGGACACAGTGTTAACTCTTGCCACTGTTAATCAACTGGCTATAGTAATAACCTAAGTTACAATTCACCCACTTGGCAGTGCTGATCCAACCTTAACCTCAGTATAAACCAACAGCCCCTAAATACAATCAAAACCATGGTAACCAACCAGAAAGATGAACTGATCTTTATCTATAAAGATAGTGAAAGAAAAATGTACAAACCACATGCCAGCCAGCACAAGGTTTTTCCAACTTTGTTCATCTTGAGTGTTCATCAACAGAGCTGTGCTCCAAACCAGCAGAAGATTCAAAGTAAAGTGGCCAAAAATATTCAGGATGTATGTCCATTGCTTCAAAAACACATTATGTTTTTTTAACTTTCTGAATTAATCTAACAAATCAGCATCTGTGTCCAGAAACCCATCCAACACACTCCTGGCTTGGAGACTGAGAAAACACCTATCAACATTAACCTCTGCAATTCTCATTTGTTCGTGCTGGAAATCTCCCTCTGCATATAAATCCCCACAGATTCAACAATCTTGGTAACTGCTGTAAGCAAAGCGATCACTTCCATGATATCCACTTCTGCTACACACAGCACTTTCGCCTTGGTGATTTCACAATCCAACTCACTGGAAACACGAACTTAGATAAATTGTGTGCTGCCGAAGAAGGCTAAAATCAATGCTAGGATATTGCTGAGCAAGATGACAAGTTCGACAATACAATGAAGATTTCGGGGGCCAATTCTCTCGTTCCCCTCATCGATACATTGCTAATCATCCCCTCATCTTGATGCACCAGACACAATCCTGTTAATCCTCTTTCACATTGCAATAAGTAGCCAAAACAAAATAATGGCCAGACATTACGTACAGTCGTAACTTGCTATCAAAATGCCAAACGATCAAATTTGTCTCAAGCAGTGTTAACTTTTCTACTCTCATCCATTTCATTACCATTCAGCGAGACATCAGTATGTGCTGCTCCTACCCAAAGAAGTACTTGACCAAGTACGCAGCGTTGACAGTAGGGAAGATTAGGATTGGGCCATGTTTAGGAACATGTGACACATGTCTTTTACGTAGAGTTACCATTCTGAAACCAAATGCCACTCAAAATGAATTTTTTATTGTGTTCAACACAGTGTCTGCATCTTGCATTACAGAGAGCACATTAAAGCCAACAGACTCTCTGCTAGATAATTATTGAACCTTGAGAAAGCTTAAAAAAAGCAATTACAACATCTATTTCAGGAAAAGCTTTGCAGAGATACACCAATGAGTCTCATATTGCCTTATAAACAGGAGGAATGGTCTCATTTGTACTTTCAGTGTCCTACCTAAAGGTGCATCCTCTTCAATACTGAACACAGGATAGCTACCAAAGTAAAAATTACTAGTTTTTTAGATACACCTGTCACTTGTTAATCATTAGTGAGTTTATTTATACGTCTTTGAGGGAAACAGTTATGTCTAGTAACTCTTTGATCTAATATTTACAGTTACATTGACATTTTGATAATTCTTTCTTTTCCCAAACTTACTCCACACAACATCTTCTGATGTGAAAGCCTTTTTTGTCTTGCTGGTAAGGCAGGACATCAATGACTTTCATTATTTAATTGAGACTGGTTATTCCCTGGTTTTGATGCTTTATATCCTTTTGCCCAAAACAAGAACAAAAGACAACAGAAGTATGCAGTTATATATTGATTACTTACTTATCTAGCTTTGAGGCATATATATTGATTACTCCCTTTTAAACATCAAGAATGTGGAGGAGAAAATCTGTAAAACAAGCAAAAATATAGTAACAGAAAAATTAAACAATAGGAGGAAACATAGCAGAAGGCAATGACTATTGCTCAATGTTTTGACTATACTATACACATACATATACATCCAGGCCAGTGTTTGAACCCACACCCTCAGAATCAGACACCTAATCACCAGCACAAAATAGTCAGTCACCTAACGTACTCAGCCACTGCAACATCCACTTACAGAAACCTTATACAAATACTCGTGTTACATTTAACCAGTTTCTAATGTTGGCACGAATGAATCGTCCAATTCCCATTGTATTAGGCAAGATTATTAGTATCATAACAGCAGCGCTAATCACAGACATCAATCATTAAACACATCAGTTTATAACAGGTGTCACAACATTATTACAATAATTTCTGAGTTAAACATTGCATGAAAGCAGAGTGATCTTTGTTAATACCTCAATGCAAAAGGAAAAGATTAAGATGCTGCTTTGATTCAGATACAGCAGGTGCCCCTTCCCTAATCTCCAAGACCATATGACCCCAAGAACTCCTTTACATATAAGGAATGTAAGGAAATCAAAAATCAAGTCTTATTCAGTGGATTACAACCATTTCTGGTGAATTTCCATATGAATTTATTGAAATCCACAATCCTTACACCATGATAATACCAACTTGTGATGATAAATTTTATATTTACATTAGCTTTAATATTCCTATACATGCCATAAAATATTCACTCAGGGTTTAAGACTACTTTACACATTATATCAAGCTCTTATCAAATTCTAAAAAATGCAAATAAATAATTCTGTAAACATCCTTCATCTCCCATGCAGCAAATATACTCACAAGTGGGTATAGCTTCTGAGCAGCCTTCCAAACAACAGGAAAAATGTTGCAAGTTGATACATAAGTCACTACACGCAAAACACATCGCCATGCTGTATGCAAGCAGGTAATCTTGATGTGTTTGTTTTGGGTGCACATGTATGTCACAGATTACCTAAATACCTCTCTTATCCTGGTGTGATCTCGGGGTCAGTATGGGGATGTATTTGATACTGCATCTGTTCAACCTGCACTGCTCACACTGTTTTTCCCTGATAAAACTTCAGGCTTGATATACTGGGTGTCTGAGTGCACCATAACAAGTTCAGGTGATAAGAACTGGCATCCCTTGATAATTGCAGCAAAGAGTATTCCTTGACATGGATAAAACTACACACTCAGCTCTCAGACATGGTATAGTAGAACAAGAAATATCATATACTCAGCTATCAGCATTGGGTAAAATAGGTACAAACAGTTCATGTGGCTAAATCTACACACTCATCTATCAGGATTAGTAAAATAGGTACACAGAGTTCATGTGGCTAAATCTACACACTCATCTATCAGGATTAGTAAATTTGGTACACAGAGTTAGTCCTTAAAACAACAAACTCAGCTATCAGCATAAAAAAGAAATAGGTACACAAAGTTCATGTGGCTAAACCTATACACTCATCTATCAGCCACATTAAAGTATGAACATTGATCTAATATGACTAAAACTAAAGACTTAGTTATCAGCCTCAGTAAAGTACAAACACAAAGCTAAGGGAGCTAAAACTACAGACTTAGTTATCAGCCTCAGTAAAGTGCAAACACAGAGCTAAGGGGGCTAAAACTATGCTCAGTTATCAGCCTCAGAAAAGTATGAACTTGGAGTCAATGTGGATAAAATTACACACTCAGCTATCAGCCTTAATAAAGTACAAACTGAAAAAATCACAAACACAGCAAAAATTAACACCAAGCTTATGTTGATGAAATTACATACTCCGCTACCAGTCTCAGCAAAATAGAAACAATAATGTAGCTACCATGCCTTAAATGATTACCTCACTTTAGGGATATTAATACAGTCAGCTAGCTGATAAGAACATAATTACAGTAAATTACATTTCATAAGTGGCAAACTACGTTTTCTGTGAGCAATAGGTAATAGAAATCTGTCTTAGATATCATCACCTCCTTAAGCAGTCAAGAATCACTTCTAAGAATATCCAACAAAATGGAAATTAGTGAATTCTGAACAGGTGTGACAAACTACCTCAGCTCCTATGGATGCACTGGATGAGAGATAATTTGGAATGGTACCAATACTGATCAGAAGCTGATAAGCAGGGCACTTAAACACTGATGCTGTCAATACAACCTTGCAATATTACATAGACCTCCTGTGGGACATCTGTAACAAGTACTGTATGTCTGGAGAGAGTGGGGGTGACAGTTGCTTTGTTTTGTTTTGATGCAGTCAGCACTATTCAAGCTTTGCTAGTCAGCAACTTTATCTGACATGCAAACCCATATTATGGCAATGAGGAATATTTCTGCCAAACGGTGACTAAAATTAGAAATCATTATAAGCAGGTAAATGGGTGGTCGAGTGAGTGAGTGAGTGAGTGAGTGAGTGAGTGAGTGAGTGAGTGAGTGAGTGAGTGAGTGAGTGAGTGAGTCAGTCAGTCAGTCAGTCAGTCAGTCAGTCAGTCAGTCAGTCAGTGAGAAGGAATGAGTGATAAACTACCCCATCACCCTCCTATACAACTTAGTAACAATGAGCATTAGCGCATGAGGGACATTGGTTGATGGGGGTGATACCATCAGCTGGTACCATGATTAGATGTGGTATTTTCAACACTGTATGGAACTAACTAAACAAGTATTAATATTACTCCAACAAGCCACCAGAAGCTGAAGAAGCAATCACTGTTGTTGAAGATCATTCCTGCAGGAAGATAATGTCATCATCCTGAAAACACTTGATAAACGAGACATAGAGGGTAAACATTCCTGCCTTTGTACTCAAGCCCTGATGATATATCTCATTTTGGTAGGTGGATTAGGGGGTGATATTGATGATGTTCTGCCAACACGTGGACAAGCACTCATTGCTGCAGTAATATTTTCAACTTAGTGAGCTTTCTAAATGACACTAAGAGATACAAACAGATGGTTATATCTGTAATACTGACAGTGTGATGACTATCTGAGGTTATCCGGTTGGCTGAAAGAATGATAAGGCAGATTATAAGAATTTATCCCTACCTTTCGGTTGATCCAAAGTAGAAAAGCACATGTGTCTTAAAAGGGATGACCTTTGAAGGTTTATGTTACATGAGAAAGGTAACTCATGGTATGACTAACTCTCAATACACTGAGCTTAGAATTTAGACTTGGGACCAACAACTGAAGATATGATTATGCAAATAAACTGGGTTGATTCTTGACTGTACTGAACAGCTAAATAACACAAGTTTCGAAAAAATCTCATAAATGTAAGCATTCATGTTTATGGCTTCTATTTTAAAACTTGACTAAAAACAAAAATTGTGTTTCTTTAGCTGTTTAGTATAGTTGACAACAGAAGGGATTCAACAATGATGAAGCAATAGGTAATATGATGTTATAAAGTCACAAATTGAACCCATTCACACATAATGGGTTAAACGTAAGAAAAATATTGCACTTGTACTCAGGAGTAGAACATACCAAAATCTTTCATCAACAGGATTTATACACAGTGTAGTAAGGTTTGAGACTTGTCTGAGGTTAAAAGATTGAAACCCTGAAGGCAACAATTACCCATTAGACTGAAATTCAACAGAACTGAAGTGAAGGGGTGGTAATGAGGCAAGAATGTGTTGCCTGCACTCCTGGTGCAAACAATTATCACAGAAAGATCCAATCAAGATGAAGCCATCCTCTTATGATAGTGGTTCTGTCACTATCAGAACTGATTTTTTTTCAGGAACCATTAGTCACTAATGGCCTAGGCACCAGAGACTAACATGATAAATCTCATAATAGTATATGTTGTTGTACTAACTCTATAATCAAAGATTCTACAGAAAAGTAGAGGGGCAGTCTGTAAATAATCAAGTCTGGATCAGACAATCAACAGCTTGAGCATTAATCTATGCATTTGGGATACAATGACATGTCAACCAAGTCAGCGAACCTGACCACTTGATTCTGTTAGTCGCCTCTTACAGCAAGCATGGGTCTCTAAGGGTCAGTTCTAACCCACATCTTCACAGGTCAGACATTTTGGGGCAGTGATTTATGTATTTCAAGGTTCAATGTAAGACAAAAATGTCCTTCCAAAAAGTTTCCTGTCATTCGATAATCAGCATGGGTCCTTTTGAATACATCCAAATACACCATTGAAATATTCCAAACATTCCTGTCTCGACACTTTTTATCAACTAAAAGCATTAAGCTAAAGACTAATATCTTGTTACAACATGCCACTATAAATAATTACAACAAAAGATATTGATGTACATTTAGAAGGCAAGGTAAATAATAGTTGCCAAACTCGGGGTCTTTTCAGGATGCTTTATCAAGTTATAGCCTTTAATGATAAATTCAAGGCCTTTTAAACCTGTACAAACATTATGTGTTCTCTTCATCAGTGCACTTGCAAAAATTATATCAACAAATATGACTTAGATCGAGAAATATCTTTTAAAACCTGACATAGATGGCATAAACCTTTCCTTCCAATTCCCCCAAGTGTTGCTTAAACACTTACAGACATCATCTGTTTGGCAAGGGTGTAGGTGAACATGGTGGTGGAGGCTCTTTCAGAAAAAGTAATCCACATCATGCAAAAGATCATTTAAAACTTACATGATGACTTTCCTGTCTGTGCAGTTTGGGCAACATTGGCAAGAGTATGGTGAGATGCTTTACTTACAGTTGCTTACTGAACCTTGTAATCTCTCAGCCATTTGGAAGCAGCTATAGTTTCATGACTATCAATCATGAAAACAAACCTGGTATAAATGTGTTTCAACAGCCTTTTCCAATTTCATCCAAAATTATGCCAAGATCTAAGATATGGATAATATGCAAACACTTAACAGGATTAAAGATACGACTTTTAATTCTTAAGAATCAAGCATTTCAAAGAAGAAGACACTGTCCGTCACTTAAAAACATAGACATCCTGAAAAACACTGGACTACACAATGGCGTAAATATATGTATTCCTGTTACATACTTGTATTCCTGTATATGCTTCTGATAATCCATGCATTAATTTATAGCAAATAAAACATTTCAAGCATTCATTAAATCATTTGATCTGATGTGAGTGAGTACCAATGTTTTAGTAACATTCCAGAATATATTCTGGGGACACATGTTGTATCCATTTGGGGAAATGAACCCAGGCCTTCACTGTAATGAGCAAACCTTTTAAACTCTCAGCTACCTACTGCTAGACACATACTAGATGATCCTGCGCACTAAACGCATTTGTGACAAGAGAGGCGGTACAACGAATTGAGCGAGTACACTTGGCTGCTACAGGTAGCTTGACGATTATGCACGTGCAATACATGCTAACTGTGACATGAAATCAACACCGCTACTGATTAACACCTGTCTCGCTACTGTGTAAAACCAGTCTCGCTACTGTTTTACACCTGTCTCAATAGTGTTAAACAGATTTCAGTTGTAGTAAAAAATGTCCAAGTTAGGAAACCATGGGCAAATAGTTTGTTCTCAGGCAAGGGAGATAGCATACAATGTTATCATGTATATGGACAAAAATTGTGCAACTAAAGCAGATTCTCTTTTACAAAGTAGCCTTGCTACTGGACTCTCAACGGCAACTTTAAAGAAGGTGGTAGGAGTGCGAGTGGACCTGCATTTATCAGTCCCACCAAGTTGCGCAAACCCAAAACTTGCAGTTACAAACTTGATGATTTCGATCAGTGTGCAGTCCGTCAATTTGTACAAAGTTTATATGGCATAAAAAAACAACTACCCACTCTGGATACGATGTATGATATGGCAAAGTGCCAGCTGAACTACAAGGGTTCTAAGGAAAGTTTTCGAAAAAATCTTAAAGACATGGGGTTTAGGTGACGAAAAACGCAGTCAAACCGTAAACTTTTAATGGAACGTAAAGACATTGTTTCCAAGCGTTTGCAATACTTGCGTGCAATAAAGAAATACAGTGAAGAAAATCGAACACTCATCTTTATCAATGAAACATGGTTGCATGTACACCACATTGTCCCAAAGTGTTGGCAACTTGAGGGTGAAGTCATAATAAATGGGGTTCAACCTCTGTCTGGCACCGGACCTCGGCTTATTGTGGTTCATGCAGGGGGCGAAAACGGTTTTGTTCCAAATGCTTTGCTTGTTTTTGATTCCAAACTCAAATCAGCAGACTATCATGATGAGATGAACTTTGATAATTTTTCCAAATGGCTCCAGGAAAAGTTGATCCCAAACCTTCCAATGCACTCTGTCATCGTTATGGATAATGCACCATATCATAGCAAGCAAGTGGACACATGTCCGACAACTGCCAACAGAAAAGATGACATAAAAGCGTGGCTACGAAGACACAATATCTCATTTGATGAGAAAATCCTTAAAACCGAACTATTGTTTCTTGCAAAATCCAACAAATCGGGCCTTGTCTACAGAGTAGACATGATGTTGAAGCAACATGGTCATGATGTACTACGTCTCCCTCCATACCACGCAGAACGAAACCCGATTGAGTTAATTTGGGCAAATGTGAAAAATTATGTCGCTTCACAGAAATTGCATTTCACACAAAGTTCCTTAAGAGGAACATAAATGAAAGGATGTCTGCAATCGGTGCAAAAGTATGGTCGGAATGTTGTAAACATGTTAAAACAATTGAAGATGGTTACTGGCAATGTGAAATAGTAGTAGAAAGGGAAATTGACAGACTAGTGATTGACTTAAGACTTGTAAGTGATTCAGACAGCGAGACTGATTCAGAGAGTGATAATTAAAGCATAAATCAGTAAGTCCGCCTTATTTTCCAGCATGGTTGTGTCTTGTATAATAATTGACACATACTATATCAGGTTTTTACTGTTCCCATACTTTGTCATAAAAAAATCTTTGGTGAGTTGTCTGTATTTTATATGTTTTTAGTCACTGATAAATCTACTGAGTCTGGTACTGAGGAATCCCCAAACCGACAAATTTATGTACAAAGATATTTCTCACTGACTTATCAATGTCAAAAGGTATTTTCAGTTTTCTGTACACAATTTTAGTGACCATAATAAAAATATGACAGAAATTTGGAAATATTGTTGGAATACTAACCATTTCTCTGGAACCGGTTATATAAATTTCCAAGACATGTATTCCCGGTTGATCACCAGCAGAATTATGGACGAAAATCCATACACAGAAATAGGAACAAAATTATGGGATAAAAATATTTCCCCCTTGCTACTCTGATTTAGCCACCATCATTCAGTAACAGATAACTTTTAACATATTAAAAAGTTAAATGAAACACAATTAACTATATGTAGTTATTATCTATTTAATATTTAGCAAATAGATTGACAAGCATTTTAGACATTCAACAATTTTGTTAAAAAAAACCCCAGGAAAATATCATTTGCTTCGTGAAATGGATCTGTGGTCCTAAACATATTTGCTCAGTATATTGTGTTGATTCAATTCGTTGGGATTGTACCTGTTCCCATATCGAGTGTGCTATAACAATTCATGCGTGAAACGCACGGGGGGGTGGGGGGGGGGGGGGGGGGGGTGGGGAGAGAGGGAGAATGAACTTCTCGATATTGATCAGGCAACCTGTCTCCCCCTTGTTTCAAGTGGATCGTTCTGAGGGGCGTTCCCAAGTATGCAAATTGGGGTCATTTGTCAGGTTGTGGATCATCTTATATGTGTCTACCAGTAGCACCCTTGTTTTAGGATGTGGATTTGAATCAGATGAAACAAATGTTCAGAAACTGATGATAAGGATAGCTCAGTTGATCAACATGTATAATTCAGAAACTTCTATTTCAATGTTTATTGTGAGATCGTGTAATGTAATTCAAGTGACATGTCGGCATTCATTGCTTCAAACTTTACTCTCGAACACAATGCTTAATGTTCAAATATATGCATAAAACTTTCTTGTCACAGGTCATAACCTAGCATGATACATCCTCTAAGTTCCGTAATATACATACAGGTGGTGAACTTTGGTGTAAAACATTCAGAATACAATGATTTTACCCCAGTCTAGGCAAACTTAGTCTCAGTATTTTTCATTTCACTAGGAGGAGGTCACGTCAGGTAACCTTTGAAATTGACCAATCAGGACACAGTCTACCAAATTATGAAAGCTGACATTCACACATACCTTCTGAACTTCTACCTTGAAAAGGTTTGTACCTGAATGATTCTGAATGCTTTTTTCCGTACGATCAACTCCTGGGGGATGCACATGGAGCACATTAGAACAGTGAGTTAACAGTTGGTGAAAATAGTCTTTCGTCAATAGTCAAGAATGCCGGCTTGCGGAAATATTAGCTAATGGTAACCATGTCTTCAGAAAGCCCTAACGCATATACTGCAAAGTCAAACATCTGTGCTTCATGCAGATTTTCGTTTACTTGGTATGTCAATGTCAGTGAACAGGGAATTTTGAAAGTCCTGCCGAACCCTAAACAGTAGCTGTTGTCTGATTGGTTAAATTTATTCGATCACCTCGCATGTGATTGGACGGTCATAGATCGCTCAAAGGTTACCTGACATGACCTTCTACAAGCATTTGTCACACTCAGTGTAGGAGTGTAACAAATAATATTGAGTCTAAGTTTACTTAGATTGGATTTTCCCTAAAACTTTCATCTGAATCTAAAGGTTTTCATTTATATGGACAGTATCCATTGTTGTTCCCTGATCGGCTGACTAAGGTTATGTGTCTCATTTTGACCAGTCATGATCCTTATAGCAGACTGAGGCAAATAAGTGTCATTAAAAAGGAACAATTATAATTATTGTTAGTAACCTTACCTCTGGATTATAGTTGCCTTAATCTGTGCTTGCCACATACACATACAAAACACTAAGTCATAGCTATCCCTAAATCACAGACTTACCTCCCTTGACATTACGTCACCCATTGTCTGTTTGAGCAGCCTCACAATTTTTTTCTCTCAAGATAACCCATCTTCTAGAGGAATGGCAGGGAGGTAAGGGCGGGATATAAGTCTCATAATGCAGAGGTAAGTTTACTAACAATTTCACATAATAATTGTAATTGTTCCTGATTATAGCGAAAACATTCCCTCTGGATTATGGTTACCTGAATCCTACATATAGATGGTGGGTTTTCCTTTGAAGAATGACTTACATATAAAGGATCACACAAATAGACTTCCTTATTCCCATTTGGATAGCTATGACTAAGATTATTAATCATAAGATGAATAAAAGCATAAGAGTGGATTAACAATGTGAAGGAAGATAATCCTTAACCTACTAGGCAAATAGTCTTTATCTTCCAAATTGGATATAAATATATACTTAATAACCTTAAGAAAGGATAAAGTTATTTCTGGTTTCGTGACATCACTTCTGGTGCTATATTCTATGTGACTTCTGGTTCCTGTAATGTCACTTCCGGTTAGTATTCTTACTGCAAGACCAGTTACGTCACTTCCAGCTGATGTCGCCCTTTAGTATCATGACATGATTTCTGGTTGATGACATCACTTTTATTAGTTACAATTTCAGATTATGACATCACCTCTGTAAGTGATGTTACTTGCAGGTTGCTTTTTACTCAATACAGTTAGTATTAGCAAGGAAAATGAGAAACTCAAGACTTATCAAGTAAACTGCATCTTTATCTTACTTCCATGCTGTTGACATATAAAGAAAACGAGCGTTCAACATTCATTCAATGTCTACCAGCTACCCTCTGCCATTTTTTAGGCACTAGGTGGAGGAGAGATGCTCCTCGTTACTACACGACCAAGGGACTTAAGGCCCTCAATAGAAGAAGCCATGTCCCTCAAATAAAAATTAATAAAGGCATTTGTGGACTTCCACTAGACACCACACTCTCAACAGATACTAAACCGCAAGCAGCTACGGATGATGCGAAAGCCCTAATTTCATGGAAAGAAAACTTCTTAGAAGCTGATTCCTGATCTAACCCTTGATAAGCAAGAGTTACAGTTTTCCAAAGCCATGAAGCAATAGTATTCTTGGAAATCTCTGTATCAACCTTAGTTTTACATGAAAGGAAACGTCATCCATGTTTCCGTCTAAAGTCCGCTGTACAATGTAGATACCATCTCATTGCACCTACAAGACACAGTATCCTATCAGATCTAGACGTATTTGAAGGAGGGATTGGTTTTGCCTTGTCGAAACATCAGTAAAATTCCATCTGAGACTTTCAGGCTCGATTTTCTGACCTCAAAATTACTGAGTGATCCACCTTCTGACGATGACGAACTTGTTCAACTCTTCTGTGATACTCTTACATCACTTATGGATAAGCAAGCTCCTGCAGTTGAGAAGAAAGTGATCCTTCGTCCACATGTCCCATGGTATGATGAGGCTGTATGTCACTCGAAGTGTCTACGGCACAAAGCAGAGAGACAATGGCGCAGTACTCGGCTAGAAAAACATCGGCAAATATATCGTCAGTGTTGCAATGATACCAGATGGCTGATTATTTCAGATAAAAGGAACTAGTGTCTCCAAAGCATAACCCACAGCATGGGTAAGCCAGCATCCCTATATTGGTTCATGGGCAAACATGGGATACAAGAGTGTCCCTCTTAATGGCTTCATAGTCATGGAATAGCAGTGATAATAATGCTCTCATTACCCCTGCAAACCAGTTAGTATAAGAAAAATGCCTATGGAATGGATGAATGGGTAGCAGCATCAATGTTCCTTAAGTCCCTGACTTTACAGTTAAATGAACATCCTGTAGCTGTGCAAAATCCTTATCCATCTTTGGCGCCATAGTCAGGATAAGTCTGTTGTGGATGGCATACCATGGCCTTTGAATCACCTTCGGTAGATCACTAATAGAGGAAGAGAAGCATTGGCCAAACTGGAATTGTATGAGTCCAGAGTCAATTTAAGAGCTGATGAATGGGGAAGAGATGATCAAGGTATTTTCTTCTGTGTTTAACAACCCCAGGATCCCAACTCCACAGGCTATTCCCATACCAGTTCTTCTCCTTGGGGAATGACTGTGCTTGGAGAAAGACCATGAATAAGTTCCACTTTCAACTTAAACAACCATCCCAGTAAAAAATCCTCTACCGAAGTATCCATTGGCTGGACTGTTAATAATCCGGGTGAGAAATGGGATGAATAGAGGTGACCTCTGAGTCTGATAAGTCCCGTACCTGGGGTATAATTGGAGGCTTGTCTGTTTCAGTATACACAGTGGCTCCCGTGGAAAGACTGCTAGGCCTGTGGACGGTTGGCCCTTGATCCTTGGTACCGTAATATCCCGTGGAAGCCATGGCTTGCTGGCCAGTGACTGGGTGGGAGGGAAAACCTGTGGAAGGTGAGTCACGCCCATCTGCCGAGTGAAGCACATTCCTGGTCTGGGACAAGGAAGCAGGCTTTAAGTGAGTGGGAGTTTTACTACCAGGCCAAAAGAATGAAATAAAAATATAAAAGAGTGAGTGGGTGAGCTTAGTTTTACGCTGCACTCAGCAATATTTCAACTACATGGCTGCTGCCTGCAAATAATCGAGTCTGGACAAGACAATGCAGTGATCAACCAAGTCAGTGAGTATCACCACCTGATCCCTTGCCTCTTACGACAAGTACAGTCACCTTTTATGGCAAGCATGGGTTGCTGAAGGTCTATTCTACCCCACGACCTTCAAGGGTCAAATATAAAAGAAAAAGGGAAGGGGATATTATGACATGTTGCAAATGGAAAAAAGTCACTTTCTGTGTGGTTTATCTGGACATATATATGTGTAAGCCTACATTTTCATCAAAAGTTCTGTTATTTATGTTACACTCCACTACTGAGTCTAACAAAACCTAGTGGGAGGTCATGTCTGGTAAGCTTTGAGACTCGCCAAACAGAACTCATCTTATCAAATCATGAAAGTGGACATTTGCACATTATGTAACCTTTTGAACTTTTACCTTGGAAAGGTCTGTACCTGAACGATTCCGAATGCTATTTTCCATACGATCACTACCGGATAATTGAAAATTTACAAAACTTACCTGGAAGTTGATTGAGATTATATGAAACCAATCACTAGCAGAGGGATCGCATGAGATAGCGAAAGCGAGCAGGGGTCATAGTTTAAAGGGTTATTTGAAACCCGCTCATACAAGGGACGGTAAAACCAACCAGTGTGGAGGGCAGTGTGATCCCTCTGCTAGTGATTGGTTTCATATAATCTCAATCAACCCTCAACTTCCAGGTACGCTTCGTTTAATTTTCAATTATATTTCAACCAATCACGTTGCAGGACACAATCACGTGAGATATTTAAAGCCAAGGGTTTCAAATAACCACACCGACCAATATGAAACATATTTATATTTATTTCGTGTTGACAACTTTACACAGGTAAAGGCATACGAACGTTCAAATCCAATCAATTCTAGGCATTTTCAAGCAAAGTGTGTGAAAACACGGTTGTTTCTAACACAGGTTTATTGTTTATTTCCCCGAAGGTAGAGTCATTACTCCAGCCTGCAGTTTGTAGAATGGTCTGCTGAGGCACACTGTAGTTCTTTGATGCAGCACGAGTGGAGTAAGGTCTGAATATAGTGGTATCCAGTCCACTGAGCTCTAAACCCCATTTAACCCATCTAGCTACTGTGTCTTTGGCAATGGGCTTGTGAGGCCAATTGTAGCTGAGAAACAATTGAGTGTTGACACCTCTGAGAGGGGCCGTCCTCATGAGGTATTCTCGAAGCACAGTCACAATACACAATCTTCTGTCTGGTGTGTATGCTGCAATGCACAGTTCTTGTTGATGGCTGCCTACTTTGCTATGTTTCAACTAACTATCTAATCTAAGTTAGCAACTATCGTCTGAAAGTGTCATGTTTCGTATGTCCAAGCAATGTACAGTTTGCAGTCTTTGCCCAGTTAACATTGCTATCAAAGCCATTGCTTTAAGTGTTAAGTCCTTTAAGATCAATTTCCGAACAGGTGACTTTGAGCGAAGATAATTAAGGACTGTTCCAGTGTCCCACGTGACAGTGTTTCTGGGCATTGCCGGTCTAGGGTTGTACACTCCTTTCATGAACCTGTTTATCAAGGGGAGACTACCAATGGTTCCACTATCTAACCCAACTATAGATGACAGGGTTGACCTTGCTGTGTTCAGAGCACTATATCCAAGCTGCAGGTCATACAGCTCACACAAGAAATCAAGCACGTCACTTACATCTGGACACAACGAATCAATCTGTCTTTCACCACAAAACACCATCCACCTGTTGACATAGGTGGCATGCGCACATTCAACATGTTAGTTCAAATGTTTCAAATTCAGAATGAGTCTATAAGTGCCGTTTTTCTTTTTCCAAATGAAGATTGTGGACACATATTCCCCATGCTCATGGTTACAAGACATGATTACATTATGTAATCTCAGTTTCCCTATTTCAGTATTTATGATGCGCCTTTCAAAATCATTGAAATTTATCTCTTTTGGCGGCAAAGTCTGAAAGGGAATGTCATCAAAATTGATATGGCAACCATTCACATTCTGTAAGATAACAGGGTCAGAGGTTAGTTTCTCCCACTCATCAGAGTAAAATTGAAGCTGTCCACCTTTAAAATCCTTAGGATCGATGAAAGGACATTCAGAAATGTTCCTCACCTCCTCTGGGCTACTGCGTGATTCTAATATCTCCTCTTCCCCGTCCTGCAGCTTCCTGTTCTTGAACGCTGGGGGGTCGGAATAAAAAACCCTTCCCTTTTCCTCGTGTCAAGGGGTTGTAGTTTGTGGGTCCATGGTAGTGACCCGATCTTTGATCACGTGGGTGCAGCGTGAAGTTCTTTTTGTGATCATTTCGACCAATGCGGGAAGAGATTTCTGAGCTCTGAGCCAAGCTTGTGTGTTGCTGCCACCGTCTTAATGGTAATGGTACAACCAGGTTGTACATTGGTGTATTTGCTCCACACAACTGCTTGTATTGTACATGGAGGAAAGGCCAAAGCAGTTCTTGGCATCTCAGGTTCAGTTGTGTATTGGTGTGTGAAATCAAAGCAAGGGCATCCGTTGTTTTTCTCACCACACCCACAAAGTCAATGCTGTCAACTGACTCTTCTTTGGTTTTTACCTTGTACACAGTATCCAAGACTTCTAAGACTGTAATCATGGCTTTGATCAGGGATCCTTGAAGTCTTTGCCATTTAATATCCTTGGCTTTAGAGTCCTTGCTCAAGGACGGTCAGATATCCGGGTTAACCTTTGACCCATCAAGTCTCTCACAGTGCTGAGGACGATTGTAGGTAGCGGCCTTTTCCTTATATTTGTCATCAGGCATGGTTCTAAACAGCAGACTATCCAAGGCCTCAGCAATCTTAGGATGAACATCCTTAGCTACAGCTGCAGTTCCAGTGTATTCCTGAACCAAGCACTCAAGAATATCCTCGTGGGTGTCCACCTCCTCATCACTTGAGCTGCTGCTATCTTGCAGGAGGTCATCAAAGGCGCTTGTCGCTGACTGAACAGTGAAATTCAACGCTTGGGGGGTTCCTGGAGGGATGGCTCACTGCGTGACTGCTTCTCTGGCTGCCCTCCATCCTCCTCCTGCTCCCTGGCACGCTTGGCAGGAACGAGAGAGCTGACATGCTCCAACAATACTTGAGTAGGGTGTGCCTGTTCCATCATCTGCTGGAATAACCGATTTGTGTCAGGAGCTTCTCCTCTACCCACATGGGATTGTTGCGAGGTTTCAGTTAGCATATGATCTCTGCATGCTTGATAACTGTTTTCCCACTCTCTGTTCTCACTTTCACCTTCAGACAAGCGGCCAAAGCCACGGGGCAACTTCAGCATGGTGTCGGCCATCTTGAAATTCTGGTCTCAGAGCCTGGTCACGGAGCTGGAGAAGCTCTTCCACGTAAGGCCAGTGAACCTTCTAACATAGTTTTGTTCTTCACAACCTTATTGAAAAATACATGAGCATCTGTACTTAGATGTCAGCTATAAAATGAATAGCATTTGATCACTTTCCAAAAGGCATTTAGTTTTCACAGCTTTGGCCAAGGGACCTGCGCTAATTTACACTTGCTAGAGGGGTATACATAGTATGTAATCTATACTACCAGTTTTTCCATTTTGTGGGTTAGAATTGTGACTTGGGATTAGATATCGTACTCTGACAGTCTGAGGGTGTTGGTTTGAATCCCAGTTGGATGTACAAGTTCACTGAAAGCTCTTCTAGTTTAGATCACAAGAAAGCAGAGATAGAGAAATAAATTCTTGCAACCGGCACAATAGAGTTGGGACTAACTGAGAGGATGGAAATATGCCTTAAGGACGTTGGACATAAAATACCAGAATGCCAAGAAATTTCTAAATTTGGTATTATTTTATAGAAAAATGTGTCCCAAATCTAATTATGTAATAAAAATAGCAGTCATCACAGCATTTGTTTGACAAGTGGTGCCCCCATGTGTCACCTTCTGTAGAAAGTAAAGGTAAATTGTTTACATTTATTATTCAATATGTGTTTTATATAAAGACATGTCAGTATCAATATTAAATAAAGCAAGAAAATCAACTTTCAAGGCAGTATGTAGGATCTGACACATTAACTAATTTCTAAAAAACAGAAAATGTTTATACAAAGACAGAAAAGATTTTCATAATGACAAGATTTTTTTACAAAATGAATTTGTATATAGTAAATTCACACAAAATTAATATTAAAAAATAAAAGGTATATGTTACCAGAGGATATCAACATTATCTCCAATTAAAACAGCACACCAAAATAACATTTGAAAAGAGAAGATAACTCTTCTCCAGGTTTACCTCAGGATAAATGCTTGAGTGGACAAAATACCATGAACTATGATCAGAAGCAAGATAAAGGAAAATATCTGCATAACATAAATACTCTACTTCTACTGTCACATCCTGTCGCATACGGTATGCACACAAACCACAGTATCCAACCTCTTTAACTTTGAAATATAAGGATGTCAATACCTTTTGACTTCATGTTGAGTAAGTGAGTGAGTGAGTGAGTGAGTGAGTGAGTGAGTGAGTGAGTGAGTGAGCAAGCGAGCGAGCAAGGGACCGAGTGAGGGACTGAGTGAGGGACTGAGTAAGGGACTGAGTAAGGGACTGTGTGAGGGACTGAGTGTGGGACTGAGTGAGGGACTGAGTGTGGGACTGAGTGAGGGACTGAGTAAGGGACTGAGTAAGGGACTGTGTGAGGGACTGAGTGTGTGACTGAGTGAGGGACTGAGTAAGGGACTGAGTAAAGGACTGTGTGAGGGACTGAGTGTGGGACTGAGTGAGGGACTGAGTGAGGGGATGAGTAAGGGACTGAGTGAGGGGATGTGTAAGGGACTGAGGGACTGAGTGAGGGACTGTGTGAGGGACTGAGTGTGGGACTGAGCGAGGGACTGAGTAAGGGACTGAGTAAGGGACTGTGTGAGGGACTGAGTGTGGGACTGAGTGAGGGACTGAGTGAGGGGATGAGTAAGGGACTGAGTGAGGGGATGTGTAAGGGACTGAGGGACTGAGTGAGGGGACTGTGTAAGGGACTGAGTGAGGGTGGGTGAGTGAGTTTAGTTTTATACCGCACTCAGCAATATTCCAGTTATATGGCGGCAGTCTGTAAATAATCGAGTCTGGACCTTACAGTCCAGTGATCAACAACATGAGCATCGATCTGCACAATTAGGAACCAATGACATGTGTCAACCAAGTCAGCAAGCCTGACCACCCGATCCCGTTAGTCGCCTCTTATGGCAAGCATAGTCACCTATTATGGCAAGCATGGGGTTGCTGAAGGCTTATTCTACCCTGGGACCTTCAAGGGTTGACTGAGTGAAGGACTGAGTGAGGGGATGAGTAAGGGACTGAGGGACTGAGTGAGGGACAGTGTTAGGGACTGAGGGACTGAGTGAGGGGATGAGTGAGGGGATGAATAAGGGACTGAGTAAGGAACTGAGTAAGGTGCGAGTGAGGGACTGAGTGAGGGAAAGTGTAAGGGACTGAAGGACTGAGTGAGGGGATGAGTAAGGGACTGAGTGAGAGACTGACTGACAGGATGTGTAAGGGACTGAGTGAGGGACTGAGTGAGGGACTGACTGTGTAAGGGACTGAGTGAGGGACTGAGTGAGGGGGTGAGTGAGGTACTGAGTGTGGGACTGAGTGTGGGGATGAGTAAGGGACTGGGTGTGGAACTGAGTGAGGGACTGAGAGAGGGGATGAGTAAAGGACTGAGTGAGGGATTGAGTAAAGGACTGAATGAGGGACTGAGTGAGGGATGAGTAAGGGACTGAATGAGGGACTGAGTGAAGGATGAGTAAGGGCGCGAGTGAGGGACTGAGTGAGGGATGAGTAAGGGCCCGAGTGAGGGACTGAGTAAGGGACAGTGTTAGGGACTAAAGGGACTGTGTGAGGGACTGTGTAAGGGACTGAGTGAGGGTGGGTGAGTGAGTTTAGTTTTATACCACAAACAGCAATATTCCAGCTATATGACAGCAGTCTGTAAATAATCAAGTCTGGACCAGACAATCCAGTGATCAACAACATGAGCATCGATCTGCGTAATTGGGAACCAGTGACATGTGTCAACCAAGTCAGCAAGCCTGACCACCCGATCCCGTTAGTCGCCTCTTATGGCAAGCATAGTTACCTATTATGGCAAGCATGGGTTGCTGAAAGCCTATTCTACCCTGGGACCTTCACAGGTCGTCTGAGTGAAGGACTGAGTGAGGGGATGAGTAAGGGACTGAGGGACTGAGTGAGGAACAGTGTAAGGGACTGAAGAACTGAGTGAGGGGATTTGTAAGGGGATTAGTAAGGGACTGAGTAAGGAACTGAGTAAAGTGCGAATGAGGGACTGAGTGAGGGACAGTGTAAGGGACTGAGGGAGGGACTGTGTAAGGGACTGAAGGACTGAGTGAGGCAATGAGCAAGGGACTGAGTAAGGAAATGAGTAAAGTGCGAGTGAGGGACTGAGTGAGGGACTGTGTAAGGGACTGAAGGACTGAGTGAGGCAATGAGTAAGGGACTGAGTAAGGAAATGAGTAAAGTGCGAGTGAGGGACTGAGTGAGGGACAGTGTAAGGGACTGAGGGACTGAGTGAGGGACTGTGTAAGGGACTGAGGGACTGAGTGAGGGGATGAGTAAGGGAATGAGTGGGAGTGAGTGAGGAACTAAGTAAGGTGCAAGTGAGGGACGGAGGGGATGAGTGAGTGTGATTACCTTAATGCTGCTTGGAACATTATTTCAGTGTATGACACCTTGATGTTGGGGACAGAGTGATGTGATGCTTGCCAGGTTATATGATTATGATGTTGGTGAACCCACAAACACCAGCATGGTGCTGACAAACCTACAAATTTAATCAGCACAAATCTTGGATTCGGTTTCTGGCATCACTAGGTAACACAGCCCTGCACAAAAAGTTACTGCACCTTAGATAAGTGGGGCACAGATCAAAAGCTGGATGACTAAAACTTCCCGATACTCCCTACCTCCCATCTTCAATCCTACCACCAACTCCCTTTACACCTATCTTTCTTTTCAAACCCTCCATCCCCCAAATCTCCCTTCAAATCCTATCCCCACATTCAGGGTTTTGGGCTGACCCTAAGTGCATCATTGAATAACCAGACTTCTACTTGAGGTACACTATGGTATGCCAGTATCTGACTGAAAGTTCTCGTAGCCACACTGATATGTGCGATGAGTCACAGGTAGATGTAAACATTCTGCTCTTCTCAGTTGCGTCTTGTAATCCCAGGCTAACCTTCCATGGGGAGATGTGCTTTTAAATATGAACATATGTTCACTGTAATTCCAAAGTAGGAAACACTACACTGGAATTCCATTAAGCAATAAAAACCCAACTCTCACCACACTGATGGCCATTACCATGATTACCAAGAACAAAATAATCATTAATCATTGTACATGCAGGCCCCAGGTAGCTTTGAAAGTGTTATTACAGACAATTCAGTTAAAAACAGACACACATTACATGCTTAATGGATCCTCATAACATTTTGACTTCAACACATAATTTGTTTGATACCTTCATCATGTTAAACTGCCCTATCAAGATTTAAATCATCAAACAATAATGTCAGGGGTAGAATCTCATCTCATAAGTTCCACATGTTCATCCGGCTCAGAATATGTCAAAAGTTTTCTATTCTACTCATTTGCTCTTTTGATAATCCTACTAAATTAAACTTTAAAATATTGTTCCAAACAACAACGCAATGTTTTTTTGTTTTGTTTTTAAACTATACAGTGGAAGCTGTCTAAACTGGCACTTGTTGGGACTGAAGAACTAATCCGGTTTAGACAATGTGCCGGATTGTAGAGCTGATGATAAACGTACAAGTCATGTATGGGGCTGAGATTTTATGCCAGTGTTGACAACTTGCTGGGTTTTGACAGCTTCCACTGTAAATATTACAATGATGGCCTTGATAATGTTGCAAATATACTATTGGGATGAAAACTACGGTTTAAATTTACTTAGACGTTACACAATTACACAACACTTTGTCTTTATCTGTGGGCTGATTCTAAATCATGTCCATTATGCTGTTTTCTTTGCAATGCATGCATACTGTACCATAACAGTAATGTGAAATATGATGAATTTCTTTCAGAGATTTTTTTAGCTTTAACTGACTCTGTCACTTCTGTAACATTCTGCAATAATCAATTTGATATTAAGTCAACAATCATCAATCTCTGTGATTACAGATCTTGTTTTGTTTCTGTCACTCAACTTTTCCATGGATCAGTAGTTGTACTTGAACAGAACACAACAACACAAGATAGAAACAATGAAACTGTAAAGCATTTTTTCATGCATCCTTAACAACAAATATTTAGCTACATCATCATCCAAAATCAGTTGTTCTCACTTTCTTTTTTTTGTTTTTAAATTTTCATCGAAGGGGACATTAGAGCTGGGAATCAGACCTAGGTCCTCGCCGTGAGCTATTGCTTTAACCACAAGGCTACACCACCATGCCTGCTAAAGGAAAATAGAAAATGAAGTACATGTATGTTGTAGAAATCAAAATAGCTTTTTTCACACTGTTCAGTGAAGGTTCAAAAGGATCAGCTTTATCTGTTCAAACAAAGGAGATGGGGTAATCCAAGATATTCTGTCAGCATGAACGAACACAACCCCAGTCATGCTTGTTCAATATGGGATGAAACAGCAATATCTTGTTAAATATCAAGACTGAATGGGTTTCAGTAGATTAGTCTGGATACATGGCATTTGAAAACATTTGTTAACATGATTGAACCAGTCTTTGCCTTCAGCATGCTAAGGCATAAAGTAGATTTTCCTGTCAGCATGGTATCCTACTTTGCTTCATTGTAAACCATGAGTAACACATGAAACTTTGACCAAAAAACTAGTTTGGGAAACAATTTAAAGTGACACATCAACCATGGCTGTGATGAAAACACTAACAGAAGCATGCAAGAGTTACCTCCCATGATGTTGTCAGGCCCAACTTCAAGTGACAATTATTTTTGTTTGGTCAAGTGATACATATCATTAATATTGGGTAACCAATACACTAACATGTCAGCATGACATTACTGTCAATTTAAAGATATTCAAGAGAGTTGACCAAATCTTACCTAACCTGGATACTTTACATTTTTTAAATTTCACACAAAAATCAAGAAAAAAACACTCTTTTTCGAAAAATTCATGATTATTTAATTTTTTAACTAACAGAATAATGAAGGAATCTGGTCCAGTCAAACATACCAGTAAATCATATTATCTCTGACAATGCCTCTGGTATATCAACAGCTTTTCCCTTAGAAAAGCCTTAAGAACTTGCAGAAATCTACATTCTTCAAAGGTTTTGCTCCTTGGCTAAGACTGATCAAGCATTACATAGCAACTAGTGTATTTCAAAACTACAATTGTTAATGAAGTTCAAAACAAAATTCATGATGCATAGTAAAATAATCCTCTGAGAACAAAGACCAAACCTGGAATGAAGGGAGTGGTGTTCTGCCAATAAACAATGCATTTTTAATGAATATTGCTGTAGATTACTTTGATTAATATTTCATCTGTGCAATAATGCATACTACATAACAACAACAAAGACAAGACAAAGACATCAGGCATTCATGACCATAAGTCTGTCACAGTTGTCTCCCCTGTACATGTGGATTTGTTTACTTCCATTACAGTATTGTTCACCATTAAGACCATGTATGTCATCAAAATCAAAACAAACTATTAGTTTAGATTGACAATTAATGCAATTATATTTCATGTTTTTGTGTCTCACCAAGGGCATTTGTTACATCAGTTTTCTGGTACCTGATAATATGAATTACCTTTATCCAGTATGTACATCATCTGTAACTTAAGTTTAGCCAGTGTCCCATATCTCTATCTGTCCAATAATATCCTTCATTCATATATTAGGCATGCACTGGCTTGTATCAGGGGGCAACCTTAGTGTTTCATTTCGAAACAGTTCAACAGTGAGTGAGTTTAGTTTTACACTGCACAAAAATTCTCACAATATCATGACAGGGGATACCAGAAATATACTTATGACTATACTGAATCCAAATCCAGGTCTCCAGCATGAAGATTGGATCCTTTAACCATTAGATTACTCTACTGTCCCAGTTGACAATAGCCTTTTACTGATCATATTAATTTCAAACAGTGAAAACATGCTTTCACAAATGAAGCCTGACACACAAGTTATTCAAGTTACAATGTATGCAAATGATATATAAGTCCCTTTTCAGCAGATACAGAGGTCAATAAAAATTGACAATGATGACTAACCATGATTGCAGCTTCAACATGACATAAAAATATCATTTTTCTTAAAAAAACAAGAAACAAGCACTTCAATTAAACGTAATTTAACCCTGTGGTTCTTCTAATTAGTTATGAATGGTCAAATACTTCATGTTAACTAAGGGTCTGACCATAACTGAAAACAAAGTGATAACAATAAACATGATAAATAATCATCATGGCAGATGTCCCAGTGATTGCTAATATATATTTAAGACAGGCCAACAAACATTTTCCATGATTATCCTGATTTAAGTGAAAATAAACATGGAATTGTCTCAGCATATCAAAAAATACAATGTTTATCAGCAAACAGTCCTCTATCAAAGTACAAAACTGGTTCATGTAAACATGGTAAAAGTGCAAAGTTTCCAAAAATCTCAGTCTCTCATTAAATCAATAAATGACTATCATTCATTTCAACTGTACAGTTTTGCAACACAACATGTTAATTATGTTGTAAGACTTCTGCCCAAATTAGGGCTCTTACGATACACTGACATATTCTGTGAATTGAACCGTAGCCCTTCATGAATTCATTATTTGTGGTCACTAGAACTGAATATGAATGAATATTTACCATTTTTTTATCTGAGCATGTTTTACTTGAGCCCTTGTTAAAGAAAGATATGCAAGAACAGAATGGAAAATGTACTAGCATTGCAGTAGTGAAAGTCATGTTAGTTTGCAATGGCTGCACATGGTATTGTGGACTATAACTATTAGTCTATTACATACCAAATTTGAGTATCATGATCACTGGTCGTTATTACTACTACAAATTTACAGTCAACATGGGGGTTCTGTATTGTGCATCAATTACTTAACCATGTTGACTACAATAGCATGTTCGTGAATAATTATTCATATTCGTTACCCAAGATTAGTGACACATATCATATTCGCCACATAGTGTATTCCTTGCAGCCCTAGCTTGTATGCCCCCTAATGATTTCTTTGAGTCAAAAAGTGGCATTTTTAGAAGTTGGATATATCTTTTAGTATGTTCAGACACAATTTAGGAATGAGTGAGTGAGTTTGGTTTTACACCGCTTTTAGCAATATTCCAGCAATATCACGGCGGGGGACACCAGAAAATGGGCCTCACACATTTTTTCTACCCATGTGGGAAATCGAACCCGGGTCTCCGGCGTGACGAGCGAACGCTTTAACCACTAGGCTACCCCACCACCCCACAATTTAGGAAACAAGTCAAAACTCAACCTGACTCACGCTTGACTAGGATGAATTCTCAGGGGGATAGGTGTGGCTTTCCGGACTGATCATTGCTACTGGCTCACGACCAGTTATCACCGTGAACCAGTTATCGCCAGGACCTGACACTGACAGCTTGACGTGTACTTCCATAGTATTTCACACATTGACCAATCACTAAAGCGATAGGCCACTAGAGGCACTACTGCCAGGTGTTGGCGACGATTGGTACACGGTGACAACTGGTCCCTTGCCAATAGTAGCGGAACGTCAAACGTCTTGGGCATTTACTACTTTTTTGTGTTGACAAAGTTACATAAACATACGAAACACAAAAAATATATTTGGGATTTGAAGCAACCCAAAAAAACACAGCTTATGACATATGACACAACACTGTTGTCACTGTGATTTTTCCATATTTTTCAGCCCACTGACACATGTCATTACAATCCACACACAGTTCTTGTCAATAGTCAATACTTGCAGACGTCAACTTAGACAAGAAGGACGAGGAAACTGTCTGGATAAACAAATGCATTGGTCAGTGAGTAAATAGAGCATTGTTTACTTACCAAATGTAAATAAATAAAGTCAGTTTGGGTGCCACCGCTAGAAAGTACCACTGAAGCTGTGACATTATCAAAACATTATTGTTCAACATAAAAGTTTACCTTCGAAACTTTTTTCCTACCGGATGTAGGTGAAATGGAATAGCTTCGCAGTCGGTATTTACATAGACTGTGTAAAATATAAATGTTGCATATATATCATTAATCGACCTAATATCATTTCTGACCTAATGTTTTACCTAATGTTTTACAAATATTCGATGTTTGAATTGAATGCACATCCAATCATCAATCAATTAACTTCCGTGATCCTAGTACCGGGCAGAAGGAAAATGGCGACCACCATAGCAGTCCGTACTCGAAAGAGCCGCCGGGGTAAAATCAAATGCTGCCTCTGGTTGTGTGATATCTGACCCCCAAAACAAATTTTAGAACTATGATATACCTTTTGCTTTTAATTTGAGAGATGAGAAAGAGTTCCGCCCGTTACCCCTTCTGCATACATAGTACATTTTCTCCAGGTGAACCCGGCTTTATAAGACATGTTCCAACACTGAAATTAGTTCATTGATTGGGCTTTTTTTCTTTCCAGCTGTTCTAGTTTATTGAATGTATATTTCTCTATTCCTCATCTGACAACACTGAGTTTTAACACATTTATAAAAAATTGTATTATTTTAACATACTGAAAGACTTCTGAAAATGCCTTAGAAACGATTTAGGATGTGGCTTTGAATAGAGTCATGCTATCACTATGTCAAAAAGAAGCAGGTAGGTGCGTTTTTTGCAAACGCTGTATCACAACGAGTGTCATAACAGTGGTTGGGGTTGGGCTTGGGGATAGATATCAACTGATGAGATAATTGTTCAGGAAATTAAACTGCGGAGACAAACGTACGTCATGTCATAACAATTTACAAATATCCAGACCTGTTGATCATTGGATGGCCATGCCACCTATATATTTTGAAATATTTAATATGATGACTAATTTAAGCTTTTCTATGGGTACCATACTGTTTTACATATCTCATCATAAACTTTATGTAATAAAGACACTTCAGATGTTAATAGATGAGACACTCAACACACATGAGAAAGCATGAAATATCTTTGAGTTGACCCCTTGTGCCCGTAGGCAGTACATGCATTTCATGTCAGGTGAGTCGACGGTCTGACGTTATACCACATAGAGTGACCTAATTGCCATCTGTAGTTTGATCTATTGCTTTCAGCAATTATTCGTTAAGTAAACATGATTTTCAGGATATTCAGTTACACATCCCACTGAATGCCCAAATTAGGTCGATGTGGTTTATTTTGACATTTGTTTTTTGCAAATGTGTAAAATCTTGGGTATACAGAGTGATAGCCTGAAATGAGCTTTTTTATCTATTTCTGACAGAAGTGTAGTCATTCCTGAATATATCATCATCAATCTCAAGGCACCCCAACGCCATACCAGTTTCCACAACATGATCATTTTGTATATTTTTGTTTTTACATTTCTGCATATTACAATATGTTACATAGGCAGTACTAGTGACAAGTAAATAGCTAAAAATGAAATGTCATCCTTATGTAGGACAGGTTTGAAAGCATTCTAATGAGAAATAACAAACTGACTTACTGAAATCAGAGAAAATGACGCAGTGTATATTAGAGTTAATTTTCAGAATAATTCATTCCTCCTGTAATAATGCACAACCTTGGCACCATTGTTTTGTACCTTCTACAAACTACGTTTGTATGTCTTTTTAATTTATCTAGTGCAGGGTTAAACCTAGGATGCATTTTTGCTGCATTTCTGCATCAAATTATGGACTGCTGCAGACAGACATTTTTGGGGTGCATCCTTTGGATACAAAATGTTTGAAAACACCACATCTCCAAAATACAAGCTTGGCTTACATAAGTATAAATATTGTTATCCATCGTGCAAAATACTATGAAGTGAACCAGCTTCAATCTACATGCAGTAGTATCCCTAACTTGTTAGTTGTAACATTTTCAGCCAATGAAAGCATGTGTTTCTTTCATTTGGTAACTTTCGGTTTTCGTTCATGATTGTGAATAATCATGACTTAGAAAAAAATTACAAGCTACTTAAAACAGTATATTTACATACAAGCTAAGTAAACACATTAAGCTGAACACTTCAAACAACCAAATCTCAAAGAGGCCCACCTACTATTAACCTGGTAGGGCACTTGGTGCTTGCTATCAAGAATTAAGACCCACCGAAATTTGACCAGGTGGGGCATTGGTCCACCCTCCCAAAAATCCAGGATTTATCCCTATTGATGACAGTTTTTCAGTGGGATCTGATTGTTCATTGATCTGAGCACAACTGTGTCTTTTCTCTGGATCTCAGGCAGTGGCTTGGTTCAACTGCAAAGGAAAGTAGGCATTTACTTGTGCTGGAGGAACATTTGTGTATGCAAACATGACAACCTGTTAACTACTGATGAAATATTTGAGAAAGTTGTTAATTTTAAACTTTTTCTTAGTTTGCATGGATGTCATGAAATATGATTACCAAGGTAAAATCAACAGATTCATGGGTAATCAAGGTAAAATCAACAGATTCATGTACATTTGAAATGGCCCCTTATTTAAGAATAATACACTTGTGAGAGACATACTTTTTAAATGCTAGTTAACCAATAACTGTGCTTTGGTGTGATACTTCAATGATAATAAAGTAGACTCTGTTTCTATTAAGTATATCGCGATGTCATACGTTTCCGATCATCATATGTTTTCGATCGACCATTATCATTCCCATTTATAGCGCAAAAATGTGGGAAAATCCATGAGAAGCATCCTGCATGTCACCAACATGATCCCCGCTATTGGTGGGAAATAAATATACTATGAATCAAAGATTATGCATCAACAACAGTAAAAAATCAACGAAATATTTATTTTAACTAGGGAATCATTAATGCAATATGTACCTCATAATCAAATGCATAAAAATCCTAAATCTTTACTCCAAAGATGCCATTCATGTTTCGCCTGCATGGTTTACATACTGCCATACAAGATCATGCTACTAGTCATATGACCACACTGCTAGATTTATTTTCATGGTTCTCCCAAATGGCAAAATTGATTTCATAAAATCGGAATTGAATTGCAAAATTCATTTCCAAGCAGATACTAGTGCCGTTTAAATTATTTTGCCTCATGAAGGCTATCAACGCAAAAAGGCCAGATACCGGCATTGTAATTATTAGGCTGTAGATAATGATGATAAGGTGTAGCTGGATGGGGAATCCTATGACCTTCCATCTCATGTGGTACACACCTTGATAAATGACATGGGAAATGTACCCAAAGTGTATACAAAGTGTTTTGTTTCTGGCTACAGTTGAAACTGTTTAAGAGCAAATTAGAAAGGGAAATTCTTTATTATCTCTGCAATCTGAAATGTTTGACTGTATAGTGAGAGTTTTTTATACAAGGGGTATGTCATACTATCACAACATTGCTAAAAATATTCAGCCAACGAAAGGATTGAAAACATATGACGTCACGTCCAGCGAAATTTTGAGACTGCTTCGATAGAAGTGGCGGCTTAACGATACAAAATGTGTGATATGCATGGGAATATAATAGTTTATGAAATAAACTTCATCTTGTCTGAAGGTAGGCTGAACGATATTAAAAGATTGTTTTTACTTTTTGTTCACGAAATGTTTTATCGGTATCCGATCAAAAACCCATTACGCTAGGATACTATACTGGACAAAATAAGTTAGGGATATTGGTATTTTTATGATTGATATTTTATCAGTCTGTCAGTGAATAAATACATCACTATTCAAAATTTCAAAATTTGCATATATCCTTAACTATTTTTGTCCAGTATATATACGGTATGAATTGATCTGAGGTTATCTGGCCCTAATTTCTTTAAACAAACTTAAGTTTTTACTCAGATCTCAAACTGCGTTCCACGAATTGAAACAGCTGAATCTTAAACTCAACTGCATTTTTGAATTATAAAAGCCCAAACAGCTTAAGTAATCTATCCACCAAACTCAAATTGTCTCCTATAGTTTGCGTTTTATGCCGATTTCAGTTCATTCTGTGAAATGTGTTTTCTCAGATTAGAGTGAAAACTTAAACTTAAGTCAAAACTCAGACTTAAGTTTGTTTCGAATCAAGGAATCAGGGCCTGAATAGGTTATGGTAAACCACATGAAGTTGATGTGGACATGATATGGCTGGAATACTAAGTAGAACTATGTCGTGTTACTCTTACTATTCCAATCACTAATGAAGGAAATGAACTTGAAGCTGAGTCAATGTGATCTCTCTTTTCATGTTTCATGAACAGCAGATGTGGTGGCGTACAGTGAACTGGCAGTGCGAGGAAACTCATCCATCATTGAATACTGTCGTACTTCTCTGTCAGCATTGTCTGGGGCTACGGCTGGCATCCTAGGATTGACGGCTCTATATGGCTTTGCTTTCTACTTCATCACAGCCTTCCTGTTGTCAGTAAGTTGAATTGTTACCATGGGCATTATAATTTATATGTTGCATAATATCCTCATTCTGTATCGTCAGAAGTACTTAGCCAGACGCTGAATAGAAAGTCCTGCATGCATCAAATTTTGGCTGACAGAGAATTTCGCAGATTGTCTGCTCATCAGACTGATACTGTTGGCATGTTGGATTTGTTATGATCAAAGACACCGGCAGTATCAAATAACTAGCCTCAGCGAGACAAACCAGTGATTAATATTGGGAGCGTTGTCCATAATGTCAAGATATGAAAACAGTAACAATCAGTCAACTATTTCATCGTGCCTAACCATCTGATCTGGTTTGTAGGATCCTGATCATGCTGATTGGAATATTTTCAGACTGACACGATACAGCAGGACTGTTGTAAACATACTTTTTTGCTTTGTGTTAATTTCATGGATCTGACAGTTAAGGCTACATCTGCCATAACTGTCACCTGTTTGTTTGGCTGCCACTTGTAGCAATGAGAATGAGAGTGACTTAACCTGTCAGACCGCGTTTATTGCTTACTCACGGGAAATCCCTACCTGCGTGATGTGTACAGTAATACGTTTACTCATGGAAGTATTAAGTACTTACTGGTAAACTCATATAAGATGATCCACGACCTGACAAATGACCCCAATTTGTATACTTGGGAACGCCCCACAGAATGATCCATTTGAAACAAGAGGGAGACAGGTTGTCTGATAAATATCGATAAGTTCATTTTCCCGATGCGTTTCACGCATGAATTGTTAGAGCACACTCGATTTGGGAACAGGTACAATCCCATCGAATTGAATCAACACAATATACTGAGCAAATATGTTTAGGACCACCGATCCATTTCACGAAGCAAATGTCATTTTCCTGGGTTTTTTTTAACAAAATTGTTGAATATCTGAAATGCTTGTCAATGCCCCAGTCATCTATTTGTCTTCGTCTTAACTAAAGGTTAGCGTGGAATATCAGTATCTTATGCCTGAAATTGCAGTCTTATCATTCGAAGGAATATGCGTTGTTGATTTCTTGTCACGGTTAGCATGTATTGCACATGCATAATCGTCAAGCTACCTGTAGCAGCCAAGTGTACTCGCCCAATTCGTTGTACCGCCTCTCTTGTCACGAATGTGTTTAGTGCGCAGGATCATCTAGTATGTGTCTAGCAGTAGGAAGTGAGATATTGTGTTGGTATACTGTATACAGAGATGAAAACACATCAGTCTTATGTTCCAAATTCTGACGATCTGACGATGGCATTACAAATGTTGATCAAAGAAAGCGCCTACCCCCAAGACACCTCGACTTCCAGATCCAAATGATTGCAAAGATGACAATCGGTTTTGCATCAAATCATCTGTCACTATGATTGGTCAAAATAGAATGTGACCAATTTCAATGGCATCCCAACCACCCATTGGTGTTTTTTTCAATGTAGCAACAGGATTTGGCTCATTAATTACTTTTGGGACATGATTTGGGAAATCCATTACAGCAACAGTTAGTATCATTCTTCATGCTACTATCAGTCGTCATTTTAAGATTTCCATAGATTTCTGTCTTCAAACTCGATGTGTTATAGTAACAACCCAGAGGCAAGCAAGGGTAGAATGAATGAATGAAGGGTTTATTCGCTGTGTATACATTTTCGTGGTAAAATGTTTTGTGCATATTGTGTGAAAATAAAACCTGTGTGATATGTATCAATGAACCTGAAAGAAACTGAGACTACCTACTATGTTCAGTTACACAGCTGTGTCATGTCTATTTTCAGATGATGTTGTTGATAAAGGCAGGGTCAAGATGGAACAGTTATTTTGTCAGCAGGAGGATTCCCTTCTTCAACGGAGTCTTTGGTGGCTTATTCGTATCCTTGAACCTTTTACTGTGTATATTTTTACCTTACTGGTAATGTAGTAAAATAAAAGTACTACTCAGTAGAAACCAATTCAAACCAGAACAGAACACATTACTGTGTTCACATGACATGAATGCCACATGGTTAAATGGGACCAAAAGCCACACAAAGTAAACTTGAAACACATTAATAACGTGCAAATATACATCTCTTCAAGAAGGAAAAAGTCAAAAACCATTCTTGAAAAATCTAAATAAAGAAACACAGACACACTGCAACACACTCAAAGTGTTAAGTCGCAAGTTTAATCGGTCGAACAAGCGCACTCCCTCTCAGACAGGTGACAAGCAGTAATGTGTATATACGTAACACCAGGATTTTTTGGGTCACGTGGGTGCAGTGCGATGGTAAGATGGCAACTCACAGGGTTGGAGCAACATCTCTTCAACATTTCCATCATACAGCTTCATCTTGTCAAAAGGAAAGAGTAAATGCATTAAGGAGATTTTACTAGAATTAAACACACGAAAGTTATATGCAGCGGATATGCTTATTGGCTAAGGATTTTGTTTTGCGTCCAAGTGATGGGCATTATAAATGACTATTTTGTGTGATTTAGTGGTTACAGCATTCACCCAGAGAGCGGAAGGTCGCGGGTTTGATCCTCAGCAGTGTTATGTCAATAGATGTTTAAATATGGTAAGTTGTTGGTCCCTGCTTGCCACATGGCTTTAATGGGCACAACAAGGACTGGTTAGCTCTAAGTCAATATAGTGTGTCTGAGTGGGGCGGAGCTGGCTCTATAAAACAGCTGAAGTCTGGGCTAGCACACTCAGCCACACATACATACATATGCACATAATCATGTGAGCGAAATATTCCATTTAACCCCATTTCAAGACACTTCATGTACCATGAGGAATGGTGCATCCTTGATTACAATGGGTCCTATGTTTCTATTCCATAACTGATAATCTGTACCCATTGATTCATCACAATATTTTCATCTCTGAATTAAATACTCTGTATTACTGAGTTAGTGAATGTTGTTTACATATATTATGCCAGTATGTTTCCTTAACTTCCTTGCAGACATATGTTTTATTCTGGACGTATCCTTTCTGCTGTTCATGTCCCCAATAACGGTTTGTAAGTAGACTATTAGACTTGTGCCAGAGGCTTATGGGGTGGCATGGTTATACAAGTTGTGAGTGTTGACAAAATATGAGTTATGAAGAATCTTAGTGTACTAAGAGGTACACTCTTTCAGGTTTTAGATGTATGTTTGTGTCTAACTATGTCATTTTTGGATCACTGCGTTTGTTTTCTGAGAGTTTTGTTTAGACAGTTGTGTTTTATGCTGTTTTCAGACTAATCAGACCAGTTTGTACACCCAAATTTGTAAAACATTTCAGACACAATGTTCGAAGATTATAACACACAGTTTTTGAGAGTTTATTAAAGATATGGACAAGTGGATTTGGAGGTACACAAAGAAATGACATATTTGGGAAGAGTATCTGTAATATAATTCAGTTAAACTACTGTGTAGCAAATGAGTTTAGTTTTATGCCACACTCAGCAATATTCCAGCTGCATGTCGGCAGTGTGTAAATAATCAAGCCTGAACCAGACAGTCCTGTGATGAACAGTATGAGCAGCAAATGGGGTATAAATGGGATACAATGCCATGTTCAATTAAGTCACTGAGTCTCACCACCTGCTTGTTGCCTCTTAGGCTGCATAAAAAATTAAATGTTTCTCGGGCACATTTTCTTTTTCAAAAGTGATGAGGTCGGTATGGCTTTTTTTCTTTTCTTTTTTTTTTGTTAATTTTTAATTTTTTATGGAGAGAAAGTGACAAGGGAGGAACTCATTTATATTTTTAATTTTCTCTCTGAAATATAGCTTGGAAAGTTTAGCACATGTTAATGAGTTGTAGATTCAGTCAGACTTGTTCTTACAGACACTCATTCTTATAGTGGACAAATGGACGATCGGGATGTGGCAAAATCAAAATGATTTTTTTCTAAATAGCAATAAAAAATTGTTACACACATAAAAGTGATGCGCCGATGCCTGAGAAACATTTCTCTTTTTCTATTTACCCTTACAACAGCAAGGGCTACTGAAGATAAATTGTATCTTGGAAGGATATCCAGTGGTTCATTATGATAAAAATGACGCAATATGGCTGCCACTTTTTTTGTCACATTCTGTTTGATTTTACCATGTGTACATCCTTAACTAGTGTTTCAGGTTTTTGTATGGGATGGTTCACGTATACTAGCAGAGACCATGGAAGATCTGATCCAGACTAACCTGTCATTTCTTATACCAGTCATAAATATATCTCATTTTGTATATAGCCAGTGTCTATTGTGCAATAAATTATTGTATCAATGTCATGTTGGTTCTTTGGTCATACACTTTTTGTTGTTTTTCCTGTTCTCAGCAATATTCTATCTATATGTTGTCGTTGTGTAAATAATAGAGTCTGAACCAGACTATCCAGTGATCAACATCACAAGCATCATTCTTGGCAATTGAGATAAAATGACATGTCAAGGAGTCTGACCACCCGATCCCATCTGTCGCCTGGGATCTGATGGGTTACTGATGACCAATTCTATCTCAGATTTTCCTGGGTAATATTTTTTCATACAGAAAAATTGTGGAAATATTGTATTTTGTTGTTGAATCAGTTTTAAACATGAAACTTAAAATAATGCCAGTGTCTTTAATCATCAGTATACCCCTACCCATAACCAATTTATGTACAGTTACGTACCAAATTTCCATATGAATCTGAGATCTCTGTAAAGTGAAGAAGCCAGGACAAACTGTGTGACCAGGAAACACTTCATAAGTTATTTGTACAGAATTAGACAGTTTTTGTGTAGGAACATTGATGTCGCTGTAAATGTGAAGCAGTGTCTTGTGTGGAGTATATATGGTGATGTTAGTTGAGATTACAGATTCATTATGATTAATGGTCATTGGCAGATCTCTCTTTTGAATATGCCGAAAGACTACTTTGAAGTTAAGGTTTTGCGTTGGTGGAGCCAAGGATATGAATCCTGCCCATGCTTATTGAGATTTTCAATTACACAAAGTGAGCAGTCGAATCTGCATTGAACCAGTCACCAAGAAAGAGGTTGCTTTCAAGTGTCACGCATTGATGTCTGTATGAATGAATGAAACCATTATTGTGGTTACAACATTCAATTTCCCTAGAAAATATAAGTATCAACTGTTCAAATTTATGACAATGACCATCACAGTTACTTTGCCCCAGAAGTGATGTCCCCCAAAGCATTTTCGTGTAGTAACGTTCAATACCACAGATTAGGGGAGGAGCTGTCTGATGTTTGAGCACAGTTTGTTCCATTGAAGACTCATTCCAGTTACTACTGCTTTCTGTGTGCTATAACATTGACTTAATGTAGCCCCCTCTCTAAAATCGCATTTGGCTTTGGACATACACATCTGGAAAACTCTGGTCAAAAGCAGTATTCCCTATTGACTGCAATTACTTTCAGGTTAAACAAAGTGAGTCATGAATGCATAATTCAGTGTGTTAAAAACTGGCTTTATGTTAAGAATGCTGATACACACACACACACACGCATATACACATATATAAAGAGAGAGAGAGATAGAAAGCAGCTGTCAAGATGATTTACAGGACTCAAGATAGAGAGACAGACAAACGTCACGGCAACTATTAGCAGTATATATGAAACATTCACAAGAACACATTTTGCCCACTTGCAGAATGGTATCCTTGAAGGACTGTTGAAAACTAACACAATTAGAGCCTGCACGCACTGTTGCGTGTTCTTCTAAATATGCCTCCACACACATTCATTATGAAGGAACCCGTTTGGGAACGTAAGCTGAGTGTAGAAAGACATGTTAAGGGACGATTCACAATTTATGGCTAGGGGTGTGAAGATGATTTTTATTGAGTTGCGTGTACAACGTGAATGACCCCCCCCACCCCTAAAAGTTAATGCTCAAACTACTGACCCCCCTGCTTGTCATGTACAAAATCAGTTAACCCCCCTCCAGAACGTGTACAAAATTAACGACCGCACCAGGACAAAATGGTGACCCCCCTTAAAATCCACTCCCCCATCCCCCAGCCATATAATATGATCGGTCCCATATCTTGTCAAATACTGTCACCCTCCTATCTGACATGTTACACCAGAAACAGTTGCTGATGTAAACACGGTGTGTTCTACGGGAATTCAAATAACGTGACAAAGCCATATTTGGAGGACCTTGATCAGATGTCGATCGTCTGCAGAATGATGAACACGACATTTCATGACACCCTATGAGTGTTTTATGGGGTGTGTGTCTAGAGAGCAGGCAGGCTATGACAACACATTGACGATTTTGGCTCCACGCAATGGGTGTGCAATTCGGTTTCCTGTGGCCTTGCCGAACCACATTGCATTGCATTTATATCAGATTTGACCGAGAATGTCATCCATGTAACGCTGACGAGTCAAATATCCGTTTAACGATGAGTAATAGTGTTGACTCCGGCCCACACCATATCACTCCGCTGCACTACCTCCTGGACGCAGCCACCGTTCGTAAACACGCGCAGTGCTAAACATGCTATCTTCCTTTGGCGTTAAACTGATAGGACTGGCTTTTACATGTGAAGACAGCCCTCTGTCAGTCACGTCGCTGCCAGCGACGTGCAGCTGTCACGTCTTAACATGACATCTGATGTAGCGCATACTATTGCTGTACACTTGTGGGCTCCGATTCCTAGGGCCCTGAATCGTCTAGCCATTGTGTGTGTCCTACCAATCTCCTCCAAGGCATTCTATTACGCTGCTGCCAGGAATCGATTCCGACGATTGATAGGTTATGTTACAGGAAAACAAAAGCAAGAAAAAGTCAGAGCATTGCAGGCACAGATAGCTCCTATCTGTATCTTACCCAGGAGCCGTTTGCGTTGTCCGAGTGGCAGTCGTGGCATTTCAGTGGCGTTAGTTTTATTCAGCCATAATTTAATCACGCAAATGTCCGTCTACATACTCTGACGGGACGTCTAGTTCGGCTGCCCTAGCAACACGTGTTTTTTTCAGTTTTTAACATAAAGATGAAAACATGACGGGGATGTGTATCACCGCAAAGAGTAATGCTGTATTTGAACGTTCTATTTGTGAGTTTCTGTGACGGTTCAAAGAAATGAGAGAGAATTCCTTCATTCATGCACTTGAGGAAATTACTTTGTGTTGGCATCGAGCACATAAGGCCTTGAATATGATTTGTGATTTCTGATAACAAACCTATTTGAAACTTCAAAGATATTGTCATTTTACAAAGCATTGTTACCACAGTTAAAGAAACATTTTTTTCAAGGCACAGTAGCATAAGGTTTGATTGTCATTTGACCGTGAACCGGCCCTTATCATCCCTAAATCAAACCTATGGATTTGTTTGTATTGACAAATGTAGTAATCAGCGCGCGTTGTTCGCCATTGTTGGTTCTGCCAGGCTAGTAATTCCGTGTATTGTGCGTGGTAAGAGGGTTGCAACAATCCATAAGCCGCCTAGGAGATCTAATATATTACATTTCCGAAAAGGCGGAAACAGACCTTGTAACGTATGATGAGAAAGGTGTTTGAAACAGCTACACGGTAATCGCACCTAAGTAACAGAAGGTTTACGGGTTGTCGATCCCATTAACTTGTCTCGGACCCGGACAATAGAGGTAGTCTGGTGCTGACTGTTATGCATTTTCTCTGAAGTCGGGGTTCTGATGTTCAGTTGAACAAAGGTGTGACGGGGGCGATGATTTGAAGTACTGCATACTGACATCAAAGATGAATTTTAAAGATGAACAGCGCATGAGATTATTGGGCACATCTTCAATGGCCCAACGGAGGGCGTCTGGTGGAAATGTTAGACTTTCTTCTAAAAGTGCTCAAGCTCGAATTGATTTTAATGTAAATTCCACTCAAAATGTGAACTTCGCAAATTCCGGATTCACCTTCAACAAAGATGAGATGGAAGTAGCAGAATGGAACCTTACCAATGTCGTCTGCTCCTCACCAAGTTCGGGGAACTTTAGCCCTCATTCCTCAAGCAGCAAAACAGACATGTCTCTGGACCACACAGAAGACTCCTCTGAGTTCGACACGTCATTGGAAGGTACGTTTGAGTCTTCTAATTATTGTCCTCATATAGACATGTAATTGGGTTATGATACATGAGACACATTCCGGTTACAATGCTTATCTTAATGGGGGACTTCATGGATCTGTTTATTAGGCTCGACGACAAGACCCCAATTTCGTAGGACGTTGCTTTTATTAATCTTCATTGGTTTGTATAGTCCAGACTCGATCATTAACAGACCGACGTGATATTGAAGGAATGTTTCTACAGTACAATACTGACTTCATCTGTCTCTTGTGTTAGGTCGTAAACATAACTTCAAAGTAAAAGGATTATTTTGTTACACACTTCTATGTTTGGTTGCTTTGCTTTAAAGGGTTGTGCATTCGTCAGTATGTGTTCGAACCTTATTCAGGAAGAGAATCGAGCAATGATTAGGTTTGGCATTCGGGTTACATGAGGCAGTGAATATTAGATATGAAACAAACTCCAGCATCCACATGGTGTAGGCATCATCCTGTAATGTTGTCAGTTCTGTACGGAAAATGCATAAAGGATTCATTGACCTGTGTATCAGATTTCTCTTTGTTGCATGTTCTAGATAGCGAGGGCGAAGACGTGGTCAATGACAACAAAGACATATACGTAAGAGCGTGTCGCCAATATGACGTCACACCCTCACATGCCTTCGTCAGACAGCTCCAGGACAAGGTAGCTGACGTCAGCCATAGCATGCTAGGGGCGCAGGACATCAAGGCACTCTGTGTCGCCCTCACTGTAAGACAAATGCATTTGTTTGGTTTACTTGGTGTTTAATGCACTGTTTTAGATATATGACAGGAGTAATCGAGATCATGAAAACCGATCTACGTTATTAAGATACGATGACATGTGTCAACCAAGTGAGCAGGCCTGACCACTCGATCCCTTTTGTCGATTTTTACGAACTGCATTGTTCCTGAAAATCAATTCTTATCTGGATCTTATAGGGCCTTACGACAAATGCAAAATGCGTGTGACACGATCTGTGACTAATACCATTTTTTACTTCAGCAGATTATTGTAACAAGTTAGTTAGAACCAGTTTAAATCAATCAGAATTAACATTTTATATATTTCTCAGTTCTTTTCAGGTGATGAGAAATACGGGTATAAAAATAATGGTTATTAAATAAAACGTGTTTTAAAAAAACTAGGTAGTCGACGCAAATGATATGAACGCATTCTACTGCAAAATTGATTGAATGTTGTTTTTTTCTTGAAGAACTTCCGTATCAACAGCCATTGTGGTAAATATAGTTTTGGAACTAATATATAATTGTATAGATTATTGTAGTCTCTCAGGTATGGCGTATACGTTTTTAAATAGTAGTCAGGTGTCTTATCGATTGGACCTGGGCTGTAAGCAAAATGGGTATCAATTGGTCAAAATGTAGTATGGACAGTGCTTTGATAGACGAATGATTCTTTAATTTATGTCAGTTCAAATGTACACACAAATAACAACATGACACTCCAAAAGGCTTCAATATTACTTCTGCAGAAGAACTACAACGTCCAGACTCTCGATCTATCGGGGAATGACCTTGGTGTTGATGGAGCCGACTATCTGACACAGTGCCTTCAGGAAAACATCTACATCACTAGTCTGGTAACTACGGAGTCATTCCTTAAAAAAAAAAATAATAATCCATCCTCGGTGGTTAGGGGAGTCTTATCTGACATAGTGCCTTCAGGAAAACATTTACACCTCTATTCTGGTAGGTGTCACTCCTAAAAAAATAAACCATCCTCGGTGGTTAGGGGAGTATTATTTGACGCAATGCCTTCAGGAAAACATCTACATCACTATTCTGGTAGGTATCACTCTTAAAAAAATAAACCGTCCTAGATGGTCAGGGGAGTATTATCTCACGCAGTGTCTTCAGGAAAAACATCTACATCACTATTCTGATAGGTGTCACTCTTTAATTAAAACATCCTCGATGGTAAGGGGCGTATTGTCGTAAGTGTTCTAGTGTTCCCATTAACATCCTGGAATTCACACTTTATTCTGTCCGTTTTCAGTACCTAGCTTCAACCAAACTGGGCACGGACGGCATTGCGATTCTGATGAAATTCCTCAAGACAAACAAGGCGATTGAAGTACTAGATGTATCAGGTATTTTGTGCAACCATTATTGCACCAACTCAGTTAGACAATCAGTTTCGCAACAGAGTTTTCGGAAGTATAAATAAAGTATGAAGGAAATTACATTTTCACAACAAATTGCATGTGTTTACAAAGGGCCTCGCCTGCGAACGAACCTTCACCTGAATGATGAGTGAGTGAGTGAATGAGTGAGTTCAACCAGTGGGTAGGTTAACCGTGAAAGGTTAATGCAGTATACCAATATACCGGGTTCCAATGTTTGGACCGGTTGGTTTGTCTGCCATTTTACCCCGACGGTACTGATAACTTTCTCTACAAGTCGCATGTCCAAGATCTGGTGATTTATCGAACGCCCTTACTTAACCGTAACATGGCTAGCCGTAACATGGCCAGCCGTAACTTGGCTAGCTATTTCATTTCACTATTCAGAGTTGGGAACTTGAAATGGCGATGGAACCAGGAATTTCTCCTTAGGTTTTACACAAGTTGCGAACGTGATGATGTGCATTACTGTCGTCTCTAGCTCAAGGCTTTACTGACACACCTTCATCTGATAGCGAGGGCTGTGGGGAAGCCCACTAGATAAGGAGTTCTCTCGTCAGGCTTAAGAACCTGGTCCGATTCCCGACATTGTGTGAATCCTATTTCTGGTATTCCCCTGCCATGGTATTTCTGGAATATTGCTAAAAGTGGCGTGTAACCCAACCTATTCACTCACTGCTCATAGCGACCTTTTACCCTACTAACAAAAATGACTGTTGTTGATTTTACAAGCGCTTCCATGTTATGCAAATTTGGCTGTGCCCTAATTGCAATGGTTGCTTTATCACGCATGTAATATGCGATAAAACACATGTAGTGTGTAAAGGAAAAAAGTCGGGGATTAACGGGTACGACTAATTACAACATCTATTCGTGTATGTAATTATCACGGCAAGTTTGGGGGAGATTAGTAATAGGCTTACTGAGCAGAACAAACCGTTTACAGCATGGTGTCGACAATGTCTATTAATTGCAATGTCATGTCAGTATTGATGTTATGTATAGGTCAGCTGACATGAAATGATGTAATATGATAAACTGAACAGAGTTATGGAAATTATTCATTTACATAAACGTCATTGTGTGTGACTGTCTTTTGCATAAGTGCCGTGAAGGTAAAGAATAGACCTTCAGCCACCCATGCTTGACTACGCTTGTCATAAGAGGCGACTAACGGGATCGGGTGGTCAGGCATGGTTGACACGTGTCATCGGTTTCCAATTGCGCAGATCGATGCTTGTGCTGTTGATCACTGGAATGCCTGGTCCAGGCTCGATTATTAACACACCTCCGCCATATAGCTGGAATATTGCTGAGAGCGACGTAAAACTAAACCCACTCATCTCTTGCATAAACACCCCTTACAACTTCGTTTGATTTGTGCTGATCTGTTGATAATTATTACGGACACCAAAGAAGCAGTTGCAGCGACAAAATACGTCCCCCTCCCACAAGGGATGAAATTTAACTGAATGTTTACGTCATTAATTAATGTTGTAGAAATACATTTTATTGTTGTGTTATTGCCTGTATCTTTCTTCTGCGTTTAGATAACAATCTTACCGGAAGGCACGCTGAAGTGGTTGGAGATGTTCTTAAGGTAGGTGGAATGATCAAGGTGGCGGTAGGAGACTCACCCTATTATACTTTCTGGAACATAATATCCGGTACTATGTTGTCGTTGAAGAAGTAATTAAGTTTATGCATTTTGTGTGAATAGTTCGAAAACATTTGCCGCCATGTTACCTTTAGCGTCATAGGCATCATGACCCAGTTACCACGTGAGAGCTACTGTTTTCCAGAAAGACATATTGAGAGGTTTTACAACATAATTCTATTGTCTTGGTTTCACATTTGAATTGCACAAACAGCCTGATGTTTTAGGTATCTGATGTTGAATTTTGACTTTATAAAAGCACCTGTTGTCCAATTCATCATTTTAATCCACTGTTTTCTTGAAAGCAACCGGACAGATGATGAAGTATGATCACTGTCTTGGACCTTTTATACATGTACTTCTTTCCCCACGGTTGTTACCTTATTTTCTTCATGCATATTTCGTTTGTTTGTTTCCTGTAGGCGGGTTTCTCCCCGTGGATTGGATCAAAATGTAAACACTCGAGGTCGGGAATATTTCTCTCCCTCGTGTTTTAACTTTCAACGTGATTTATCCTGTACATAAACATTCATACCCATTCTGAATATTCGTGTCAGTCCGACCTCTCCCCTGTCCTAAGACGATTACCAACCGTCAGGTGCAATGGCCACCTGAGCTATGAAGCCATTGAGTCCCCTTTCACGCGCTGTTAGGCTGTAGACACGTGGAAGAAATACCGGCTGCTGCAATATTAATCTGGTTAAAATGTTTTTTTCGCACCACCGGTTTTGCAGGACACGATGGTCTTTCCGGAAACACTTAGTATCACATAGTAAATTGTTTAATGGCGGTGCATTGTCGAAAGGACATTGTCATTGGCAGAGATTTCTCGTGACAATGGAAAGGGTTTTGTCCATTTTGTTTAGTTTCGCTATCCTCTTGGTAAGGTAGCCTAGAGGTTAAGGCGTTCGCTTGTCACGCCGAAGACCCGGGTTCGATACCTCAGAGGAAACACGTATCGGAGTTACACGTGTGTATTAATAACTATGGACACATAATACTACACACTGGCCGTTGTGTGATGCAGAGGATCGAATCCGGAAATGATCATCTTGTTAGTTCAGTATAATGAAGTAAGGAATAGCGACCTGCGTGACATTTGTCTATCTCTAAGTCCCCGCTGCGCTACTGACAGGTATCCATACTTTGGAGCAGTTCTGATAAGTGTATGATTTAAACGGACTAGAAAGTACTCGGTAGTCCTACAATAGACCCCTTATGAGAATCTTGAGAATCTTACTGCGGGCAATGAGAGGGGACCAAAACTGATTTATAGGCTCAATGCTGCTGCTGCGTCTGTTGATAGTCAGGGCGTAGGTCAGTGCTCATCACGTGTTGGTTCAATCACATGTTCATCTGCAATACAGTTTATTGATTAAACTACAGGTGTGTGAATCAGCTTGAACATTGAAGAAATTTCAGTCAATCACACTTGTTTCTCGGATGGAATCTGGTCGGATTTTGTCTATGTTGCTATGGTAACCGTTTACATTTTCGCAGGTGAACACCCAACTCCGCCACCTGTCACTCAGCTATTGCGGCATCGATGAACACGGCTGCGTCTCTATCAGCAAAGCTCTCGGTTAGTTGAACACCTTATCTGCGTTGTATGGGTGACGGCATAGTAGGCTGTTGGTTGTCTTACCAGAGACCATGGTTCGAATCCCACATTATATGAATTGTTTTTAGAGTCTTATATTTACTCAGTCATGACAGTACAAACAATTCCTTACATTTGATACCACGATCTAACAAATATGCGAAGCGAGGTGCCGCTCTATGCATTATCAAGATGTCTGTTCCGTCAATTTTTTGTCAAATATTCCCATTAAGGAAATCTGTTTTCTAATGTTGTAACATTTCCATAAGCAAACGCCATTGCAAATTAGTTGAACTTTCCTAAAACAAATATGTTCCCTGTTTCTCAATCAAAAAGTGCTTGTTGGACATACTGATTGTCTGAGAAGAAATAGATTACGAAAACTAACAGTAAATAAATATGTTGGGTCCACCTTTCTCACACAAAACATGAATGCTTTTAAGAGGCGACCGGAAAACGATAACCTTCCCATTATGCTTTTATATCATTGTTAGGAATGCTTCATGATTGCAGCTCAGAACACACGCCTGAAAGTCTTGGACCTGAGTTGGAACCACATGAGGACAAGAGGTGGAGTGCTCATATGCCAGGCAATCGGGGTGAGTTGAACTCTGTTATCATATCGAGTAGAGGCATCACGTTGATGCTTGACACTGTTCTGCAAGGCTGTACTTAATGCAATTCTATCCTTTATAGAGGCAAGTCTAGATAAGAGGCCAGGACCCCAGTCTCTTATCCGCATTTTTCTTAGAAACTAATATTTAAACGATTAAATTATCATCTCGGAAACTTGTGCAAATCTATGATTTTCAATAACTTTAGATCCCAAAACCAATGGTTGTGATTGCTAAACGACAGGCAATGTTTTGTTGGGTTTTTTTTATTTTTATTTTTTAATAACGGTGGTGAGTATCGCTCTGTTTCAGAAAAACGACTCTCTGGAGGTGTTAAACTTGTCGTGGAATGGGCTAGGATTGGATGGGTGCGAGGCGCTGATGACGTCACTCAAGGTCAACCAGACACTGCGCGACCTTGACCTCTCGTGCAACAGAATTGATCTCAAATCTCTGAAACTGCTTATGGAAGGAGCTACAAGCAACGAGTCTCTCCGAACGCTTAAGGTTCGAAAATTCAAAAGCACAAAATCCCTTGGGGATAAATGTGAGAACGGGCACCAAGCACATTATATTCAGGGTGAATGGATAACTTGATGGCTTTGGCTTTACGTGTCAGCGTACCTGCCGTGGGGTATTGTTTGTCATAGGCTCATACCATTTGATCACTGGATTGTCTGGATCAGACTCATTTATCTACCAGCCACCTTCATACTGTTGTGCTACACAACGTTAAAGTGCGGCGCTACACGTTAAAGAACATTCTCGTATGCCAATGACATACTGACACAACAAACAATAACTTTCACCCCTGACCAGGAAATACACAATTACATTTTTTCTTAAATACACAACAAACCATTTTGGTGGGGGTCCGTGAATAAATGATTTTTTTTCTTTTAATTACACTTTCTCAACAAAGTACCGAATATAGAACTATTGTTGGGTTGAGTCCCAGCACGGATTCGTACACACCTCCTCAGAGACAGACACATAATCGGCTACACACAAAGGCAGCCGTCTAGCCCACTCAGCCACCGCGGCTTCCATGAATCCCGGATGCTACTAGAATCTGAATTTTACTGAGAAAGGGTAATCCCATATATTGCTTGTGTGACACTGGACCACTTTCTAAATGATATTGTGAATTCCAGTTTGGCTCTAAGTTGTTCACGGTATAATTACATGCACTATACACTACCCAAAATACTGTACCTTCAAATATCTTTCAAAACTACACGATATGCATCTTATACTATACTGGACAACAACAGTTAGGGTTATATGTAAATTTTGAAATTATTAATAATGATCTATCTACTCACTGACATACAGATAAATATCAACCATAAAGATACCAATATCCCTAACTTATTTTGTCCAGTATATTTTCGGCCTTTGGAGATGATCATGTCTTATTTTTTCAAATGATATCGTTCTAGCTTGGCAAGAATCCGATGACAACGGAGGGTGCTATAGCTGTCTTGAGATTGATCCACTCTACACCGACCTGTCGCATTACAAGTCTAGACATCACCGTTAGTAGTGTTTGGACAGTCCAATCGTTGAAACGTCGCTTCGATCGTTTAACTCTTTCAGTCAGCTATTACCCTTATCTTAAGAGACAGTTCTCTATTCCACCGTGAGAATATCTTTGCTGTAACGGAGTGAGTTGGAGCAAGTTATGCCCATTGAATGATACCTTGATTAGTTTCCAGAAACATTTAGGAAGACAACAAAGGAAGTGCTACAATATAACACGAACAATATGTACTGATTTATGTTCCTTCTAAAATTACCTGTAGGCATCAAATGTGTAGATATGACAAGCTATCGAGTTGATCCGAGCATCATTTGCCCTGCATGCATGAATATGTACATAATCAACAACATGCTCGAGGTTGCAGGGTATCCCGGTGGACGGTGAGTTCAGTAAACTGTTGGAGGAGGTGCAGACGAGTCGTGACATCAGCGTTCGGCATTCGGAGACCTTCCACAAGTACCGGGTGGGAAATATTGAGAAGATGCCAACCCTGCATGACTTTGACCCTGTTGTGGTCCTGTTCGAATACATGCGCCAAGAGAACTTCCGGTTGATCGACTTCTTCCGGTGTCTTGATACGGACAACAGTAACACCATCAGCAGAGAGGAACTACAGCATGTCTTCGTGGTACGTCAAGTGAGGTCACGTTAAGCAGCATGTTCTTTTGGTCGTGCAATGGTTATAATACCTTTAAAGTAGTTTTAAACGGGTATTCTCGACTAGCTCCTGTTCGTTGTTGTGTTTCATGATCGTTTAAATAAATGTATGATGGCTGATCATGTTGTTGTTCTCAGACATTAAGCATCCCTTTGACAGAAGGAAGTCTGGATAACTTGATGGAGAGACTAGACATGGATGACAACAACGAAATAGACATTGAGTGAGTATGAAGGGAAAGATCTGGAAGGAAGAAGATTGAGGAACAGATTGTGTGGTTCTGAAGGGGGAGGCATGAGAAAAGACAGCCAGATGGCGGATCTAGAGGGGAGTGGACGGAAGGTCATGACTAGTCGTTGTGAATTGGTGGCAGATCAATAAGTTTGAAGGATAGGTAGGGTTGTGGGGGCTAAACTGGACACAAAACGTCCGAAAGAGAGCCGTTGAACTGGTGTGCACATGTGGATATATTCAGCATAGAAGAGACTTAAGTATAGCAGGGAGTGCTGAGCAGAAGGGGGCTGCAGAGAGCTATGATCAGATACATTGCACAGGCCCTAAGGTCTTTACATAGATACAGAGGCCAAGTATTAGTCACTGACGCAGGGATTATATAATTTACTAAAAAAGATAGAAAAGGAATCTCTGCACCTTCAAGAGCAAACCGTGGTTTCTAAAAGTGTCGTCAGTATGAAATTCTATTTCAAGCGTTCACCATACCGTTTCAATTGCAGTGAGTTTCGGACAAGCCAGAAGAAGAACATGAGACAGATGCAAACTATAGGCAAGTGGTCACTGGCGGCAAATCAAGGACAGAGCAAGGACAAGTTCAACCACGAGCTACAAGCGCTGGTCCGGAAGGCATTAGGGGGTCGACAACGGAAGGGCAAGGACATGTGGCGGAAGACAACAGAGAAGATTAAGACATAATACAAATGAGAAAACCTTGGCGAAAACGTACAAAATACAGACTTTGAGTAACTGTCTTGGATATCAAATGGTACACAACTGTGGGCAGTGGAAGACCACGTTGTGGATGTTTAAGGAGGCAAAGAATACCTACTGGCAGACTGTCATGGGCGCCAAGATTACATTAGGAGAGTGGTCCTGAGCGGGTATTCTGGAGTTTCACACATAAAAGTGGATGTCTGATATGATGTGAAATTTGATCCGGTCTAGGAAATTTTAAAATGTTTCCCTGAAAAAGAACTTCGTGTATGCGCGGCTGTCAATGTTGGTTACGTATATGCGTTATAATGTTGAAAAGAGAAGTTTTTTCTTTTTTGCAAAGTTCTGTATAGATCACCCAGATCACTTACGAAATACGTCATCTTCCGTTTTCAGTAGATTTGCTCACTTGCAATGAGTTAAATTTTGACTTTTTATTTAAAGCTTATTGAAGCTTAAACATCTACATTGTAGTTCAGATTGGGCCATGATATTCACACTAGCGATTTAAGGTTGTTTATTTTAAAGGATATTTAAAGAGCAGGCCTCTACCGCAAGGGTACCAAATACGTTACAAAAGTATTTTATTTAGATTGCTGTGTCCTCGGCCATCATGCAAACATTATCACAGTGACAAATATTATCATGAATGTCTTCGTTTCAGTTCTACTGACTTCGTTTCATTGTGCATAGCATCTTTACATTAATCACATGTATCATGTAATAAATGAATACAAATACAGTATTTACATTGTCATTGAAGCATTCATATGGTAACAGTTGAGGTTTAACCATTAAGTAACTTCTCCTAGTATTCCGCAGGCAATGTCTTCGATGATCATGAATACAAAATGGGAGGACTTTACCACTTTCTTGTTAGCATCCCTCGTGGCCAATTCAAACGATAATTGCTCGATGCGTGAACGACTAAATTCTGGAACGTACTGAATATTAAGATCGAAGGGGTTACTTTAAAAGAAGTAATGGTTTGATGTTAAAATCGACGGGGTTGTGCGCTGCCGTATGAGGCGACTGATCAGGTGGTCAGACAGGCGGACTTACTTGACAGCTATGATCGTATACCAATTGCGATGCTCTTGCTGCTGATCACTGGATTGTCTGGTCTTGACTCGATCATTTACAGACCGCTGCCATGTAGTTAGAATATTGCTGAGTGCGGCGTAAAATAACAAACACATCACAGCTTCTGAGTAATTACAGATCACAAATCCCTTTCAGTAGTCAGAGGAAACCTCTGCTAACAGCGAATTCTTTTTACGATCTTGACTATATCATAAGCATGGTTAATATCTCTGTAAAAAAAGGCTGTCACACATTGATTGTATGAGGTTTTCGCGAACAGACCAATAGATAGGAAAAAACAGTCCAGATAGATTTTTTGAAGAGATACGCAAAGCAGAATCTAAAGTTTTAAACAAAAGATTGAGCCCCGAAAAATCGGTGCACATGGTAAACGGAATGGTGAAAGATTTGGTTCAGATTCAACTTACGTGCTTAAAAAACTGCTACTGCCACATCCTGGGAACTTGAAAGGGGGCAGCCCATACAAGGACATATGAAGAACACAAGCTGCGATTTTTTGTCAATGTTATTAACATATCCATTAAAGAAATAAGCGGATGATATGTTTAGTAATCGATATAAATATGCATATACAGACATTCCTTATCCAATGAAGGGCAACTTGTAAATGAACAACGTCAAGGCTAAGAATAATCAAGCAAAAGACAAAATATTGGTGATAATTATACCAACGGTTGCGAAAGGGTAATCATGAACATCCCGCCCTTCAGGTAGAAACCCAAATCGAACAATATGCATATTTACATTATTTCAAACGGAAACTCGTGAAACAAACTATTGGAAGTACCACACGTAGCGGATTGCAGCAACCTACAAATTATTTTATTAGCTCGAGGATAGTATAATTTATAATCATGTAGTTGTCAAAAACATTGCATGTATTTGGAAAAAGGAATATTGAAAACGAAAGTCGCTCACGGACATTCAAACACGTGTATATGAAAGGCAATGCTCGCATCAAATACAATGAACATGATATATTGTATGTAAATTGGTTTCTTGTAAATCTGTTTCTATGGATGTTTCGTCTGGTGGACTGAAGTTGAGCTGAAAATCCTTTTTTAACAATGCTGAATCAAATATATTTTCAACGATTAAATGAAATGAATGATAATGAAATAACCACTTAGTGTGGTGCACAACAAGCATATTTCGTAAACCTTTTCTGATTTTCATTGAATCCACATATAAATTTTAACGCCTTTGTCCCTTTTTAGGAACACAGGAATCTCCGGTTGATTAAAAACGAAGCATGCACGCACGCGTGCCTTATGAAATGTATTATTCACAATACATCAGCCGACTTCTGGACAGAGGGAGTCTTGGATTAACTTCTGTTCGAACAGGTATTTCAGCAGCTGTTTTATCTACTGTCAGCATCATGTGGTGTGGAAGACCAAAGTCCACCACGTCTGACAACCTCACCAGAACGTTAATGGAGAATAAAAACCAATAACCATACTTTGGACAAACCTCGATTCGGCCCATGTTCAGGGATTTGCGGCACGTCAAAGATGACCTGTGTACCTGTGAACCTGACGAGAATATCAACATGATATGACAGACAATACCACATTTAACCACTCAGATGATTTGCATTCTCTCAAAGGAATGTATACATTAAATCCCTCAAAAAGGATTACACTAATAGTATAATGAAAGACATCAAGGCAAATGCCAGGAACACCAAGAATAGTTTTCTTTCAAGTGATTTGATCCATTTCCTTCCTCTTATTTTCAGAACATTCGCTTCAGTTTCAGTCGGACGCAGATTAATTCCAGGCCGTGATTTCGTCTCGACATGTGTCGCCTTAATGCTGGACTGCTTCTTGTCGTCTGCTCCTTGATACAGATTGAGGAGGCCAAGTGTGATCAAGATTGCGGCACAGCTTTGGCAAAATACTAGTACCAGATAAATGGTTAGCCGGGACGGGGTTCCAGACTTGGGCAACACATCGATGACAAAATTGAGAAACACAGCGTACGTGACGAGGATTGAGATGAGGTAGGAGATCTTCTCTCCGGACTCGGCAGGCAGAAGGAAGGCACAGGCGTTCATCACGGACAGCAGAGACACGGGTGTGATCACAGTCAGAAGATAAAACATGTACTCGCGTGACAGATGGAAGATAACTGTGGAAACGTTTTTTATGCCATAAAGATTTGACAACTTTTCCACAGACATAGAAACATTCTCCATCTTCCATTCGACACTCTTCCCCATGATACCAGCGAATCTGTTAGACTCATGAAGGACGGCCTGGAATTTGTAATCAACCAAAGCACTGAGAAAGATGTAACACCGCTGCTTGTCAAAAGGATAACGCGTGACGTCAACAGAACACTGAGTGTGAAACAAGTCAGTAATTGTCATGGAAACGTGACCATTATCAAGGACATAAAGCAAGGTATTCTTAGATTCTAGTGGAGAGCCAGCATTGTTGGAAAACGTTAATGGTGGGATCCATATTTCATTTGGCCTTAATCTCAGATGAGAAGGAGTGTCACGTGATGAACTGTTCCAAGCAAGAAGTGGGTCATACCATTTGAAAGTCAACGTTCCAAATATTGTGAGGACTTGCCTTGCCACGTCAAGACCTTGGACGTAATGAAGGAAGAAGGACACGTTCACAGTGACCAAGTGTTGATCTTCTGATGCTAACGGCGGGATGTCCTTTGGGTATCCGTGAAGGAGAGAGTCTCGAAATAACTGCTGCTTCAACCTACTCGATGAGTTCTGTGCACCAACGAACGGCACCACTGAAAGAACCAATATCACATTGACCAGCATCATGGGTGTATTTCAACACGACTGTTTCTGACAAGTTCAAGATTCAGTCTAACCAGTACACGATCCATGAGCGTGGTTCTAATTATTGTGAACTTCCATTTGCTGCACTTAATCTAAATGCCAACATTCATGAAAGCATTTGTAAATTTATCAAGTGTAAATGACAATACAGAATCTATGGTTCGTGTTTCCGAAGGCTACTCCTAATGAATATAAAGTTAATGACAGAGAGCTTGGTCAATAATGAAAGACGGTAACTATCTCAGTATTTCAGCAATGTTAAATACCAACAAATCCCAACAGTGGACATTGATAACATTATTGACGTTACGACTCATCATCGTTATTCGTGATGATACTTGTTAGAAGCGTCTTCACTGTGACCAATGGCAATGGTGACATTTAATCACGATTCACGCTAATGGACAGGTCGAGCTGTGGTAGAGTATGTATTTTTATCATCTTGAGTAACTCAAATCGTCACAAAGGTATGAGCACGAATACTCCCGGGAGATTTCCATTTGAATGTGTGTTCAAAAGACTTTTCACTGCTTGATGACATTAGTAGTCAAGTGTAAGATGAATCTCTGCTGGGCTACTTCCATTGGCAACTCATTCACACGTCCCTCACCTCTCTGGGAAATCTGTCACAGGTATCATTAACTGAAGCAGTAAACTTGTCCCCACCCTGTCCTTTTAAGCCCCCCTCCTTTTAAACACACACACACACACACACACACACACACACACACACACACACACACACACACACACACACACACACACACACACACCAAAAACAAACAAACAAAAATAACAACAACAATTCGAAATGTAACATCCCAAAAATGGGATATGGCATCCCAACGTTACAGGTTTGCAGATCGCGTCGCCTTTATTCAAAGATGTCTAACGAATATGCCTCACATAACCTTATGTCAAATATTACAGACATCACAATGGATCACAACAGATAAAACATGTATTACGAGTGACTGGATGTTGGAACGATTTTTCACTGCCTTTGGATATTTTTCTTGTCATTGATTAGGTAAGACCATCTGAAACCATATAGTGTTTATCTCCTCACTGACAAAGCAAATTATCAGTACGTCATTAGCCTCCATACCCACCTGTCATGTCATCATGCAAAGCCCTGTATTGCATCCATTCCTCAGTCTAAGTAAACTTAGTCGCAGTTAATCGTTACATTCCACCACAACAAACCCTAGCGGAAGGTCGCATCAGGTAACCTTTGAGTGACCTATGACCTTCCAATCAAACGCGAGACTGTTAAATACGAGGGGATGTCAATAAGTTTTGAGCCTTGAGCATTTTTCATACCCAGGTGTCACAGCCTATGGTACGACATTGAACATTGGGGTGTAGCTGATGTGATATATAAGTTTTGGTATCCTACTCTCAGAAGTTATTGAACAGCTCACTATGACAGAAAGAGACCCCCCTCACGACAGTGAAAATGAATAAAATTGAGTATAGAGCAGTAATTAAGTTTTCAGTTCTGGAAGGAAACTGGGCGAAAAACATTGAAGAAAGTCTTTCAGCAGTTTATGGGAAGTCTTCCCCTTCATCTGCTACCATCGAACGATGGGTCAATGAATTTAAACATGGTAGAGAGGGTCTTGAAGATGACTCCCGTCCAGGTCGCCCAACAACAAGCACTAGTCAGGAAAACATTGACAGAGTGCATAGACTTATGCTGGAAAATCGTCGAATAACACTCCACGAGTTAGAGGAGACCACAGGCATTTCACACGGATCCATCGAGACAATTCTTCATGAACATCTCGTCATATCTAAGGTGTGCGCAAGATGAGTGCCAAGAATGCTTACAGATGAAATGAAGCAAACAAGGATCATCATAAGCAACTCCATGCTAACCAGATACAACAAGAATCCAGAAGATTTTCACTTTAGGTTAGTAACCTGTGATGAAACCTGGATCCACCACTATGATCCTGAGAGCAAACAAGAATCCATGGAATGGAAACATGTCACTTCTCCCAGGACCAAAAAGTTCAAAGCCTCCAGATCAGTGCAGAAGGTAATGGCGACAGTCTTCTGGGATAGCAAAGGCGTCATCCACATAGATTACTTACCAAAAGGAAGAACAATGAATGGGGAATATTACGCTAACTTGTTGAGGCAAGTGCGACAGTCAATCAAGGAGAAGCGCCGGGGCAAGATCAGACGTGGTATTCTTCTACATCAAGACAATGCTCCAGTACACACCTCTCGCGTTGCAGCCGCTGCTATCCAGGAATGCGGGTACGAAATCTTGCTGCATCCCCGCTACTCTTCAGACCTGGCACCAAGTGATTACCATCTGTTCCCAAATCTCAAGAAACACGTGCGTGGTCGTACATGTCAGGATGATAATGAGCTTATTGCTGCTACTGAGGCTTGGTTTGAGGACTAAAATGGCGCCTTCTACAGAGATGGCATCAGCGACTGGCAGAAAAGATGTCAAGTGTCTTGACTCACAAGTGGACTATGTTGAAAAATAAATGTGGTTCATAATATTTTGTGTTTTTCTATGCAAGGCTAAAAATTTATTGACATCCCCTCGTAAATTTAACCAATCAGACAACGGCTACTACTTAGGGATCGGAGAAATTTTCAAAACATTCAGGTCACTGACACAGATCTCTCCACAAGCAAAAATCCGCATATAACACAGTTAACTGATCTGCAGTATATACGCTTTGGGGTTTCTGTTGACATGGTTACCATTAGCTAATATTTCCGCAAGATGGCATCCTTGAATATTGCCAAAAAACACTTTTTCTAGCGACTGTTTACTCATCGTTGTCATGGCTGTACGCACGCCGTGTGCGTACGCTAAATAGCACTCGGAATCGTTCGGGTACGAACCGGTTCGAGATGAAAAAAAATGTATGTGCGAATGTCCACTTTCGCGATTTGGTAAGCTGTGTTATGATTTGTCAATCTCAAAGGTTACCTGACGCGACCTCCCTTAAGGTTTTGTTAGACTCAGTAGTGGAGTCTAACGAAAAGTACTGAGGTTTAGTTTTCTTAGACTGATCCGTTCCTGTACATGAACATTGCTGAAGAGTCTGCAGGATCTCTCTGACTCTTCACCCTGTAGATTGGCGTTTGAATAGTCTTCTCCTTTCACCCATTTCGTTGTTCGTATGAACTGGATTTTCTTGATTGGCCAAACCAGTAACAGGGAATCTGACGTCAGTGTTTAAGTCAGCTTAACTTCGGGTATATCGTTGGCATATTCCAATCATCTGAGAGTCGATTGTACCACTAGAGAGATTACTTCTGAAAGGCAATCCCTGACATTTTGTCGTCGATAAGTGATTTTCATTTTTCGCTCAGTCATGACCTTAATATTGGCAAGCTTTCTTTAAATAATCGCATTTTGTCGTCGATAAATGATTTTCAATTTTCGCTCAGTCATGACCTTAAGATTGGCAAGCTTTCTTTAAATAATCGCATTAATACATATATGTTACATCAGAAGGTTGGTGATTTGTTAGTCTGATTGTGACAACAGGGAATTTAGCTTCAGACAGTAGGGTATCTACATGTAATAAAACGGGTAATAAAACATTTGCCTACAAATTTCGGTTTTTTTTCGCAGCTATCATCTCACTTTTTTGCATTTGGTGCCCCCTTGCATAACGTTCAAAGCCAAATGTACACACAGCATCAAAATATGACAAGGTGTTACACAGGTGTAAGGGCCCCAAACCACGGAAACACGAACACAGATATATGGGAAACAGATCCCTCGAGGCTGGTGTCGTTGCTATCTCCGGAGTTAACAAAACTGGTGAAATACCTCCCTTAAACACGATCTTTAAGTGTCTGAGACTATTGTTTTAATAGTTCATACGAACAAGGAAACAGGTAAAGGGAGAAGCTATATTCAAACTCCGATGTACAGGCTGAAGAGATCCTTCTGAGTCTTCAGCAACCTTCAAGTTTGCCGATTAACAAGACACCATCATTTGTAAACACTGAAAGTAGCACCGGTTCATATTTGCATCTTTATCCGTACAAGTTTTACCCCAGAATCCTTTTTGTCTTCTGTATTTCATCCTGTCGAGAAATCTACACATTACGGATGAACGGAGATTCTCTAGCTATGTCCAAGCAGAGAGTAAACGACCGAGGCTGGACTGAAATCGCAGATGGCAAGCGATACGATCAGGTATCCATGACATTGCGGCTTGATTCCACACAATGAGTCAGGATGCTGTTGTACAAACAACCTAAAATTACCTCTAGTCTATGTCAAGGTATGGGAGTTACGGTCACCTGAGCTCTAAGGTCGCTTTGTATACAGCGGCACCCTTGTCACACTCTACATTCACATCATCCTCGATGCTGTGTAAAGTAGGCAATAGTTAACTCTTGCTCGTTAGACCTATCGTTAGACTAAAATGGGTGGTTTACTTACACTGGTTTGCATATTGAAAATTCCAGTATTAACCTTCGAGAAATGAATTGAATCTAAGCGATAGCACAACAATGTACTAATATATACGTATCCACTCATTTGACAAGAACGGGTGCTAGGGACATATTTGAACTACAACGCTCATAGGGAGGTCTCAGTCTAAAAACGTAAAGGAAGTCAGTGGAGATCTACATCATTATCGCGGAAATAAAATATTGGGGGTTTATAGAGTTTTTTACATAGCAGTCAAAGGCTGATTTACATGTACATAACCAAGCATTAATATACGTTTACAATTAGTTGTTAAAACATGTCATCAGTGTAGTTAGATATCAAAGTACATAACCATCACATTCGTTACACACGACACATACTACACTAATCACGATTCATATTCTAACCCTCTACCCAAAACGAGTTTGGTACTCTACACATCGAGCCAGTGGACTTCCATACAATCTACATTCTATCAATCCAAACACACCATTCTAAAACAGGCTCAAAGACAGACACACACAGACACACACAGACACACACAGACACACAGACAAACAGACACACACACACACACACAAGGCTGGGAGTTGCATTGTCATTGTCAAGTAAATGTTTCTATTATAGCATGTATAAATCCCATATATACAGACAGAATTATCTGGTCTCATAAAATTGCAAGAAATTCCGAAAGCCATTTGCTGTTTGGGTGTTCCTCACATGACTTGGCAATCGCAACAGGGACATATCATAAAATAGAGAGAGAAAATAGAATTTGCACATTTTGTGATCTTAATTGTGTAGAAGATGAATACCACTTCCTCTTAACTTGCCCATTCCGTATCGGGAGTTAAGAAAGAAAAATACCCCAGCATATTATTATGGATATCCTGATAGGGTGATATTTTCTTTGTTAATGAGTACTGATGACAATGTCCTTATCCATAATCATCTACCAGGCATTGTCTCTACGAAATATGCATTTAACGTATGTACTTATATTATTAATTGATATGATATGGTATGATGCGGTGCGATATGATATAATACATTGTATGATATGATATGATGTAATATGGTGTGTTATTATATGATGTGATTCGACAAAGTATGTGTAATATGATGTTATATGATGTAATAATTTTGATGCAATATGACATATTTTTATGCGACTATATTATTTTTTTCTATGATATTGTGTACTGTGTTCTTGTATACTATGGGGCTGTGGCCTTCAGCATGAATAAAGATTGATTGATTGAATGACTGATTGATTGATTGATTGATCGATCGATCGATCGATCGATCGGAAAACAGCGCAATGTTGATCAGTATTAAATAAACAATCTTAAACAGTAACACAGAATATATGAGTCGATATATTTGAAGGATCTTATTCTCGAAACGTTCGTAGCTCTAAGAATTCTTAACTCTGATCGTAGCCAATGCGTTAAGAATGGGCGTAAGACGTTCGTAGGGTTACGAACGTTTGGAAAATAGCTAGCCAGGATTGAAGTTAGATAGCCTCAGACAATCAGTATTCACTCGCCTAGGCCCATTCCTTGATTGCCTTGTTGTTTCCAGGCCGCCTTCGCATGATACTCAGGCAACAACACTTAACTTACCATGTGAGTAGTCTGAGAGATGGTGCAGGACTTTTCCCTGAACATCAGTTGTCATTACAGACTGTCAGTGATTGATCCGTCCATATAATGTTTAAGACTTTTACGTCAGTTTGTGACTTGTGGAGCCGGTTTCTGATGGTGACCTGGCGTAATCTGACCCTTTCAAGAATTATATGAACTTAAGATAAATAATCAGGTATGAGGTAACAGGTCATTTTTTCTGTTATTGACTAATGTCGATTGGACGAGTGAGAGAGTGAGTTTGGATAAAGCCTGCTTTACACTTGCGTCACTATCAGTAGGACATGATAGCAAATATCAATTATGAACACTCCAAAGAATGACTTGCAGATTCTCAGTAGCATAGAAGTGTCGATAGGCATCATGAAGGATAAAGAGTTTCTTGTAATTATTATTAGGCATTACACGAACAGATCAATGAAAGACAACACGGCAAACGGCAGGAAAACCAAGGATGGTTTTCTCTCCAGTGATTTGATCTATTTCTTCCCTCTTGCGTTCGTGGGTTTCGCCACATTGATTTCAGTCGAAGACACCTTTGCACTCTATTTATCGAGACCAAACAGGTCTCCTGACAGGATCTCCATACAAGAAGAAGGTCATACCATGTAAAAGCCAGCGTTCCAAATACACCGAGGATTTGACTAGCGACGTCGAGACCAAGGACATAATGTAGAACACCAAATTCACAGTGAGTAGGCATATGGATCTTCTGAAGGTAATAGAGCAATGTCCTTTGGGTATCCACGAAGGACAGTATCTCGAATCGTTTGCTGTTTCAACCTACCGAAAGATTTCCTAACGTTCCCCCATCTCAAATAATATTTATTCATTGATATATCCTAGAATTATTAACAAAACCTAACACAACAATTACTAGGGGAATCAATAAAAGTCCTAAAATTAAGTGTTGTAGGGTTGAACTACTTAGTGTTACATCTGTTAATCTGCTGAAGGAAGAATATGACTGAACGTAAAGAACTCTTTCCCAACCTACAGATGAACAACGAAAGAACCACTGAAAGAACCAAGATTGCATTGACGAGTTCAAGTTTCAATGTAACCAGTACACGATCCACGAGAGTGGTTCTAGCTATGGGGATCATCTATATGCTGCTCTTAATCTAAATGCCAATGTTGGAAGACCAACACAGGTGTGCATTGATGATTCATGACCACAACTGACATAATCTGGAAACTCAACGTGTATTTCCTCAATGAAATGACTTGATGATGCTGGGTGTGTATGCTGTTGTTTATAAAGGAATGACATGATACTGCAAGCACAAGTCCGCGGTCAGAACAGATGTAGTGTAATATTTGTAAACTTCCTGAGATTTCAATATTTGTCTCGTGAACTAAATTGTCAAAATCATGTTGCTATGAAAGCACGCATCCTGGCCGTATTTTACATATTCCCAGGAAGTACGACTGGTTGCCGTCGGCGTCTAATAGATCAAGGTGTTTGACAAACGTGTTTTGCTGCTAATTGTCAGACTGAAAAGCAATAAAGCTTTCCCGCGTGCTCGTGTTTGGTTGTAATGTCTACATTACGTTTTAAAGCGAACTGAGGGTTTTGCAAACAAATCGTGATATTACACATCCATCAATCTTTTAAATAAACACCATCATGTGTCTGATGTCAACAACTATAAACCATGACCGCAAGAGTTTAAAACACTTGAATGTCAGTCGAAATGAACGCAAAGGGCAAAATGTTATAAACGTTATATAACTGGATCACTGAGAATGATTGCAAATCATTGATGACAGCAGTGCCTTTGATGCATGGTTTTTAAGCTTAAACACTTTTTATTTAATGATCTTGTTGCATAATGGTGTCTCAGGAACAATTAATACAATTGTCATTCATCAAGACTAATGGAAATTTTCCATCTGGAAAGGTTTTGAACTCAAAATTACTCTACACAGTGACGAGTTTGCATAAGGAATCAATCCTGCACGATCTGCAAGCACATCCAGCAAATCTGTCCTGAAAATATAACTTCCCCTACACACTCATGCATTGATCAATACACTGTTACGACATACGAGTCTGCCAAATGATATGACTGCAAAAAAACACTGACTGATATTTCCGCAACTCACTAGGAGTGAAAAACATGAAACGAGGAGAAAGCAACCTTGAACCAAGAAACAACGTTACATATACCCGAGAGCATGCAACCGGAGACGGTACCAATCAAACGCACAGACAGCATCCTTCCGAAGTAGGCATGCGCAGATCTATGCGGATGTGCGCGCATATGAACATGTTTGTGGAGCAAAGAAAACAAATAAAAGGATGTTATTTAAAAGTGATCTCCTCAGCTCTCTTCCCAAGGCTGTTCTCATATTGGGAAACGTGTAGGAAAATACATAAAAATATGATGATCCAACAACTGTGACGAAAGATTAACTGTATGCAACCTAGAACGTTGTCTTAATGCGGTTTTCAGTTTTGCTGTATAACGTCAACACCTACGCTTCTCCTGCTATGTCACGGCGGGCTGTAATAATCAGGTCTGGGCCAGATTTATTCAGTGATTAACATCACACGCGTTCTTCTACGCAGTGGGGATACCATAACATGTGTCCTCCAGTTTGGCGAGCTCTACCACCTGATCCCGGTGGTCGTGTCTTACCTTTCTTAAGCCAGGCACCCGTTTCACGAAACTCTCGTAAGCCTGAGATCTCGGAAGTTTTCTCGTAGCCATTGTACCTCCTATACTGTAACACAGAAGCCACGGATGCTACGAGAAAAGTTACGAGATCTTGGGCTTACGAGAGCTTTGTGAAACGGGACCCTGGACTGCAGTATTAACCTGGATCTTCCCGGGTTCAGTTATTATGGTGGCGACCTGACACTCAAACAATGTTACCAGCCTGCACATTTCAACCAATCTCTGAGTGTGAACGTCTACTCCATGTCGCCTCCCCGATACGCCATATAGAGGTCGTTGTCGGTTCTTGAACATGAACTGCCCACAAAGGCTGCCCAGAGAAAGAAGCAAAGAAAACTTATACGGGGTGTCTTTTTTAGAACTTTTATCCAATTGAAAATTGAATTGTCAATCTATGTAAAAATTGTTACCATTATACCAAATCCTAATCAATCAACAATAACCAGTCAACAACCATAAATATTCATATGCAAAAGCTTAGTGAAGAAATAGTGTACATTTTTCAAGATCTGCAAACGACACCTTGAATGGGCAGAAGAACCCATTTTATAACAACATAAAATTCTTTGCGGGGGAAAAGAAATATAAATGTACCTACCATCTGAAATCATGCTACAAATCCTAAAGCATATAATACAAGCCAGTATAATAACCTCAAAACAGGAGAACAACACAAGTCATTCAACACGGTCATGCCGTTCAGAACAAGTAGGGGATACTGTATTTACAACGTTAATAAAATGCAAATGATGCATCTAAGAAGGAGACCTATGATGAAGAGAAAATAAGGGAGAATGTGACAATTTATTCCATTCCCTGGGAAATGTTTCATCTGGATTGATATATATTACTTTTCTCATATGCATTGGCATTGCCTGGCGGTATGCTTGCAAACTGTAACATCCCCTGTTTTTTAATGCTATGCCATGAAACTGCTACAAACAGTAGAATCCAATGATGGACTCATCGAGAGTCAAGCGTTAGTCGCCTCTGCCTCTTACGACAAGCGTGGGTTTCTGAAGATCTTTCCGGGTAGATCAATATCAAGAGATACACTCAAGGGGGTGTATATTTCAGACGTTCATTATACACAGCTTATCAGCTTCAAGGTAATGTACCTACAATACTATTGGCAGAAGAAGCAGCACGGAAACCATATATTATTGTGCTTCACAGACTCCACAAATATGTCTTAGTTTTGTAAATCTGACATTACGTACATTATTAACTGCCTTGCAAAGTATGTTTCCTTCGCTTCAAAAACGTGCTAGTCAACATTATGATAACATGCATTTAGTATATATGTACTCACTATACCAGTCCATTACAAATGGTGTTCCATAAAATAATTCCATCGCTACATTTCTTGCATATGTAAAATGGTCCGGTGGCCTCATTTACTTCTTAATAAGCAAATATCAATTGGCAAAAGTGTCAGCAGATTTAAAACAAAATGTTTCATGTAATTAAACGCCGAGAGACCAACTACACAAACAAAATAATGAAAGACAACACGGCAAATGCCAGGAAAACCAAAAACAGTTTTCTCTCCAGTGATTGGATCCATTTCTTCCCTCGCGTCTTCGGGACTTTTGCCTCACTGACTTCAGTTTCAAGCGGAGACACCTTTGCACTTGGCATATCCTGATGAGGTCCATCACCAGAATTCGTCACCCGAGAGCTGGACTGATTCTTGTGGTCTGCTCCTTGATACAGGTTGAGGAGGCCAAGTGTAGTCAAGATGGCGGCACAACTTTGACAGAACACCAGGATCAGGTAAATGGCGAGACGGGACGGAGTTCCAGACTTGGGCAACACTTCGATGACGAAATTGAGGAACACAGCGTACGTGACGAGGATTGAGATGAGGTAGGAGATCTTCTCTCCCGACTCGGCAGGCAAAAGGAAGGCACAGGCGTTCATCACGGACAACAGAGACACGGGTGTGATTACAGTCAGAAGATAAAACGTGTACTCACGTGAAAGACAAAAGACAATTCTGGCAACCTTGTCAAGGCCATGAAGATTTGGCACTTTTTCTACGCGCGAGGAAACATTCTCTACCTTCCATTCGACACTCTTCCCCAAACTTCTGGTGAAAGGGTTGGAGTCATACTTAGTGGTGTTGAAAGTGTAACAAAGGTAAGAATTGAGGAAGATGCTACACTGCTGGCTGTCAAAAGGATAATGTGTGACATCGATGTAACACTGAGTATGGAACATGTCAGTGATTGCCATGGTAACGTGACCATCTCCAAAGCTATATATCAAGGCATTGGCAGTGTCTAATGGAGAGTCATCCGCATTGTTGGAAAACATTAATGGTGGCGTCCAGATTTCATTTGTCTTCAGATTCAGATACGATGGAGTCTCGTGTGATGAATTGTTCCAGACAAGAAGTGGGTCATACCACATAAAAGCCATCGTTCCAAATACAGTGAGGACTTGACTAGCGACGTCGAGACCCTGGACGTAAAGTAGGAAGAAGGTCACGTTCACATTGACCACGTATGGGTCTTCTGAGGGTAATGGCGGAATGTCCTTTGGGTATCCCTGAAGGAGAGTGTCTCGAAACATCTGATGTTTTAATCTGCTCGATGTGTTCTGACCAACAGCATATGGTACCATTGAAATAACCAACATGATAATGATCCGCATGCTGGAGGCGTTGAAACACGACCGTTTGTGACAAGGTGAGTTTCTCTATGACTAAGAACCTGTACCATGAGCGTAATACCGTGCATACTTATTGGCTGCCCTTAATATATGTTAATGTCTGTAAACATTCATTGTTGTATTTGTAAATGCATCAGTTGATTTCTGTTTGGAAATTACAGTGCATTTCCGCGACTGAAGATCGATTCTGTCAAACTGACAGAACACTGATGCACTGAAATCCTTGGAACAATATGTAATGAGTGTAATGGTGAATAGTGTAATGGCTCCTGAATATTGAATGTGCGATCAAACCACACACGTGACTTGTGATTGCGCTAACAGTGATTGTGTTTGGCCTTGTTTCATGTATTTCAAACACGGAATAAAACCAATTCAATAATAATTATTCATTCGAGCTCTCGATATTTCTGAACGTATTTCTGAATAACTCGTAAACAACAGTGATGCTTGGTGTCCGAGAAAAAGGTAATACTGCCCCACCTGCAACATGCCACAATAGACAGAAGCTACAAAACCATTTCCACATTCACTAATATTTGTTAAAACCAGAATCGACTGTACAATTGTAACTGTATCATGAACATAGTAATTGTTCCAACAGAATTGTAGCTGTGGTATGTAAACAAATCTATTATGGACCAGACAATCCACTGATTGTCATCATGCGATGTGTAGTAAATAGCAACCTTCCCAAGGTTAATATGTAAAGTGAACTGACTAGACCTTTCCTAAATGAATTTAATTTAATTTTACTACATTTGCTCGTAGGAAAAAATCAAATTTGCGTGATTGGGTTTATGGACTACACCGCACTCAGCAATATTCCAGATATATGGCGGAGGTCTGTAAATAATCGAGTCTGAACCAGACAGTCCAGTGATCAACAGCATGAGCATCGATTTGCCGAATTGGGAACTGATGACATGTGTATCGCCTCCTACGACAAGTATGGGTTACTGAAGGCCTGTACGCTAACCCGGACCTTCACGGGTCACATCAAATTGAATAAATGCATGAAAGCAGAAGCGGACAGGGTTATATCAATTTCACTAAGACTGACGTCAACAATGTCACGTACATATCCTGCGGTGACAGTAGCGTGTCAAAACCGCAAAGAATGCTACATGCACTTTCCTAACACTACCAGAAATCCTGACGTATGTTAAACCGGAAGTGGATACAAAATTGAGGACAAACCGAATGTTTTGTTGCATCCGGATAAATATTTCTCAGGCTATTTTCATCCTTTGTGACTTTTCAAGGGCTTAAAACCATATCGCCCTTGGGCAATATTATAGAAGCAAAGTCTGATGACATAACAAGAGGTTGATATGAAATATAAACAGCAATCTATTGTAAAGACCATGTGGTCCCAAGGTGTGTAAGATGACAGAGTATGTGTTTTTGAAACTGTATGAAACAGTGATGATACCAGGTGTTCGCAAAAAGGTAAGAGGATCTTGCTCCACATGTTTAGAATAAAATTTTACTGTCGCCTTGAATGTAGTGACCTTGACTGAGCAATTCCCAGCAAGAGTGGTTTGACGCTATTTTGGTAGAAAGAGTGTGCTTAATTGTGTCTCAGGAGCTGTGAAACAAAAAGACCAAAGACTTTTCTTTTGGAATATTGCTGGAAAATAAAAGGAAACCATGAAATGGTAATTGTAAACTTGACGTTTTGTCATACAGTATTGTACAGATGATTTGTCATTTGTATGTTTATACATATCTCCTTAGTCTCAAGCTTAGGCGGCTAAATCGGAGGAAAAGAACTGCCTATTTGGTAGTCATTAAACGATTTTAAGCTGATGTTTAACTTTCCTCTCATGTCTACAACTGAACCAGTATACTTACTGCTCCATCTTCTTGCTGTTCACTTTCCACAAGGTTTGAGATATAACTGAGCATGCTAACTATGCTATGCTACCACCGACAGTGATAATGACAATTTATTCTGTATGCAGACAACATGGCCTAAAGTACACTTAATATTCAGAAATGCAGTGTAGTGTCCTTGATAATTTTACCACTGCAAGATCTCAAATGTTATCATAGTGCTCTTCCTTAGGGGTTGTTCAATCAATGCTACAACATTCAAGGCCTTGGTAAAGTCTGATGCAAGCCATGTGGAGGACATTTCGAAATTTGGTGTGTCAGTGACAAAAACATATTTGCAATTTCTCATTTTGACTTGTATCAAATGTTACGTCATTTCAGGTGAACATTTGACAGCACGACTTTACAAATATTTATGACGGGTGGCACCACTGGGGTAAGATACACTCACCTTTTCGCGAACACCTGGTATCAGCACTATTCCATGGTGACTCATAAACACATGCTGTTTCATCGTATGACATGATGACAATCCCTGGATTGTCTGGTCCATACTCTATTTGTTTACAATCTACATCGTACAGCTCCAACAGTTACAACTGTACAATCGACTGCTTTTAGGAGAAATTTCCTATGAATGTGGGAAGGGTTTGTCGTTTCTGTCTCTTGTGACATGCATTGCGTGGCGCAGTATGAGTTTACCTTTTTCTCGCATACCAATCGAACTCTTGTTATTCTGAATGACGTTCTCAGTTTGACCGAGACTTCAAATGAATATTGAGTGAGTTTTTTCCGTTCTTGTAAATACATCATGAGTGATGGTCTCATTATTGATCTACAGAATCCATTAGGCTGTTTGATTGTTCACAAACCACTCATTACGTATACAGTGCATAGACATCAACTGATGCATTTACAAATACAGCAATGAATGTTTACAGACATTAACATAGATTAAGGGCAGCGAATAAATATACACGGTATTACGCTGGTGGTTCAGGTTCTTGGTCAGACAGGAACTGTACTTGTCACAAACGGTCGTGTTTCAACGCCTCCAGCATGCGGATCATTATCACGTTGGGTATTTTAATGGTACCATATGTTGTTGGTCAGAACACATCGAGCAGATTAAAACATCAGATGTTCCGAGACACTCTTCTTCATGGATACCCAAAGGACATTCCGCCATTACCCTCAGAAGACCCATACTTGATCAGTGTGAACGTGTCCTTAATACTGCATTACGTCCAGGGTCTCGACGTCGCTAGTCAAGTCCTCACTGTATTTGGAACACTGATCTTGGGATGGTATGACCCACTTCTTGTCTGGAACAGTTCATCACACGAGACTCCCAGTTATCTGAAACTGGAGACAAATGAAATTTGGACGCCACCATTAGTGTTTTCCAACAATGCGGATGACTCTCCATTAGACACTGCCAATGCCTTGATATACAGCTTTGGAGATGGTCACGTCTCCATGACAATCACTGATTTGTTCCTCGCTCAGTGCTTCGTCGATGCCACTCGTTATCCTTTTGACAGCCAGCAGTGTGGCATGTTTCTCAATAGTTTGGCTGGTTACACTTTCAACACCACTAATGTTAAGTCCAACCCTTTCACCAGCATCTTGGGAAAAAGCGTCGAATGGAAAGTAGAGGACGTTTATTCGCGTGTACAAAAGCTGTCAAACGTTTTTGGCATTGAACAGGTTGCCATGATTGTCTTTTGTCTGTCACGTGAGTACACGTTTTATCTTCTGACTGTGATCACACCCGTGTCTCTGTTGTCCGTGATGAACGCCTGTGCCTTCCTTTTGCCTGCCGAGTCCGGAGAGAAGATCTCCTACCTCATCTCAATCCTCGTCACGTACGCTGTGTTCCTCAATTTCGTCATCGAAGTGTTGCCCAAGTCTGGAACTCCGTCCCGTCTCGCCATTTACCTGATCCTGGTGTTCTGTCAAAGTTGTGCCGCCATCTTGACTACACTTGGCCTCCTCAACCTGTATCAAAAAGCAGACGACAAGAATCAGTCCAGCTCTGATGCGACACCTGTTGAGATGAAATCTGGTGATGGACCTCATCAGGATATACTAAGTGTAAAGGTGTCTCCGCTTGAAACTGAAGTCAGTGAGGCAAAAGTCCCGAAGACGCAAGGGAAGAAATGGATCAAATCACTGGAGAGAAAAGTATTCTTGGTTTTCCTGGCATTTGCCGTGTTGTCTTTCATTATTTTGTTTGTATGATCCATCTCGCTACGTTTAATCACATGAAACATGATTAACCTATATAAATCTGCTGTCAATTTTGCCAATAGTATTGAAACAGACAAGCTTTGTATAATCACCGTCTGATATGCACACCCCCTCTATCACTTGATATTGTTCAGCATGTTGTTCACGCATGAAGCATTGAAAGGGATAATCTTATACCTGATACGCATATTTATTTCTATGAACTACTTTCTGGTTTTACAAGAGCTCAGTTTACGTGTTATCATATCCTACAGATCTTACATGGTTTGCCTATTATAATAGAAATACAAGTGCTAGATCTATTGATGTTGTTGTGAATATGTTTAAGCAGGTTTGTCTTTCGAATGTTTACGTCATTGCCCAGTGTACCCCATATAAACGATCCCTAGATCTATGGTATATGAATCCTTGGGCTCCTTCCTTTGTCTCAGTAACTCCCGAAGACGACATCATTAGAGTCTACTGTGTGTAGCATTTCCATGATGTACGACGATTTCTGTGTGTATTTCTGTTGTTATACTGGGAACAGTAATTATATGTTAGAATCTGCAGTCCATACCAGATGGTAGTGTATGTTCTATGCAACGCGTTTTATGGGGCCCGTATCCTCGTCTGTTCATACAAGGTTTTGTTTGCAGATCTTTTAAAATACACATTGTTTCCTCATTAAGCATGACGCATAAGTATTTATTTATTGTTAACTGGTTACTTTTCATGATTCGAGCTCCCATGAAAACAACAAACTAAGTCCGTTATTTTGTATGCAAAATGGAATAAAAGTGTTTAAAAAATTATGTGTGTTTCTGTACACTTCTTTCTCTGAGCAGAGGTCGTAGGACTCACATGAACCTCCATGTACATAGGGTAGGCGACATGGAGCCGATTGTCACACTCACTACTGAGAAACGACTGACGGGATCAGGTGCTAGAGCTCCAAGGCTTGGATGACACAAGTTATCGTATCCCAGGACGCTGGTGATGTTATCAACGTGATTGTCTGGTCCAGACTCGAATACACCTGGAATATTGTAGAGTGCGGCGTTAAAAGCATAAAAACCTGACTGAATTTTATTTTCATCATGTCCACATGCTTGGTTTCATACAGTTAGACTTTCATCACGGTTGAAGGAACATCACGTTTTATGTTTGCCTAGATCGGACGTCCCAGTCTGTGCGTGAAGATGTTTTCGGTTCTGTGTTCTGGGCCCTTATTCTCGACACTTTCGTAGTCTTAAGAATTCTTAAGTATGATCGTAGCCAATGTCTTAAGAATTGGCTTAAGAAGTTCGTAGGGCTACGAACGTTTCGGGAATAGCTAGCCTGGTTGCGTGCTCTCGGGTATACAACGATGTTTCTTAGTTTATAACCAGGTTTTCGTTGTTACATGTTTTGGATTCCGTGTGTATTGTGGCCATGATATTGTGGTGTTTTTATTGACGTCTACCAAATAACCCATAGGGCGTACGTAGTGCATGAATGTGTATGGGAAGTTATATTGTCAGTACAGATTTGTTTGATATGTTTGCAGATCGTACAATTTATGTGTCTAGGACAAAAATGAGTTTAAAGGCGTTTGGTTCAGGTGGGATAAAAAGTGCGCTCACTTTGTCAATGCTTATGTGTGATTCTGAACAGAGGAGCGCAACGTTTGGATCCTGGAATCTAAGGGAGATAACTCTCTTGCAGTATTGAATCAATCAATACACACTCGTTTGTAGTTCTACAAACAATTGCATCCTTTCCTGAGTGTCCGTGCACTGCGTTGTTAGTGATCACTGCGTTGTTAGTGATCACTGCGTTGTTAGTGATCACTGCGTTGTTAGTGATCACTGCGTTGTTCCCTTGCATTGCGAGTGGTCGTAGAGAAGCCTCCTGTGTCACCTGTCATCACGAATACATATTACAGGGCAAAACATATTAACGTCGATAGTGATAACAATGTCCTCTTTGTTGGTATTTAACGTTGTTGATCTACTAAATCCATTCTTGTATTATCATTATATTAATTTCACTGCATTAGCTTTCAGTCACCTAACGATTCTATGTTGAGGTTTACATAATGGGAAACACTTACACACTTGATAAATTCACAAATACTTTCAGGAATATTGGCAGTTAGATGAGGCGCAGCAAATTGATGATTAGCAGAAGTAGAACCACGCTCGTTGATCGTGCGCTGGTTAGACTGAAACCTAAAGTCATCACAAACAGTCGTGTTCCAATACCGAAAGGATGCTGATCAGTCAGTGTATGAAATGCCAGACGGCCTGCTGCTTGTTAGGTACATGGCTGGCTTACGACTTTATTTTGTAGCCAGCCCTCTGTGCCAATACATTTTCCAAGGGTATACATATAACCATGTCATTGACTACAGGAAATATTTCGAAAATAATGTACAGATGTGGTAGCTAGGCGATGTCTATTTAGTTCATGATGAATCAAACCATAACTTCCTCAGATCAGTGTACCCATTTATCTGACACTAAATGTGATTGGTCTAGAGAAAGCTTTCAGCCAATGAACAGTGTTGTTCTTTTCTCATAGTATGTAACAATCACATACCAGTTCATTAATTACATTATCGTAGCACCTTATGTCAGTTTCCTATTTTAAATACAGGGCTGGTTACATGCTAACAGGGCAAGCAACATTTTTCAGTTATAAGCCCTGTGGGCTTGCTGGGTATTTGAGGAGTTACATACACTGGGTCAATGTAATACTGGTTCAGTGGTGCCGTTAGTCCCACAGAACTCATCTAGGGACTCTGTTTCGTTGATAGCCAAACGACATCCTCAGATCAATGGGAATGTGTCATTCTTTCTGCATTTCATACACGGTCTCGACGTCGCTACCCAAGTGACCACTGTATGTGGAGCACTAACTTTCAAATGGTATGACTTCTTCTTTTGGGGGCTAGAATGCAGTTTACCGGGCGCAGCACCAGCCAGCGCTGCGGAACAATTATCTCACTAGAGCACCTCCACCCTTCACGATCCTCAGGGTTATGATTTGGGGTTAGGGTTAGGCACCCTTTACGATCCTTAAGGTTAGGGTTAGGCACCCTTTACGATCCTTAAGGTTAGGGTTAGGCACCCTTTACGATCCTTAAGGTTAGAGTTAGACACCCTTTACGATCCTTCAGGTTAGGGTTAGACACCCTTTACGATCCTTCAGGTTAGGGTTAGGCACCCTTTACGATCCTTAAGGTTATGGTTAGGCACCCTTTACGATCCTTCAGGTTAGGGTTAGACACCCTTTACGATCCTTAAGGTTAGACTTAGACACCCTTTACGATCCTTCAGGTTAGGGTTAGACACCCTTTACGATCCTTAACGTTAGGGTTAGACACCCTTTACGATCCTTAAGGTTAGGGTTAGACACCCTTTACGATCCTTAAGGTTAGGGTTAGACACCCTTTACGATCCTTAAGGTTAGAGTTAGACACCCTTTACGATCCTTAATGTTAGAGTTAGACACCCTTTACGATCCTTAAGGTTAGGGTTAGACACCCTTTACGATCCTTAAGGTTAGAGTTAGACACCCTTTACGATCCTTCAGGTTAGGGTTAGACACCCTTTACGATCCTTCAGGTTAGGGTTAGACACCCTTTACGATCCTTAAGGTTAGAGTTAGACACCCTTTACGATCCTTAAGGTTAGGGTTAGACACCCTTTACGATCCTCAAGGTTACGGTCAGGCACCCTTTACGATCCTTAGGGAGCGTTCATGAAAAAGTGGACCCTTTCTTGGAACAGTTCATTACATGAGAATCGTACTTATCTGCAATTAAAGACAAATGAAATATGCACGCCCCCATTACTGTTTTACAACAATGCTGTCTCTAGATTCTTCTTTTGAAATGATACAAGGGCCTGTCCAACATCTCGATCACTGTCTAGTTACAAACAAGTTGCGACATGTAAAGACAGAGCCTGCACGTCATGCCCCAAAGTCATAATCACCATTAGTCCCATGAGTGCGGTGTAAAACTCACTCACTCACTCACTTCATTTGTATGACAGAATTACTATCACTGAATTTTGTATCAGTTAAAAGTTATATTGTATGGTACTCTACCCAGCAAATCTGTTCTTTTGGTGACTACTAATTTACACCTTGTCTCAGAATACATACTTTGGATAGAAAAAGTAGCTCCATTCAGTTAGAAAAGGGTTTGGTAGATTCACAATGTTCAGATTTGCTACATTTAAGGCTCTAGCGTTGCAGAAAGGACTTGAGCGGAAGTTTGGTTGATTGGTTGTTCAAGGCCACAGTCAGTAATATTCCAGCTATGTGGCAGCAGTCTGTAAATAATCGAGTCTGGGCTAGACAAACATGTGATTTAAAGCTATTTGGTATTACGTATTTGGGTTACGGTAACAGGTCTCAAGTACAAGACTGACCACTCGATCCCCTAATCGAATCCTACCACAACCATGGATTTTGAGGGTTTAGGAGTGAGAGGGAAGAGCCATTCTGTACATAAACTGATCCGCTAAACCAGCTAGGGTGGAAGTGATGGTTGAACCTCAATAACCCGTAGAAAGGCTTTCAAATATTTTAAAGAAATACTACCCAGTAAAAGTTTAAACTCACTTCATGCATTCACTATATGATATGCATATAATCTTATATGTGGTTACATCGAAGATTGACTTTTCCTATAACTTGGGGGTATGAACTGCACACCTCATGCAGATACATTTCTAAATGATCATACCTCAAATTGCTGAAAAACGCGTGCAAATATCATGTATGTAAATAGTTCCATTTTGCTGCAAGGTTGTGTTAAGAATTCACCTTTTCACTGAGTTTCATCATTTATTGAACTCATGACAATAATCTTTTCAACGTTACGAATGTGTTTAACAATACATCAGTGCATGTGTAAACAGAATGTTTAATCAGTATGAACTATTTTGCAGATCTAGTTCAGAACAGGTGACTGAAGTAAGTGGTTACATTTACACTAGGAGTTAGAACTTTTGATTCGACGAACATCGGGAAGCGTTCGTAAAATATCTCTTGCCGACGTCAAGAAATTCATAAATGAATTTTTACCCAAATGATACAGGTAGGTTGCAAGGTTCGTTCCATCGATATATCCAGAAAACATTTGTCAATGCACATTTTCATTCCCTCACTCAATTCAGTGAGTATTGTTCTCATATACGAATGAGATCGTGATCGCTAACCAGAGATATTCACAAGCTACAGTATCATTGTTTAAATTCGACCCGTGGAATGCTAGCAGACGTACATGGGATTCTTAAATCTACTTTCACCCAAATCACCACAAGAATACAGATGCATTGCTTGGTTCGATCCACCGAAATATGCGAAAAGCATTTGTCATTTTGCTTTTCCCATCGTTTCACTCAGTTCATTAAGTATTGTGCTCAAATGCGAAAGAGATCACTGACCAGAGACATTCACAGGCTACAGTATCATTGTTCAAATACAACATCCGGAACATTATACAACACGCAAGATATTGCTACATCTAACTGGTTCAGCTGGAGAACAAAATGAGAGGTTTCTGAACAGGGATGTGAATATTACAGTTCATCGCAACACGCTGAGAAATATATGTCAAGGAGTCTCAAAATAGAAGGATAAAACATCAACATCACATATTTCACAAATCCTAACGAGCCGGAAATAGTATCCACAATCAGGACACACTTGAAACTTCTTTCGAGTTTGCTTTGTCAAGATAAGTACTAGACGAGCAGAGGAATGAGAGACAACAGAGCAAATACCAGGAACACGAAGAATAGTTTTCTCTCAAGTGATTTGATCCAGTTCTTCCCTTTTGTCTTCGAGACTTTTGCCTCACTGACTCCAGCTCCAGTCGGAGACACCTTAGAGCTATGGCAGCTGAGGGTTCCATCACTTTTTCTCCCGACAGGTGTTGTCTCAGTGCTGGAATGCATCCTGTCGTCTGCTCCTTGATACAGGTTGAGGAGGCAAAGCGTAGTCAAGATAGCGGCACAACTTTGGCAGAACATTAGGAGCAAGTAAATGGCGAGACGGGATGGAATTCCAGACTTGGGCAACACTTCGATGACGAAATTGAGGAACACAGCGTATGTAACGAGGATTGAAATGAGGTAGGAGATCTTCTCTCCGGACTCGGCAGGAAGAAGGAAGGCACAGGCGTTCATCACGGACAACAGAGACACGGGTGTGATCACAGTCAGAAGATAAAACGTGTACTCACGTGACAGATTTAACCTGATCTTAGCGACGTTTTTCATTCCAAAGGCGTTAGGAACCCGGGATATTCTTGAAACCTTATCGTCAACCTTCCACTCAACACTCTTCCCCGTGTAAGTTGCAAAAGGGTTGGAATAAACTCTGCAGCTTTGGAAAGAGAAATCATACACTGAACTAAGGATGATGTTACACTGATGCTTGTCAAACGGATAACGAGTGACATCGACGGTGCATTGAGTGTGGAACAAGTCAGTGATTGTCATGGAGACGTGACCATCTCCAGAGCCATATATCAAGGCATTCTCAGAGCCTGGGTGCGAGCCAGCATTGTTGGAAAGTAGTAACGACGGCGTCCAAATTTCAGTGTGCTTTAACTGCAGATCAGTAGGATTATCTTGAGAGGAAGTGTTCCAAACGAGGAGTGGGTCATGCCATCTGTAAATCAGAGCTCCAAATACAGTGAGGACCTGAGTGGCGACATCTAAATCCTGGACGTGAAATAGTAGGAACTGAACGTCCACCTTGACATCGTCTCCTGTACTCTTTGAAGGAAATGGTGGGATGTCTTTAGGATATCCACGAAGGAGAAGGTCTCGAAAGCGCTGCTGTTTGAGCCTGCTTGATGTGTTACACCACACTAAGTCTACAGCCGAAATCAAGAAAATAACATAAACCAACTTCCTGTAAGCCATGTCTCTTTCTCTTGGCAGAATATGTTCTTTGAGCTCGGCAGCTCAAAAAGACAGCTACTCTACTTACAAATTCTATTGTTTTCTATTGTTTGTGTGTTTCACCGTATCCAGAGCAACGCCTTTCTCTTACTAATCGAAAAAGTTTTATTCAGGACTGGCTATATCTGGGAGTGACCACTATCAGACCCACAACATATTGTGCTTTACATCATCGTATGTCACATTAACTAAACACGCGCATTGTTCACAATCAGTGCTTTTAGTTAGGCAAATAATGCTGGACACGTTAACAGGGTCTTTTAAAGGTGAATATTGCACGTGCGTGAAAGAATCCCTATTACCGACACATTTCAACGATCAGAACAAGAAACAAGCAGGAGGTTGATAAACGTATTCAGTAGATAGACGATTAATTGTCCAGTCTCACGAAAACAAATCCAAACATGTCCAGAACCGCCTTTTGTTTATTTTGCTCGATGGTAATTTAGAGTCATAATGGAGTGAAACTGGATATTGAGTGACTAAGTGGGGAAACTCTTTTCACCTCTCACATTAAGTAATGTAAATGCAACGATTTCTCCAGTTCCATTCTGTTTAGTTATGGTTAGAGTCGTTCCTTATTGGCTCTCACACACTGTCTTTGTCCTAGTCTCGCACGTTTATCACTATCATCTCTACCTCTCAACAGATGCTCTTCTATATCAATTGGACCGGTCCGGGGTAGAATTTGCTTTAGCTTGCCATAAAAGACGACTATACTTGTCATAAGAGGCGACTAAGGGGATCGTGTGGTCAGGCTCGCTGACTTGGTTGACACGTCAACTGTTCCCAATTGTGCCGATCGATGCTCATGCAGTTGATCACTGGATTGTCTGGTCCAGACTCGAGACCTTCGCCATATAGCTGGAATATTGCTGAGTAGATCTATACTCACTTACTGATCTCTGCCTCTGGACCAATGCAGGGGTGGTCATTGTCCTGAGCACTTTAAGCTAACCCTAGATGACAAATATTTATAACCGTGCGAATTGCACATGTGACATTGAAATTTCACCATATACACGCCTCGACTTCCTGGCTGTTCTACAGCAAGCGGTACCCGGTGGTAGCAAATAGCGAACAGTGTCCTCAAAATAATGATCGTTTGTTAAACGGTTTCAAATAAAATATAACGGACTGTACATTCAAAATAATTTTGGGTTTGGAAACCGAGTGAATGAAATGACCAGTGTGAAATGCCGTGGTATAAATATGTCTATACACCACTACTAGCTTTTGCCTGCCTGCTTAGAGTATTACTTACCGCTTGTGCTGCAAATTTCATGGAATGATCTCTGATTATTTGTAGTCTGTCTCAGTGCCCGAGCCTCCCTGCAATGCTGAAGTCCTAAATGAAATAAGTCCAGATTTCTCAGGCTCTGTGATCACCCTGGGGTTTCTTTGCAGTTTGTTACAATCAAAATTGTGTATATATTCAGAGATTAAGCGTGTGTCTACATTGTTTGTGTTAACAGCTTTGGGCAGTTTAAGGTAGGGGCGATTTCCCTTGTTTGTCCTCGTAGAACTCCCCATTGGTTCTTTGACCCTTGGTGGGGGCGAGATGGGTGCATGAGTGTCTGTATTGCCTTGGCATTCTAACATGAACATCTCTTCCCCGAGGGCTCAGAAGTACTGAGAGCTGACCGACTCACATCCTGCTCTGTCACTGTTACTCACCGCTGCCTGTGACGCCTTTGTGATATCCTTGGGTGAACATTCCTTATTTAGGTCCTGCTAACAATTGTGTCAGGTTCTTCGATATCTCCAGGGATTACCCTTTACAATGTCGCATCACAGTCTAGTTCTTCTAGTTTTTAGGTACACAATAAAACCAGGGGTTATCTTCTGGCAGGGATAATCTACGTTTTCTAATCTCCCTGCTTCTTGTGTGCCTGTTCATCATGATGGCCATTTCATGCTCTGGCATCTGATTGGAGATGTTCCCCTGCTTTTTCGTAGGCATAATTTCTTTTCCTTCTGTTGGTCTATCCATTCTGACATGTCCACTCTCTCGTCTCCTAATTCTAATGCAGCCAATCCCAGGTAACAGTCACAGAGAATGGGGATATATCTGATGATTGTGGAGTGGTGTTCAAATAATACACCAACGATAGGGTGAGTTTAGTTTTACACCGCACTCAGCGATATTCCAGGTATATGACAACAGAAATGGGCTTCTCAAACTGTACCCATCTGGGTACCCCAGATACGCATTTGGCCACCAAGCCATATATCTCAGACACACAGAACATTTCTCACTGCGCATATACAACATTCCATCTCCATGAGGGAAATACAGAACATTTTTTTCTGCGTTTCAGTTTTAATCAATAAACTAACAGGGTATGAGACAGCCAGGTGATGCAGGAGCTTTTGGACGTCCCATGACGTCACCCACACAATCCATCAACAGCTACTGAAGTCTCCCAATCCCTCGTCATCTTCTTCATCATATGTGTTTCCAAGATGACTTGTCAAAAACAGAAACACTAGACATGCTTGCTTGTGCATATTTTATTGAAAAAGATGTCAACAATTGTAAATATGTCTCACATTATCAGGTGGTGGAGGGAAATGGTTAGGAAGTGTGTTATCACTTCAATATTTGGCCATGTTAGTCAAAAGAAAAACATTTTACAGAACTGATAGAATTTAATGGAATCCTTTAACTATAAAATGACATGGTACCATTGTAGTTGTGCATGACTAGACACCACAGGGGCATGGAGACACCAATGTGGTCTGCAAATGTACCTGTTGAGAATCAAGCCTGCAGTCTGTGGTAGGTTAACACTGTCCCCACTGAGCTATCAAAGAAAATGATCAAAGTCATCCAAGTCAGGGGTTTCTAAAACTGCAGTTTTTTTCAGTTTCAAGAGTCAGTCTGGCAGGAAAATAGCACATAACTGGGGATTGTGAGTCACTAACTGTCATATAATCCATCATTAGTAATTACACAGCTTTATCACTGCGGATTCTCAAGCCTACCAGAGTCACTGAGGTTGGTTTTATGCAGGTTCCACAGTAATACTGTAATACAGAGAAGACCAGAAATGGGCTTCACACACTGTAGCAATGAGGGGAATGAAATGCGGGCCTTAAAGTGTGATCACCACCCCAGGATGAGGACACCCAGTTTCGGATCTTTCTGTGTACTCACAACAATGTACAGCCATTGTAAGGATCTTATGCTACAAAGACAGAATTGACATTCATGCCACACATGGCTGAGTGTGGCTTTAGAAATACTGTTTGCATGAACATGGCCTGTAAAGTTACTTTGCTAGAAGCAAACACTCCAGTGGTTGACATGAGCAATTGGTCCACACTGTATGTACAATAAACACACAATTATCGATTATGTCAATCAATAGTATTTCTAGTGGTCTGCATCAAGACACTATTTTTAGTCATACTTAGCTTCCAATTTGGTCAGTTAATACAGGCACTGAATATTGTAGACAACGTCATGCATTCATGGAAATGTTCAACTGTTGATCAAAACAAACAGAATCAGTATTTAATAATATCACAAGGTTCTTTGGTTGTGTATATGTTTCTTCTGTCTATTAATAAATAGTTAGTGGTGTGGGGATGTTTCAGGGCTGGATGAGATGGCGTCCTTTACTAGTCAACATCCTGACGTTGATCCTCGGCTGGGATCTCAGTCTGCACAGGTTTCAGCATGGATTCAGTACTCTGCATACTGTAAAAAAATTGTAGAGGATGTTCAGGTGTTTAAGGATATATATCTGACACCTAACCTAGCATTGTTATGTAAACCCATGCTCTGTATACTGCAACAATGGTAAAGTATGTTTGGGTGTCTAAGATAAGTTTTTAACATCAAAATTAGCAAACAATTGCAGCCATATTGCGTCAGACTCTAAATCCAGGTATAATGACTTGACAGCATGTCCTAGGACTTGGCCTTGAGCTGGGCAGGTAGTCTTGTGTGGGAACGAAAACACAAACAGAAAACTGGAACATCTTTCTCCCTCAGAATACCCCTTGCCTACCTATCCCTACCCTCTCCCCCAACTGAAGAAGGTAAACAGTGATGCCAGGCTCCAGCTACAAGAGGGGAATTGGGCCTAGAGGTAGGCAGGTAGTCAGGTGAAGGAATGACACTGCACAGAAAACTGGAACATCTTTTCCCCTTTGAATAATCCCGACTGCTGATAAGATAAGATAAGATACAATAATACTATATTGTCCAAATTTTCATTGATCTACTAGATACACCATGGAAATTTTAAAAAAAAGAGACTGTAGCCTTAAATAATTTTCCTTCATTTTATATTTGGTTCTTTGGAAACTGTTCCTGAAACGTAGTTTACATTGAGTAAGTTAGTGAGAGAGTATGTGGAGTTTAACACTCCTCTTAACAAGGTTGCTCAACAATGTTCCACCTGCATGGCGACGTTCTGTAAATAATCCAATCTAGACAAGAGAATCCAGTGATCAACAGCACATCCATCCATCTACGCAAATAGGATGCAATACCCGTGTCAACCGAGTCAGCAAGTCTGACAACAAGATGCCTTATGACATCTTTGATAGGCATTTTTAGAAGTTAAGTAGATGAAGAATGAGGACATAGTCCTCATCCTTCAAGATGCCTCATGACAAGCAGGGGGTTACTGAAGATCAATTCTCATCAAGATCTTCACAGGTCTGCCTTAGCAGAATTCCAGCTACTTGTCCACTTACCGTGGGAGGAAAGTCTGAATTGATACAGATCCTATGTGCTTATCTTCTTGGGAAAAGCAGTGAGCATGGTTATGGTGCCTAAAAACTTTGAAACATCTGATGAGTACTGCCCACTGGCGCTTATTGTGACCAAAGGAACCGCAGGTTGTACGTGATCAAGTGTAGTGTGATGTGTATAGGGTTAGAGTCTACCTGTGGAATAATTTCATCATCATACACATCATGTGGACATCTGCTCTCCCTTTCACAAACCAGATGGATGGCTCATTGCTGTGCACAGCCTACTACTAGTAAACGTGTGTGACTCATGAAGGTCCCGGGGTAGAATAGGTCTTCAGCAACACATGCTTGCCATGAAAGGCGACTATGCTTTTCATAAGAGGCAACCCATGGGATCGGGTGGTCAGGCTCACTGACTTGGGTGACACGTCATCAGTTCCCAATTGCACAGATCGATGTTCATGTTGTTGATCACTGGAAAGTCTGGTCCAGACTTGATTAATTACAGACCGCCACCATATAGCTGGAATATTGCTGAATGCGGCGTAAAAGTAAACTCACTCTCTCATAAACGTGTGCTCTGTGCCAGTCCAACTTATCCTTGCTTGCCAGTAAGTACAAAGAACTCAATCTGAACTCACATACCAACACAATAACCATACGGATACTCACAGGTGTTCAATCCTCTGTGCCTGGTTGTGTGTTGGTGTGTCGACATACTTGAGACCAACGCTCGACACACCTTTAGTGGGGGTGCTGGAGCTGTGAGGCTCGGGGTCAGGGATCAGGGTAAACATCTCGTCCTGACCTCCCTTGTTGCTTGGCAACTCCACCATCCCTGGCTTCCTGATTGGTGACACCCTGTCCAGGTCATCTTCAGCGGAACGGGACCGAATTTTAGCTTCTGCTTCTCGCGCCATTTTACGAACTTTAGATTCTAAGAAGGAAAGAACTTAAAACATTAATTTACATAAGATTTTTAATGGAATCGTGTTGCCACATGTAGCTGAAAACATGACAGCAATTGATATATACTATTATGTATGCTGCACTGTGGTCTTCAGTATTGTACCATGGACAACTATCTGTAGGTAATATGAGTTACATCACATACCAGATAGTGTAAGCATCAATTTATACTGTGGTAACATGACACCACTACTACTGAAGGTACACATGGAATTCCACTAATACTATCAACACAGCCACTATCACGAGCGTACTGTTTTACGCTGCTTTTAGCAATATTCCTGCAACATCATGGCGGGAGACACCAGAAATGACCTTCACACATTGTACCCTTTTGGGGAATCAAACATCTCTAAGTTGCTCATAACCAACTTCAATTGACGAGAAACCAAAATGGCAGCTTTCATTCATCTATACAAACCAAAATCAGTACTTTCAGTACAGCCATTTCCACAAAAGTAATCACTACACTCTCCCTTCCTTTATAAGGTACTGCATACCTCCATTCACAAATGACTCAATGGTCACAAAGGCACCAGTTTTGCCGGCAGACACTGGAGTGACTGGTGATGAGTTGACCGGTGGTGATTGCATCTTTACCTTGTCAGTATCTGGCACCTACAGGAACAGAACAAGACACTCAAAGCATCAACATCAAGCTATGGCCCCAGGAGTTATCAGTTTCTGGAACATCCTGATGTAATACGAAACATGATTGTTAAATCTGTATCTACTATACAAAGGTAATGAATGAGTGGTACAGCACTTACAGCTATTCCACCTATATGGCAGTGATCTGTAAATAATTGAGTCTGGAGCAGATAATCCAGTGATCAACAGCATGAGCATCAACCTGCACAATTTGGAACAGATGACATGTGTCAACTAAGTCAGCAAGCTTGACCACCTGACCCTGTTAGTGGTCTCTTACGACAAGCATAATCGCCTTTTATGGCAAACATGGGTTGCTGTAGGCCTGTCCTACCTCAGATTTTCATAGGTCCTCGAAATGACCCATGTATTGTGATATGCATAGCATTGTGACCTTCCTGCATTGTGTCACTACTGGCACCATAATGACTATAATGGTTTCTGAGAAAATCTATCCCCAGTGGGGATACCATGCAGTAAGTCAAGAAATGCATAACATGGGCCATGACCCTCTAACAAATCGGACACTGCTCAAACTGATATTCCTCTCCCACTTCTTGGGAGGCAATAATAAAACATTATAAAATGTGTATTATAAAACACAGATTCAGCAAGGATAGGTAAAGTGAATGAGTAAGCAATGCTTTCTGTTGCTATTAGCAACATTCCAGCAGTACCAGAGATGGGAATGTATTTCACATGTCAAACGTGCAGATTCAAACCTGGTCACTTTGCATGAACACATAGAGAACAGAATGAACACTTTAACCATAAAGCAATCACACCACCTACATAAGAAAGACCAAGTACATAACCCTTGTAAAGTATGTTATACTTGGGATTACACTTTCTCGGTACAGATTCTATACCAGCTTGGTCAAGTCCCATGAAAGACACAAAACAAACACTGTCGGAGCCTGGCACTGAATCACCAGCACACAAAGTCACCAAAATAACCTACTCAGCCACCACAAAAATGAACATCTAAAACCTGCTTTTTGTACCCCTCTGTGAGGAGTCAGTTTGTGTGTGACTGCAATGGTTTGCCTCTTTCTAACACCACTTTCTAAATGGCATCGTGTACACTTTACCTTTGACTCCAAGATAAGCATCCTATTCTCTAGGAGTTTGAGCCTGGCATCCACAGTATTCCAACGGTTCATATCCAGCGCTGGCTCCTGGGTGACGGAAACAGACTTCTGTAGATCAAACATGGCCTCCATTTGGCCAACACGACTGTCAACAGCTTCCAACATCTGAAGAACAGAGATTATTGTAAGACATTGTGAACTTTAACATTCATGTGCAGAATTTATGCCATAAAAATCAAGATCTTCAAGGTTCAAGTTCAGGAATGTCAAGGCTAAGAAAATTACTCATCCAATTTGTTCCAGATTCACACAGTCTCTGATTGCAGAGGCAGATTCTTACTAAAGGGAGATAACTCTAGTGTACATAATGAAAAACAAACTTTATGCAAATTATTTTCTTCAGCATGGTATGTGTTATCAGTAGAAATGATAGGTTTGTTCTAGATAATTTCTCTTCACATTCATCACTTTTGCACACACTAATACATACTTTCAGAATCTTTTATACAGATGTTTACCTTATTGTCAGGAGTTATCTATATATGTGTACCCAATAGTTCACACAGAACTTACCGACATGATGCTGTTAATTTTCTCATTAAGTTCTTGAAAACAGAGAGCTGTTGCATTGGTACTGATTCCATCTCTGCTTTCCCTATTAACAGCTGTCACTGGCTCAGACTGGGGTGTGTTGGGTGAAGAAGACGCTATTTCAATGGGTGATTCATTTCCTGGACCAACAAAGCAGTATTTGGCTTTTTCAAAATGGAGTATGAAATACGAGCTATAAGACTGTTCACCTGAATTTGGTACATATAGAGCAATATCAGGTTAGGAATGTCTGTGTTTTGTAGCCAAAGGCTGGTAGGGTGACGTAGTGATTCAAGCGTTTGCTCATGTTGAAGATCTGTGTTCGATTCCCCTCTGGCATCAGAGTGTGAAGCCTATTTGTGGTGTCCCTCACCTTGATATTGCTGGAATGTTGCTAAAAGGGGCATAAAACCAGACTCACTTTATATAAAAAGAAGGTCAAAAGTGGAATATAAGACAAAACTCAGAAACCCACATGTTCTTCACTGGGCAGCTGAAATTTGCACAGGGTTTACAAACTTCTATGGAAGTGTCAGGTACAGTGTGCTAAATAGTTTTGCTGGTCAGTCGGGATAGCTATACCTGAAACTTACTAGCCCACAACATAATTTGCTTGTCCCCAATCTGAATGTAGAAGCTAAGTAAAAGATCACAAAAATAGATGAGAATACACATGACACAGGTTTCATCAATAAGTTGCTAATATGATGAGCAATTTTATTGGTCAATATCCTTGCATGATTTAAAAGTGTATTAAACCTTAAAAAGGCAGAGAACATTATATTTTCAAACTGACCCCATGAAATTTCACTAGTGAGTGACTGTGGAGATATACTTTCCCAATGTGATTTTCACTAGCCATGGGCTTGTGGCTATTTTGTACACTGCATACGTGTGATAATCTGTGCATCTGACTTTGATTATGTGTTATTATTAAATTTAACTACCTGCATGGTTGTATCTTTCTCTCACCTTGAACTTTGGGCATGTTGACCACCTCTACAGCACGTGGCTTGACACGGGCAATGCTCGGGGTATACGAGGAAAACACAGCATCACATGACTGGTTTGGGTCAATGACCTCCTTCACAACCCTGGGTTTGCCTGGTCCAGGCAGGGATGACCGGACAGAAGATGATCTGTACTTGCTTAGTTCTATATGTGACACTGCTGACGCTGATCTGTTGAGATTTGGCTTCTTGGAAGCAGAATTTTGGGTACTTACTGCACGGGGTGGTGGCATACTGGCAGACGATTCTAGAAAAATAATTACATTCAGAGGGGTGAGTTCAATTTTATTCCACCTTTAGAAATATACAAATTTACCCCACCTCCCATGATATACAAAAGATGACTGAATTTGAAAGGCATGCCTCAGTTCATATTTTCATGTGTTTGGAGTTTTGTTTTTCATGATATAACAAAGACTCAGTTATGTGCCAGTAAAGAGCTTTGCATCCTTGATATCTCCAGGGTAACCACTTTGTAAATCACTATGCCCTGGATGCATCTACAGCCCAATAATTTTATAACCTCCATTTGCTGACTCCGCATTCGCACAGTAATCAATCAACTAAGCCGCCGTTACAACCAACCTTGCCAGTGTCAATGAAGAAATCATACTAACTGACAGGTCTGAAACTTAAAAAAACTATATGCAAGAACTTCTACCTCTTTCAGAGTACCTCTGCATGAGTTGTGTTGCCAAATTTAATCAGTTATATAATTCAAGAAGCGAAAGTGAGTTGTCATTGGTACACTCAACTTTCCAGCATACACACCTGACTATTTAAAGTCAGCTAAGGGAGGTAATAAATTCATCAGGCCAAGCCATAGATGCATCCAGTGTATGATGGAGATTTATACCATGGAAATATTGAGGATGTGAGCTTTGCAGTTGAAGGACTATTGTTTGTTTTAGTATTGAGCCATTTGTGAAGCCAAAATCTTTGTAATCATTTGTGTAATCAACACAAAAAATTCTTAAACTCACTTGGGGCATCTTTCTTTGTTGCTGCCGTTGCTGTAGTTGTTGCGGTCCCTGCTGCAGCAGACTTTGGCCGAATCTGGAACCAATGCAAGAACTGAAGCTACTCACAAACTTTGTAAAAGACATGTTGAAAACAAATAATCTGTATGTTACGTTGAATTTACTTCTCTTTCAATCTAGGTGTTTCTGAAAGACTTAGTTTAGTATGAAGTTGTGCCCTAATTAAATCTTGTTGAAAACCTAACATTTCTTTACTGAAAAATGATGAAAGATAGATGAACATCTTTGTAATTGACAACAAAGATCCACTACTCATGACGAAGGTCAACTCAAATAAAGCTTTACTCAAAACTTCAATTCCAACACACATCACTTTCACTCAATATAACTAAGCCGGCACTTACTCCCTTTCTCAGTTCCACAAAGTTTACTGTTACAGCTTTTGTAAGTCCAGAGAAAACACCAATATTTATCCATTAGACCTGACAGTTTCCTTCCTCTCATTTCTATCACACTTTTGGACACAATCTATAATTGTATTATCCGATAATCCATTTGTGTAATGTACTGTAAGAAGTCACTATGGCTAACAAAAAGTATGGCAAAGTTCATCATACGCTGTGGAAAAGTTGAAGAGCTGAAGACTCTCCAACATAAAAAGTAAAATCATATCAACAAAAGATTCTGAAAGAAAACCTTTTTGAGTCAGTTTGAATAAGCAGACTTCACATTACCAAATACATCTAAGTTTCTTGACACACCAAAGGGACACAACTCTGCACTATAAGTTGCAGTGCTTTGGATAGTTGGTCACTCATGCTCTGCTCACCCGTCCAGAAGGAGGCCTAGCAATGTTGTCCATGGATGAGTTGAGCTTGAAGGCAGAGGAGGATTTACTGGAATATGATGTTCGACAGTGCTTCTGAATTCTCTGGAGAATTTCTGTAACCATAATGATCTTCCTCTCTGCAAACTGGTTAGAGAAAAACTGTTCCTTAGTAACCAAGGGTTTGTAGGAGAACATATCCCGGAGAATCTGAAGGAGTAAAGATTTCAAAGATTAACCAACATCTGAAATTTCCACAAAGTTACACAAGAACATTAAGAAATGTGAAGACACCTAACCATTCATGCAACAAAATAAACAAGGTCTAATGGATGATTTCTATGAGTCATATAATTCCATGGCAAATACTAAATAATAATAAAAGAGAATATTCAAAACACTATGCAGAAAATTTCACAAGTCAGTCACAAACAAAGTGAGAGCAAGAAATACAAATTTTACACATAGTTTTACATAATGCAGTAATCCTGCATTGTGCGTGATATTTTCAAGAAAAAAATATCATATTTTCAGTAATCATTTATTGTTCTATTAGTCAGATAATTTCCTTCAAAAACATAAAAACAGCTGTTACAGATTATTTATAATTTTGCATAATGTCATATGTTATTTTTTGGGGTCTTGTCAATCTTGTCAGCCCCTGTGCTAATTGGCTAGCTGAAACCATGTTCAGCCAGTCTGATTGCTCCACACAGTCCCATGTGTTCTGTGAACTCAGTACTATGAAGAATCTCTTCACATTCGTACAAGGGCAAAGGTGTTAAAGCTGTTAAAGCTCTTCAGTGTGATGAGTGAAAGCTTTCACTTGCCACACTGAAGAGCTTAACTAGATTCTCCAGAAGAACAATGTGTGAAGCCCATTCTGTTGTCCCCCAAAGTAATATTGCTGGAATATTGCTAAATACAGCATTAAACTCAACTCACTCACTCTCTCTCTCACATCCACACTTTGTGAACAGGGTTAATGTGAAGAAATACCAACACAAAGTAATTAATCTAACCTTGTAAATAGAGTCTATGAATGTTGTATCAGACTTGGCAAAGAGTACAATATCCTTAGCAGCAATATCTTCAGCTAGTTTGGTGCTGTAGCTTGTGAAACCATGATGAAGGATTGGCATGAAGGACTTGGCATCACCTTGAGTCAAACTGCCAAGACAACATTAAAAAAAATAATAATCAGCAATTCCGGAGTACTGTTACATTTTATCATACATATTGTGAAAATGATATGAGAATGAGATTTGTGGGTTTCCTAGATAATGAATTTGCTTGTTCACATATGTCCCGCATATCTCCATAATCCTAAAATATCCCCTGGTGGTTGTAGCAATCTGAAAGTCACCTGCCCTTCATTCACGTGCATAAAATCATTCAGGCACTCATACTGAAAAGGCGACATTGTGTCATTATGCAGCAACATACTACTGGGCTTTTGAAATTATTGATGTGTTTTTGTCATGAATTTGTTTACAGTGACTTATACTGCACATTTTATACAAATACAAGGCTTAATTGGAACTCTGGAGGGTGATGATGTCATAGACTGAAAACATATGTCATATTTGGGATTTCGCTTTCTTGAAAAGTTTGAGGATCTAATTTGATTTTATGTAAATTCCTAACTTCATCTTGAATAATAGATCTCAAAACAGTCCATGTGTTAACACTTGACAGAATACTGTGTTACACAAAATCAACACCAAGACCAGTGTACCTTCAAACCTTCAATTACTGCCTTTACATTTTTATAGTTACTGGCTTCCAAACAGTTATTGCTGTAACAATTATCGACAATACATCAGTATGATGAGTGCACAGTTCTGGCCAATTACAATTTCAGTATTTTCCCCACAGTATTTGGCAATACAGGACAGCAGAAGTAAATTCTTCATGGTAAGTAACATCAGAGAAAAAATAAAAGGTAAAATTATGAACTCTATAATTAAAGAGCAAGTTCAAGTTCACAAGCGTCATCAATTGTTTCGTTCCCTTTGAACATACCATAATAAAACACTCAAGTAATTACACAGTCAATTATTAGAGGTTATTTTATTGTTGTAAATATATGATAATTTTTGCAGCTAGTTGTCAGTAAACGCCTATTAGTACTGCCATGATTCCCTTCTGCAGTGTTATATAAAACATGACTGGCAATCAGTGAACGGCATGGACACATCACTGAATAGCTAAATTAGTTCTGTTTCATTAATTTAACGAACTGCATAGTGATTGTGTAAATACCTCTAAAATATGGCAATAACTGTTCCATAGCCAGTAAGGGATGGGTATCTGAACAACACACACTTGATAAGGACAAACAACATCATCAGTCAGCTTCAGTATTAAACGTATTGTACAAGGGCTTTGTGTGTAGCTTTATGCCACAATTTATTATCATCATGATTGGAAAACTAAATCTTTGGCATAGTCAAAGTAGACGGGGACCATGCTTTGTTTACAGTTGAAATATGTTGCCAGTTGATAAACACAGCAGTTCTAAGTATGCATGCATTTCAGTAGCTGGTTAAGAGTTCCCCTCATTTCCCAATCCCAAATAATATTTTTAAATTCATATATGTATACAAAAATTATTAACAAAACCTAACAACAATTACTAGAGGACTCAACAATTATGTACAATATACGGTTGAACCACTTAGTGTTACCTCTGTTGATCTGCGGAAGAAAGAATATGGGGGAACGGAAGGAACTCTTTCCCATTCGTAAAGTAGCTTAAGTTTGAACTAGATAGTGAGTCTAAACAAAAACTCTGAGAAACTCACCCCTTGATATCAACAGTTTCTGGATATTTCATCAACTTGACCTCTGTCTGCAGCTTCCTCAGGTTATTTTTCAAATCTCCGGTTGACATCTTGAATATCTGTATCTAAAGCATATACTTGTCATACTATAATCAAATGTAGAGCAGTCTTCATATTATATCCTCACACCTACTTTTCAGTAATTTTGTTTCTTCCTTCTTCACATGCAAACACTAACAAATGTTACATTATGCACGTACATACTCTAATTTCACTAAATGATGTCACAGTGTTTGAAAGTGTAGGGTTTTCGTGTGACGGAGAAATTTTATAGCATCGCTTTGATCTTAATGTTATGATCGAAAACTGGACAAAACACACTAACTTGCTGTTCCAATGCGTAATTACTACACCAGAACTAACACACTGACAGAAACGAGTGCTAGCTCACACAACGCCGACGAAATACGCCAACATACATTCAAGTGAGTTTATTTCAACCGTTGATAACCCGCTCGGCCTCTTCCACTCTTCCGTCTCAATGTGTTCGTTCACGTTCGAATATGACACGATTTCCCGCGGAAAGCGCCACCTACAGTCAGGTTTTCATGTTTTGTTCGATGACAGCTGAGATATGAAAGTGTAGCGCGGTAATCCAAACTCGCCGAAATAGACGAAACGACGTGTTCGGATTCATTATCTAACGAGGGATTTTTATACATATCTCGACATCATCTACATACTGTAACCCTTACATTTATTCCAGATATCGCATAGACTCGAGACTATGGATTGTGGAAAACCAGTCGAGCCACAAAATGTATACTGTAGTATATATTATTCTATCTTGAAACGTCCATCGGATCCTAACTGTGTAGAATCCCAATCGATGTTCAAGCAGTTGATCACTGGGTAGTCTGGTCCAGACAGAAAATATATAGACAGCCGCTACATTGGTGGAATATTGCTGGGTGTCGTAAGACCAAAACTCATGACTCACTCGAATTATTATCTGGCAACGCTGTCTACTCAGAACTAAAACATGGTGAAGTGTATCTGTTGAATTCAGCTTTCACGATGTTGTAAGAAAACTGTTGAATGTTATGCTAACGAAGGATATAATGCTCATAACATAGGCGGAATGTAAGTATGACAAGAATTTGAATTTTAACTTTCTTGAATTTTCACGGATCCATTTACACATATTGTCGATGGATTATATCAGAGACCATATAATTATTATATGGTCTCTGATTATATGTTTTAGGACGTCATATGTTTACTCTCGCTAATTACAAACATGTTTACGTCATGCGGACATTCGGACAATGGATTGTGTTTAACTCACGTTGTCTTAGTTAGCGACGTGTTCGTGCGATAATCGAGTTAACAGCGAATGTTCTTTTCCGTCCAGCTGAAATGATATGAATTGCGCATGGATGTACTAGTGTTTTACCAATGCCGGAGAAGCCGCGAAGATCCGGGTTAATATTCGTCCTGATCAGCAACCCATGCTTGTCGTAAGAGGCAGTATTTATATTGGAGTCTTGGACAATGAAAAGACATTCGACAGGATTTGGCATAGTGGAGTTTTATCCAATTTGTTTGGTATAGGTGCTACCGGACGGGCGTGACACTTGCTTACACGCTCGAGTACAAAGACTAGTCTGCTTGTGCTCAATACAACGTTATCACGGGTCGTGCTTTCCCAATCAGACAAGGAGTGGGGCAAGGAAGAGTGTTATCTGCATGGATGTTCCTCTTTTACATCAACGAACTGATCACTCAACTCGACAACCTCAAAAGGGGATCGTTGATTAGACAAAATTATCTACCTTTCGTGGACTGATCGAAGGCATCACTCAGCATTGTGCATGATTACTCGTGCCTGTAGAGGTTGTGCTACAATCCAGCCAAGAGTTGCGTTGTTGTGTTCAAGAGCGGAGATAAGGATATCTAGGATCTTTAAACTGAATGCCATTAACGTGCCCGTTACAAATGTAACAAGTACAAAATACACAAATTGTAAAAGTGTTCTGGAAAATATACTATTTTAACATGTCTTATTTATCTGTTGGGATCAATTTAGAAACCTCAAACAATGATACAACTGTCAGTGAAAAAAGTTTACATTTTCACAAGTAGATAATGTATTCAAAGTCATTGGGTCATGGGTTGAAAGTAGTTCCTATGCAAATAAGCCAAGTTTTAATGAGGTCAGGCCTGCTGTTTTTCCTTGGTTTTCATTGGCTGAAATGTGCAGCATCTTGATTGTATGTTGAATTTAGATGCATTTGGAAAATGTCAAGTTTGTTCACTTGCTATCTTTCTCCCAAATGGGCAAAGTGGTTTGAAAGTCATGGGAAGAAAATATTGACTTTGGTAGATTTAAAGTTAGTTATATTTGATTTTACATAAAACGAATAAACTACAAAAATATGTTTAATTGTTGAAAGGTTCATTCAGTATTTATTGTAGCTGAATTAATGTATTTGGTGGAGGTATATTTTGACTCAGGGTTGTAATTTCACTTACAATTGATTCAGATTAACTAGTATTTGAGTCCAAACAGATTGTTCGTTTACTTTTCTGGTGAGAATTTTCCATGCTAATTAAGGCATACATGTTTTAGGTCCTTGGATCAGGTGTATAATTTTGGTGCCTCACAACATGTGGACAGTTTGATGCAAGTTGTTCCATAGATGGTAAGACAATCTGATATTTCAGTGTTTGGAATATACCAAAAGTGTTCCATAATTGCACTTCCAAGAATCTCATTATGTAACTGAACCATTAACTTTGTGATGTCCATTTATTTCAGTTCTTTTTATATGTTCAGTGGTAGTGGAAAAATTGTTATCTGAACAATGTGCAATAACTTGAATGTGATAAAAAGGGTTATTTTGACGGAGATTTATATATTCATATACATTGTTTCAGACTTGTATTATTAGTCAACTACAGCAATAAATCCGAACTACTGCCTCTACGGAGCTTGGTTTTCTGTTGTCGAGCTATTCCCGTTACACAAGTAGCACAATATACGCTGGATCATTAGTTCACACCCAAAAAGCAAGTGAGAAAGTGAGTCGAGCCCGTTCTTCTGCTAGAAGTGTAATAGCATCTCTCAAAGATGTTGGTCTTCTGATAGAAGGGTTGAACCCAGTAGTCTGCGCATTATTTCAGATGCATACAGTTCTGAAGAGGTAACTTAAACAAAAGCTCCGTTATTCATGACTTGATTCCTAAATGTACAAAGTATGAACTGTACCAATATCTGCTTCCATACATAGATATGGGATTCTTTCAGTCAAAATATGACAGGCCTCTCGTCCCATAAACTTTGGAACATGTGCTCCCTGTTTGACCTGTACAGTAGGCCAGTGACGCTGGGGTTTTACTGGTCAGTGCTAGACTCAGTCTTATACGTCTCGAGGAGACAGATGATATTGTGCAGCACTAGTTGTTGTACTGCAATGGAGTATTGAGCCACAGAAATAACATGCATGAACGATTGTTAGATACTTTTCCGCCAGAGACATACGTGAATCTGGAGAGTAGCCCGGATGACACCAGAGTTACCACTCTACTTAGTGGCATTGCTCACATCGTGGACAACTTAGATAACCACATGTGGACCGAGTTCACAGTAACTGTACTGACAAGATAAAACAGTCTAATATGCATCAGTTTATTCAAAATTCTCAAACGAACTGCTCTTAAAATGACATCGAAGATCTGAAGGTTAGTGCTCAGAGACGGCCTTCAGCAAGATGTGTCCGGCAGGGTAGACAGTGACAGGTGCCCCCTGTATCATGATGACGTCATCAATGAAGTAGTGACCGATCGGGTGACCACTGGGTAGATCCTGTACACTGTACGCTGGTTGGATATCGACCCCCGCAACCCGAAGAGTGAGGTTAGTCACTATTGGCCTTGTGATGACCACCAGGGGAGCCCAGGACACAACAAGCACGGCATGGTTGGCATAAGTTAGAAAACGGTGCCATACCTGCACTTCCGGCCCATACTGAATTACATGAGAAAGTCAAGTTGAAGGTCTCTCTGAATTACATGAATAGTTTATTCGCAGAATTATGTTAATTGGTCTGTGTTATGTGTGGTATCCCTGTGGTGAATGATTTCTCTCGGCCTGTTAATGGTTTAATTAGCACTAGTATGCATTCCTTTGCAGTGTCCTTTTTGAAAAATTAGATACTTCTATTTTATAATATTTTCATGATTAACGAACCTCGTTGCCTTCTCATTAAATCTGTTCCCTATCCAAAACGAAATCTATATGTTTGCCTTGAGAAACGCAAACCTTGCCACGAGAAGAGATGAATAACACAACTTAATGTTAGCTGGTTTTCCTGACAATAGATGGTTGGCATGGGCCCCACTTGCACTTCCGGTCCATACTGAATTACAGAAGGTCAACTTGAAGGCCCACTGCCATTTAGAAAATGATCAAATGTAACTTGTTATATCTGGGATTATGATTACACCTTCCACAGAATCTAGTACTTTAAAGAAGGGACTCAACCTAAGTACTAGAATCTGTTCCTTACTGACAGAGTTATCCCACGTATAACACATAACGTCAAGTTCAAGGTCATTTTGAATTACATGCATCGTTTCTTCGTACCGGTGATGTGAATACGTACGGCAGAATGGAAAACGAATTTAAAAGGTCTTGGATGAATTTGGGCATGTCTCTTGACTTCCTTAATATAACTAGTGTTGGTACCCTTCTGCAATGTCCTTTTCTAACATTAAAAACGACTTGTGTTCATACGTTATGAATGGTATCGCTATTTTCAAATAATATCTAATGTCTCCTTAACATTTTGTGATGAATAAAAAGGAATTTTACGTGTCCACTTCTCGAGAAAAAAATGCATCTCTCTCGAAGCAGTATCCGAAAGCGTATGTGAGAGTTCCATAGAGGATATCTATTTCTCGATCCCTTGGTGTGCTGACAATTGCAAAAAATGTTTTCTCTGATACGTCTTGCAAATTGAAGTGCTCGCTTGGATTGTAGTTTCTCATTCCGACTAAACTGAATATTACCTGTGCTTTGATCAATGGGGTATTGTCCAGTGTCTCCTGATTTAGCCCAATGAGGGGTTTCTGGAGCACGGTGGTCTTGTCAGCAGTCCCCAGGTGGCGCAAATCAGAACCAAGGAAGAGGGGGGAATTCAGCATAGCCCAGAAAGACAGTTGAGTGTATGTGCACGTCTCGGGAAGAAGACTGGATCCCATCAACAACTAATTTGGTTGAAAAAAGAAGAAACAATGAAAGTACCAGAAACCCAAACAGACCCAAATTAGTCTTTGTGATTTGATCTTTAACCAAAATCATTCGTAACTGTATGCACAAACACAAACGTACATTTTTTTTTTCATTTGTATCTTAACTTTATAACAGTCTTAAGATGAATTTATACTGATTTATTTCAGTACAGTCCCATATTGGAATCGAACCCTGATGATTTTAGAAACATTTATCCACTTGGCTACCCTGCCGTAGTCAGATGGCAGTATCATCAAATGCTAATATCAAATCAGATTTCATAGTGATCATCTATCCATTTTATGAATGCTCTAATTCCAAACAATGTATTAAACTGACACTATATAACTCGAACGTTTAGACCCAGACCGGATCGTGTAGCACAGTGTGCCTTTAAGTGGGTGGACCGATCGATCACAATCTGATATATGTCACAATAATATTTCCAGAACAATTTTATGGCAAGAGGAGAAGGAGACTAAAGCCTAGATCTTCTAAGCTCTCTTAGTGATAAGAGACTCGTAAGCTAATGTTAATGTATGGCACTTACGACTATCTTACTGCAAAGAGAGCTTAAAAAATGTAGGCCCTGTTTCTCAAAGCGATCGCAGCGCTGCGGCAGTCGTAGGTCTATGTTAAAGTATGGGAGTTACGGCAGTCGTAGGTCTATGTTAGAGTATGGGAGTTACGGCAATCGTTGGTCTATGTTAGAGTATGGGAGTTACGGCAGTCGTAGGTCTGTGTTAAAGTATGGGAGTTACGGCAGTCGTAGGTCTATGTTAGAGTATGGGAGTTACTGCAGTCGTAGGTCTGTGTTAAAGTATGGGAGTTACGGCAGTCATAGGTCTATGTTAGAGTATGAGAGTTACGGCAGTCGTAGGTCTATGTTAGAGTATGGGAGTTACGGCAGTCGTAGGTCTATGTTAAAGTATGGGAGTTACGGCAGTCGTAGGTCTGTGTTAGAGTATGAGAGTTACGGCAGTCGTAGGTCTATGTTAAAGTATGGGAGTTACGGCAGTCATAGGTCTATGTTAGAGTATGAGAGTTACGGCAGTCGTAGGTCTATGTTAGAGTATGAGAGTTACGGCAGTCGTAGGTCTATGTTAGAGTATGAGAGTTACGGCAGTCGTAGGTCTATGTTAGAGTATGAGAGTTACGGCAGTCAAAGGTCTATGTTAGAGTATGAGAGTTACGGCAGTCGTAGGTCTATGTTAGAGTATGAGAGTTACGGCAGTCGTAGGTCTATGTTAAAGTATGGGAGTTACGGCAGTCGTAGGTCTATGTTAGAGTATGGGAGTTACTGCAGTCGTAGGTCTATGTTAAAGTATGGGGGTTACGGCAGTCGTAGGTCTATGTTAGAGTATGGGAGTTACGGCAATCGTAGGTCTATGTTAGAGTATGGGAGTTACGACAGTCGTAGGTCTATGTTAAAGTATGGGAGTTACGGCAGTCGTAGGTCTGTGTTAAAGTATGGGAGTTACGGCAGTCGTAGGTCTGTGTTAAAGTATGGGAGTTACGGCAGTCGTAGGTCTGTGTTGTCGTAGTTCTATGTTAAAGTATGGGAGTTACGGCAGTCGTAGGTCTGTCTTAAAGCATGGGAGTTACGGCAGTCGTAGGTCTATGTTAGAGTATGGGAGTTACGGCAGTCGTAGGTCTATGTTAGAGTATGGGAGTTACGGCAGTCGTAGGTCTATGTTAGAGTATGGGAGTTACGGCAGTCGTAGGTCTATGTTAAAGTATGGGAGTTACGGCAGTCGTAGATCTGTGTTAAAGTAAGGGAGTTACGGCAGTCGTAGGTCTGTGTTAAAGTATGGGAGTTACGGCAGTCGTAGGTCTATGATAAAGTATGGGAGTTGCGGCAGTCGTAGGTCTGTGTTAAAGTATGGGAGTTACGGCAGTCGTAGGTCTGTGTTAAAGTATGGGAGTTACGGCAGTCGTAGGTCTATGATAAAGTATGGGAGTTACGGCAGTCGTAGGTCTATGATAAAGTATGGGAGTTGCGGCAGTCGTAGGTCTGTGTTAAAGTATGGGAGTTACGGCAGTCGTAGGTCTGTGTTAAAGTATGGGAGTTACGGCAGTCGTAGGTCTATGTTAGAGTATGGGAGTTATGGCAATCGTAGGTCTATGTTAAAGTATGGGAGTTACGGCAGTCGTAGGTCTATGTTAAAGTATGGGAGTTACAAAAGTCGTAGGTCTATGTTAAAGTATGGGAGTTACGGCAGTCGTAGGTCTGTGTTAAAGTATGGGAGTTACGGCAGTCGTAGGTCTGTGTTAAAGTGTGGGAGTTACGGCAGTCGTAGGTCTGTGTTGTCGTGGGTCTATGTTAAAGTATGGGAGTTACGGCAGTCGTAGGTCTGTGTTAAAGTATGGGAGTTACGGCAGTCGTAGGTCTATGTTGTCGTGGGTCTATGTTAAAGTATGGGAGTTCCGTCAGTCGCAGGTCTATGTTAGAGTATGGGAGTTATGGCAGTCGTAGGTCTATGTTAAAGTATGGGGGTTACGGCAGTCGTAGGTGTATGTTAGAGTATGGGAGTTACGGCAGTCGTAGGTCTATGTTAGAGTATGGGAGTTACGGTAGTCGTAGGTCTATGCTAGAGTATGGGAGTTACGGCAGTCGTAGGTCTGTGTTAAAGTATGGGAGTTACGGCAGTCGTAGGTCTGTGTTAAAGTATGGGAGTTACGGCAGTCGTAGGTCTATGTTAGAGTATGGGAGTTATGGCAATCGTTGGTCTATGTTAGAGTATGGGAGTTACGGCAGTCGTAGGTCTATGTTGGAGTATGGGAGTTACGGCAATCGTTGGTCTATGTTAGAGTATGGGAGTTACGGCAGTCGTAGGTCTATGTTAAAGTATGGGAGTTACGGCAGTCGTAGGTCTGTGTTAAAGTATGGGAGTTACGGCAGTCGTAGGTCTGTGTTAAAGTATGGGAGTTACGGCAGTCGTAGGTCTATGTTAGAGTATGGGAGTTATGGCAATCGTAGGTCTATGATAAAGTATGGGGGTTACGGCAGTCGTAGGTCTATGTTGAAGTATGGGAGTTACGGCAGTCGTAGGTCTGTGTTAAAGTATGGGAGTTACGGCAGTCGTAAGTCTATAGGAGAGTTTGGGAGTTACGGCAATCGTAGGTCTATGTTAAAGTATGGGAGTTACGACAGTCGTAGGTCTATATTAAAGTATGGGAGTTACGGCAATCGTTGGTCTATGTTAGAGTATGGGAGTTACGGCAGTCGTAGGTCTATGTTAAAGTATGGGAGTTACGGCAGTCGTAGGTCTGTGTTAAAGTATGGGAGTTACGGCAGTCGTAGGTCTGTGTTAAAGTATGGGAGTTACGGCAGTCGTAGGTCTATGTTAGAGTATGGGAGTTATGGCAATCGTAGGTCTATGTTAAAGTATGGGGGTTACGGCAGTCGTAGGTCTATGTTGAAGTATGGGAGTTACGGCAGTCGTAGGTCTGTGTTAAAGTATGGGAGTTACGGCAGTCGTAGGTCTATAGGAGAGTATGGGAGTTACGGCAATCGTAGGTCTATGTTAAAGTATGGGAGTTACGACAGTCGTAGGTCTATGTTAAAGTATGGGAGTTACGGCAGTCGTAGGTCTATATTAGAGTTTGGAAGTTACGGCAGTCGTAGGTCTATGATAAAGTATGGGAGTTACGGCGGTCGTAGGTCTATGTTAAAGTATGGGAGTTACGACAGTCGTAGGTCTATGTTAAAGTATGGGAGTTACGGCAGTCGTAGGTCTATGTTGAAGTGTGGGAGTTACGGCAGTCGTAGGTCTATGCTAGAGTATGGGAGTTACGGCAGTCGTATGTCTATGTTAGAGTATGGGAGTTACGGCAGTCGTAGGTCTATGATAAAGTATGGGAGTTACGGCAGTAGTAGGTCTGTGTTAAAGTGTGGGAGTTACGGCAGTCGTAGGTCTGTGTTGTCGTAGGTCTATGTTAAAGTATGGGAGTTACTGCAGTCGTAGGTCTGTGTTAAAGTATGGGAGTTACGGCAGTCGTAGGTCTATGTTAAAGTATGGGAGTTACGGGAGTCGTAGGTCTGTGCTAAAGTATGGGAGTTACGGCAGTCGTAGGTCTGTGTTGTCGTAGGTCTATGTTAAAGTATGGGAGTTACTGCAGTCGTAGGTCTGTGTTAAAGTATGGGAGTTACGGCAGTCGTAGGTCTATGTTAAAGTATGGGAGTTACGGCAGTCGTAGGTCTGTGCTAAAGTATGGGAGTTACGGCAGTCATAGGTCTGTGTTGTCGTAGGTCTATGTTAAAGTATGGGAGTTACGGCAGTCGTAGGTCTATGTTAGAGTATGGGAGTTACGGCAGTCGTAGGTCTATGATAAAGTATGGGAGTTACGGCAGTCGTAGATCTGTGTTAAAGTAAGGGAGTTACGGCAGTCGTAGGTCTGTGTTAAAGTATGGGAGTTACGGCAGTCGTAGGTCTATGATAAAGTATGGGAGTTGCGGCAGTCGTAGGTCTGTGTTAAAGTATGGGAGTTACGGCAGTCGTAGGTCTGTGTTAAAGTATGGGAGTTACGGCAGTCGTAGGTCTATGATAAAGTATGGGAGTTACGGCAGTCGTAGGTCTATGATAAAGTATGGGAGTTGCGGCAGTCGTAGGTCTGTGTTAAAGTATGGGAGTTACGGCAGTCGTAGGTCTGTGTTAAAGTATGGGAGTTACGGCAGTCGTAGGTCTATGTTAGAGTATGGGAGTTATGGCAATCGTAGGTCTATGTTAAAGTATGGGAGTTACGGCAGTCGTAGGTCTATGTTAAAGTATGGGAGTTACGACAGTCGTAGGTCTATGTTAAAGTATGGGAGTTACGGCAGTCGTAGGTCTGTGTTAAAGTATGGGAGTTACGGCAGTCGTAGGTCTGTGTTAAAGTGTGGGAGTTACGGCAGTCGTAGGTCTGTGTTGTCGTGGGTCTATGTTAAAGTATGGGAGTTACGGCAGTCGTAGGTCTGTGTTAAAGTATGGGAGTTACGGCAGTCGTAGGTCTATGTTGTCGTGGGTCTATGTTAAAGTATGGGAGTTCCGGCAGTCGCAGGTCTATGTTAGAGTATGGGAGTTATGGCAGTCGTAGGTCTATGTTAAAGTATGGGGGTTACGGCAGTCGTAGGTGTATGTTAGAGTATGGGAGTTACGGCAGTCGTAGGTCTATGTTAGAGTATGGGAGTTACGGTAGTCGTAGGTCTATGCTAGAGTATGGGAGTTACGGCAGTCGTAGGTCTGTGTTAAAGTATGGGAGTTACGGCAGTCGTAGGTCTGTGTTAAAGTATGGGAGTTACGGCAGTCGTAGGTCTATGTTAGAGTATGGGAGTTATGGCAATCGTTGGTCTATGTTAGAGTATGGGAGTTACGGCAGTCGTAGGTCTATGTTGGAGTATGGGAGTTACGGCAATCGTTGGTCTATGTTAGAGTATGGGAGTTACGGCAGTCGTAGGTCTATGTTAAAGTATGGGAGTTACGGCAGTCGTAGGTCTGTGTTAAAGTATGGGAGTTACGGCAGTCGTAGGTCTGTGTTAAAGTATGGGAGTTACGGCAGTCGTAGGTCTATGTTAGAGTATGGGAGTTATGGCAATCGTAGGTCTATGATAAAGTATGGGGGTTACGGCAGTCGTAGGTCTATGTTGAAGTATGGGAGTTACGGCAGTCGTAGGTCTGTGTTAAAGTATGGGAGTTACGGCAGTCGTAAGTCTATAGGAGAGTTTGGGAGTTACGGCAATCGTAGGTCTATGTTAAAGTATGGGAGTTACGACAGTCGTAGGTCTATATTAAAGTATGGGAGTTACGGCAATCGTTGGTCTATGTTAGAGTATGGGAGTTACGGCAGTCGTAGGTCTATGTTAAAGTATGGGAGTTACGGCAGTCGTAGGTCTGTGTTAAAGTATGGGAGTTACGGCAGTCGTAGGTCTGTGTTAAAGTATGGGAGTTACGGCAGTCGTAGGTCTATGTTAGAGTATGGGAGTTATGGCAATCGTAGGTCTATGTTAAAGTATGGGGGTTACGGCAGTCGTAGGTCTATGTTGAAGTATGGGAGTTACGGCAGTCGTAGGTCTGTGTTAAAGTATGGGAGTTACGGCAGTCGTAGGTCTATAGGAGAGTATGGGAGTTACGGCAATCGTAGGTCTATGTTAAAGTATGGGAGTTACGACAGTCGTAGGTCTATGTTAAAGTATGGGAGTTACGGCAGTCGTAGGTCTATATTAGAGTTTGGAAGTTACGGCAGTCGTAGGTCTATGATAAAGTATGGGAGTTACGGCGGTCGTAGGTCTATGTTAAAGTATGGGAGTTACGACAGTCGTAGGTCTATGTTAAAGTATGGGAGTTACGGCAGTCGTAGGTCTATGTTGAAGTGTGGGAGTTACGGCAGTCGTAGGTCTATGCTAGAGTATGGGAGTTACGGCAGTCGTATGTCTATGTTAGAGTATGGGAGTTACGGCAGTCGTAGGTCTATGTTAAAGTATGGGAGTTACGGCAGTCGTAGGTCTGTGCTAAAGTATGGGAGTTACGGCAGTCGTAGGTCTGTGTTGTCGTAGGTCTATGTTAAAGTATGGGAGTTACGGCAGTCGTAGGTCTGTGTTAAAGTATGGGAGTTACGGCAGTCGTAGGTCTATGTTAGAGTATGGGAGTTACGGCAGTCGTAGGTCTATGTTAGAGTATGGGAGTTACGGCAGTCGTAGGTCTATGTTAAAGTATGGGAGTTACGGCAGTCGTAGGTCTATGTTAAAGTGTGGGAGTTACGGCAGTCGTAGGTCTATGCTAGAGTATGGGAGTTACGGCAGTCGTAGGTCTATGATAAAGTATGGGAGTTACGGCAGTAGTAGGTCTGTGTTAAAGTGTGGGAGTTACGGCAGTCGTAGGTCTGTGTTGTCGTATGTCTATGTTGAAGTATGGGAGTTACTGCAGTCGTAGGTCTGTGTTAAAGTATAGGAGTTACGGCAGTCGTAGGTCTATGTTAAAGTATGGGAGTTACGGCAGTCGTAGGTCTGTGCTATAAAGTATGGGAGTTACGGCAGTCGTAGGTCTGTGTTGTCGTAGGTCTATGTTAAAGTATGGGAGTTACGGCAGTCGTAGGTCTGTGTTAAAGTATGGGAGTTACGGCAGTCGTAGGTCTATGTTAGAGTATGGGAGTTACGGCAGTCGTAGGTCTATGTTAGAGTATGGGAGTTACGGCAGTCGTAGGTCTATGTTAAAGTATGGGAGATACGGCAGTCGTAGGTCTGTGTTAAAGTATGGGAGTTACGGTAGTCGTAGGTCTATGTTAAAGTGTGCGAGTTAAGGCAGTCGTAGGTCTATGCTAGAGTATGGGAGTTACGGCAGTCGTATGTCTATGTTAGAGTATGGGAGTTACGGCAGTCGTAGGTCTATGATAAAGTATGGGAGTTACGGCAGTCGTAGGTCTGTGTTTAAGTGTGGGAGTTACGGCAGTCGTAGGTCTGTGTTGTCGTAGGTCTATGTTGAAGTATGGGAGTTTCTGCAGTCGTAGGTCTGTGTTAAAGTATGGGAGTTACGGCAGTCGTAGGTCTATGTTAAAGTATGGGAGTTACGGCAGTCGTAGGTCTGTGTTAAAGTATGGGAGTTACGGCAGTCGTAGGTCTATGTTGTCGTGGGTTTATGTTAAAGAATGGGAGTTCCGGCAGTCGTAGGTCTATGTTAGAGTATGGGAGTTATGGCAGTCGTAGGTCTATGTTAAAGTATGGGGGTTACGGCAGTCGTAGGTCTATGTTAGAGTATGGGAGTTACGGCAGTCGTAGGTCTATGTTAGAGTATGGGAGTTACGGTAGTCGTAGGTCTATGATAAAGTATGGGAGTTACGGCAGTCGTAGGTCTGTGTTAAAGTATGGGAGTTACGGCAGTCGTAGGTCTGTGTTAAAGTATGGGAGTTACGGCAGTCGTAGGTCTATGTTAGAGTATGGGAGTTATGGCAATCGTTGGTCTATGTTAGAGTATGGGAGTTACGGCAGTCGTAGGTCTGTGTTGGAGTATGGGAGTTACGGCAATCGTTGGTCTATGTTAGAGTATGGGAGTTACGGCAGTTGTAGGTCTATGTTAAAGTATGGGAGTTACGGCAGTCGTAGGTCTGTGTTAAAGTATGGGAGTTACGGCAGTCGTAGGTCTGTGTTAAAGTATGGGAGTTACGGCAGTCGTAGGTCTATGTTAGAGTATGGGAGTTATGGCAATCGTAGGTCTATGTTAAAGTATGGGGGTTACGGCAGTCGTAGGTCTATGTTAAAGTATGGGAGTTACGACAGTCGTAGGTCTGTGTTAAAGTATGGGAGTTACGGCAGTCGTAAGTCTGTGTTAAAGTATGGGAGTTACGGCAGTCGTAGGTCTATGTTAAAGTATGGGAGTTACGGCAGTCGTAGGTCTGTGTTAAAGTATGGGAGTTACGGCAGTCGTAAGTCTGTGTTAAAGTATGGGAGTTACGGCAGTAGTAGGTCTGTGTTAAAGTGTGGGAGTTATGGCAGTCGTAGGTCTGTGTTGTCGTAGGTCTATGTTAAAGTATGGGAGTTACTGCAGTCGTAGGTCTGTGTTGAAGTATGGGAGTTACGGCAGTCGTAGGTCTATGTTAAAGTATGGGAGTTACGGCAGTCGTAGGTCTGTGTTAAAGTATGGGAGTTACGGCAGTCGTAGGTCTGTGTTGTCGTAGGTCTATGTTAAAGTATGGGAGTTACGGCAGTCGTAGGTCTGTGTTGAAGTATGGGAGTTACGGCAGTCGTAGGTCTATGTTAGAGTATGGGAGTTACGGCAGTCGTAGGTCTATGTTAGAGTATGGGAGATACGGCAGTCGTAGGTCTGTGTTAAAGTATGGGAGTTACGGCAGTCGTAGGTCTATGTTAAAGTGTGCGAGTTACGGCAGTCGTAGGTCTATGCTAGAGTATGGGAGTTACGGCAGTCGTAGGTCTATGCTAGAGTATGGGAGTTACGGCAGTCGTAGGTCTATGATAAAGTATGGGAGTTACGGCAGTCGTAGGTCTGTGTTAAAGTGTGGGAGTTACGGCAGTCGTAGGTCTGTGTTGTCGTAGGTCTATGTTGAAGTATGGGAGTTTCTGCAGTCGTAGGTCTGTGTTAAAGTATGGGAGTTACGGCAGTCGTAGGTCTATGTTAAAGTATGGGAGTTACGGCAGTCGTAGGTCTGTGTTAAAGTATGGGAGTTACGGCAGTCGTAGGTCTATGTTAGAGTATGGGAGTTACGACAGTCGTAGGTCTGTGTTGAAGTGTGGGAGTTACGGCAGTCGTAGGTCTGTGTTGTCGTAGGTCTATGTTGAAGTATGGGAGTTTCTGCAGTCGTAGGTCTGTGTTAAAGTATGGGAGTTACGGCAGTCGTAGGTCTATGTTAAAGTATGGGAGTTACGGCAGTCGTAGGTCTGTGTTAAAGTGTGGGAGTTACGGCAGTCGTAGGTCTATGTTGTCGTGGGTCTATGTTAAAGTATGGGAGTTCCGGCAGTCGTAGGTCTATGTTAGAGTATGGGAGTTATGGCAGTCGTAGGTCTATGTTAAAGTATGGGGGTTACGGCAGTCGTAGGTCTATGTTAGAGTATGGGAGTTACGGCAGTCGTAGGTCTATGTTAGAGTATGGGAGTTACGGTAGTCGTAGGTCTATGATAAAGTATGGGAGTTACGGCAGTCGTAGGTCTGTGTTAAAGTGTGGGAGTTACGGCAGTCGTAGGTCTGTGTTAAAGTATGGTAGTTACGGCAGTCGTAGGTCTATGTTAGAGTATGGGAGTTATGGCAATCGTTGGTCTATGTTAGAGTATGGGAGTTACGGCAGTCGTAGGTCTATGTTGGAGTATGGGAGTTACGGCAATCGTTGGTCTATGTTAGAGTATGGGAGTTACGGCAGTCGTAGGTCTATGTTAAAGTATGGGAGTTACGGCAGTCGTAGGTCTGTGTTGAAGTATGGGAGTTACGGCAGTCGTAGGTCTGTGTTAAAGTATGGGAGTTACGGCAGTCGTAGGTCTATGTTAGAGTATGGGAGTTATGGCAATCGTAGGTCTATGTTAAAGTATGGGGGTTACGGCAGTCGTAGGTCTATGTTAAAGTATGGGAGTTACGGCAGTCGTAGGTCTATAGGAGAGTATGTGAGTTACGGCAGTCGTAGGTCTATGTTAAAGTATGGGAGTTACGGCGGTCGTAGGTCTATGTTAAAGTGTGGGAGTTACGGCAGTCGTAGGTCTGTGTTGTCGTAGGTCTATGTTAAAGTATGGGAGTTACTGCAGTCGTAGGTCTGTGTTAAAGTATGGGAGTTACGGCAGTCGTAGGTCTGTGTTGAAGTATGGGAGTTACGGCAGTCGTAGGTCTGTGTTGTCGTAAGTCTATGTTAAAGTATGGGAGTTACGGCAGTCGTAGGTCTGTGTTGAAGTATGGGAGTTACGGCAGTCGTAGGTCTATGTTAAAGTATGGGAGTTACGGCAGTCGTAGGTCTATGTTAGAGTATGGGAGTTACGGCAGTCGTAGGTCTATGATAAAGTATGGGAGATACGGCAGTCGTAGGCCTGTGTTAAAGTATGGGAGTTACGGCAGTCGTAGGTCTATGTTAAAGTGTGCGAGTTACGGCAGTCGTAGGTCTATGCTAGAGTATGGGAGTTACGGCAGTCGTAGGTCTATGTTAGAGTATGGGAGTTACGGCAGTCGTAGGTCTATGATAAAGTATGGGAGTTACGGCAGTCGTAGGTCTGTGTTGAAGTGTGGGAGTTACGGCAGTCGTAGGTCTGTGTTGTCGTAGGTCTATGTTGAAGTATGGGAGTTTCTGCAGTCGTAGGTCTGTGTTAAAGTATGGGAGTTACGGCAGTCGTAGGTCTATGTTGAAGTATGGGAGTTACGGCAGTCGTAGGTCTGTGTTAAAGTATGGGAGTTACGGCAGTCGTAGGTCTGTGTTGTCGTAGGTCTATGTTAAAGTATGGGAGTTACGACAGTCGTAGGTCTGTGTTAAAGTATGGGAGTTACGGCAGTCGTAGGTCTATGTTAGAGTATGGGAGTTACGGCAGTCGTAGGTCTATGTTAGAGTATGGGAGATACGACAGTCGTAGGTCTATGTTAAAGTATGGGAGATACGGCAGTCGTAGGTCTGTGTTAAAGTATGGGAGTTACGACAGTCGTAGGTCTGTGTTAAAGTATGGGAGTTACAATCAACTTAGCGCTACGATCCTTTTGGGGGACGGGTGCCGACTGTGTAGTTACCGTAGCATTATAGCGTCGGTAGCCTTTGTATTTGGGATTTGTTTGTTGGTTGACAGTAGTTTACCAGAAATTTTCCTTAGATTGGGGTTGGAAGTAAAACAATATAGACATACCATACCCAAATCGTTCCATCGACCTTGCCCTTGGTAGTTTATGACGTTGTATTCGCCACGTGTGTAGAAGAGTGAGGTGTTGCAGATGTCATTCCACGTAGCGGTGTAACTCAGTCTCTTTGTACTCAGGAACGTGTGACACAGGTCCTTGATGACGTCATAATTTGGCTGAAAGAATTCATGTTATTACCCAGTGTATGGCTATATTGACACAAATTTCATAAAATGCACTTATAGAGTAGCATGCAGAGTGCATTTGGGTACGTTATCAAAATAAATGAAAATAATAGTTGTCCAAGAACATACCGTAATATTGGCATGAACAAGTCGTGCAGGCCAACCACAGGAAACAAGGGGAGACCACCCAGAGGAGTTGATAATCTTGTCGAGGAATATAGCACCTGAAGAAATGCCATAAATAATCAAAATACTGATACACCAATCTTATGACCATTATCACCTGTTGAAGTCCTAGCCAGATCCGCTGATTATTAGCCTTGGTTTGTCAGAGCCATGGCGAACGTCTGATACCCTAATATATTCATGTTAAGCTGACAGAAGCATGCATTTAATTGAAATACCCTCATTTACATACATTCAGAACTCACTAGTTTCCAATTCCTTAACATCCTCAGAAACTCCATCAACGTAGATCATGTCTACACCCCACATTGCCATGTCGCCAACGTCTGCAGCCACGTGACCTTTTGACCCCGGGTACCCATGTTCTGTGACAATCCCCAAGTCCATGTGAAGTCCAAGTTTCATATTTTTGGAATGGAGCTGAAATGCCAATTTGTAAGGAACTTTCGTTCTCAAGGACATTTTTGACGTGATGACATTTTTACAACTGAGTCTTATCGATCAATATCAGAAGAGGGTAATGGGTCTCTCATATGTTCTTTCCCCTGAGAGTGTACTTTTGACTTTTCTCTCTTATATAGTGTGCTAGGAGACGCTGCAGTTCGCTGTGCAGTGTTGCCTCCCTTTGGTGTACCAGAATCCTATACTCACGTTTCACATTCCACCTGATCATGAACATTTGCCAGTACCATATAATGGATCGTTCACTTCATTATAGTGATATATGGTTGCCTCACAACTGGCGCCCATACACTATTAATCGCCCCATGGAGATTCGGGTTAGAATTGGTCTTAAGTAACCCGTGCTTGTCGTAAGATTCGACTGACGGAATTGGGTGGTTAGGCTCGCTCACATGGCTGACACGTGTCATTGTATACCAGCTGCGTAGATGAATACTCCTGCTCTTGATCACTGGATTGTCTGGTCCAGACTCGACTATTGACAGACCGCCACCATATAGCTGGAATATTGCTGAATAGTGCGGCGTTAAACAACAGCTCAACCAACCAACACCATTAACCTTCCACGCCGTGACATAACTGAAGTACTATTCAAAACAGCGTTAAACTCATCACACTCACTTACTCCAGTGGCTTACATATGTAGCTAGTGACGCGAGGCCGTCAGGGAACCGACTTTTGTCTGCGAGTAGTCTCCCTTGTGCGGTCCTTCTCTTCTCCGACCAACAATCACCAATAATGATGTACTTGTAACCAGCTTCTCGATATCCATCCTTAGCCATAGTTACAGCCATCTGCTTGATCAAGGTTTGGCTGAATGGAGGATGGAGATTACTGTGCATGAGGTTGTGTGTTTACCAAAGCGAGTGCAAGAATGTGTATGATTGAAGACCTCGATTCCTAAAATCTGTATTTTTGCGTACATTTATCAATATCATGATTACGTTCATTTGAATGTCATTACTATTGTGCCGTCAACAATGATGTAATGCGCATCACGTTATAATGACTAAATTTATTTATCGGTCACCTGTGGCACAATGTGACGTCAGATTACCTGAGACCAATCCGCTGTAGCCTACATACAAACGTGGGAAAAAACGTGAGTACGCACGTCCACTTTGCTTTCTAACCTGAGCTAGGCAGGTCTGCAAACCTCTGAATGCAAATGATTAAATACAAATACGCACATACACTTCTGAATGAACCGACAGGTGAAGGTCCCGGGATAGAACAGGCCTTCAGCAACCCATGCCTGCCATAAAAGGTGACTGTGCTTGTCGTAAAAGGCGACTAACGGGATCGGGTGGTCAGACTCGCTGACTTGGTTGACACATGTCATCGGTTCCCAATTGTGCTGATCGATGCTCATGTTGTTGATCACTGGATTGTCTGGTCCAGACTCGATTATTTACAGACCGCCGCCATATGGCTGGAATATTGATGAGTGCGGCGCAAAACTAGACTCACTCACTCACTCGCTCACTGAACATACCTGTAGAGATAAAGTAAGTCTTGCAACACGTTTACAGTAAGAGGCGACTAACGGAATCGGGTGGTCAGGCTTCCTGACTTGGTTGAAACAAGTCATTGTATCCTAATTACGTACGTCGATGCTCTTGCTGTTGATCACTAGATTGCCTGGTCCAGACTTCATTATTTACCGACCGTCGCCATATAGCTGGAATATAGTGGCGTTAAACAACAAACGAATCTCCCTGGCCGAAAAAGCTTAAACACGCAGCCATCCACACACGCATTTGTGCAATCTGACCTGAGACATGTTTCCAAACCACCTGAACAGTTGACACGGCAGTCGAACATGCCCTGTGTCGTCCAGCCCATGGGAGGGGTGGGTGCGACGTCACTGATGCCGGCGACAACATGCCACGTGTAGCAGATCAGTATGAGAAACCTCATGGTCATTTACTGACGACCAACGTAATTTTTGATCAGGTCAGAGTGACATTTCGTTATCTCAAATTATCCAGTTCCAAAGATAAAATGTACGAGTCCGAAGGCGTTTAGGAGAATCCGATTATAATATTTTCATTGGTGTGGTGTGGTGGACTGTGGTGGAGTGGAGCTTAGTGGACATTAGTCTAAAGACTGTATCATATTTTCCGATTACCCATTCTTGTACCTTATTATTTTTTTCATGCTCTCTCCTTTTGAAAAATGATCAGGCCTGAAATTCCATTTTACATCTTTTTAAATGGAAAAATAAAAAAACAGGCAGAAAGACTGCGTTGTGTTTCCGAGTTCCCCTTTTGCATGTATTTCGGATGCATATTCGAGAAACCGCACTCAGTTTTACGCCGCACTCACCAATATTCCAACTAGATGGCGGCGGACCAGGCAATCCAGTGAATGACATCATGAAAATCATTCTACATAATTCAACCAAGACAGCTTTTCTGATTACCCAATACCATTAGTTGCCTCTTACGACAAACATGGGTTACTGGTGATCAATTCTAACCTGGATCTTCGCGCACGCACACACACTTGGAATACATAACCAACAAAGTGAGTGCATGCCTGCGTGCGTCCGTCCTTTCTCGCAAGCTAATGATTACCAAGTTCGACGATCCAGTTTCCTTTGGCTTCGTCGAGCTGAGACATGGTTCACCATATTTTCTTCCATGAATGTGTTACATTCCATGTGTGTGTATGTATGCATGTATGTGTGTATGTACGGTTTATATTAAGAATCTGAAAATTTCAGGGGCACTATAAATATCCAGTTTCTGTATATATCAGATAATCACGTCGAAATTACAGTTAATTATAAGGAAGTACAATGAGGAAAACGTTCCCCAAAATTGTATAAAATTGCTAACCCTTGTAGACGTGGCAGGTATACGTGTTTGCTCAGTCTCTTTGCACTGTGTTTACGTGTCCACCTATGCATTAATTATTATTGCTTACATACAACAGGCCTACTGTTGAACATACTGAACAGAGTGTTTCTCAGAGTAGAGCGACCGCTTCCTCCATAATAAAGATCCTTGCAATCCGCGCGGTTTATATCTCTGCATGTCGATCTGCGCATGCTCAAGGGAAATCCCCTGATCGGAAAATTGCTGGGCATTTCATCGGAGCTTCTCTGTCCTCGGTAGATGCATGTCAAGTTAAAGCGACTCTCTCAGTTGCAGCTGTGAATGGTAAGCACTGATTGCACATTCTGGTTTTACATTTTAGGATATTGATTCTGGTTAAATACATTGCATATGACTTATTCACTCCGTATACCGATCGTATACCGAATTCCTATGACAGAGTTAGTCATCTGTATGTGTGAATTTTTTTACATTTTCGCCAGTGGATTAAAAGTTATTATTAATTATACACTACAAATTACTATTTCTTAATTTCTATACTTCAGAATATTCTTCTTATTCGAAAAGATAAATCATCACATATAGCATATGAACGTAAAAGTTCGTGTTATCAATATGTTGGACAAAACGGGCATAATGTACTAACATCATGTTCAACATAAAGAATTTATAAATCTCTCTCTCACGGTCACTTTTCACCGCAGATACGGTCAGACACACAGTAACATATTTTCTTTTTTGATAATTTGCAAATGTTTGAACCATAAGTAAATACAATAACATAGATCTTTAATGTCTGATACCTATGACACCTTTAGCTAATGCCATGAAATATGGGATTTATATATACTGGACAAACTTAGTTAAGGATATATGTAAATTTTGAATTATGAATAGTGATCTATTTATTCATTGACACACTGATGAAATATCAATAAGAAAAAAAATACCAATATAGCTGTCCTCGTTATATCGTTATATATGCCTAAACACGGTAAACACACACACGCCAAATCTTTCTAACGTGGGCTGGCTACCCGCCGTCGCTGCATGTAGAACGCAACGTCCTAGCACCATTAATGACGTCACGTCACTGTGAGAAAATGATATTTTGCTCTAGGGCATCGTATAAAAATATGAAGCCCAATATGTCGTAGGTAATGAATAGAGGATAGTATATGAGTGTCCATGCCATACTATGTTTACGCCATGAGAAGGATCGTGACGTCATGGTATTGTTCATGACGTCACGTTACCGTGACAAAGTGATATTTTGCCCTAGGCATCCTATGAGAAATATGAAGCCCGGTATGTTTGCCGTCGAAGGTAATAGGAGTGTAACGGTTGAAGGTGGATTAGCAGTGATTCCGTATGTTTATGTAAAGGTATTTGCTGGTTTATTTATTACCGTGTGTGTGTGTGTGCGTGCGTGTGTGTTAGTTACTCTGTGTGGGTGTATGTTACTGATTACGAAAAGGTCGTGTAATCTCGGATCGGAACAGAAGTAACGCTAAACATCACGCTTAATTGGTGCGTACAGATTCCGGTTAAACTGGGCTCCTTCTTTGCATAACAATTGATAGGTGACTGCGCATACTATCAATGAGACCAGTAATTCTCCCACCGAGACCCGAGCAGTAGGCTTACATCGATATCGAGTTGTTAACTATGCTCTGTCAAGTGTTTCCCCTACACACAATATGGTTTGATCTTCAATTCATGCATACCAGGAAACCAGTCTACACAATAAGCTGGTTCCCGGTTCCCTTTGCGCGCGCGCGGTATTGAGATATGCGAGACGGGGCCCAGCTTATCTGACCAACTGCCAAGGAGATTAACAAAACAAACTTTGTAGTCGGAGTGCGCGTTCGACCTCAGTAGACGGTAACCAGTCAATCGATAAGGGGATTCCCCAGAGCGTAGTTTCCCTATCGTCATTACACAAAACTGGTGCATTTGGAATGGCGACTGACGAGATTCGATAGGTGAGACGATTTTCTCCACATAATTCTATATATTCCCAGCGATTGCTGTACCAGGATATACTACAACCTTTATATCTCCCATACGCCACCAAAATTGAGTGTCTTCCTGTCAATATAACAGGTCGTTTCTTCTTGTAAACCTTATAACTACGTCCATATCATGACATATGACTGTATGAGGGCGTTCCACAGACTTCTGCCAACTTTGGCTCTGTAGAAGACAGAAGTACATTAAATACCCATTACAAATTATGTTTACAGCCAATGTCACTGTTTCAATGATTGCCGATATTCTGCGATAACGGGTGCACTTTAGATAGTTTCGACCTAAACATGGCCTCTTTGATGGTGATATTTATGCCATATTATGGAATCTAAGTATTCCTACTTTCGGTTTGCTAAGATCGGAGAATTTGAAAAAAGGAACCGTGCCAAAGCGACAACAAATTCAAATTGTTAGGGACAGTGTTACCCAGCTGTCTGTATTGATCAGATACGTTGCATATACTTCCTGCTATGACAGTGTATGGTTTAAAACCACAGATGTAAAAAGCCCATGTTAGGCTCTCTAGATTTGATGAAGTTTCCACCTTAGATTGAGTATTAAGATCCTGACTTCAGCTTCCCTGTTGAACCACAACCGTAATGCTTGTCACAGGAAATTAAAGACTTAAAACATGATGTTTTGGGCTAATTATGTATGATGCATGTTTGCCCCCTGAGATTTGTTTGATTTGTTTTCCTCCTGTTATCAATAGAATAGAGCTTATTTTATACTAAATACACACAATTTTGCTTATTTAATATACATTGTTTGGGAAAACAAGAACTTGAAAGATTGATAGTATAACAGACATAATTGTTCCACAATTAGACATTTTCAGAATCATTCTCTGTGTTAAATGTAGCATTAGAATGCTAACATCCTTGTTTGTTTCCTATTAACTCTTTTGTTCAGGAGCTTGACAAAAGGTTTTGAGTTGTCATTGAACTAAAGCCTTATTTCATAATGGTGCAGGAATTTAGAATTTTGATTACCAATAATGCCTTATTGGGCTGTGTAATGATATCGTCGTTGTTAAATGGATTATTTTAGCAGGAGCCCAAATAATGTAATAACTATAAAACCTATAATTTTATCACAGGAAAATAGAGGAAGGATATTTCTGTTTCAGATCTGAATCTAGCTGACAGCTAAGACTCAGTCATACAACACAATGGCAGGTGAGCAAATACATATTTTTATGGTTCCTTAAGGTTTGTTTAGTAAATCAGAGATTTCAGATCTTAATAATCACCCCTGCTTGAAATGAGGGGTTTTAATGCAGCATCAATCCAGACATTGATATTTAAAGATAAGTACTTCATTCTCACTCATTATTGGTTTACATTTTTATATAATTTCGGCTGTAAAACTATGATAGACAAATAGCCTCAAAGAAATATTTCACTGAAAATATCTTTGTGTGATCTTACTATGAAAACTTTGTTGTGTGTTTGAATTAAGAATTTCTGCTATAGTTTTTGGATCTAGGGATTCCTCCTCAAATATTTAAGTTTCAACCACAGGGTTATGATAGACTTCCATTCTTACTTACTAAAATATATGTTTTTTTCAAAATAGTCTGCCATGACACTTACTTTGTTTAGAACCCTTGATAATGCACTGTAGTATTATGAAAGTGAGTGAGTGAGTATGGTTTTAGACCAGTTTTAGCAATTTCATGGCAGCAAACACCAGAACTTGGCTTCACACATTGTACCCATGTGGAGAATCTGACCTGGGTCTTCAGTGTTATGAGTGCATGCTGTATACACTAGACTACCTCACCGCACCTCCTAGTATAAGTATAAAAGGTGACTGTGCTTGTTGTAAAAGGCGACTAATGGGATCGAGTGGTCAGACTTGCAGACTTGGTTGGCACATGTCATAGGTTCCCAATTTGCGCAGATAGATGTTCATGCTGTAGATCACTGGATTGTCTGGTCCAGTCATGATTATATACAAACCATCGCCATATAGCTGGAATATAGTGGCATTAACAAACGAATCTCTATGGCCGCCAAATAGCTGGAATATTGCTGAGTGTGGTGTAAAACTAAACTCACTCGCTCCTTATATAAGAGAATCAGAGTGGTCTTTATCTTTTTGAGTAGTACATCATTCTTAGATTTCGAGGACAAGATACTTTAAATCTTACGTTTTTATTCCAGGTCCACCAATATCTAATATATACATCATCAATGATGATGGCAGATATGACCCCAGTGCCTTGAGGAACCTGTCCAGCATTCTGAATGTTAACTTGGCCTATCTACAAAACTGTAGCATCAGAGTGTCAAGCCATGGACAAAACCAAGGTCAAGCTCAGGGTGCCTTTGTTGACATCCACCAGCAGCAAGAAGAACGTCGTCAGCAGAGGAGAGCAGAGAAGGAGAGAAAGAAGAGAGAAGCAGAAGCGAAGAGGAAAAAGATGGAGGCCTTGAAGAAAAAATTCCCTTTTCTTGAAAATAAATCCCTAGAACGTAAGTTGATATTCTTTTTGTTAGAGTGGCGTTCTGGAAGTTGCTGGTATAGAGGTGTCACAACATGGTTGATGATCAGCTTCTCCATTTTAACAATGGCAAGGTTTCCGTATAAGTTCTTATACTGATATGTTTGAAAACGATATAAGAACCTTTACCAAAACATCGCCATTGTTAAAATAAAGAAGATGATCAGCCATAAAGTTGTGTCATCTGTAGTTGCAAATTTCTCAGAAGTAACTGTCAGAAGTAACATTCATTTCTGGATGATAGAAAGATTGTCACAAAGTATCTGTCTGATAGATCTATGTTTAGTGAATCATGGAAATAAAAATTCTGAGCAGTATCAGCATAATTAGTGGCTAAATTACCAGCACATGAAAAATTGGAACTGATTTTCATTAAAACAGCAATAACCTCTGGATCCATTTACATTTGTTATCTCAAAATTACCCACCCTTGATTTCCGTTTGTTGATTTGAGCTGCTATACTTCTAGCATTCTCTTCCCACAGAGGTACCTTCTATTATATCTTCCACCGTAACCTGTTCTAGTGTGGCTATATTTCCAGCTTCTTGTAAAGTCCCATAGTAGAAACAAATTGCAACCCAAATTATCTCCCTTTTGTCTATCCAATGCAATCACATGTTACATTGACTTGATCCAATATGACAGCCACCATACAATGTGCAAAGGATAGATTTGGAATTTCGTATTTATTTGAAAAGCAGAAACCAGTGCAATATAGAGTGCAGGAATCAATGGATAGGATGTTTTTGTTGATGTGATACTTCAGACATTTAATGGCTAGCTTGTCAGTGAGGGTTGGAGATGCCATTGATCCACAATTACATGACTGGGTTCTGTGTAGATGAAAGTTTTGTGTGTGCTGGGGAAGAGGTTCTAGTTTTCACAAAGTATATTGAAAGTGCTGAGGCTTTGCGAATGATCACATTTGAAATAATGTCACTTATTGCACAACTAAATCTGATTGCAACCAATCACAAATTCAGAACACTCGCAACATTAAAGGACCGTATTAGAACAGAGGTTACACAGGAAGATATGACAGGAGTAACCTCTATGGGAAGAGAATGCACGCGGAAGTAATGAACCAATCAAAATGCAGTTTAAAAATCAGGTTCAGTGTTGAGTTGGTGATATGGTGATATGACGACATGACAACCAGTCTCATTAATTATGATTAGGTTTGTGAAAAGTGTATTTTGAGAAATTGAGAATTGAATAGAAAGCCCTCAAACATATTTTTGATGGAAAGGATGTAGTCATGTCCATTAAAACATTGGGGGTTCTGGTTTTGGGGTAATATACGAGTTAACTTTCTGACACTTTGAAATATTTTAAAGTTTGATTGGTCGGTAAAATGTTAATCAAAATCACTGGCCTCTTATTTGCACTCAAAAGAATAGGTCCATATGTAAGTTTAATGGAATTCAAACACTGCAGATGTAGAGGATGATGTAAAAGTCTATGTTAACTCCCAGTGTGTCACAAAAAACATTTAATCATATTCCATGTATTCAGTAAGTCGTTTTTTTCTGTTATTCAGAATGGAGAACCGTGTTTTGTAAAAACCATAAAACAGAGGAGAGTGTATTCAAGAAGACAAAAGCATATACAGCTATACGAAAAGTTCTTGACTTTCACCATGTGGTCGTCATTCTGGGATACCCAGGTGAGGGGAAGACAACATGCGCCAAATATTTAGCTGAAGATTATAACAGCCACATGAGCAGCTCAGGGCCTAGGTATGAAATTTTATACATCAAATCCCCAGCTGAGTTCAAAGAGAAAGTAGACCCAACATCATTTCAGATTATTATTGTAGATGATATTTTTGGAACCCACACCGTCAATCTGTCCAAAATTGAGTTATGGGTGGACTACCTCGATATGATGCAGTTTGTTGTGAGGGCTGGCACGTCAAAGCTGAGGCTGGTCATAACTTGTGGGCGTCATCTGTACGAAAAGGTCCAGCAGTATCTTCATGGACAGAAGGTGTTCCAAGACTGTCATATGGTTGATATATCAGCTGATGGGCTAGGTCTTCAGCCAGAAGAGCGGGCAGACATTCTTCGTAGTAATGCTGGCTATTTATCCTATGGTGATTCTGCTGGCATGATGGCATATAGCTCATATTCAGGATACCCCCTTTGCTGTAGATTGTATAGCATCAGCAAAACATTTAGGAATTTAGGAAGAGTGTTCTTCAATGATCCCTCTAAATATATTCCCCAAGAAATCGAGAAGGTTGACAACTATGACAAGACTGTGTTTGGCGTGCTGGTGTGTGCTGCCTTGAATGGCGGGATGATAAATCTTAAAGGGAAAGAGGTGTCGGAACTAGACCAAGAAATGTGGGAAAATCTTAAGAAGATTCTGAGGACACTGAAGGCCCCAGTGGATGACCTTGAACTCTGGATCCTACAAGAGGCTGCACGGGTTTTGTCTGGAGTTTTCCTATTACCGATACAGACTGATAGCTATCGTATGATTCATCACCGTATAACGGAGCATGTACTGAGGCAGTTTTCCCATGGTAACGCACAAATGGTTATAGAGATGGCCAGTCCTGAGATCTTCATGGAATTTGTCCGATCTGGACTGTATGGTGAGGGCATGCATGAGTGTACATTCAACGTCTACACTCTCAAGTTTGACATCCTAGCTCGTAGGTTAGTGTTTGACATCTTACAAGGGAAAATCAGGACTGCAAGCATGCATCAAACCTTCACAGATGAGAAATTTGTAAAACATTTCTTTGAGTATCTTGATCGTCTTGGCAACCTGGAAGCAGTATATCGAGCAAGAGATGAAAATGGACTCTCCTTCCTGTTCTGGACTGCATGGTATGGAAGAGACTTGGTGGTAAAAGGATTTGTTGAAAAGGAATCTTTGACTCGCATGGCAGATGATGGTTTGGGTTCTGCGGAACAACGGATCCTTGCTTTGTTGGCTTGTTGTTACAGAGGCGGTGTTACGGAGATCGTATCAATGCAATATCGGCCTAAAGGTGAACCGGAGCCTCCCAAACCAACAACAGGATTGTCTGCACTTTTGAATGCATTAGTACCAGTCAGTTCCACAGCATCAGTACAAGATGCTGATAAGATCCTTAATTATGAATTCAGCCTCCTCCTTGAAAACAAAGCCCAGCCTATACATTTTGCTGCTCTGGGCAACAATGGTCCAGCAATGAAACTAATTCTGGGGAAGGGAGCAGAAGTGAATGCCACTACTGAACTGGGAGAAACTGCCCTCCATCTTGCTGTATGCAAAAATGAGGTAGAGGTAGTGAAGCATCTGTTAGAACATGGAGCTGATGTTAATGCAAAAACAAAATTGGGCAAAACACCAATCCATGATGCTGTCTACTACAAGAAGACGGATGCAGCCAAGCTGCTTTTAGAGAAAGGAGCAGACGTAAATATTCCTGCAGATGATGAAAGACCTCTATTGCAAGTGGCAGTTGCCAACACAGACACAGAAATGGTGAAGATGCTGATTGAGAAAGGAGCAGATGTGAACGGGAAGGGACGAGATGGTTGGACACCACTGCATGAAGCATTCTACCTCGGGGATACACAGTCTGCTGAATATCTGTTAGACAAAGGTGCCCATGCCTACGTCTATACCATGAGTGGTATTGCTCCTCTTCACGAGGCAGTCAACAACTGTGACCGTGACCTTATTGACCTTTTGTTGGAGACTGGCGTAAGTGTTAACAAGAGTTCCAATACAGGAGAAACTCCATTACACATAGCTGCAAAGAATGGCAACCTTGACCTTGTTAAGAAACTCTTGGACATGGGGGCCGATATGAATGCTCGGGACTGTAATGGAATGCTTCCTCTCAACCTCTCAGCAGTTTCATCTCATGGGGATGTTATGCATTACTTGATGGAAAGATCCGGGATGAGTATTCCAAGAATCCTACCAGAAATGGAAAGACCTTATGGATATGGTCGCTATGGGTATCATGATTATGATGATGATGATGATGATTATGGTCCTCTGTCTCATCTGCCCCGACACTTGAGACGGCATTATAGATTAAGGCATGACTACCCCTAAACCATGGTGTCAGAAACCCCAGAGGTATTCAGGCCAGCTTACATGAAGCCAAGCATGGAGCCTAGGAGTATGAAGGCCCCTGATGGAGCCAGGAGAAGGTGTTTGTCAGAATGATCCTAACATCATTGATATCAGACTGTCATGAAGAGTCCAGATGGAGCCAGGAGAAGGAGTTTGTCAGAATGATCCTAACATCATTGATAACAGACTGTCATGAAGACTCCTGATTGAGCCAGGAGGAGTTTGTCAGAATGATCCTAACATCATTGATAACAGACTGTCAAACAGGATCTCTACCTATTTACGACTTCAGTCACTATGGCAAATATATACCAAGTGTTCGGATTCATTGTAGTATTCTATGTCAGTCATACATTCTCTGTAGTTAGCACTCTTAAAATATGGATCCTTCAATAATTAGCTGTTGTTTTTTTTGTCAGACTTTGATAAACACATAGCAAGCCCTGTTGTGTTAAATGGACCACTATTTCATGTAGTATGTTGGTAATATTTGTGGAATTTGTGGTGTCATATGGCATTTATCTTTCAAACAAATTATTGGTGGTGGTATCTCAAAAAGAAATAACCAGCTGTCAATTTACATGAGTATTTCCTGTTTTGCATAAACAAATTGCACTCTTGCTTCTGGAATTTTAAGATGGTTTAGTGAAAAGAGAACAAATATTTGTTCACACTAAGACCTTGAAATGCAACACTGAAAATTGAATTTTCAACAAAATAGGTCTCCTTTGGAAAATAATGTCTTTCAGATGTTTTTTATGATGTTTCAGTGATTGTTGCTGTTTGTTGTTTACTGTTCTGCTAGCATATACCTTTAAGGATCTATACCACTTAGATTAATATGGGACTGACCTAGGGTCTAGTTGCAATATTCTGCATCGAATGCCAAAGTGAAGGGCAAACAGTTAGAAGGGTGCTTAAACAACCGAAGTCAGTTGTTCTAGAGTATAGGGTATCTTGGCTGGAGACGCGATGACGAAATCTGCCAGTCTGGATCACGTCTGTACTTTTTTCTGGAGGGAGACAAGATGGAAAAAAGACAGGGGTCATGGACTTGAAGAAGCACTAGGTGACACTTGTGTAGTGGTATCATTATGTCAGAGTGGAGGAGTGGTGAAATGATTACTGAAAATAGATATGATATCATTATGTGAAAGTTGAGGAGCATTGAAATGATTACTGCAAATAGATGTGATATCATGTCAAAATGGAGGAGCCGAGAAATGATTACTGCAAATATATGTGATATCATTGTCAAATTGGAGCTGAGAAATGATTACTGCAAATAGATGTGATATCATTATGTCAAATTGGAGCTGAGAAATGATTACTGCAAATAGATGTGATATCATTATGTCAAATTGGAGCTGAGAAATGATTACTGCAAATAGATGTGATATTATGTCAAATTGGAGCTGAGAAATGATTACTGCAAATAGATGTGATATCATGTCAGAATGGAGGAGCCGAGAAATGATTACTGCAAATATATGTGATATCATTATGTAAAAGTGGAGAACATGCTGTCGCAAGACACAAAGATATGTGTAATGCAAACTGAAGCAGTCATTCCATTACTTCGACTAAAGAAACTGTAATATCAGTATTGAGAAACAGAATTATTCAAATGGAGATATCAATAATCAAGAAATTGATGTGACTCAAGACAGAAAGAGAAGTTGAACACCACATGTCATGGACAGTTTACATAAAAAGTTGTTTGTTCAAATGTTATGTTTCAAAGTGAGCATAGATTGTATTGGTTTTGTGCGTAAAATCATTATTTAGTATATCTTTTAATGTTATTGTATCTTGGCTATTATATCTGGACATCCAGGTAGCTCTCTCAAACCAAAGAGGCTGAGCTCTTTGTGGTCATGTTTGAGACATTGTGTTTTTGCTGAAGAAAACATAAATATTTGGCTTTTTTCATTATGTATTTACGTGGCATACATTGTATGTAGTTGGTGTAGTAAGCATGGGACTATGCAAGTGCAATTATTTTGATCATGACTTTGAACCGTATTATCACAGACAGTTTAATGCTCATTACAATGAAATTAGACAGTTAGGTGAACTTAGATTTAATTTGACATTCAAGATGATTGCACTTGCATAGTGATATGCTCAAGTGTATGTGTAGCTACTTGTTCTGGAGTTGTTTTATAGTGCTAGCTCACGAGTGACATGCCACTGTTCAACATAGAGGAAAGGTATACAATCTCCAGAGTTGACCACTCCTTGTATCCTTTTCTTCTCAAGCATCAGGCTGGGAAACAACAAATACCATGCTACATTGTCCATTTTGAGCTTAGAGCTTGCAGTTACTATCAATTGATATATATTTGTTGTACATGACTCTTTCATCGACACTTATGAATGTATTGCTGGCACTGTTAGTTTTCCAGCTTACTAAAATAGATTTTAAAAAAATCATATTTTTCTATCATTTCTAAAAAAGATATCTGATGGTCACAAATGAATACAATTAATTTTTATCTACGGCCAGTGGAGGAAAGTGGTGGCTACCAACCATGCAGTCAGTTGTGTCAAATTCTGCTTCGAATACTATTTTATTATTCACCCATTGAAGATATCACTGTTTAATAATTTCATAAAGTTATTACAGACTGTGTAATAACATCGTGTGATGCCATATGTATGATTTACAGTTATGACATCATAATGCTAATGCCTCTGTCAAAATAGCTTTAGACCTTGCTTGACGCATGGAAAGCTAAGAGTCATCACTCTCCTTGAATTCTTAGCTTAGGAAAAAATTACTTTGCTTGGTATTATTTTGCTAATGTTGGGGGAGTAATAGATAAAATACTAATTTTTGTCTTGTGTAATACCATATTTATGTCACTCGTGAATGGTATCTGTATCTAACTCTCTTTAGCTCGTTAAATACTAAACCATTCACTTGTTTCATAAATACGGTATTACAAGGGACATCATTTAGTATTGTCTATTTATTAAATACCATGGTGAAATCCACGGGGAATGTCACAGTAGTTGACGCCAACAATGGACATAACACATTGTACCCATTATGGGAATCGAACCTGGGTCTTTGGTGTTACAAGTGGAAGCCTTAACCACTAGGTTATCTACCTCACCTTAGGCAACATAATTACGCATAGTATCAAGGCATGACTAAGTAGATGGCAGCACCACCTGACATCAGGTGACATGATTTCAGTTTGAGATTTCCAGTGTTCGATGGGATGTCTCCTCAGAAAAAAGACTCCCTTCAAACTATGCCTGTTCATCCAGCAGAAGACGGATACCCAGTTCAATTACATAATGTGACTGTTGACTTTCCCTACGGGTAGACAGGGTCATATATTCTCCTGGCAGCTCATGAAAACACTGTGTGCACACCATGGCAATAATGTAGCCCTTTATGCCTGTCTTGATATTGGAATGGATTTGGCTGAAACTATCATTGTTTCATTTGCAACAAAAACACACAAGACAGATCTGTATATAATGTTTTTTTTAATTTCCATCCTGGAATGAGAAATATGCTGACCATCCTGACAGAATTGGTATACATGACCACACCTGGTCGTCCAGTCTTCAGCCATCTCAGTGAGCATGACAGTGTATCTACAATCCTCCTCACCAAACAGTGAGATACAGTGGGTGGGAGCTGCATGACTTACTACTATCACATTGCATCATCATAATGCCATCAGCTTTAATGTTAAATATACAACAAGGGTAGAGATACCATTTGTTAACACTAAATGCTAAGAGAGAACACTTTGCCAACATGCTCCATTTGATTTGTGGATCAAGTTCTCACAAGTAGGACAAATTTGGACAATCTGTTATCAAACTGTTGATGTCATCTAGAGCAAAATGAAGACATCTGAAAGGACAGGTGCACTCATGCACCACTGAATTCAACCAGCTGTCACCTTTTCAGTGAGTGTGGTCTGATGCTGCTCTTAGCAATATTCCAGAAAGACACCAGAAATGTGCTACACACATTGTACCAATGGAGGGAACTGAACCCATGTCTTTGGCATGTGCTTTATACACTGTGGTGCCTCACTGCACCTGTCTCCTTTAGAAGCAAACATCAGTGTAAAAGGTAACAGTGACATGACATAGTTTCCATGGATAAACCTAGACTAGCTCCTCATGTAAACTCTATAACTAACATCTTGGAAAACTCCCACTTTGTCAAGTCAAACGTTATTTAGTTTCTATGGGCAATTAAAATAGTAAATTATTTATCTTACAGTATTTGAATTTCAGTGGGTAGGCTGTCAGTCCTGGGCAGGAATAAGAAATGGGCTCATATCTTTGTATCATTAGTATATGTTCCTTTGCTGAAAGAAAATCTGCCCATGTATATTGCAGAGAATAACACGCTTATGCACAGTTTTAGAATATGTCATGGCAAGGTTTACACAAAAAACATTACATGTATTAGAACATCTAACAATATCTTTTTGGCAAAAAAAACATATTTGACAGTGTAAGCAGTACCCCTTTTAATAGAGCATGTATTCACTCTCACCTTCCTGGCAGTTATTAGTCAACAATTACACAATTCTAATCCCTATCGAAAGTGTCCGGAGCATGCAAAGCTACAAGCAGAAAAATAATTTACGTGCCATCAAAAATCGTAAGTGAAGTATTGTCTATCTAATTATGAAAGCAAAGCTGTGTAAAAGCATTATTCCTAATAAAATTCCTTCATAAACTAATTATATGGTCATGTTTACTGAACGAAGGAGTATTTTCCAGGTAATCAAAGAAAACAACCAAAATTTAAATAAAAGTCAATTAAAATAAACCAGGTTTAACAGCCTGTCAAATTAGAAATAACATCTTCATTCTGCTCTAGCTTACCAGTATTCAGCAACTATTAACTGAGATGGACAAGACAGTCTTTCAAAAACAGAAAGTCATGAAATCAGCACTCTCATTTAAATAAATACGAACTAATATACATTTACAATCACAATGAAATATAATCATTACAGTACTTTACAACAAAACAGAACATAAATTGCAAACAAGGACGGCTAAGGCAAAAACATTTCAACTGCATGCTGTATTATCTACAGTACATTTGAAGCCTTCCGTTGATAAATCTATTTTAATAACAACATGATATAGGGAAGTAATATACCAAATACCGACAACCATGTGTGCTATGATATGCAAAGCTTGCACTAGGCGTGGTATCTATATGATATGAAGCAAACAAAACAAATGTAACTACATCGATATAAGCACTACATCCCTGTTTGAGACATTCACCACATTGTAATAAACACCATATCGATTATTTCTATATGAACTGATGTCCTATAAACAATATACTGGGACTAGTAGTTAAACTTATTTCATAATAGCTGTCCAATTTTGTGTAATAAATTCCAGATTTTACTTGGTTTGATAAACATAATGGAGGCTCAGTGGGAACTACTGGCCCAACTATATCTGTATAACTTCATGAGTAAATCATTAGTGAGTGAGTTTAGTTTTATGCCACTTCTAGCATTATTCAAACAATATCATGGTAGGGGACAACAGAAGTGGGCTTCACACTTTCTACCTATGTTTGGAATCATACTTAGGTCTTTGGTATAATGAGTGAACACTTTAACCACTAGGCTACCCCACCTCAAAGTACCTAGATGTGTTAACATGAATCTCAACTGATCTAAATGTGGAAAACTTTCAACTTTCCTACACATGCATGTTTGGTCTGAGATGTAACAGATCATACTACAGACACCTGATGAAAACTGTTCATGGTCACTTCAAAAATTCCAAAATCTGTAATTCTTAAAAAATTCAGCTCTGTAATTTAAATCCAAAACTAAGGATCATTCACAATAACTTTCTTAACAATATTCCACATTTCTTCTGAAACAATAAAATTCCCCTTTTCAGAGAAAAAGTACATTTTTTATCCTTGTCCTGTTCTTTCATATAGAATAATAAATCATAACTAACTGATATAAGGAATGGATTCACGTACATGATGAAAATGTCTGTAATAGTAAATGAGATAAATCAAGCACAAGGTTTAGTGAAATGTCAGGCAAAATCCATGCAAAACTAGCTCATGCATCTGAAGAAGGACACTTTGGATACAGAAGAAGAACATAAACATTTGAATATTTTCTTGTACAACATTACCTGCATTTGCTAACTGTCCACCCATAGATCATGTTCATGTTGTGGTCACAGGTCACCAATACAAATCTTTAGCAGAGTTTAAGCACTAAATTTCAAAACTACATATCTGCTCTTACAATAGGTACAGTCAAAGGTTTAGATTTTCAAAACGTTCGAAGCCCTAAGAATTCTTAATTTTGATTGTAGCCAATGTGTTCAAAATGGGCTTAAGAACTTTGTAGGGTTACGAACATTTTCAATATCTTGGTCAAAATTTGCAAACCATGTGAAAGCATCAGTGAATCAAACATTATTGTTTCAAATACTGGAACAGGACAATGTCACAAAAAATAACATATTATGTTCCACGTCATTTCATCACTAGGCCAATTGTTTTATTTTTGTAGAGGATAGATTGCTGTCAGACAAAAACATTTTAAAACAATTCTGTCTGGTCTGATCCTTTCATTTGGTAATTAACTCATTTAGTCCCAAAGCAGTGAAAAGATATTTCTTCAAGCACATTTCTTTCCCTAGGAAAATCCTAGGCCTGAACATCGAGATAACTTGATTTTAACACAAGAACAGATAAACATATTATTTTTTTTTTGAACAAAGAGAAAAAATCAGCCAAACCCTAACCTCTTATTAATTGTTTGGCAAGCAAAATAGGAGTCATCTTTAACAGCAAAGTCGTACCTTTTGCTAAAAGGCTTTTGACCACCAATAGTCCAAATGTCACAAAAACACACCCTTTCATTTATACAATTGGGAATATAAATGTGAAAATATTCTTAAAATAGTGATGACAAAAAAAACAAACTTTTTATGCCGCCTAATGTAAGAGACTTACATGACCGAGAGGCCTCATACAATCAGCTGTAACTATTCCAGTGGATGGAAACCGAATCCCAGCACCTTGTCATTCCAGAATAAATAGGTGCAGACATTAGGAAGTAATGGCAATACTAAGCATGGTGCTTAAAGTGTTTAACACCTTCAAGGCAAATTCTCTACCTGTTAGCTACAACAGACGGCTGCAAGTGATCAGTGCACTCTGATTATATAACTTGTGCCTTGGTTGGAAACAAAGAGGTGTTCATATAATCAGCCAGTACTGCAGTGAAGCAGTGCTGCACATCAGATCTTTTTATTGTTAATATGAAATGATATACATGTGAACTGCAAAATTCTATCTCCTGGGTATTTTTAATAATTGGAACAGACACTGCAAAAATCGTTTGAGTCTACTTGCTTGAACATGGCTCTTAGAATCTGAATGTCATCAGTAACATGTGAAGAATATGTCAACAACTGTTGGCAAATCTATGAGGGTTACAGGCCATTCTATCTTTATCCATTTTGGCTGCACAATCAATAGCATCAAACATTCAATAACTTGGTTTTCAGATGCTTAAACCAGAATTTCAAAAATACAGAGTAAAACTAAATTATTTAAACATAAACTAAGCCGTCAACTGCATTTGCTGTCCATCTTCAGAAACCAAACAAAATATCAATAGCATGAGTGACAGAAGTAACCACTCTCCACTAAGTCTAATAATTTCAGAAAATTAGTAAACCAATAATTTCCCCCAATAGGTCTTACTTTTCACAAGCTCAACCTCTCAATGGCTTACCAGGAGAAACATGTTTCAACTGGCTTCAAACAGAAAGTATCACTTTTTTAATCTGAGGTAAAGTTTGTAAATAGCAGTTCTGTTTAAAAATTTGAATATCATAAGATGCATCAACTGTATATAAGGTCACATCATACAATATAAATCTTTGATTATTAACTTTTCAGAACATCTCCCAATGGAGGAACATCAATCGGTCACTTCACATGTCAAATAACAAAGCAATACTACAAGCAATTAATGATAAGTGCTGACATCTGTCTTAAAAATATATTTTCAATAATATTACTTGAAGAAAACAGTTCCTTTGGTATTTGCCAATGTACAAAATTCAGCCTGTGTTTGCATCAAAATAGCTGACAGTCACAAACCATGAAAACAGTATTTCCCCAAAATCGGTATGTTGAAAAGCCAAAACAGCATCAAAAGATGAAGAGTTGAACCTAACCACTGTAGAAACTGCACAGTAAAATAATCTATACTTATACAAAGCAACAAATAAAGTGTGTATCAGCTTAATGGATAACAATTATGATGACATACAATACCACTGACTTACATCAAGCAACAGGGTCACACCAGCACCAGATAAAAGTTTGACGCTCTTTACAAGTTTTTAAGTATTAACTATCATGTTCATTCCAACAATATCCACATCAACATATTATGTACCAAGCAAATAATATTTACAGGTTAATTCTTGACATGGGTAACAATGTTGACAAAGAATATGCGTTCCAATGTGAAACTCCATTCTCATCCCTTGCACAACATTACAATCAGTAATTCTGTCTAAAACACAAAAACAGGTACAGTATTTACTTCCCATACAGGTAGTATAACCATCAAAATGTTATTCAGAACCTAAAACCCAGATGTCAAACTCTGTCAGATCAGAGACCATATATATGGTCTCTGGTCAGATGAATATCCTTTGGAGTTATTATTGTCTGGATCATAGAGATTCATATTTGTTCATATTCGTTGACAAAGATTCTATTCATATTTGTCAAATATAAATGAGTTGAAACAAACCTTGATAATGTAAATGCAATTTTTCAGAATGACCTCAACAAAATGTATCTATCTCTTTAAAATTTGACTCCCAACGAAAGTTTTGCTTATAAGAGCCTTTTTAAAACCTAATCCAACATCAAAAGAACTTACATCTGTAAATTTTGTGTGAAAAAAAATGTGAAACAAATTCACATAACAAATGTCAAAACTATTTTACCAGATTATTCCTTGAAGATTCATAATCATCACTGATCAAAGGCATCAAATGTAGTGACCAGTTATGAAATTCTAATAAGACTGGCATATGATCCAGTTGAGATGTGATCTAAGCTTAACTGGAACACATGACAGCCAAAATTCTAAACTACATAATGTTTTATCATGAATTTGGCTGAAGAGCTAAGATGCTTGTATGACTGACCCATGGTTCTCAAGTCTGGAGAAACCATCCCTACAATGATGATTGTGTTGTGCAAGGTGGGGAGAATGGTCACGTAGAATGGTTTACCATGATGACTATACACATTCTATCCCTACCTTCCCATTCGTAGTCTGTACAATCGTTTGTTCTGACACCTGCCTCATTATGTATGGATACAGAAGAGCATATGATTGATAAATATGCTACATATATACAGGCTGAACCACTCCAGATTCATAAAGGTGTTTTATAACACAGGGAGTTGAGATCATGATGCAAAAATAATCCATGTAAAAGGCAGAAATATACACAGGTAGGGATGATGATGATTATGATGAAGATGATGATACAATGTACATATTTATACACCACTGGTATGGTGGACGTAATATGGCCAGCATATTTACACATCAACTGTGTAATAATCCCATTCAGCGTATCTGCCACTCAAAAACTAACTGCCAAGGCGTCAAATGAAACCAATGTTGTGGCTCTAATAAATGATATGCTTGTTCACTGGAGACAATTCTCAATTTTTATCTTATGTATTCTTGTCAGTAATGTTCAATGTATTCATGTTAAATGATACTGCCATCAGGAATCAAAAACGGCAAAAACACTGACCCATTATATAAGAACTAGTACAAAAAGAGGTCATGGATTTAGTTCATAATCCTGACTCCTGAATTGACAACACGTCAGAATTTTTACATGCATTTAATCGGAACCACAACATCATTATTCATGGTTAATAATAAATTCACATATAGACAGAATAAACAGTCTGAAGCACCTCAGACTGATGATACCAAAACGATTTCCATAACATATGAGAAATAATGTGCTGAAATAAGCCATTAGCGCCAGCAGCATCAACCTTGATTCCATCAAAGATGACCTGATAAACAACCAGATGACATACAAGCACTGCTTATCAAGTAATGCCACTGGTAGCCTGTTTATAACGAAAGCTGTATTTTAGTTGCATAGCAGCATTCAAAGAAAGTTTGATAGCGAAGACAGCATAAATTCAGTTTATGAATGACATGAGAATCAATCTATCACGATGCAATTTTGGATTTCATGTATGAATATAAGATTTCTTTTTCTTTTCAGTCTCCTTTAAGAGAAACAATACATGCGTATTGACAGTATATACCTGTATACATTGTGGAAGATTTCAAGCATCTACTAAGGGAGATAACTCTCAGTAAACTCTTTTGAGAACTCATGCAGAAAATGTTGCCCAACTTTATCACCGTGCCAGTCTGATTTGACAATGTCACATATTTAGAATAGGGATGTCACAATACAGGTCTCTCATGATATGCCATACATCATGCACTGTATGTATCCTATTCTAGCACATTCAACCAGGACAGACTAAAGAAAAAAGTGGGAAAATACATGATATAATGACTTTCAATTTGTTTTAAATATATACGCAAAACCAAAAGTAAGTGTGATACTGTTCATATCTGTCGTTACAAACATATTTAAAACTTCTTCTCTTATCATTGAAGATCTAAAGTATTTCAAAGCAGGAAAAACCAAGACTGAGTTTCTAAAATCAATGTCTCCAATACAATCTTGTTTGGCAGTATTTTGTTCTTGACAGATATTATGGCAGACTGTCTGGTCACTGTCAATCTCCACTGATAATTTACAGCAGGTTGAAAAGCAAAGGAATTAAATATCACTTGAAGAATGTGTATCACAGACCATTGTTAAGTGCAAACCAGTCGTAAGTTTTAACTACTTTTGCCTTTGAGTACATATTGGAAATTCCTATCTAAATTTCGATCTCGTTTTTCACACCTTTCTCTTACTGTCAAGAGATGTGACAGATCATTTGTATCGAAACAAAAAATAAAGTTGTGCTCTGTGTCTAAAAAACAAGTTAATCTGTTAGTCTGGTGCATTACGACATCCCCAGTTAAGGACATCAATTGTTTGCAAGAGATGCAGACGACAATTTCTGGAAGTCAGAGCAAAAAAAGTTTGCTTTCAATGACATATTTCAAGGAAATATATAATTCCGTAATCTCTTGCAAACTGAATTCACAAACTTTAATGCACAGCAAGGATTGTGAACATGGTAACTTCAAAAAAGCAACAACCCAATTTCAATAGCCTTCTCAATTAAAATCACTTTCAAGAAACTAGTACAATTTTTACAAGATGTAAATGTCTTATTAACTGAAATTATCTTTGTTGTACAGTAAAAATCCTTTTTAACGACACAAAGAACTTTGGATGTTAATCTCAAAACTACAAAGTGTCAACTTGCTATTACTTAAGTAACCACGGTAACCATGCCAAAACAGCAACAAATCTTCAGGTAGATAGCGATTGATACATCCACAATGACCATGGTAATGTAATACTGTTTTGTGATTGTTAAGACAATACATGATTGACATTGTTTTGACAAAACTACCACGGACAGTTAAATGATAGATGTCAATGAAGATTATAATTGTGTAGTTAGCAAGTTTTATTGCATTCAGTGATTCATCACAACTCTAAGTCTCTAAATCAACAAGATGAATGAGTGATAGATTAGCAAGTGTTGCACATGCATGAAGATGATGTCACGCATAACGTTGCGTCGACTACCAATGCATATATAGACTAGGCCCTGACAGGTGAATATATAGAGTCAAACAGGGGAACTCGAGCACTCCCACACAAGGTGACGAGCACTGATCAAGACAAACTTACATAGGCCCTATGTCGGCTGGCAGTTTACCTTCCCCTGAAACAGGTCAGATATACATATTGAAACACCATTGTCTTGTCGGGATAGTATATATCAAGGTAGACAGCAGAGTCTAGAAACAACCCTCACGCCAACTTTCATCTGAGTCCTGAGATGAGGGAGGGCGCGGTGAAGAGGCATTGGATCTGAAACGCAGATGTAAAATAGGCAATGTCAAAGAGCATGCATTGTGATATATTTCCAGACGGTAATATGAAAAATGGTACTGTCTTGAAACAATTACTTATTCTTATTCACTTGAATATTGAATGAACATGTTCAGGGCTCCAGATAAGTTTTCAACATCAGGAGTATGTACTCCTTATTCTATCAAAATTGGATGACTGGCAAAATTAAGAGTACATTTAGAATACTGAATGGAATTTAACGGCATATCAGTAATCTTGTGTTTCGCTTCATATATGCAGCAGGACATTCCTATGCTTGTGCAAACAGGTCTATAAATCATAAAACAATATTTTTCCATATAAATTTGTCTGTAAATTATTCTAAAACTGTACACTATGGTTATCTGATACCCTTCTTCTAACTTATTTTCTGTACATATTTTGTGCATATTTTTTTCAGTGCGTACACCGATACATCTTTTATCTGGAGTCCTGTGGTTTATGTTTGAATGAATGAATGAATGCTATGGTATATCATGGGATGTCAGAATGTTGAAAACGCAATGTTGGTCATTTACCACTTGGGTAAAACTCTCAAACCGAGGTAGATTGCTGGCAGACCAAGATCACAGTCAAGATGTGAAAGCAGTCAGCAGCAAATCATGGCATGGCTAATTGTGCACAATGCATGTGGCCTTCCTAGACCTCAGCTAAAATTGCCCCTGATTACACTTGAAGGGCACAATGATGAACTACTCTATTCAGGAAACTCATACCACAGAAAACATTAGACATGGTGGAAAAGATACAAGCAGTTCAGTTTCATAAATGAAAAATCATATGTCTTGTACTGTAGATCTCCTCACTATTTAGTTAATAGCCTACACTGCCAAGAAACACAATAAAATGCTCTAGGCAATCATATTCAACAATGACTGGCAGCTTCTAAAAATCAAACAATTTCAACATTATGCAACCTAAATGGGGAATATGCAGAAGCTAAGTTTCTGTTCAGAGAGGTCGTAGTGCAAGAGTCAAAACGTGGTAAAAAATTCAGAATATGGTAAAAATTCAAAATGTCAGAAAAAGGAAACATTTATGTTGAGCCCTACACTACCTACACATGTACCAAGCCTCATCGCACTTTGAAAGTAATATATCTGTGAAATAGCCATGAATAAGTTGTGAATATGGCTGCCAAGGTAGCCATATTAAATGAGTCTGGGTGTCATGCTTTGAAGTACCAGGTATGTGAAGGTATGTGATGGTATGTGAAGATGGATATGCATAGGTATGGCACTCTCAAACAGCAAAATATAAACAAGTGACTCTGGAAAATGAGCTCACAAAAATAGGAAAATCATGTCAGTCCAAAGAAGTATATTTTCCATAGCACAATACTTGAACAAAAATATAACTATAGTGACAATGCTGTCTCCATACCTTCTAGGAGTGGGAAGGGAAGTCCTGCTTGTAGCAGGTCGCGGGATTGTCCTGCGGGTGGGAGTAGGAAGACCACTTCTGGAGGGGGACGTAGCCCGGCGGGGGATCTGAGCAGGTTGTTTCAGTCCCCCAATGGCTGGTGAAGCTGACCGGAGTGCAGGTTGCTGCATACGGGACATATTACGTGCCTCTGGGGCAAGGTTGTTTTCATCACTCCCTACTGACTGATGGTCTAGACTTGAGTCACTTGAGTGAAGGCCAGGCTGTGGGTACTGTAGGCGGGACACATTGGGCACACTGCGACGACCACTTGGAGATTCTTGAAAGAATAAAGCAATGTCTGACAAATGGGTTGTTAATTCTAACGATCAGACAATTCCAATGTCACAGTTTCAGTTGTTTCAACATGAAACCCAAACTGATTATCATCGAGCTACCATGGTGACAGACAACTTTTTCTAGTGAGCAAGTGAGCATGGCTGTATGCTGTTGTAGCAATATTTCAGCTGTATCAAGGTTGGGGACAACAAGACAGGGCCTCGAACTATGAAACTATGTCAGGAATCAAACCCAAGTATTTTGATATGATGGAAGGTCATCCTAGATACCTTTTAATATTAGGTTTATGACATGGGATTTGATTTCCATGCAGATATGGCTGACTCATTTTTGTGTTGCAAATCATGCATATGCAGGATTAGGAAAGATAAACCCATCAAAATATTACATTAATCATTCCAGTTACTTAAATCAGATATGTTTTTCAAGCTGTAAAATTTTGCAACATCTGTCAACTTTCTTACATCATGCTACTATGCATACATACAGAAAAAACACTTAGCTTGACTTTACTGCTCTAACTGAGTACTATGTTGCCTTTTCAGGATAGAAATAAAGAATGCCTGATCTACTGTACAAGGATGGCTTGACAATTTTTTTTTGAAATGCTCAAATTTAATACTTCTGTGGGTCTGGGTGAGAATACAATATCATGGTAAGGACACCAGAAATAGACTTCATACATTGCATTCATGTGGGGAGTAAAACCCCACCACCCCACACTGCTGTATGTACCTGTGTTAAATGGATTCCCTCCAGGGTTGATGTACTGACTAGCATGTGGACTATCTGGGGGACTACTGGCATCGGAACCAAGGCTGTTTCTGTGGCGCTGGTGATACATGCCATCACCTGCAAATGAAAATAGTCATCACATAAATAAAGGGAAAGTGATGCCTGATCCTCACTAAAACAATGGGACTTGTTCACTCAAGAAATACTGTTTGGCAGTTAACAAAATGGGCCAACATGTGTTGCATTACTACGCTAAAAGATTTCACTGATTAAATACTGTCTACGGTCTTTGTAGTCAATGACTATTAATGTATTTAATGACTGTTATTACTGTGGCAGTATATTTTCTCAAGAAGCGACTTTCAAATACTGAAATGTTAAAACTGCATGAATGTCATTTTAGAAATTTATCTTACATAAATGGAATTAACATAGTGACACCATTTCTTTAAAAAATCTATTGCAGATCATCTGATCAATAAAAACAAATAAGCTAATAATTCCAAAGCAAAAAGCAGTTTTCACTTATAAGAACTGTTCTTCATTTCCATGTTAAACAATTATTCTAAATTACACCAAGTTATGACAGCAAATGATAAGTGAAAATCAGTGCCTTAACCATGTCTACTAAGTACAACTAACAGTTTACTAATGTTACTAGTGTATGGGCAAACAAAAATATTCAAGTCATACTATCAAAGCGTCCAGGACTAGATCTATTTGAACCGCCAGGAGAACCACTGTTGTCTGTGTCACTGGTACCAAACTGTCCTGGCAACTGGCGGGCTCGCAGACCTAAAAGGTGCAAAAACTCATGACATGTTTTTCTTGATTTTCTTTTGATGATCATACATAGGTTGTCTGAATGTTCAATCTCTTCAATAAATAACAACTCTACTGAACACCTCAGCACTGACGGAAGTTTTCACAGCTTAGCTAACATTGTAAATCTGAATTCTCAAGCTTAAAGTACTGAGTGAGGGAAGGAGTTTATTTTTTTTCGTCACACTGAGCAACATTCCAGCTATATGGTGGTGGTCTGTAAATAGTAAGAGTCTGCACCAGGCAATCCACTGATCAACAGCATCAACATTGATCTACACACATAAGATACAATCACATGTGTTAAAGTAACATATTTCAGTTTTAAGTTAAATTTCAAGAGTGAGCCAATACAGTTTAACAGTCCACCATGTAAATTACGGAACAAAAGTGCCATCTAGAATGACCCCTGAAGACCATAGTAATGCTTTGAATATGACTGCAACATTGACATCCATTTTAACATAGGATATAGGATGAACAAATAAGACAAACCTTTTCTTGGGGATGCATTTATACTTTGTCGTAAACCTGAAAAGAGAAATATGTAATCAGCAGATTCTCAATAAGCAGGGTGAAGTCTATTTATATACTTTAAGTGAAGAAAGGAAATAGTTACCAGAAATATCAAACTAAGTACTCACTTACTTCCAAGGCAACAACTTCATTGTACAAAAACGGCTGCATCGCTTTAATATTTCTTTAAAAAGTAGCCCTAAGGTACTTTACATGTTCTCTCCTGCAAACCAACTGTACTGCCTTTTCAGGTATCACCATTAAATATTTAAATCGACAGCCTTGGAAAGTAGCATCACAGGATATACACTGAAACCTGACATTGCCTTAAAAGTATCTTGAACATGTTAAACGCAAGGTAAACTCTTAGACTTCAAAAACAGTTATACAAGAAACTGATGGCACTGTCATACTTTCTTCCTGCATTTTGGCAAGAGTCTCTATGTCAGCAACATTGGCATTTCTCTGACAGTCATCCCTTGGATCGTTTTCCTTTTCAAAGTTGCCAGGCTGTATTTTTTCTCGAGATTTCTTTGGTCGAGTGAAAGTGCCAGTGTCAACACGACTGCCGGCTGTGAGAGAAACAATAAGGATGGTAAACATCAAGTATGAAAATCATGCAACAACAGTAAGTGTGAAAAATGGACAAAAAGAGGAAAATGTGTATAAAGATATCTATCATTTATCTTTGAAAACTGATTATCCCAAAACATCAGGACCACCTTGAGCACATTCTAAAGGATGAAATGTTTGCTAGAACTAAAATACTTAAACATTCATACAAGTAACATTTGCAAGTTTCGAACTTATTCCAAAATTATATACTCATGGTAAAATCTGAAGCAACACCCGTATTTTGAGACAAGGCCTATTTCTACATGTTTCTATAAGTATGACAATTAACGTGTACCAGTCTAAAATGATTTCCCAATACATGTTTAATCATCTTGTGCCCTACTTCAGTGATAAAAATGTGAGTTGAAAATAATCGAGATCATTTATTCCATTTCAGAAAGATAACATCAAATCAACACAAAAGTGTTGTCTAAAAAGTATGCACATTTTGTTAAAGAAATGTCAGCACTTTGCCAATTCCATCATGTCACATGAAAGTCCATCATGTCCTGTAATGAAATCCACTGTTAACATTTCTAGGGAATGTATCTTTAGCATCTGTAGTGGGTGTATCCACCACGAACCTGAACCACCTCTTGACAACGCTCTCATTTATACCACCAGAATACACAGGAACTGCATTGGCAGATTGTTCCATTCGTCTACGACAACCTGTCTGAGTGCCCGAACGTTGGTCAGGGGCCGATCTCTCGAGGAAATGCTCCTCCCGATGGCATCCCAGACGTGCTCTATTGGATTAAGATCTGGACTGACACTTGGCCAGTCAAGGGATTCGATGTTGTGCTGCCTTTTGAGGTCAGTGATCATCCCAGCACGATGGGAGCAACATTGTCAGCCTGGTAGAGGTAATCAACAGGAGGATTGGCATGCAAAAACGGCAGGAGTGTTCTCGATGTCATGACCATACTTCTCTGCATTCATCATGCCTTGGATGACTTTGATGTCTACTTTCTGGTCATGAAAGAAGGCTGCCCACACCATGACTTACCCACCACCTCCAGCTGCTGTTGTCAGTATGTTTTGAGCGTTAAGTGCTGTGTTGGGAAGACATCTGACCCATAAGCGACCGTCAGCAACTTACAGATTGAACCTTGACTTGTCAGACCAAATGACACATCGCCATGTGCGCAATTTCCAGTTTAATTGTGCATGTGATTATCGGTCAGTCGGGGTCGTTTCAAGGGACGACAAGCTCGCAAACCAGTGGCTACAAGACGTTTGTTAACCAACTCCCGCAACACATTTAGTCCTGTTGTTTGCTGCCACCACTGACGGAGTCGACTGGCAGACCAGAATGGTTCCTGGCGTGCCATACGAAGTAAACGTCTATCATCCCTCCAATTAGTCTTTTCGACACGACCTTGACGTCTTTTTAAGCAACCTGCTTACAAGGCTATGGCAAACATGTCTTGCAATCTGATGTAGGGACATGCCACTTTGTCTCAAGCCCACAATCTGCCATTTGGATTAACTGATTACGAGCCATTTCAATGAATATCAAATCTACTCACTACTACCCTCGAAACTGAGATACAACCGTGCACACATTTTCTCTGCATGCACGTGAAAACCACTCAATGCATGTGCATACTGCATATTCCCTGGGATAGTCAAATTACCAGTCCATGTCTCACTGCTACTATAACATTGTGTATAGTACACTATTTCTACTTATATCATATCAATTCAGGTGTTGCTTCAAATTTTACCATCAGTATAGTTCAAGCTTAATTTGATGAGAGCAGAAATTACTGAAAGATATTTCTGATAGCATCAGTTACCAAATTATCCCTTTTCATTCATTAAACAGCAAGAAATATTTCTAGAGGTCCTTGAGATTATTTGGTAGATATATAATACTATACCACTGACCATCTTTAAATCTGAATCAATGCTAAACAGACATGATTTACCATCAAGAGTGATGCCAACAGAAATGTCTTTCAGTATTTTAAACCCATCCATCCTAAAAGGTCTCCTGAGCAATGGTCATTTCTATGCCAAAAAACACTCAGCATTTTTAAGTCAAAACTCTTTGAATGGCTCTGGATCATAAGCAGTCTGTGTCCATAGTTCAAATTTAGTAGAAATGTTTGTGGTCAGGTAAAATTTTATGAATATTATGAAATATAATTACATACAATAACACAAAGATCAGTATGTGCAAATGGGTTTAGCATAGACCCAAACAATGCACTAGGAATTCCTTCATTGTGACATATCAATTTTGGCATCAAATTTATTTCCAATCATAGTTCAACAGCTCTCGTGCATGGAAATCATGGTGACACTTAAAACTTGTCACACTGAAACAAAAAAATCCAACACTGTTTTTCACTTTCCATCACAACTGCATGTCCTGAATATATTGGTAATGTGCCTGATAAATCAATTCCATCACTGGGTGTATGTAACAGTTGGCTTGTAAGCGACAGCTGTGTCCTAGAGATTGATAGCAAGCAATAACATTGAGGAATGTCGTACATCAGCTAACCTGGCATGTCTATCACGTGCGCAAGGTGTAAAACTATAAGTACATGACCGGTTTCACAGCTATAACAAATGAGAAAATTCCAAAAGCAGCATAATCCTTATTCAAAATAAGCGGACATTGGGCTCTTTAAGTCAAAATGTCTGTCTATCCCGCTGAAAATTCATTGGACCCATAGAATAGAAATTAAACACAAATTTCCGATTTAACATTTCTTATGATGTGCATTGAAATTATCAACAAATGTAAAATTTATAAACAGCAAACAAGTGTAACATGTCACATATGACAACTTCAGTCAAAGTCATTGTGAAATATATGGTCGGACATTGGGGCCAACAATCTGCCGGATTTGTCAGAGTCCGACACTACTTGTGAACACTGAAACCTTACATCAGAAACACAGGCCTCAACAACAGGACATGACTCTAAAAGATAATCACTTACTTTTTCTGTGAAACATATTTCCAGAATTAATGTATGAAAAAATTACTGTCACATTCTTTCAAGCTTATTCCACACTTTTTGGGAATCCTGATCCCTATAATAATGTATGATCATATACAACTAATATATGGGGTAACTATCACACTGGCAATGGGGTAAAACACTTGGTGTCATAAATGACAAGATCATAAAGATAATACATCATTATTAATGAACACTGACACAACCTCGTCAATCACTTTTATGGATCAAGGTTGGCATAACAGTTGATATCATGGTGTACAAGACAGTTCAGTTATCGAGTTGAATGGTCTTCCAAGGATCAAAGTAGATGTTGTATAGCCAGTTCAAGCAAGCAAACTTTAGTAGTCAGTACCGAGAGGTTTTAGATTGTCCTATATTTAAATGAACTTACTTCTTTTAACACGTGCTAGGAGGCCATCCTTCACTATATCATACAAAATTCCTAATGCACTGGCACAATGGTTACATTCATTAGGATTGCCATGGATAGTTTGGAAAATGGAGAAAACTTCAATTTTTAACATTTTAGGGATCTGTCATTTCATATTCTGAATAAGATTGATTACTGCAAGTCCAAGTGGTTACATGAGACCTTTAGACAAAGAGACTAATTAGTTTCATTAAGGTCAATATATAATGACAATCATCATGATCACGAAAACATGTCAGTCTCCATCAAAATCAATGGTGTCATATTGTGATGTCACATGTCAATACAAAGCAATAGGGGCAGCACAATACAAGACATAAAGATGGATCTTAACACTATGGTTTGAACAGGGTTTTTCAAAATCTCACACCTGTATACATCCCAAGGAAAGATGCAGACCACTAGTAACTGCTAATGTGCTGTAAGAATATGAATTTCAGGTGACTACAATGTTGCTATCATTTTCTTGTTTGTTAATTTGTGATTATTTTAATGCATACTTCATGAACATTTACTGTCACATGTCTGTCAAGGGGAATTTGACATTAACTAGTCATTGTCGAGGCTGGCAAGCCCACCAAGCTAACATGACACTGCACACTATCATGCCCCTTTAACTGTAGGACTTTTATATAGGACATTCTGTGCTAGGCAGGTAATCACTTGGCAGTCTACATCAAAGTGGCAGGTACCACAGTAAATTAAATCATATTTGATAAGCGACAAGTGTCAGTTACAAATGTCACCCTAACTTGGGATTCATGGAAAAATAAAATTATCCCTAAAAAATAGAAGTATCACACATTATGCTTGATAGGGAAGCAGATTCACAAATACAGAAATTCAAACTGACTTGTCTGTGCACGTCAATGTATCTGAACACCCTTCCTTTATTGCATACAGTGTTAAGGACAGGACCAGAAAATCCTAAAATCAAACATGGAACTCACCAAAAGTGGACAGCAAGGAGTGTCTGGCTTGAGGCTGTCTGCTCCCAGTGCTGGCAGTACCTTCAGTGGATCGACTGAGCATAGTCTGGTGCTTTGTGGGGGACGTGTAGTTACCTAGAGTAGGGGTACTGGAACTGCGGTTCACTGCAACAAAACACACCAATGTCACCATACCAGAATACCATAGTGTAACACATGGCTGTTGGTCCTTTAGGAAGGAATTGCCTTGATTCCTACATGTACAAAATGCATATTTTGTTTATTAGCAATGTTACACTTTGGGAAAACTGCAATTATGAACTATGTGGTTACACTGGGTCCTTGAGGTTTGCTGCTGAAATATTTACATTTAGCAACATTTCAAATATGATAAATCTGTATCGGTTTCTGCAGCTAAATCATAATGTTTCTGGCAAGAAGGTAACAACAAACACAAACTTAACTCAACAGGGCATTGCTAATATGTTGTTGAACATATCCACATGAATTAACATATCATGAGAAGAAACTGGATTTATACATGTCATACAATGTGAAAACACCTAAATATATAGAGAATAAGAAGTAATATACAAATTATATTTTATAAATAACCAAGATCCCTATCATCTCTCAGGATGTGTTCAGGTGTAAACAAGACCTATCAAGTTACCAGATGTCAACTACTGACAGAATATGGTATTGACAGTTATTTATATCCAATGAAAACTGCCTACATTCCAACAGCTTGAGCAAAATGTGTACGATGCAAACACAGGGTTGGAAACTAGCATGAACAAGCAAGTTTCACCAGTCTTGTTGATGTTGAGATATCTTAAGGGCTAGCAGAATTTTAAATCATCATCATCATCATCATCATCATCATCATCATCATCATCGTCTTAATTTCACCGTTGCATTGGAGATTCCATGTTGATAACATTGCAGTTTACACTGCAGTTATGCTGAACCAAAAATATTGTTACAAGGCAAACCTTGCTAACACTGTTATAGCAATATATCTGAAATATTCTGGAACTTTCAATAAGAAATCCAACATTATTTTAATGAAAAATGTTTAGCAAGGTATAAGGTTCTGTTTTATCAGTCATCTTGTAATACCAAAGTTATAACACATCTATTCAAACCAACTATCGTGATACAAAATATAATCTTCTCTGGGGCCAGGCCCTATATTGTAAGAACTGTGTTGAGTGCTCACTTTCAACAAACTGCCCCATCTTTTCCTACTGTCAACACTCATCTGTTTAAACAGCTAATACTCCGCTAGTTTGCTCATTCCATTTGTCTGACCTTACACAACAAACTTGATAAAAGACCTGCCAATTTAATCAAGAGACAACTCCATTCCCACACATACCTCTAAAGATAGAGACTACACACTATTATAAAACTTCACACTGTTGAATGTACAGCAATTTTAAAATATGTTTAAATCAGCAAAATGATGGTATAAAATAATGAACAAGAGACGTTAAGGATCGTTAATACTTTGGGAATATCATCATGAAACTGGGAGATCATTTTCAACTGTAAAGAAATTATTCATAAACCATATAGAAGTAAATGATCCTTGTTTACGATAAGGCTTCAATGATTCAGTTTGATTCCTCAAATCTTCCTTTACCTTTTCAATAGAATATCAATATTTCGATTCGAAATTTGAATATCTACATAACTTTTTTCCACACAGCAAGAACATTATTTTAAACGCCAGGTAAATTATCCAGTGAGAATTGTTCTTGGTAGACAATGCCAAGCTGACAATGAATTTACAGCTAAAAAGCCAACTCACTTGTATTCTGAGAGTTCATGAAAAATTAAATCAAAGTCTAGTTAAATTATTGCAGTCAAGAATACACCAGTAAAAACTAATAATTTAGAGTTTGGGTTGAGACTAAGCAAAGTTTTTGTATTACACTGGTACAACTTTTCTTTAGTGCTTATCGCTATTAGTATTACAGTTTGTGGTAATTCTGAAAAATTCACCGAGTCAGGATTTGTGAACAGGTAACACAGATGCTGAAAGGATGTATATGCACACCTATTTACAGTTACATCACATACAGGTCAGGTAAGGTAAACCTGGAACAGTCTACGTGAGTAAGACTCAGGAAGGGGCACTCCCTTTCTCCTACATTTAGGAGCAGCCTGCTGACATTTGACAAAATACATTTCAGGTCACCCTTGATCCTACTTTCTTTAAACAGGAAAACCCAGCAGCTTCATTGAAACAAATATTGGAAAAGGGCTTACAGATAAGATACAAACTGATTCTTTCAATAAACCAAAAACACTGTAAAATACTTCAGAGTTTTAACTTTGATATACCAAAAGCAGGTTTCATATTATGTAATCCAGAACTGCAAAAAAATCTATATACAGTGTATGAAGCTTGGGTTTATGTCTATGGTAAACAATATTACTGCCTCTGTTAGCATTCCAGAATACATGAGAAATAGATGAAACAAATTTGTTGGGTTACCCTGACACACATTTTCTAAGGCTCAGCGGGATGCTTACATTGTTTTAAGTGTGGTGAAGATGTCAGATATATTCAAACATATTTCCAAGCCAGAGTCCTAAAAATGTGCAGGTTTGTTTCTATAGCATTTCAATATAGGCAACCCATAACTCTGTACCTTTCATCATAGGGCAATGAAAAAACACATCTTCATTCCATGCTTGATTTCAAACATGTTTATGTGAGTGGGTTGATTAAGACCGATCAATTCATCAGTACAAACATGTTAATGATCTATATTTCTGTATTACACATGGATTTACTAAAGTGTTCGGTTGTTAAATTACATTTAGCGTTCTTAAATCAACAATAAGGGACCAAAAAATTGAAAACAGGGTAGCTTTACCCTCAAATTCAAATGTATACATGACCATATCTACATGGATTATGTTATAGTGTCCAGTTGTCAAGGATTGATGTGTCAGGGTTTTTTGTTACATGCTGGCATTCTGACCCATGATCAGCAAATAAAGCCGAGGGCAAGTTATAATATGTATGGTACAGTGGTCTAGGGTATGATGACTAACAGCTGTATGTTGTAGTCATTGACAAACAAATGTTCTTGACATCCATATATGGTATGAACAGAAAAAGGCACAATGAATACTTCCTGTTCATATTGCCTTACTGCCCTGAGAAGGGAGCAAATTACTGACAATTTCAATAACAGTAGTGTCGTAACTGAGCAAAAGACATAATTCAACCACAATTTGGGAGTTTCCATAACATATTCTCATATCTTAACACTGTTCTCATCCTGCTATTAGTGAACAGATAAGGTAACCCTTTGCAATAACAAAACATCACCTTCAGGTCATAATAACCATGATCAAAATATTCTGTAGGGGGAAATATTGATTTCAATGTGGAAATTTTCTGTACACTAACAACTGGAGAAATTCCTCCAAAGTTTACCAAACCATGCTTGACCCTACATGTCTTGCCCTTCAATTAAGGATTAAAAGAGTACCACATTACACATAATATTTTCACTAAATACAACACTCCACTCAATACAGATTGTAGGTCACCTCCATTAAAACACTTTTTTTTCATTTCTCAAATGATTTGATGTAGAATTATTTTATATTAACATTATATTTTTCTCAAGGTGTTCAAACACTACATTTATCAAGATATTTATCATTTCACAGGGTAGGGTGATTAATGTTTTCATCAGACACAATTCAGATATGTTGTTCTGAAGTAATTAATGATTTTCACATTTGTACCAAAACAGTATTGATAGAGTGCTGGCTGATATGAAAGCATCTGTTCAATAGACCAACATATTCTTCAAACCTTGCTCATCAGTTCAACTGTCCACAATACTCCTAAAGCAAAGGTTAAGTATACTGTAAGTATTTTCCTTAAGAATTTCAAAGGAAATGACCTGGTACTGTAAAAAATTGTCATTGCTTTGTGTACTATATGTACACAATCCAATGACCATATGATGAAACACAGAATTTACTAAAGAGAGGTCTTAAACTGATGCCAAAACTTAAATTTGGATTTTGTTATGCTTGATTTGATTGGAGCTGTTCTTGAGCCTTATACTGACCTCTGAAGGAGCCTGGATGAAGCCCCAGCAGAATTACAACAAACTAACCACAATGCCATCCTTTAAGCCAACTCATACAGAGACATGGCAAGACATGATGAATGACCCAAGCGTGTGAAATAATGGGTCAAGGGGGTCACAGTCATAATCATCATGTTAAAAGATAAAGATTTGTGGGGTCCATACATTCAATTCGGGACCAAGGACCTCCCACTATTTTAACAAATCATGCTTACTTTTAGCAACTTCATTTAGCTTAAAGAGAAGTGATCTCTTAGCTGTTTCCAGTTCAGGACTTGGATGATCAAACTCCTGGCGCACCCACTTGTACGGGCTGACTCGGGTCTGTTGTGGAGTTGGAGGTTTAGGTGAAGAATACAGCCTGTAATACAAGGAAACAGAGGACTTGTTTATCAGTGTAACCACTGGAAACCTTCGGCAGACTGTTACCAGTGAAAGTGTAAAATGGAAAGTCATCTCACATTATACACAAAAGTCACTGATCTACTGATCTAGATTCTTTATTTTTTTGTTGTACTGTTTACGCTGCAGTATTTTAGTCATGTGATAAAAGACTTAGGCTAAATAAAAAAGGGAAATGTTTCTCAGGCATCGACGCTTCACTTATATTTGTGTGTGTAACAATTTCTTTCTGCCATTTTCAAAAAAAATAATTTTGACTTGTCCATGTCCCGATTGTCCATTTGTCCACTAAAAGAATGAGTGTCTTTAAGAATGAGAGTGACTGTATCTACAACTCTTTAACCCATACTAAACTTTCGAAACTGTATTTCTGACAGTAAAAATAAAAATGTGTTCCTCCCTCGACACTTTTTTCTCTCAAAGATTTTCTAAAAGTCCTCAAAAAATGTGCCCCAGAAACATTTAATATTTTTTATGCAGCCTTACCTAAACTTGATTATTCTATGAAAAATAATGTAAGGATATATATTCTCTAAAATTGTGTCAGCAAAGAGGCAAAAAAGAGCAGCAGAACCCTATTTACAATACACATTCAGTTCTCTTGAATTTATTAACTGCTCCATGCTTCAGATTCCATTATCCACTAAAAGAAATTTGTTCAGGGATTACACTTTGATATTAAAGTGAACATACCTAAATAAGATCAAATATGTGCACCAATTATTCTGTGGAGTCAAGACAAACCATGGAACTAAGGACCATAGGTTGATTTCACATTTTGGACTCTTCCCATCAACATTAGGCCACATATAGATGACAAGGATGGGCCTACTGTGATGAACAAGTGAGGTCATTATCAACACACAAAAATGTTGTCACTTAGACAAGGGTACCACGAAAATACCTGATGTTTACTCTCATCAAGCCATGCTAGGGTACTGGTTAAGAAGTTTTTAAAAATTTGATTTTGCAAACTTAAGTCATGAATTGGAGAATCTTCAGCTTTTCATCCCAAAATTTGTCATCTAATTAAAGCCAACTGAACGTGACTAAACCTTTAAACATTAACTTTTTATTGTTGATATTTGACAAGGGCCAAGGAATTTTTAAGCATGCAAGCCTAAGCCATTTGCAATTTTTTTTCCTCTTATAAAATCCTTTTCAATCAAAAGACCTGTAATAAAACTACAGACTCAACTAGCAAGTGTATCACATTGATGAATGGTTACAGTCATAAACAAAGACGTGTTAGGGTGTTATTACTTCTTGGAAAAGAGAACTTTGACAATTTTAGGATTATTAGCCATTTTCTGAATTTAGAATGGGCCACCGCCCTTGTATTAATAGTAAACTTCAAAATTTTAATAGGCCATTTTCACTGGCAAAACGGCTCATGGCCCCTGCCTTTCCCAATCCCTATATATAGATATATATAGATATTATATATTCCCAAAGTGGGATTAAACGTTAACGTTCATATAACAAATACCAAATTGAATAGCTTTGTAGAATTAATCTAAATTTTACTGAAGACATGACAACAAATTATAGAAACGCTGTAATAGATATAAGTTAAAGCTGGGGTGGGTCCAGAATTTCAATCCTGGTATCACATACCTTTTTACCCTACCCTACCCAGATACCCATTTCATTAAATCCTAACATCCAATTTGCAAGAAATGGCAATATATTCTTCAGCTTGGAGGCTAAAATTTCGAGTTTCTTAATATCTTAAACAAGCATTATATTTCAAAGAAGTGACTGTAAATAATGTCTAAATCTAAGACAATGCAGCCTTTAATCATGAAAGAATATCTCATTATATTGTTTAATCATATAGTCACATGTTCATAACAGGTCAGGGTATTGAAACAGGTATCCAGATCCAGCTCATTACCAACACATGCTAGGTATCCGGTTTACTTGTGCCAGCCCTATTATACATTGTTCATTATACATATTTTGACCAAAAACAAATCAGTCTTAAATTTTAAATCAAACATTTAACAATTCCTAATTGTGCTTGATATTCCCCAACTGCCTGCCAAGGGCACTTAACCAATAACGAGTCTGATTTCAGGCAGATGTTGGGTTGTTTTCTTATACAGCTCTTTACAATCAATTTGATGTTGATTCTGTTACTGTTAGTTAGTCCCCGTTAGCATGGTTATTGGTAAATGGATATTGATACTACTGATTCAATGTTATCAAAATTATCACATCTAAAAAGTGAAACTTCTGCTGGGTGCCATTACACCTAAGAACACATAACGAATGGGAATGTAATCAGTTCGGGCCCAATTCGAATTCGGCTTCATAGTCTTTGATAAAATCTTACAATGACAGTTTTGACAGATGACAACTCGAAACAAAAGCTACACAATCTCACCATGTATCTTCCTCCTCCCTAAGAGACAGAATGTCCACATCTATTATGTCGTCTTCGGATTCTCCGGACGACGATCTACACTTGCGTTGTGTCCGCTCCAAGTCATTATGAGATATATTATTGTTGTGGATAGAAACTTTATCAGTGGGAACATCTCCATTTTGCAGAGAATTGTCTAGCGGTAGTTTTTGCTTGTTCCTCAACACCTCGTTTTGAAGTTCAAGCTTCTTCACAAGGTCCTGAAGCTTTTTCACTTCCGCTTGGGGATCGATCATAGTATCCGTAGAGTCCATCGTTACTCTTATTCGTTACTAATAACCACAATACACAAAAATTACTTCACTACATGTCTCATCGCACTTGACGCCATATTTACACCTTATAACGCATGCGCTGTAATACTTCCGCATGAAAATTTCGCACACTACTTTCTTCCAACACCTTCCAAACATCCACAAGCATCTGCTGGACAAATGCGATGTCAGACCGTGGTATAAAATCACATCCGACGTTAAAATCGTTAAGGTATTACGCAAGAAAAAAATTGGTATACTTTCGTTGGCTTAATAATCCTTGGTTATGTCAAGACTAAATTTATTTCATTTCAAGTGCAACACATTTCTGAAAAGGGAAAAAAAAATAATGCGAGACAGTCAAGCAGTAATAGATGTAATTTTTCTACATTACCAACCGTTTAGAAAGACTGTTTGAAACATCCAGAACTGACTGCAGTTGACGATAACTTGATAAGTGTAATAGTCAAGTATATTTAGGTCATGTAATAATTCAGTGTATAAAACTGATGACCCCATCTTCCCAGAACAAACTGTTAGAGACATCTTCTCCCACATCACACACACAAACACACACACAAACACACACACACTCACACACAATCACATAAACACACACACACACTCACTCTCTCTCGCACACATACAAACACTCACAACGCACCTGTTATTTTTGTCGTAAGGGCTGCATTAACCACTACATCGCAGTGTTAAGCAGAAAATTGCCCGTTTCTACAGGTGATTCCGGATACCCGGAATGGCATGGTAATGTGTTCTACCAGGGTACCTGTCTCTGTACCCGGACCCGTTATGCTCACGTGACTAGATTAAACAATATAATACGCTACTTTTTCTTGATTGACAGGTTGCACTGTCTTTGAATATTTAGATTTAGTTGTGTCTTTTGAAAATAACATATGGTTAAGATGCAGAAATAGTAGAAATTTTAGACCTCCGATCTAAAGAATGTATTGCTATTTCTTTAAAATATGAAGTCGGGATATAACAAAACGGGTATCCGGGTAGGGTAGGGTTACCCGGGTACAAAATCTGGACCCACCCGAGTCCTACGCTTTAGCAAATCATATGATGGAATATAGAAAACAGTCCATTGAACATAACATTTAAGTATTCCAACATTAGATAATTAAACTCTGTCTCTGCATTCTGTTTTAGTTTGTAAATATGGTCCTGAATTGAAGTGACTATATACGTAGTGGTGATCTCGTCGCAAAAGCACCAGCTCCATCCCCCAACAGTTGTTAGGGAAATATAACAATAAGGCAACGTGAACCTTGACCTACGTTTCAGACGACAAAATGCGGATAAGAGAAGTTCTCAAAATAGCCAAACTACGCAAACGGCTCCACTTTCAGAACAAATATAACTCAAGTGAGAAATTTGAGGTGTTCGAAAAACATCTCTAGCACTTTTGCATACGCGCCAAATTGAAAGCATTTTAGGTTTTCTCGGGAGGTAGTCTGCAAATGCCCCCAAGCCCTTTACTAATCAAAACCTCTCAGGTGACTCATCATCGCCAAGTCGTCTTCATAATATTTGACAATTTCGGTGGAAAAAACAACTTCAGCCTGATGAATGACATATTTTAACGCTGACGACCGATTAATGCGTCTTGTGATACTTTGATATTGTATTTTCCATAATTATTACAAGATTTTTGTCTGTCTTTTTATGTTACTTATGTACCTTCAGATGATCTAGATCTATTTACCGACATTGAGAGATGTATTTTTCTTGTCTGATAAAACATCAAACCCATTTGAAATGATGTATTTATGACAGTACTAGACAACATACAGCAAGACGTGCCGTTCTTTTCCTCCTGGGGAGTATTTGGAGCACATGTGTTACTGTCTGACCTTGCACAACGCGGGTAATTAAGATTCTCTTGGTGAAGTGGTGTTGGTTCTTCTCGTACCTGCTACATGTAACGCTTGAACTGTCTATCCCGCTGTGAACAGGTGTCAACATGGTGATGTGACTAGCGTTCCCCATCTATACTGTGTGTACACTGCAGTACAGGGAAGGCCTGATGAGACAACCAGCTATATACATGTATATATAGGAATGTGAAATGTGCCGACCTAACTGTACAGGGGCACACAAACCAGCTGATATGTCTCTCAGGTCAATCTTTAAAATGAAAATAATTTCGGATTATCCTTTACAACTGTCCTGTAATGGGTTCTTGAGGAGTTAGACAAAATGTTATGGATGTCAACTTCTTTATTGTTTACACAACGTGGGCTATTCCTTGCCCCTTCACCAGGTGGTCCAGGGTGTTGGTATATTGTATGTGTTCCAGGGTCAAGATGCAGCAGGTGTGAGAAAATACCAGCATGAGGTCTGTGCATTCCTGAAAAACAAAAACACTTGTCAGGTCAAATTAGGAGTGGAGTCATATTAGGTAATCATTATTTTTTTTAGGTCCAAAATATTCTCACCGACCTCTAAAACATAATACGCGATATTTTCTGACAACTGTGAAATTCTGAGGGATTCATTTGTATTCTCCTTTGTTTTGACGGCTGAACATTTTGTTTTCAAACAGGTGGAGCTTGGGTTTTTTATTACACATTTTGAGCAACAATAAAATCCTCCCCCACCCCTTGACTAAAATATCGCGTCCCTGATGGAATGAAGCCTTCATTGTGCATGCTGTCAACCGATGAAAAAAAGTATACATCCATGACTCGTCAAGGGTGGTTTACTTAATATAACTGGAAATGGTTATTCGAAATGAATACATTTGACAGTTTATCATGGTTGCTTTTAGGAATTTATGTTTGTAAGTGTATGATTTCGTTTGCTCGTCAGTTTGGATAAAATATTTGCTGACTGCTGACTGAAAAACACACAAACCTGCTGGTACCTGAGGATTATTCAACGTTACACACCACACGTGTTCCATTACTAATATATGAGTTTCCGGATTAAAACTATGTTACTACATCCACTGGAAGTGGCTTTGAAGAGATTCAGCCTTAGACTCAGAGTCAGGCAGCGTTAGTCATTGATAACTTAAGGTAGCATACCCGAAATAGGCTCCTCCGGCAGGACACTGAGCTCCCACCGCTATCAGTAAACGCCAGTTAGAAACACCCCTCACGACGCTTAATGTTACATTTGTTCGAGGGTGCCAGACCGTGTACCGAGTTATGCAATACATCTACGTAACCTTGTCGGTGGTCGACATGGTCAAACATCTAGACAGGCCCAGATCATCGATACCAAATGACTCTTCGTCGGCTCTTCGTCGACTAAGGCCGCCGCCTTATCGCCATCGTGGACTGCGAATTGCAGTCTCCGGGTGTCCGCACCAAGTGGCGACTGTCATACGTTTAGTGAAACATATGACGGTATCATCTAGAGTTTAGAAGGGATGATGCTGGAATGGTGTAAATGGTTATGTATATTCGGCCTGAAGGCGAAATTGGCTCTGTGCGATATCGTAACCTGATGCCTAGTTAGGACTGGCACACGAAATATAGTACTCGTATAGACACGAAGAAGGGAAGACATGAAAGTTCAAGTGTTCCTATACTTTTAACTTACTCTGTATTACAATGTGAGTGGAATTCTGGAAATAAATAATGGAACGCTTGTACTTTCATGTGTTCTCTTATTTCCTTCCTTGAGTATGTTTACTACTCAAACTTTGATATAGAAAACCAGTAAGTATCTTAAATTAAGGAAAACATGAAAAGTGGAGAATATGTTATACACTACCGATGTTTGAATAGAGTAATTAACTACACACTTGTTTGGCTTAACCCGTTTACGCTACCACTCTCTCTCATTTGTGGAATTTGTGGACAGGATCCTTATCTTTGAGATAGTAGACGATTTAAGACACTGTGTGAAGAGTCTCTTTCAAACTTGCCACATTGCTTGACGAATCTCTACGGCATCATGTAGTGTGTTGCTATATACTAGTGGTTCACACTGTGCAGAAACAATGCAAGAATTTCAGTGGAAACAACGTTTAGTGTATTTCCATCCAATTTAGTATTGAGATGACATTCTAATGAAGCGGTGGAAGTTGTCATGACCGAGATACGTTGCCTACTGGGTTACAGAAAGGCATTAAATTGTTGGTATTCTGCAACCCATGCCTGTTGTAACTGGCGGCTAACGGGATCCGATGGTCAGGCTCGCTAACTTGGTTTTGTGTGTCACTGTATCCCAGTTGCTTATATCGAGGACGTTGATCACTGGATTGTCTGGTCCACACTCGATTATTTGCACATCGCTGTCAGCCGAGTGCGGCGTGCAACAATAAACAAACACACAATCACGACAATGCATCAGGGAAGGATTTCGGTGAACTCATTCCCACAGGACAGTATATAATTTGTTTAATGCTGACTGGCTATTCGACACCAATTGTGTCATTGTTCGACAAGCATCTCATTGTAACATGGTGTTTTATTCGCCACTGTTGCGAACAAATACGATTCATTGTCAGTGCCGCCAGAATCAGTACAAAGTGATCTCGTACTAAATGTGCCCCGTCTCTCCATTTATCAAGTATGCTGATCTTACTAAAACAAAGACAACAGAAAGATAGCAAATGATACAAATGTATGTATGTTTTACCTGTGTGCTTGAAGAAAGAAGTGAAACTAAATTGGGATTTTGTTCATTTTCTTGAACTAATATTGTTTAGATTCAATTAAACACGAATTGAAAATACACAGTAGAATATTTTTTGTGCGTCTAGTGAAATGTTATGCATCTTCATTGAGTTATATAAAAACGTGATATTTTCATCTTATTTCACTAGACAGATGAAATCTCTAGGCGGTCTCCAAAATCATGGTTTATAACATGGTATTGACCTTGCTGCAAATGCAAACAAGTCGCTGTGTGCAGTGGCGGCCCTTGGACACACCAGAAACCCGAGCCGAGAGTTTCGAAGCTCTCTTAGCACTAGTCGTATGTGGTATAGTCGTATGTTAGTGTTAATGTTTGGCACTTATGATAACCTTAACGCTAGGAGAGCTTCGAAATCTAGGCCATGTACTGTATTTTAAGTACAGCTGATATACGCTTAAGTGCAACACTTTCTTCCACTCACTACTCTTTTCCTTCTCTACAGAATTACAAAATGTGTCACGCGCACATGATGTACAAAGGTTGGCTCTGTTTGATCTTAAATATATGCAGTAACTATCTTTTTGTTTACTGAATGTACCCCCCACCCCCAAACCCATAAACAAAACGGGATGCAATAATAGAGTTGTCACATTAGCCTTCTGTATGCGGGCGGCCTGTAAAAATCGAGTCTGAACCAGGCAATCCAGTGATCAACATCGTGAGCAGCAATGACATGTGTCTTAGAATGTCGATTGGAACTTATGTTTAAGACATTGTCAATGCTACACACATGTTGTCCCTGGTCTGAAGATGAGATTCGTGTGGCCAAGCCTCTAGGCACTGCAATTAGCTGTGGAGTTGCGTCCCTTGAGCGTGCCAGACAGAGCGTACCAGACAGGCATGAATATCAGATTCTCCCTGAACATGTTTAAAGCATTTCCGCAACACACCCGTACTTGTGGGTTTCACTATTTCTTTAAGTGACAGATCTTTCTGTATCACTTCCGGTTTTCTTTCCACACCAAACTGTTATTCACAATTTCTTAACTATCCTTCCTTACACCCCCGTCTAGATGCGTCTCAAAGACGTCATCCGTATATTGTTGTCCTTCTTGTTACTCATATATAACTGAAATACATTTCAGGAGTATGTAAAGTCCAACTCGCGCGTACTTGATGGGGCATTTTTCTTAATTATTATGCAATAATGAGTTTTCCACATTACATATGACAATATTGAAATACGTGGAGTCATTGTCAGTGACGTGAGTAGGGATACCCACTAAAATGTATCCTGTTAGCATTCATAGCAACCCGTCAAGTAGCATGTATTGTAACATGGTTCGGTGAACATAGCCGTGAGACAGTTGGATACGAGGACTTACTAAAAATGACAACGACTAATAAGTATAGTTGCTGTTAGTCATGGATTTCTGACGTCTTGTTTAACTTTGTGGTATTATGTGTCAGTAGGTTGCTGATTTCGGATCATATGGATCACGTGAGGGAGTATGTAGTCTATATGACTGAATGTAGACCTCTGCTTTCAGGTAATCGATACCTGTGCACAGCAGAACGTGTATCGTTCCATACTGTTGGTATTCGATGAAAAGACGATATCAAGACCACCTACATCTTCTTTGATTCGTGTGAATTAAGAGATCATATCAATCAAATGTATATACAGCTTTTATTGCCAACCGTGTTAGATATAACCAAGTGCACAATATTATCGTGTGTAGACTCCAGGTCACACAGTATAACATTGTTGATGTCGCATTGACCTTGTCAACTTCATGGTCAGTTTCATTATAAGGACGCTATGAGTCATTCTGTGCAGCTAATGATTAAATGTGTATTGTAAAGGAGTGTATTTTCGTAGTTTTATGAAACTCCAATCCGAATGGGCGTGCATTCATGTCACTAGTGGGCGGTAACTACTTTTGAAATGACCTCGGACGGTCCACACTCTCTGCAATGTTGAAGCTTAAAATAAAGCAAGGCTAGATTTCTTCGGGTTCTGAATCTGTAGTCTGCCCGGGGTTCTATTTGATTTAAATAGGTTTACTTTATACAGTCAAGGATATATATTCAGAGAGTAAACATTACTCTTAGTGGGTCACTGTGCACAGCGAAAAGTTACAGAGATGGAGCACAGCTCACCCGTTACGTTTTCACAGAGTACATATACCGCTATATGGTCTCTGGTTTCCATCAGTAAAATCGTAAACCAGTATTGAATATCTCAGGCTCGCAATTTTCGTAATGACTGGTGGCAAGAATAGCAGCATTTGTTCTCACGTCTTACCGACAGTTAGTATGAGGTACCGATGAGGGTATGATTCGTTGTACAGACAGATATGAGTTTTATGAATCATAAATCATATTACATTGGGTTGATGCAGCAAGTATGGTATGGGTGTATGACTTAAGTTTTTCAACATCAAATTAAAACTAGAGGTATTATTCTGACACGACACCGCGCCATAACGCCGACACGTGTCTTATGGGAGTAAAACTCATGACTGTACACGGATCTCAAAACATGAATACATGATAGAATCTCTTCATAAAAAGAGTTTACTTTCAGTGTTCATAGGCAAGGACTGTATACCGGTTGTGCAGACTTATGCTGTAATAGCAGTGGTTCAGAGAACATCCGGCTGGCATAATTCGAACCCAACTTATATCCATAAAATGAATGATGACGCTATGAAAACAAAAACATGCATGGAGTTGAGTCCCTTTGAAATAATTACGTCATGCAAGAGAGTTCTCTCGACATTGTTTATTAGCATGTCTATATGATGTTTCACGAGCTTTATGAAATTTAAATTATTGTGTTCGAAATGATTAGTTTCTATTCGGGGTATAACACCTAAGTTACTTTGAATAGTGTTACGCCCAGTAGGTTTGCTAAAGGTCACATGCGATTTTCAAGAATCACAGACTGCCTCCGTGTTGTAAGAGCGTTTGCTTGGAGAGTGCAAGGTCGGTGGTTCGAACGCTGATTACATCAGGACGAAAGACTAAACGGTAGAACCTCTTGTTTCCCTGACTGTGTCTCATGCGGATAGGACAGGCGTCTGTGTGTGAAGCCCAGCTTTGGTGACACTGCTACCCCCCGTGATACTGCTGAAAGCGGCGTAAGCAGGTGTTCACGTATGTACGCTACGTTATTAATTGTTGGTCCCCTCCCCATCACAAGATCTTTCAGTTACCTCTTCAGTGAACTGACGCGCAAGACCGAAACTGTTGCCGTTATTGTATACTAATGCTTAGTCTCTGTATAAATGAGTTTGATAGAGACAAACAAACCTATTTAAATTGAGAAGGACCCCAAGGCAGACCAGAGACATGTTAAGATATCCACAACGTTGTGGGGCGGAGTAGTTAAGTGGTTAAAGTGTTTGCTAGTCAGACCGAATTCCCACACTTCTGGCGTTCCCCATCGAGATATTGCTGGAACATTGCCAAAATGAGCGTAAAAGCACCCTCACTCATCAATAAAGTTGTTCTTGTTTCTCTATGTATTATACTTCCAGAGCATCGCCTACATCGTTAAAGATTATGTGATCTTCTTTGTTTAAAAATACATTGTCCTAATTTACTAGCCCCATTCAAACTGATCTACAGAAAATGCCAGAAAATACGTGTGAATGAGCGGCTGATTGAAAGAGGTTTCACGCTTTTTTTGTAGCAGAATTACAGCGGCATCAGATATGAGCCTCAAACACCATGAACATTTGACAAAGCGAATCTCTAGACTATCGCGAAACGCACTATACATGTCTGTATATATGTGCATGTGCGAGTACCGTATTTATGGATGTTGCAAATTGTTTTTTCGACGGCCATCGGTTAAATCTGCATATTACGATTTCGCGCTGTTGTCAGCTGGCAACTCGCTTTTGCACATGCGAGTTTAACGAACATTGTTTTGTTAGGTATGTTTTTATGTTTGAGTAGAGAACTGTTCCGAAAAGCAAATCAATAGAGGCACTTGTTAGTCTGGTTCAAGATGTAGTCTCACCGGCGCACCAGACACAATACTGCGATTGTCACTGTGGTTCTCAAACAATATGTACGCCTCAAACTGTGGCATGTCCTTGCCCTAAGGATCATAAACGTGAATTTTAATAGGTGACGTCAGTGTTTTAAATGAATTTTGCCAGGTTCTTCTACAAGATGCAAAGGTGACAGTGACAGAGGAAGATGGTCAACTGGAAGATTACGGAAGATATTTTTATAGATATGTGACATATATCAAAGAACTTTACCGACCCCACCCAAATTAAATGTTATGCAAATTATATGCTAATGAGGTACAACTTGCATAAATTATGCTAATGAGATTCATTGACGCGGTCACGTGACACATTGTTCGCCGCCATGTTTCCAGAGAGCAAATCCGGCAGACTTGCATAGCTCATGTGAACTTGGAACCGATGTGTCAGTCAGCCGAATTTCTCAATCAAGTAAGCCAGGCAGCTGAACCGGATCCCATAGATAGCGAACCAAGAGCTACTGCGAGTTTTACTCCACTAATGACTGTCAGGGCGAGCGGCTTTGGAAACTTGATTTTCGCGGAAAACCTTGCTGTCACACTGTAAACAAGTTCCGGTATAAAAGCATTGCCTCGCACTCGATACATAGCTATTTACAGCGGCTGTGGCTTTTTGTAGTGGAGATCGTTGATTTGATCCTACGATACACGTAATTTTGTCCGCAATTTAGGCAAGATAACTGCGAAAAGGAAAAGAAACCCGCCATAGAATTTTTTGATCGCGCATGTCTGTTTGTAAACTTCCGGTTTAGTTTTTCATTCTTGGAGCGAAAATAGGTATCATCGACTGTTGTTAATTATTGAATTATTAAGATTGCGTTGTTTCAGTTTGAACCACGTGCATTTTCTGTACCTGGAGTACTTCATCATGACGATACTGAAGACTTAATCATTTTGTGTGTGTCGATTTTAGTCGAAATCACTGTCGCGAGATGTGTTCACGACGACGAGTATTAATGTAACATGGTTAATTCAATTGATTGCAGTGTTTTTCAAAACGTAAATGCTAGGTTTAGGTATTTTGTTTTATTCAACGATTTCAGTAAGCTGAAAAGGCATGATTGAAATGTGAGCCAGACAGGATCATCTTTAATCAAGACATGACAGTGATAGTTTACAAGGATCATGTTTGATTGAGACCCTGAACTTGAGTAAAATTGAATGAGCTAACCCATGTATAAAGTTAATCAGTTGAACAAATAGATTTATGCAAAGCCATGATATCAATATCTGCATGGAATATTCATCTATCAACCCAGCTATCAAATGGGCTAATAAAATATTGTAAAACAAAAATTTTGCAATCAAACATGACTGAGTAAAATTTCATCTAATGACAAATGGCTGTTGCAGTGGTCAACAAAGTGTAGTGTAACTTGATTGTGTAATTCTCTCAAAATTAGTTAAAAGCTTACCTGTGGAGAGATTGTGATATGACAATATCAGTGAATGTTTTCCATGCATATTTTGTGTCAGTGTTATATCTGCTGATGTTTTTTGCAGGTTAAGCAAGATGACTTGAAAAGGTGAAGGCTTCTGGTTTTACTGTTAACTGCTACAATGGACGTAAGTGCAGTCTTTCAGCACATCTTACAGTCATATTGTTAGTACTCACCCATGAAAGATACTGCCATGTAATATGTTTATGGCAATATTACACTAGTGTAATACCATCAGTTGTATGACATCTCAATTCTAATGGATCTGTCACAAAAGTGTTAGACCTTGATAGACTTGCAAAAAGCTGAGAGTTTCTGAATACAGAGTGCTAAACTTGCTTCCGTATAATGCCATTTTTATCGAATGATTTGGTACCAGATCATCAACTAGTTTAATAGAAATGGTATAGAGTTTAGTATGCTCTATTTATTCTGCAGTTAAATGGTGTAATATTATATTTGGTTTTGAGCATTATTTTTATGGGCATAGTGCTGTATTTTATGATCATTGTCATGTTGTTATAAAGTCTGAACATGAGTGAAAAAGAGGTTGTACGAACAGAATTAAACATGGAGCTGCATATTTGATTATATTATGCTAGAGAAAAGTTTAAAAACACAAGAAAAATAAATGCTGTCATGCGACAAAGCCCTAAATATTTATGTTTACGCTTTGCGAAAACAACACATATCTACCAAATAAATCCAAGTCATGTTGTGGATCACATCAGTTCAAGCCAATGGAAACAAACTTAATGTTTGTCATTCTCAAAGTATTCGCCATTTCATGAATTTTGGAGAATTCTAAATGCAGTTATGATGTGCAAATCAGATAGAATACTAGTCTTGGTTTGTTAACCCTTCACTGGTTGGCTCAGGTATAAAAAGTATCCAATAAGATAGCTGTTTTCTTTCTCTGAGTGGTATAAACAAATCCATATTGGTAAGTATGGTTGAAAGTTTCCACATGCTTTAGACGAAGGATCGCTGAGTGTGCACATTTCAAGTATTGCTCTTCGTTATAGTCAACACTTTCATTGAAAACATGGCTGTTATGTCATCTAAGAGCAATCTTTGGATCTTTTTGACACATAAACCAATGTAGACTAAGGGTTTATAGCACAGTGGATCAAAATTTATTAGGTTATTAGCCTTAATTTAACTATATTAGTTATTCATTTTCAACCTGGAGGATTTTGTCTCATCTTTATTATTGAATAAGAACATGTCGCACCTCTTAAAGTTATTTGAAATGAATACCTGGATTATAAAAACATAGTGGATATCATGAAGTATAGATATCCACTATAAATTGGAAATATCCACATAGTTTTAAATGCTTGGGTGTCATACATGGTCAAAATCTTATGTCAGTATCTGGAACTCTGAAGTTATCATGGACCAAGTACTGAAATGGGCTCCCTTGTGGAGTGATTGTTTCTAATAGTTGTTCATGGTCTAAAGTGATATTTGAAACAATCAATGATTATGCTACAAAGTAAACCCTTTAAATATCTTTGAAAAACATGCGTATTATACTTCAATCAGTCTTTATTTGATTGACTGGGTGATTGATTGATTGACTATGGGGGATAAAAACACACACAAACTGCCTCATTCCTCATTCTTGTGGGAAGCTCTTTCTATTCATGCTCCCTATTGAAGAGAAGGTTGGATGATCCTTAAAATACAGTATCACTGTACCTCTGTGTTGAATTCACTGTTTGATTTTAGCTCCGTTCAGTGACCTATTTCATTTTGCAGGGCTCAAGCTCAAAAGGTTCCTCAAAGAGGTAAGTGCGTAAACATTAGCCCTGCTACAATCCACACAGATATTCAGTTAATTGTACCACGTCCCTCTTGGCCACAAGAATCGAATATTTACAAATATTTTTTAATACAATGTTTTTCACTTGAATCTTGTCTGATATTATCAAAGTGTGGTGCTTTGTGTGGAATATACGAGCCAAGCTTAAAGAGTAACTTGTGCCACTTTGCCAAGGACCCTTTTGGCATTGTCATTAGGCTATAAGCAGTATTTTCTGATGTACAAAAGAATCATTGAAATGTCTTTGCAAAAACAAATACTTGTTCAATTGATTAAGCATAAAGTTTTCAAGAATTGATATTAGTATTTGTTGCTCTGTAATTGGAACTATATTGTATTTGTCTCAGTGTGTATTCATTGCAAGCAAAAATCGTAGAACGGGGATTTACTGCGAGTCCTGAATTTGTGTGGACTTATATTCTTAATTATCAGGGGTCCAGGACTACAAAATGGGTGCCTGAGACACTTAAATTTTACAATACATACTGTTATTGTGTTGGGTATTATGATCATCACATTACTTGTTACAGTAATAAGATTGCAAATGATACCATAACCCAGCTAGTAGAAGAATCAGTGATATGTGGAATTTTTACAAAAAGTAACTAGAATTTTGTTTGCGTCCCTGTGAACCTGTAGTTAAATTTTGTTGAGTCCATTGTCAGTTTTTACGTGTGTAGGATGCAGAAATTTGTATCCTGTAAACATTATAAATTTTAATTCTGCCATAAAACTTAGCACTCTCAGTGGGTAGTCACATGTTTGTCATCTAATAGTAACTGTTAACAATGTAAACTGATGTGTTCCTTTTGTTAACGTTTCCTTTTTCTCTTCACCCACCACCACCACCACCCCATCTAATGGAGCCCCAGAGCAAAAGTCAAAAACTTATATTTTTCAGCAGAACTTGACAGATATGTGAGGCAGACCTCAAAGTGGTGCCTTTTGCTATTTACAGATATTTTGATATCAAGTAACAGTGTAAATTTTGACATAACTGTCAATTTCATGTAAAAATTACCAATTTTAAGGTCGGCGATACATATCACGATATGAAAAAAATTATCAGTGTGTTTATCATGAGATAAATTATCACGATTATCGATGCTACGATATATTGCCATATCTCTTATCGAAAACCATTTGATATCTTTCAACAGATCTTAGCAGTTATATGAGACAGATCTTGATGTGGTGCCTTTAGCTGTTTACAGATATATGGCATTTATATTTTTCATGATTTCCACAGAAACAATTCAAACCTAATCTAAAAAAAACCATCAAGTAACTGTCAGTAGAATTGTCCTTTCAGATATGTGGGGGCCAGGGGGATATGTCATCTTCAGATGCCTCTTGTTTTTGCTCTCTGAGATCTGATAGCATCTTTCTTCTTTTCAGGAAACCAGCTTTTACCATGAAGATTAAAGTGCAGAGCAAGAAGAAACAAGAGAGCGAATCTGACAATGATGACTATGATTCTGATTATTCCAAGAGGAAACCTGTATCAAAGAGAGATAACTCTGACTATTCAGATGCTGAGTCCATACCTGATTTGCCTGAAGGTAAGCAACTTGTTGAAAGTTGCAGACTGTTTACTATGACAATGTTTTTCATGAACTATGACCCACATAATTATGACATTGTTGTCCAAAATGTAAGCGCATTTGGAAGTTTTGTTAAGAACACCCACTGAAAACTTGTTTCAGAAACATTTTCCCAACCTGCATTTTCAATTAGGATTACATCTTTCTGAAAAATTATCTATGTCTTGGATTTCAGGTACAGTTGTTGTAAAGCCAGAACCTGTGAAAGAAAAGAAAATACGGTTTAGCGGACCAGAATTTTCCAAAGGTAATTGAAAAAGTTTATACATGTTCAGAATATTTGCCTATTGTAGTTCTGCAATAAATACAACATTCTTAGTTGTGAAAGAATGTTGAATGTATCATTTTTATGAAGTAATTACCTCAATCAGATGTAATAAAATTTGTGAAACCATGGTAAGATTTGTTACCTGCATGATGTTCACTGGAAACCTGGATCATACTTCCATTGGTAGATTAACCATGGTCAGTTTCGGTCCTTGTTACCCCAGAATTGCAGAATTGGGGGTTAGGTGACATCTGGCAGTGATGTAGTTGGAATTTGTTGTGTTAGAGCAGTAAGTCATCCAAAAGTTGCTCTAAGAACTGTGACATATATTTCCAGTACCAGAAAACCTTGACATCGTCAACTGCACATCGTGTGGGAGGCAAATCAACCCTAATGTATCCGGAGCTGCAAAACGGCATCCAGAATTGAAAGTCCTTGTGTGCCGGGTAATGCCTTTTTTAAATCACCAAACACAAACACTTTTAGAATATCCACAATTTTTGAAATGTGCACTTCAACTTAGTAAGAGACCAGTATATTTTGGGAATTAGATTTACATTAATCAGTTAAAGGCAACACTTAGTGTATTGATATTATATGGATACTGTCCTGTCACAAGTTCTCTATCTTATCAAATCTAATCACAGATAGTATGCGTTGCATGAAAGTTGTCTTAATGTGGCATCAACAGTAAGTGTCCAAATTAAAACTTCTCAAATTGATATGAGTGAAGGGTTTGGCAGTACCTGATCATTGGTTCATATTTTGTCGTTCGGTTAAACCAAGTCGAGTATGGCATCTGAACAGATTCCATATGTGTGTTCCAGAAATGTTACAGCTACTATCGCAGTGGGAAGATTGAGCAGGATGAGGATGGACTGGATGAGCAGTGTCGATGGTGTGGGGAGGGAGGAAGGCTACTTGGTTGCGATCACTGTCACAATGCTTTCTGCAAGTCCTGTATCATCAGGAACTTCAGCCGGGCCGAACTCACCACAGTGATGGCTGATGGTAAAACCTGGAAGGATGTATCTGAAGTGATAGTGTTTATTGAAGAATGAAATTCTGATGACTAGCCAATTGTGCTGGGATAGCAGATTTTGCTCATTGTAAATATCACATAAATTCTTGTGGTAGGTCGTAACAAGACAAGTAATGACATAAGTAACAAGTAGTGACAAGCAACAAGACCGAAGAGATCCCAACTTCTACTGCCTTACTGTATGAAGAGGAGGTCAAATGCCAGTTTGGTGGTAATGATAATACCACAGGCATAAGATAAACATCTGCGAAGAAAACAAAAGGGAGCATCTGTATAAGAATAATTAGGTTCAATAATTCACTAAGTATGTTTCGGCTAGTGAGCTGTTAGGTGTCTGGGACAATCAACATACATTGAAAAACTGACACATTCATATATATATTGATTGAATAGAAGTCGTTTGGATCACAGCAGCCTTTGCTTTCTTGACTCCAGTTATTGGTGATTTAGGCATTGTTCTCTTTCTTGATGTATACATGATGTTTTGTCAAAGCAGGGAAGCCGAGTCGTACTTGACATGACTCCAGTTTGACTCCAGTTATTGGTGATTTAGGCATTGTTCTTTTTCTTGATCTGTACATGTGCCATGATGTTTTGCCAAAGAAGGGAAGCCGAGTCGTACTTGACTTCCATGAGTAAAGTAAGCTGTTAAATAGATCCCTAGATAGTAGACTCTCATGAACAAGGAAACTCCATCCCTTTATTTCAAACTGCAAATTCTCTTTATTTATTTCCAGATGGATCCAAGTGGAAGTGCTATGTATGCGACCCATCTAAACTGAAGAAATTGTTACGAGAATGTGACTCTTTGTTCAAAAAGATTGAAAAGGAAAAGCTAAAAGCCAAGACACAGAGCAGTATAGACTTGAAGAAATCAAGCAGTAGCAAGCCTCAGAAAGCAACGGGTAAATCTATGAGTAGTAAAGAGCATGTCACCAGTAAAACACATAAAAATTTAGTGTCATTCACCAATTTCAAACTTAGTTCATCAAATGTTGTTAACATTTCTACCCAATTGTTAGGGTTGTCAGCTGGCTTTCATACAATGCTGGAAGTTTTAAATGTTGATCTTAATACGTCGGGGGATGTTAAAAATAGCAGTAGGGAGGCTAATAGTAAGAAGGACCATGGTGCCAAAACCTTAGAGACTGGCCTCAAGGAATTCCTCAGGTCTCTCAATACAGTCTTATGTGATGCCTTGAAATCAAAGGAAAAAGCTCCAATTGAAAATGGCGAAACAACAGAGGATGAAAGTGTACTTTCTAATGGGCACATTTCTCTAAGTGATGATGATAATAGTTCAGACCTCTCACAGCAGGAGTTTAAGGTCAGTTGGAAAAGTACAAGTGAAGGTCGGCAGGTCAAAAAGGGGTCAAAACCAGAGGAACAAGCTCCTACTAAATACAGGGACAGAAAGAAGGACCAGTCAAAGTCCCCATTAAGGAAGGAATCCAAAATGGACATTGGTGTAGATAATGATGTTTTCTCAAGTGAAGTCTGTGATGTAAACAATGATGATTCAGATGAATTCGATGTCCCAATCACATTTGGACCAACTGATGGGGCAGGTGATGGCCATACTGTAAGTAAAGACCAGAACACTGAACACGAATCAGAGAAATCTGAAAGCCAAACGAAGGATGATAATGACAGTGTTAAGGGCTCAAGGCCTCTTAGTGAAACTGAAAATGAAGCAGCACAGTTGGAATTGTTGAAGGAGTTAGCAGAGGAAATGTGTAAGGAGCAGAAAGAAAGGAAGGAAGAGAAAAAGAATGAGGGGGAGGAATCAAGTAAGGTCTCTGAAAAGGATAGTAGTAAACAGGAGAATGACAAGAAACATGTTTCTGGGGACAAAGACAGAAGTGAGGACAGTTCTAAGAGTGACGAGGATTCTTCAGTGGAGGACAGTGTGTCTAGTTCAGACCTCCTCATGAGCTCTGATAGTGATTTTGTCCAGTCTTGGAGTATGAAGTCCAAGGAGAAAGGTAACTAGTTCTATCAATGTCTTGTATGGAATAATCTTGAGTGATGTAAATGGATTTGGCATGTCATATGTGATTTGAAGCTTCTATTTTTTCGGAGGCTTTCAGAGAATGAGAGGTCATTCTGTTTTGACATGGTAGATTTGCAGATCTCTTGGGGGTCCCTTTCATAAAGCTGGAATGTACTTGTGTGTCATGAAAGTAATGTGGCAATGTTTGCCTAAGACAAAATAATTTAGGAGTCATTGTGACTCCCTTGTGTCATGAGAGGGAGTCATGCATATGATTTGGGGAGTCATAATGGTGATTGTGTAATAAAGATAAAAAACAAGGTAAAGCAGGTCAGGTATTTGAGCAGTTGACTGGCAAACAATAAACTAAGTAGTTATAAACAATGGCAGATCACAAACTTAGATTATCTGAACTTAGGGCCCAGTAGCATTGTGTCAACAATGATGCAAGCTTTTGAATTCACTGCATATTTTAGGTAATGTTTGCTTGAAACGTGCATGTTTTCTGCACCAGGCAAACACTGCCAACCTTAGAAAGTGAAAGAGTAATGAATATATTAGCAATACAATAATGGGTTCCTTGAAGAAGACAACTCTATGCTATAATTCATCCTTTGGTCGATAACCTGCATAACTCAAAATGAATTTGTTGACCTTCTATTTCTAAACCTGAACTCACCAAACTACTGAGCGAAAGTTTATGGTTTGGGTCATCAACAGTATATACCATTTTGATACTGATTTTAAGGGTCAGGTTAGGACTTATCTTACGAGATCGGCTTATCTATGGTAGCATAGATTTTTCTTAGGTTTCTGTGTAAACACTCAAGATATCTTGTCATTGCTTTGCACTGGTTAAATTGAATCAGATCTTTGAAGGGCATTTGAAAGTGGAATGCATAAGAAAAGCAAGATTTATGTATATATTTTATCCCTGCATTCTTTGTTGGAAACTTTTCCATTTGTGAACAAACCAATTATGACAGTTTTACTCCATCTTTTTTAGGTCCAAAAAAATCACAAACACGAACAGATGAGAAACTGGAGAAGAAGAAGAAGAAAAGGAAGAAGCTGATGAAAGAAAAAGAGGAAAGAAGTTCACGGAAGAGAAATGAAGAAAAGAAACTGAGAAAAAAGAAACCCAAAGCCGCTGATAGTGAAGATGACCTAGAGAAGGAGATTTCCAAACTTGAGGAAGAACCAGAAATGAAGAAGAAAAAGAAGGCAAAGATTGAGAAGACAGACTTAGAGGTGGACTCAGATGAGGACATAAAGAGTAAGAAGGAAAAGAAGGAAGCATCTGATGAAGAAAAGAAAGGCAAGTCTGGAGAAGAAATACAATTCATCCACATTCTGCCTGATATATTTGCCCAGTCGTATCATCACAGTGGAGTTGCTTTATTCCCTGCATGTTTCAGGTTATAATGAACATGAGCTCATATTCCTCTGTGCTGTTTTGTCACAGAGAATGGCTAAGTTGCATAGATGATTTGGGATTTTTTACCTCTATGCATTACAAACAAAGGAAGGTGTGAAAACTGCTTGCTTGAAGTCTACTGTAGAATAACTTCCATCAAATGGAAATACAGCCAGAACTCTTTGTTTGCGCTCAGGATATTATTTTTACCTTTCATGACAGCTTGACCTTATTTGACCAGTTTGTCTGGTCATGCTCACCGCAAGCAAAGATTGTTGCACCTGACTTGACTGTTTATTATTCTGTTCTGTACCTTGTGTTATCCTTTGATTTCCTCCCTCTGTCAGTCATGCTTGCTAGAATGCAGGGACTGGTGTTTCAACTCTAATGTGAATACAATGATTCTGAGATGACCTTGTCCCCAAAATGAATGATTTAAGTTGTTCCTGTTAGTAGTAAAAATGAAGTGAGTGAGTGAGTTTAGTTATATGCCGCACTCAACAATATTCCAGCTATAAGGCAACAGTCTGTAAATAATTGAGTCTGGACCAGACAATCCACTGATCAACAACATGAGCATCGATCTGTGTAGTTGAGAACTTATGACATGTGTCAACCAAGTCGGCGAGCCTGACCACCCGATCCCATTACTCGCCTCTTACGACAAGCACAGTCGCCTTTTATGGCAAGCATGGGTTGCGGAAGGCCTATTCTACCCCGGGACCTTCAATAAAAGTGAAGAAAGGACTCTTTAATGACTCCTCAGGGGAGTAGTTAGTGATAACTTTAATGAAGACTGGATGATAAAATCTGTGTTTTGGTTCTTCAGTTTGAACCAAGTTACGGTTATCCATTGTGTCATTGACTGTGATAAAAGTACATGGCTTATGTTTCATAGGAGGAGATTTGGTCTTGTTATTTTGCAGATATCTGTAGTGTAATCCTTTGTGAACAATGTCTCTTTTCACCTATATACATTTCAACGTTGAACAAAGGTATTGATCGTGTACATTTTCCTGAAAATTTGTCACGGTATAGAACTCCCAAAACTTTCAGCCAGGCCACAGGACTAGTCAGATGTTAAACTTGACCAAAGAACTGACCAAAACTTGTCTGCCCACAAAAAAAACCCCTAATTTACTTATTTTCTTTATTTTTACAAGTGAATTAGTAATGTCTAAAATTTAACCCCAGGAATGTAGGGAAGGTAGATTTGAGGATCTGGCCTCCGTTTTGAAAATATCCCATCCCGGGTGGTCGGGCAGGCAGGTATTTCGAATGCTCATTTTGTTGAAATTTCAACTGTTTGAATGTGGTTTATGTCCCTTGCTGAATGTTATAATGTATATAAAGCATTTTCTCTATGTTGAAATATGAAGCCAGATGTTTTCTCAGCCATCAGTGTGTGCTAAGAATCTTTTTGTCTACTGTGCCAAACTCTGTTGTGAGCATCACTTTGAGGAGGTTTTAGTGATGTTATTATCAGATATACAGATTTTTGCTTAACTGAGACATCAGACCAGTGTGATACTTGTTTAGACACCATTGTAATTGTCTTTGGAGATAATTATACATTGTATTTGGAGATAAACATACATCACCATCTGTTTCAATTCTTCTATTTTTACTATATTGATTTGAGTAACATCTAATGTATAAAAAATGTAAACAGCCTCAATTCATGTATATTTTAGGATATATATCTCCTTTAGTTTTTTGCTGTTGGAATGAAACAGTTAAATAGACAAGATCAATAGTTGGTAATAATAACACTGTCTTCAGCAAGATCAGCTCGTGTAGTAGACTGTGTGATATGTATATCTGTGATAAATTATTAACAAGCTTTGCTTATCAAGGGTTGAGAAGGTCTTATATGTCTTATAGGCACAAAGACCAGGGGGAAGAAGAAGGCAGAAACATCCAGTTCTGATGATGATAATGAAATTGATGATGAAGTAGACGAAGATGATGAAGACGATGTGCCAAAAATGAAGAATGGGAAGAGCAAGGTATGTACATCTGATACTAGACCGTTTTGTGAGGGATAACCTCCTGTTTCCTGGATATATTAGAGTGATTTTGCAGAGTTTGTCAACACAAAATGCAGTTTTATAAAGATATTTCAACTCACCATGTTTTTATTATGATTGCTTTCTACTAAATTTGAAACGTATGAAACCTTTAAGTTTTTTTCCTACTTTCCTGGACCATAGTCTATTTTGGTTCAAATGAGAACGACAAATGATTAAGCTGTTCAGGTGCAGTTCCACCAGCCATTTGTCACCTTTTGTGTGAGTGAGTTCAGTTTTACGCCACATGGCAGCGGTCCGTAAATAATCGAGTCTGGAGCAGACAATCCAGTGATCAACAACATGAGCATTAATCTGCACAATTGGGAACCGATGACGTGTCAACCAAGTCACCAAGCCTGACCAACCTTGGTGTGAAATGGCACAATAATATATGAAGGATTCTTAAAGAACTTTTTCCCCGATCAATCAAAAAGTGTCAGATTTCAGATCCAGTCGGGTACAGGGTTTTCAGGACTGTATGTCTTATTTGTGTTTTTTGCACTTGCCCCTATTTTGATATATTTAATCATTCATTGCTCTCATTTGAACCCAAACAAACTAGAATTTGAAACACTTTCAGTTTAATCTTAGTGTAAGGACTACCATGTGAAAAGTTGGTAAAGAGAACAAAGTTGATTGCAGCTGTGAAAAAAAAATCAAAGCACTCCAAAAGTGGTAAGGCTGATATACTGTACATGGTATGATATTTTACTTGATCATGAAAAGTTAAGTAATTTAAAGTTTTCCATTCTGACCATGTGTGCAGAGATGCATCCTCGATATCTCCAGGGTATACGTTTCGATATCTCTCCACTATACCCTGGATGCATCTAAGGGTTGGCCAGATAATTTTATTACCTCACTTTGCTGCGTCCGCTTTCTCACAGTAGCCAATCAGCTAGGCGGCCGTTATATCTGAGCTTGCCAGTGTCAACAAAGGTAGTGGTCACAACTGCGAAGGTTTGCTCACGGTGCGACTCAGGTTTGGGGGAAATCATACAGACAAATTTATAGGTCAGAAATATTTTAAAATGTATGGAAAGATTCCTTCTACCTCTTTCAGAGAACCTCTGCATGGTTTGTTTTGCCAAGTTTAATCGGTTAGATAATTTTAAAAGCGAAAGTGAGTTGTGATTGTTTCGCTTAACTTCCCAGTGTAGACACCTGATTGCATAAAAAGCCAGCCAAGGGAGGTAGTAAATTTATTGGACTGTGCCTTAGATGCATCCCAGGGTATAGTGAGACTTATCGGAACGTATACCCTGGAGATATTGAGGATGATTGAGATGTAACAACTAACCAAACTGCTGTTTTTACAAAACTACCTTAGCTCTAACTTAGTCTAAGACTACCATACGTTTATGTTAAGGTATTGAAGTGAGCCAACTTGGCACTAAGATCACTTCTTACAATTGCACCCAGGGGATTAATAAATTTGGAAGAATATTGTCAATCATAATAAAAAGCAAGGTGCTTATAGGGGAAAACATACAACAGTCACTAACTTTCTCTCTGCCTTGTCCAGGCACCTGAATCACTGAATGGTAAGGACCTTGAGAATGAGGTAGCCAAGAAAGCTTTGATGGCAGAGTTGGAAGACGCTGATATGGAGGGAGGTGATGAGAGTGACAACGATGACAGTGAGTCAGGTATGAACAATACAGGGAATTTCTGCGTGTCAAAACTTCGTTTACATTACTTATTCCTCTTTTGTCATTTATGGGGTTTTTTTTATGTTATAAAGCTACAATAAACAGCAATATGTGAAGGAAAGCATTCTGAAACATTTTGTCAGCTAAAGATGTTATTACTCTTGGTTAATTTATTAATGTTGCTGTATGCTGGCTTTTCATTACTGTGATGTTTTGAATATTTTGGAATGGTAAGGATGGCAAGAGATCATAGAGTACAGGTGATCCATTTTAATTCTGTGGATCAGGGTTTGGCTGAGCTCTCAACTGACTAGGTGTCTTATTTTAGCTGCTGTATGATCTTGTAGTGTAGGTCTCAAGACAAGTGTCCTGCTGAGTTTGTGGTTTGATGTTTGCAAAGGGACATTTCCTTTCTCCAATATACTGTTTCTCATATTTGGAACATTTTAATAAATTGATAGTGTTTCTACTCATACAACGAAAGTCTGTGTGGTATCTGTATTTCTCGCATCCGTGTTTCTCCATGTCTACTGACCCATGAAGATCCAGGTTAGAACTGATCTCCAGTGTTCTAAGAGAAGGCTTACAGGATTGAGTGGTCAGACTCACAGTCTAAATGGCATCATGTAATCACAGTCTTTTTTTGACACATCATAGTGTCCCATTGGTCAGGCCTACCCTACAAATGGTGAACGAATCATCTAGATTGAACTCGTACAAAAAAAAAACAAAAACAAAAAATCACCAAAATAGGAAATAAACTTTCATTACTGCAACAATATATTCTAAAACTTAAACAAACGCTCTGTAATGCAACATTAATTGTTTGAAATAGAACACAAAACTCGCCTATCAGCTACAGGAGCGTCTGAGAACTGTCACTAAGTGTGCAGAACAACAGTTACAGCATCCACAAATGGCAGTCATAGCATCCAAAAAACCAGCATAAATATCATCAAAGATGGCAGCGAGGGGAGATGAACAGGCTTGGGTCAATAATGTTTTTCATCACTACAAGTCTGATCTGGAAAATGTGATACTGGAATTTAGAGCTTTACCCCCTATTGTAGTAACCTTTAAATCTATGTTCATGCTTCTCAGTGTCAGGCTTGTGATTCTTCAGAATGTGGTCAGTCATTCTTCCGAACAGGTTTTGTACTTAGTTGTCAACAATGTGTCAAGCTGCTGTTTCTCTTCAGTTTTGTAAATAAAGCTCTAAACTAGTTACTGATTACTCTTTAGCTGTAACCTCTCACATTGCTATGCTCAAAGCTTTTAGATGGATTAAACAAATGGGTACATAAGGTGAAATAAATTTCTGGTCTTTTGAACCCAAACATGTTTGGTGTTTGTGTGGGTTATTTACATGTGCAGTTATGTTAGGGTACAAAACCAGTGGTCAAATAGTCATGGTTTTTGGCATTGTCTTTTGCTGAAATGAGTAAAAATCTAAAACAGATCGTTCCCAATACTTGATATTAAAATCACTGGCACAAACTGTACGTAGATATTATTTGCCTTTCTGTTGTGTGGTTTCATTACATCGTATACTGCAGCTTATCATCTCTTATGCAACATCAGATGATGACACTAAGAAAAAGAAAAAGGGAGCCAAAAAGGACAAGAAACCTGAGAAGGATGATAGTGACAATGACAATGGCAATGATAGTGAAGATGATGATTCTGATGCTGTGCCAAATAAAAGGAAGAGAATACGTAGCAAACTTTTAGATGCTAAGTTGTCAGACAGTGAGTCTGGTTCTAAAGACAGAATGTCTAAGAAAAATTTGAAATCAGAGGATAGTGATTCTGAGGAGGTTGTCAAGAAAAAATCAAAGAAGAAGAAATCATCAGATGAAGATTTTGACAGTGATTCAAGTTTAGGCAAGAAGAAGCAAAGAGGAAGGAGAAAAAAGAAACAGAAGAAGAGGGGGTATGTTGCTTCAGTCTTATCACATAGAACTTCCTTCTAAGGGAGAGGTATCACATTCACTTGTCAGACCCAATGACCTGGGTTTGATTCCCCACGTAAGTGCTTAGTGTGAAGCCCATTTCTGGTGCCTAAATAATGTTTACTGTGTTCATTGAATGTCATGGTGCCCCATCTAATCAGGTTGATGTTCGAATCAATCAAACCTTGCAAATACAAAAAACACTGCAGGGTCCCTTTTTATCAGTCTGAGAGATACTGGACACTCAACCATAACCCTGTGGCAGGGTGCACAAAGTGGTTTTAGTGGTAATATTATTTGTGAAACTCATAGTGATGATATCGCTTTTATGCCCACATTAGATGCTCATGAACGTTGTGTTTGTTAGGAAGGCGGATGTATAGTGCATGTTATACACAAATGCTATCTTCTGGTTTCAGGAAGAAGAGGAAATTAACAAGTGACTCCGAACCCGGTAATTCATCATCTTCTGATTCCGCAAGTGACTCGGACAGTGAGATTAGTCTGGATACAGAGGAGGAGGAGAGGAGGGAGAAGCTGAAGGCAGAACGCAAAGCTAAGCGGAAAGCAAAGGGGAATAAGCGGCGTAGAATCAAGGAGCAGAAGGACTCCTCTGATGAAAAGGGGAAAGCAGAGACAGATTCAGATGTTGTAAGTGTTTGTTGTATTTTGGTTGTTTTCTTTTACAGATTCAGATGTTGTAAGTGTTTATTTTATTTCGGTAGTTTTCTTTTACAGATTCAGATGTTGCAAGTGTTTGATTTATTTCGGTAGTTTTCTCATGTGAGATCAACCCAACGGCTAAATGAATTTGGAAGACAATTCTTTTCTCTTTATTTTTGATTTAAATTGACTGGAGTATAATTAATTTTCCTTTTTTACCATAAATTGACTTGTTCTGAAAACTCACTTTAGGTCCTGGGGTGCTGGGATAGCCTAGTGGTTGAGGCATTTGCTCATTACCAGGCTTCTATTCCCCACGTGGGTACAATGTGTGAAGCCCATTTCTGGTGTCCCTCATAGGGATAGTGGTGGAATATTGCTAAAGGTGGCATAAGACTAAACTCACTCCCTCACTGACTCTTTAGGTCCTTGTAAAAGTTCTGAAAGATGGTGATGATTGTTTATTTTGGCTGATAACTGTGGTTTGTATGCAATGTAAAAAATGATGCTTGCAATGTGCTGTAGGATGGAAGTGACGAAGATGACGATGGTAAATCCCCAGACAAGTCTGGCAGGAAGAATATTCGAAAGATAAAGTCTGATAAGAAACTCACTGATGATACAAAACGGGCCCGCAAAGCTGAGGAAGCCAGAAGGAAGAGGGTTTCTGAACGCCAAAAAGAGGTTTGTATTCTTTGGTCTCAGTTAACATGTATAGTTCTTTTTCAGAAGAAGTCCTCCTTGGGGTACATATAAGCATTTTTATGTCCATTAAAAATCCCTACGACAGTTGTAACTATTTTGATAATAAAATATTTACAAAACAAAAAACTCGTTTTTGTCTTGTGGGACCACCTTTACAGGGCCCCCCAGGCCCCCTACAGCCAAGAGCAGGTAACTCTGGCCGTCTACCTCGCACCTCACTTTTCATGCTGTCGTTCCACTAGAAAGACGTGTGTGGTCCATTTAGATAGTTTTTGTGCTATCTGCCTACGGAATTATGAGTGAGAAAGAGTCAGCTACTGTATGTATGGTTCCTTTTCTTTCGCACGGGTGTTAGTTGGAATTTTTTGGCTGAAATTTTCATTCATATATTGTTGTAACTTTGCCGGTCGGGTCCTATCTTCCTGTCATGTGGCAGGCAAGATGGCGGTCTTTATGGCTTCTTTTTAGTGCGGGAAGTGTTTCGCTTGCGTCTCACTTATTCCTACGTGTTTCTTATTAGTATGTTTTACATGCTAAGATGTCTTAACCCATTTGTTCTTGTTTCAGTCAAAATGGGGATGTTGGTTTTTAAGACTTTTCGTCTTTTTCATTGCATTACGCACTTGTGTGTGCACACTTGTTATTGCATTTATCCGCTTATACTTTCTTGTTTAGCTGGGTTAATGTATTTTGGCAATTTATTATCGCCCATGCGTTTATATTTTGCATATTGTGTGTTCAATTGCGTATGTTTTCTGGACATCAGTTACCATTAGTTGGTTCTGATTGTTACAGTTTCGGGGTGCACCCAAGTCTTGGGTCTAGGCTCAGGCACGGGTGCTGTCCCTGTGGGAATCTCAGATCCAAGCTACGGCTCTGGTGTCGTTTTCCCAGCTGGCTCTAGGGGTTTTGCACCGAGCACCAGCTCGGGTGCAATTCCGCTTGCCGGCGCCGGTCCATCGGGTCTCGTACCGTTGGTCACCGGCAACCTAACTGGTGGTTCTCAAGCACCGGCTTTGCCGCCTGCCTCGGTTCCGCTCAGTGCATCGGGTGTCCCTGCTTCGGCAGCCGACCCCACGGGGTCTCGACACCCTGGTTCTTCAATGAGCCAGGGGTAGGCCAACTCGGACATTTCGGCTCTTCTGGGTCTGTTGTCCTTGTTGACGGGTCCCTTGTGCGTCGGGGTTACCGGCAACCAAACTGGCGGTTCTCGAGCACCGGCTTTGCCGCCTGCCTCGGTTCCGCTCAGTGCATCGGGTGTTCCTGCTTCGGCAGTCGACACCACAGGGTCTCGGCACCATGGTATTTCAGTGAACCAGAGGTAGGCCGACTCCGACAACTCGGCTCTTCTGGGTCTGTTGTCCTTGTTGACGGGTCCCTTGTGCGTCGGGGTTACCGGCAACCAAACTGGCGGTTCGAGCACCGACTTTGCCGCCTGCATCGGTTCCGCTCAGTGCATCGGGGTCCCTACTTCGGCGGTCGATCTCACGAGGTCTCGACGCCTTCTTTTTTCGGCGAACCGACGGAGGCCGATTCGGAGCTTTTCGCTCCGTTCGTCCCCGGGGCAGGTACGCGAATGGATCGCGGTAGCACTGACCCGATTCCAAGGAGTTTCGTCTTCCTGGGAAGTGTTGACTCCGTGCAGGGTAGCCGAGATCAAGGGGCTGTGCCGCAGGTGGTCGTCCCTGCGGATGCCCCCGATCCCGCGGAGTTTTGTCTTCTTGGGGAAGCGTTTGCTCCGTGTAGGGTGGCTGAGGCTCAATTGCCTATTTTACCTTCACTCCTCAGTGAGGTAATTAATCCGCTCCTGTAGGGTAGCCGTTCGCGGTTCGATCTCCCGGAGCTTGACCGGCTACTTGATGGGGGACGATGCGCTATTTGACCCTCCCGTTGTCGACGAGTGCGTGTACGCCTCGATCGCGCTTGGGGGGTCGTCTGGCCACTGCCAGGCGTCGGCTTGTCAGGGTCGCCGCTTGCCGCTTTGTACCTCATCGAACCAGGTGTTGCGCTCGGTTTCCGCTCCTTTGAGGAGCAATATCGGAACGCCGTGCAGCAACTTAAGGTTGCGGTGCACTCAGCCTACCTCTCTGTCTTGCAGAGGCAGGTGGTGTCGCAGGAGGACGGGGACGAGGATTTTTCCTCGTCCACGTTAGAGCGGCAACTTACGGAGGTGCATTCACATTTGACGCGCGACTCAATGCGTTAACGAGTCAGATGATATATGCTGTGATTGGCCTTCGTAGGTTATGGCTGTCGCCAGGAAGCACCAGCTACACAGCAGGCACTGCTGTCTCTGCCTTTCCGACTGGGCTTGACCCTGTTCCCGGGGGCTTTGACGGGAGTTAGTGAGGCTGCGGAGGCCGTTAGTCAATTCAAGGACTCTTAAGTCTTTTCTTAAACAACCCTCCACCTCTCGCTCGCGGCCTTCGGTCCTCAGCTCAAGCTATCCTGCGACTCAGTCTAAGGATGCGCCGAAGTGGACTGCTCCACTACAGGCACGGAAGAGCAAGGGCAGGGGTAAAGGGAGTACCTCCGGAGCCCTCAGTTGTCCCGTTGCAAGCGGCAATCTCTGCCGTCGGCCGGGACACTTTGCCTTCTACCCGAAATTCCTGTGGGTGGTCGCCTCCCGTTATTACTCAGGGATGGCCACACGGCACAGTGGAAGCGAGAGCTTACTCCTTTTGCCGGGATTCGCTGCACTCTGGTGCCGAAGTCGCCGGAAAAGGTGGCAATCCTCCGTGCCGAAATTCAGTCTTTACTGGACAAGGCAACTATAGAGATGGTTCCATCAGGACAGGAGACTATGGGGTTTTACTCCACTTATTTCCTGGTAACCAAAAAGAACGGAGGGTTCAGACCCATTCTAAATCTCAAGGGTTTGAACAACTTGATAGAGGTGCCGTCTTTCAAGATGGAGACACTGAGGTTAGTGATCTCGTCTGTAGAGGCAGGGGATTGGCTTACGTCAATCGACCTCAAAGATGCATACCTCCATGTACCGATGCATCCCGAGTTCAGGAAATACCTTTGGTTTTCCTTCGACGGGGTTTGTTATCAGTTTCGTGTGCTCCCCTTCGGCATCTCCACGGCGCCAAGGGTGTTCACCAAACTCATGCTAGTACCAGTTCAGGTCGCCAGGGCGCAGGGTAACTTTTGTTTCCCGTACCTGGACGACTGGATCCTCAGAGCGCTCTCCCAACACCTAAGTCGAGAATCCACACAGTAGGTGATGGATATTCTCACCAGGTTAGGTTGGGTTATCTATCTTAAAATTCAACTGGTGCCGAGGCAGGATCTGGTTTTCTTAGGGGCGAGGTTCGAGACAACCCGAGGGGTGGTTTCTCTGTCCCAAGAGCGCATTTTCAAGGTACAGGGCATAGTGTTAAGGTTCCTTCAGTCCCATATTGCCTCAGCATGGACGTGGCTTGAGTTGCTAGGCAACATGGCGGCGACGGTGGACATAGTCTGGCGTGCACGTCGGAGAATGCGTTCCATTCAGCAGGCGTTAGCACAACAGTGGTCCCACTCGGAGAGCTACGAGAAGAATCTGGCTATTCCCCAGTGGTTGATACGTCACTTGCGGTGGTGGACAGATACCGGGAATCTATTCAAAGGTTTACCTCTGATGACCCCGGTACCGTCGCTCACAGTTCAGACGGATGCCTCCCTCACAGGGTTGGGGGGGATGCGTCCTGGGCGACCTCGCGATGTCGGGACTATTGTCCGACCAAGAGGCGACCTTGCACATCAATGTGTTAGAGTTGAGAGCTGTGACGTTGGTGTTCGAACGCTTCGTGGATCAGGTTCGAAGCCGAGTGGTTTGTCTAGAGATGGACAACCAGACGGCGATGTCCTACATTCTGAAGTAGGGCGGCACTGTGTCTCTGTCGGTCCTTCAGGAGGCGTGGCAGTTTTCTACTATGGTGCGATCAGTTCAGCATACGGGTTATGCCTGTGTATCTCCCAGGGGTCGACAACGTGCGTGCAGATGCGCTCTCACGACGTGTTCTGGCTCCCCACGAGTGGTTGCTCGATCGGGAGATATTCGGGATTATCTCCCAGTTGTCTGGGTCGTTCTAGGTGGATCTGTTTGCCTCTGGAGTGACGAACTAGATTCCGGGGTTTTTGTTCGCGGATTCATGATCCGAGAGCGATTGCCGCCGACGCCTTCCAGCGGGACTGGACGGACAGGGTGGTGTCGGCGTTTACGCCAATTCCCCTGATTTCCAAAGTTCTGTCTCAGCTTGCCACCCAACCAGCGCGGCTACTAGTGCTTCTCGCACCTCTGTGGCCGTCTCAACGCTGGTTTCCGGTAATACTCAGGTCGCTAGTGTAGCCGCCGGTACTATTACCGCGGCGACCGAACCTACTATCCCAGGACGGCCAGCCTCACCCCAATTCCCAGGATTCAGTGGGTGGCCTGGCCACTGTCCGGAATCGTCTCCAAAAGAGCGGAATTCCTGCATCAGTTGCAGACACAATTCTGGCTTCGTGGACAGATTCCACGAATGTACAGTGTGAGGATAGATGAGCCTGTTATGCGCGCTGGTGTGGAAATAGAGGGATTCTCGATCCCTTTTCTTCGACTGTAGTTGAAGTATTGGAGTTCTTACCGTCTCGTTTAGAATCTGGCTTAGCCGCTTCTACGATTCGAGGCTACTCCCTGGCTATTTCGGCCTTCCACATACCCGTTGAGGGTGCCTTGTTGGGACAATACCCCCGGGTACAGCGTTTTCTTGCAGGCGTGGACAGACTGCGTCCGGTCGTGAAATTTGTCCCATGTATTGGAATGGTTACCCACTCCTCTCGTTTATGACTTGGCCAACCCGTCGTTACAACTGTTAAGTTGGAAAACGACTTTTTAGTGGCGGTTACGTCTGGTAGACGTGTTAGCAACTTACACGTCATGTTTTCAGACCCGGATCTTACTATGTTCCATAAGGATCGGGTTAGCATTCGCTTACCGGATTCATACCGCCCAAAAAAATTCGATCATTCGCTTCGAATGACCGTGCCTATCGATCTAACTGGGTGCATGCTGCCTGCGTCGTCTGATAATACATACCGTAAGGTTCGTGTATTAGACGTTATGAAACCTCTTAAAGTTATTTTAAGAGAATAGCCTTGCTCCGTACGGAGAAACAGCTATTTTGCTGTTGTGGTGGCGGAATGGCTGGCTATCCGACTGATACACAGACGGCATCCCGATGGATTGTATCGGCAGGCTGCAAGGTCTATATACATAAAGGCTTATCTCCCCAAAAAGGGGTTGTCAGCTCACTCAGTGAGAGCAGTGGCCACGTCAGAACCGTCATTACCAACTGAACAGACACTCACGAGAGTGTGCTCGGTTCGGTCAGTCAGTTCCCTGCAGTAGACAGATTAGTTCTGCTCAAGCTGATTAAGCTTTGTTTGATAACTATATCTGTTTGCACTCGGTGTTGGGTAACTATCCATTCCCATTTTATCGACGGTGATATTTGGTGATGGTTTCTTAGTCCCGCCCTCTTTGGCTGGGTGCCTTACTTTCGTTTCCATTTCCCTGCTTAGCTTGCTAGTGCGGTATGGACAAGGTTCAGTTTGGCGAGTGTCCCGTACGTCCAGGTCTCCAAACTTTGATTTGGGTAGGCGGGGTTTCTCATTTGGGATTTCCCAAATTCTAGCCAATGGGCATGTAAGCTTTGACAAGCGGGTCCTCAGCTTTGTCACGCCCCCGCCTTGATTGACATCAGCGGTCAGGTGACCAGGTCGGTGCCTTTTCTATTTCCGTGTGATTGTAGATTTGCACTTCGATCGAATGGACTGTTGCTGTCAGACAGAATACCACTCCCAATTGCTTCTCTTCGGGAGTCTGTTTAATGCTTATATGTACCCCAAGGAGGACTTCTTCTGAAAAAGAATTATACAAACCTGTAGAGGTTATGAATTCTTTGAAGAATGTCCTCCTTGGGGTACGGCCACCCGCCTCCCCTCATTCTGTCTCATACGTTCAGCATGAAAAGTGAGGTGCGAGGTAGACGGCCAGAGTTACCTGCTCTTGGCTGTAGGGGGCCTGGGGGGCCCTGTAAAGGTGGTCCCACAAGACAAAAACGAGTTTTTTGTTTTGTAAATATTTTATTATCAAAATAGTTACAACTGTCGTAGGGATTTTTAATGGACATAAAAATGCTTATATGTACCCCAAGGAGGACATTCTTCAAAGAATTCATAACCTCTACAGGTTTGTATAAATTTATGTTACCAAAATTCCAGGCAAGGAGAGGTTCAATGTATGCCATGTAGTAGTTGTTCAGACTTAGTCACCAAAGTGGGTGTCCGTGGTGCTCAAGCTTTGTCACATGTTTGACCAAGATTCGAAGTGTTAAGTTGTCCTGTTACCTGTGATGAACCAAAACATAATCCCAGTGATCTCTGTCCAGCTCAGAGGGGTGGTTGGGTAGCCTAATGGATAAAGCGTTCATTTGTCATGATGAAGAGCCGAGTTTGATTCCCCACATGCTTGCAATGTGTGAGGCTCATTTCTGGCGTCCTCTGTCATGATGTTGCTGGAATATTGCTAAAAGTGGAGTAAAACTGAACTCACTTGTCACTGTATCTCACCCACTCACTTGCTTAACCAGTTGCAACCCTCATCACCCTATGCTTGACCATTTCCCCCTTTTACACATGCCCAGGACTGGCGCATGAATGTCTTGTCTACTGTGAAGGAATTCATACTGCATGTTTCTGTTGCCCAAATTGCTCCTAGGTTTGTGCATAAGTGTCACATGCAGCTTGTTGTGATGCCTAATGCTGAGTTGTTCTGGCAGCTCATCATGGATGTATTCTGTCCAAGAGAGAGATCTCGATTGTTGTTATGTTGGTCCAGCAGCCAGACATTGCATTATGTATAATACAGCACATGTTGACATACAAAAATTCAAACACATTAGATACTGATAATGTTTACTGTCTCTCATATGTATTTGTTTTCAAAATACTTTTGTGTGAAGCGCAATCCACTACTGTAGTAAGAAACTTGCTGCACTCTGCACATTTTGAGTTTGCACACATTGAATAACAAAACATGAAAGCAACTTCGTTTAACCATTCATCAATGAATGCACGTTTTGGATAAAAAACACTTAATTTACTCTTTAAGGTAAGTACTTTATCAATTCGATAAATTTAGCTGCTTAGTCATATTAGTATCACTGTTACCATGGTAACACATATATACATAACGGGTGATACAATAAGAAAATACAGTCATTTAGCTTTGACCCATGTTAACTTGTGTGTTGGCCCACTTTCTCAAAGAGGGTGGGCCAAATGGCCTACTTTGACAGAAAGCTGGATGCAACCCTGAAGGAATCAAGTCTGGGTCTTTGGTGTGAGAGCAAATGCTTCAACCACCACTACCCCACCACCCGTGGTATTTAGGAAATGCCAATAAACATGGTGCTGTATTTTCCACATTGTAATGTGTTAGTTGTTTGTTTTCCAGTTCAACCATGTTGTACAAATAACAGATGAGCAGACCAAGTGCCCCATCACTACACAGTTGATTCTGGAGATGGACAAGGATAAGAAGGATCCTCTTATAGAAGTGAACAAGAAGCTGGTTCGCAAACTCAAACCCCACCAGGTGGAAGGTGAGTATAGGAATCTCACCATCTCGTTCTGTTTGGGAACAAAACCCTTGGCTGTTCATCACACTGAATCAGTGTATGCAAATATAAATGTGTCAACTGTCAACAGAATTTGCTTTCAGTTGCCAGTTAAAATAAAGACTGTAGTTCCATTTTGATCCACATATTAATTGGATGGTAGGTCTGTGTACCAAATGATAGAGGACATTTTTCATTGGTCAAGTAACTGTGATATGTAATGCCCACAAACCAGTGATATGAGCAATATTCAATGCATTCATGCAAACATTTCCGAACTTGACTGCCCACCCATTTAGTTACCTTAAGCCAGTGGCCTGTGAGATATTTGAACTCATCATGTGGAATCCAACAACTGTCACTTGAACTGTTATTCTGTCTTCAGCTGCTCAGTTTATGTGGGACTGCTTGTGTGAAACAACGGAACGCATCAAGAAAAAGGAAGGATCTGGCTGCATCCTGGCTCATTGTATGGGTCTTGGCAAAACGTTATCGGTGAGCCTTTACCTTACACTGCTTTACTCTGTAGATCAGTAATCCGAAAAGACTACCATTGCCAGATTTGTTTTTAAGTACTTTTGTTGGGTATGGATGCGTTAATATTAGGTGTTTCCCAAAAAAAAAACCCTCTGTTGTGACCAATTAGCAATGTCTCTGTGAAATGAGGGGATCGTTAACTGGTCTTAGAGAACATGCAGTACACAAATATGTGAACTGACTTTCTTGTTCCAGGTGATTACATTTGTACACACAATGCTGTCCAATGAAAAGAAAACGACCATGAGAACGTGCCTGATAGTGTGTCCTTTGAACACTGTCATCAACTGGCGCAATGAGTGGACCATGTGGTTTGATGAGGAGGACCAATTAGATGTAAGTATAACACTGGAGTCTCCTGAATATCACCATTTTTATGGTTTTCTCCTTTAAGATATTTTTTTGAGGTTGCATCAAGAAGTTATGTTTTGTCATCTTATCACCATCAAGTTCTTGCTTGAGAAAGGTTGATGGAGTAGTCTTTCAAAGCATTCACTCCTGATGCTGAAGAACCATGTTTGATTCATCACATTGGAGCAGTGTGTGAAGCCTATTTCTGTTACCTCCCACCTTGATACTGCTGGAACCAAGTGGCATAAAATCATACTTACTCAATCTTGCTGCAAGAATGAAGCATTCATATATACATTTCTTTAAGTTGTAACTGAAATTGAGCAAATTCATCTGTCAAAAACATAAAGACCATCAGGGTTGGTCTGCTGAGGAGTAATTAGATGTAGAAGGACAGAAATACCATATGAAAGTGAAAGATATCATTATAATATGACTGACACCAGGATTCCTTGAAAATTATTGAAGCCCATTAGTAACGTCATTCGTCCATATCTTGAAGAAAACATTAAGTGTCTTTTGTTGGAGTTGAGTGTGAATTGTCTGTTGTTAGTATACTGGTTGTAAATATAAAAGTGACCCTAGTATATTCAACCAGTCTAGTGTGTTAAAAAGTAATTGCATCAAGTCATTTACATAATTCTCACACCTGTGTTCATACGATGTTGACACGGTCTGAAGATGCTTTGATTTTTCTAAAACACACCCTAGTAGTGACTGGCATTTCCACTGATGACCATGTGACTATTTCCCTAGGTATATGAGATATCAAGCGTGAAACAGAACTGGCCTCGTGCTGACTACCTGAAAGATTGGCATGAAGGAGGAGGTATCATGATAATAGGCTATGAAATGTATCGAAACCTTACACAGAGTGCTCGCATCAAGAATAAGAAGTTGAAAGCCATCTTCCAGAAAACCCTTGTTGATCCAGGTTAGTGTCCATTAGCTGCAATACCAGAACACAAGTGGAAGTGAAAGTAATTTTTCTGGGCAGTGCTTCTGTGTGTGATGTAAACCTCTTTATTTTGGAGTATGATTCATTCCTAAATGTTGGAAAAAGAACAAAAATACTGTTTTTAGGCTGTTACTCTGTAGCCCTCAAATTTACACAACCTCAAAGAGGACAACCTCAATAATTCACTTCGGCCTGACTGGGCATTCAGGGTGTTGGTATTGATGGGATGTTTTTGTCAGTATTTTTACAAAGACTTAAAGATACGTATATTCAAACTGTTTGTACTTCCACTCATCTCAGTCACTATAGCTCAATTAAATCAATATTTCAGTTCGAAATGTACATACATAATCTTTACTACAAATCGCTGGTAAGGGCATTGTGTAAATTTAGACTCTTTTAATAAGGGCATTGCACTCTTTTAATATTACTTTGTTTCATCAGAAAATGCAGTGAACTGAGCCATGTTGTTTGTACTGATTGTAGTACTGGTGATATTGAAGATGAGTTACACATATTGAAGTGTGGTAAATATGCCCACTTAAGGCTGACATGCCTTCCAGAATGAACAACTATTATTTGTTGTAAACAATCAATGGCAAATATTTTAAGCTCACAAAATATGTGTAGCATCCGTTCCCTTGCTTTGTACTTAAAACATGTTTTGTTTAAATTTCACAAATGCTGTTCAAAATGTTAGAAACACATGATTATTTATAATGATAAGTCACCTCAATTGTACTGTAGGCTATGTGCTGGTACTACTGAATAAACTGTCTGTCTGTCTGTATTTCTGGAAAAGCATGTTTAATCTGAAATGTTTTGCATTGTTTTGATAAACAGATTTTTGTAGCTAGAAGATGTTTTGTAGGTTTTGTTCAGTTGTTTCAAAGCATTGCTTCATTTTCTCTATCTTTACTTGTACACAGGTCCTGATCTGGTTGTCTGTGATGAGGGTCATATTTTGAAGAATGATTCATCGGCAATATCACAGGCTCTGAACAAAGTCCGTACCAGACGTCGTGTTGTTCTCACAGGCACGCCTTTGCAGAATAATCTGCTGGAATGTATGTAAAGAGACATTTTTTAGAGTATTTTGATTGCTCCGTTTCTATAATTGTTCTTGAAGCCCAAAATCACTTTTTGGCTACTCTCTGAGTCTCAGCCATTAGGTTACAAGTTCAGGATCTTTTGTTCAGTGTTGCATTGGTTGTAGTTATCTATTTGGTTTCATTCAATATCGCCTGTGAATTCCAGGTCCCGTATCACCTGCACCAACAAAAGCTTGTTCTATGTTCTATTTCTAGATGTATTTGTGGGATGATTGTTTTCGATTTCCCAACTGTTATTCATTGATGTTCCAAAAACTTCACAGGTGTTTTGCCAAAGTGTGTTTCAACACTGCACCCGTCGCCCATCACTAAATACACTTCAGTGGTGGATGAGCAATGTTCTGGCAATCAGACATGTGATCAGACAATATTTTAGGTGTTCAATGTTAAGTCCAATGATGTTGCATTTAAAAGATCATATCAACAAATGTTAATAAATTATTTCATAAAAGATGTATTTTAAAGCAATTTTATAAGGTACTATTTGCCATTGCTTAGTTATGTTATTAATGCTTGAGGTTAAGTTTAATACGCGCATGAATACGAATCAGATGTGTGAGGTCACAAGTCTTGTGGCAGGGTGGTTTTCATTTCATGATTTTTCTTAAAGCTTTAAATTACATTATGAGTAATAAATAGAATAACCATGTCAGTATGAGTGATTACGGGAAATATGCCTTTGTTAAAATGATGTTCAGTTCCTCACCAAGGCTCAGCACGGTGAACATTATTTCATGTATTCAATAATCACTCATACCTCGTTGGTTATTCTCTAAGTATTCCTGTGGGATACGTTATTCTTCAAAACATGCCTTCTTGGATTCCAAGGCTGAAAAAATCTCCATTATCCAATATTTCGTGTCCGTCCAGTAACAGTCATGTAGTAGTTTAACAACTTTGATGGTTTTGTAATCTTATTCCCTGAAGGCATCAATTGTTACTGGTGCCAGTAACTGCCATCACATTGCTGAAGTAGTGCTGGTTTGGGCATAAACATGTGAAGATCCAGGTTAGAATAGGTCTTCCGCAGCCCACTCATTAGTGGTGACTAAAGGGGATCGAGCGATAAGACTCGCTGATTAGGTTGGCACGTCATTGTATCACACGTCATTGCTCATGCTGTTGATCACTGGATTGTCTGGTCCAGGCTTGATTATATACATACAACTGCCACATAGTTGGAATATTGGTGTGTGCAGTGTTAAACAACAAATAAAAATTGTTTTGGCTTAAAACAATATCATTATAATATATCATTAAATATGTGCCCCTGAAAACAAATTGATGCCTGACCATTGTTGATATTTATGCGATGAAAGATAATCAATAGAAATATGATAGAATCAGGTCTTTATTAACATTTTTGTAGCTCTCAACAATGCCTAAAAAGATCTGTGAGATATATGGACTGGTGACTTAACTCTCCTTTGCTTTATTTCTGGATAGATCACTGCATGGCCAGCTTTGTGAAACCCAACCTGATGGGTACAAGAAAAGAGTTTCTTAACAGATTCGTCAACCCAATCACAAATGGCCAGCATTCAGACTCCACAGCCTTTGACGTGAAAGTGATGGGACGTCGTGCTCATGTCTTGCATGAGATGCTTGCAGGATGTGTTCAGGTAATGAAAGTTCCTCTTCAGTTCCCAACATGTGGTTCTGAGAGATCAGGGATCGAAGTTGTTAGTGACATCGTTCCAATGACACAGGCAAGATTGAAATGGCATGGTTAAAGTCTTACCTGCATGCCCATATTGCGCTCTTTAAATATTTTCCATATTCACCTTTATTATCTTTCACTTTTAAAGCAACATTATGTCAGATAACTAATGATAAAGATGATCATCAGTGTTTTTTCAAAGTTTTAGGTCAGTAAAATAAACAAAAATACATACCTAGCATTGCTGTATAAGTGACGATTTATTAGTGAATGTTACAATACAATTACAATGTTTTGAAGTACAGTTTCATAGACCATTTATTTATGGCACACTTTTATTCCATTGTTTTTTAACTTGATTTGCTGGCTCCACATTCTCCCTCTAGCCAAGCCAGGGAACAGTGGATAGTAATAAGAATGTATACTGTTGAGGAATATTGTTGAGGATGTTGCTTTAAGTAAATACCATGTCAAGACATAGCCGTAACATACATGTAATGTTATGCTAATGTTAGGAATCAACTTGTTTCTGTTTAGTCTACAATAACTTATGCTTGTCATAAGATGTGACTAATGGACTCAGGGTGAGGCTCGCTTCCTTGGTTCACATGTTATAATATCTCAGTCGTGTGTGTAGATCAATGCTCTTGCTGTTACTTGTTTGGTCCAGGCTCGTTTATTTAGACTACTGTCATATAGCTGGGTGCAGCCATAAACAACAAACAAGCCAAAGTAAACTGTACCTTCTTAGTTAGTGAAGCAAGGTCAGGGCCCACTTGCACAAAGCGATCTTAGCACTACAATGATTGTAACTCCCATTCTCCAGTATAGGCTTAAGATAGTTGTAGCACTAAGATTGCTTTGTGCAAGTGGGCCCAGGACTTTAAGTGTGTCACATTTAATTTTCCTGTGTACTTAAGGAAAACTTGGAGTGCATCAATGTGATGCATGACATACACTGAAGGGAAACGATTAAGGGTACACCACTTTGTGGAAGTGTTCCTCTATATGTTCTCAGATTTCCACCCTCAGTGCTATTAGAAGCTGGTGATGAGAACGTGGAAATATTGAAGAACCACTTGAACTTTTCTGTTTCTTTATTTGTTTCTTTCAGTATATTTCATTCAACATGGCGTTCTCAGAAATGTTTTTCACTCAAGATTTCAGCACGTCTGTATCAGTGTGATCCTTTGTACATGATAATGTCATGTTATTGTTTACTGTTCTTGTACTTGCAGTCTTCAATGTACTATTATACACCTTTCACTCATATCTTTGATCACAGACATGTTTTCCAAACTTTCCCCACTTTTATTGACATTTGTATTACAGAGACGAGACTATTCTGCCCTTACCAAGTTCCTGCCACCCAAGTTTGAGTATGTGATATCAGTGCGTCTGTCCCCAGTCCAGATAGATTTGTATGAGAAGTACCTTGATCTGGCGGGCATAGGTCCAGATGGGGGACCTCCCACTGTCAATAGAGGTGCACGACTCTTCTCCGACTACCAGAACCTCATGAAGATTTGGACTCATCCCTGGGTGTTGAAGTTGGCTGAGATCCGAGCAGACAATAAGGTTGGTACCTTTACTGGATGTAGAAAGTGGGTTAACCTTGTGTTTAAGACATTTACTTGCCAAGCAAAAAGTACCAGGGTTATAACATGTGCAAATAGTGCTCCAAAACGCATGAAATAATGTTTGCTCAATTAACATGGCCTTCAGTTTTGCACATGGCAATTCTCACCTGACGTACCTAGTGAAGATACAGGGGTTTGACTTGTTCTATAGAAACAAACAATTGTCATAAGAGGCATGGGAATGGGGGTTACAGCTCATAAGTCACTACGTTGTCTGTCCAGACTTGATTATTTACTGGTCACGGCCATATATCTAGTATATCTAGTATAGTATATGTTGTGAAAAGAAAAGAGGCATCAAAATTCTTGGAAATCAAATGTGAGAATTGTTCACTGCCCATAGAATCTCTTGCCAGGAGCCCCAAAACGTTTTGCCTCAAGTTCTCAGATTTTGACTAGTCCGTGCCTCTCTTTGATGTACAAACAAAGACATTGTAATTATTAACTACTGATGCATATTCTTGCTGATGTCCCGAGTGCGTTTAATATCTAACAAGAACCAAGGGTATGAAAAACTACTCCGTGAAGTTGTGAGCACTTCTGCAATATGATATTTTATTTTGGTGTTACCAGATGAAATATGATGATAGTGAGGACTCGTTCATCGACAACAGCACTGATGAGGAGCTTGCATCTATGACTGACAACAGTGAGGACAGTTTGATGGCTGTCAGTAAGAGTGACTCTGGGGAGAGCGAGAAGGCGGGGCCGAGCAGCAGGTCTTCTCGGCTTTCAAGGCGGGGGAAGTAAGTCTATATACTCAAATCATCACAACCTTTCAATGTGATCTACAAGTACACAAGCAAAAGGACAATTCCTCTCTCTCTCAGGAATTTTCCAGAATTTGTAGGCTATTTAGCTTTTTAGTGTAAATTGTTGAACACATTTAGAAGTAAGAAGTAAAACATTGCAAAGCTCTAAAATATATAGCTGTGATTGATGAAACCTGATGGTTTTACAAAAGAATTAATTATGGAGGGAATGTTCATTTTTTTTCATGATAATTGAGATGTGTAAAATTGACAGCAGTCAATAAATGATAATTTGTTGAAATCTGTCGGAGATGAAATAGCTAGTCATGGCATTTATCAGTGGATGTTTGACAACTTCCAGGCCACCTCCGGAAGATAGTGATAAGGAGGAAGTGGTCAAAGACTGGAAGACAAGGTCAAGAGGTGGAGGTGAGCCCATAATTAGTATAGGACCCATGAAGATCTGGGGTAGAATAGGTCTTCAGCAATCAGTGCGTGCCACGAAAGGCACTTGTGAAGTTGTAAGAGACAACCAATGGAATTGGATGGTCAGGCTTGGTGACTAGGTTGACACACATCATCGGATCTCATTTGCGCAGATCAGTGTTCATACCGTTGATCACTGTCAGGTCCAGACTCGATTATTTAGAGACTGCCGCCATATAGCTGGAATATTGCTCAGTTTGGCATGTAACTGAACTCATTCACTCATTTAATACAGTGTAACACTGCAACTTCCCATAGAGAGTTGTGTCCCTTGAGCCAGAATCTGCAACACAAGGACGTCACAAGTTTCCATGATAGTGTCAGTTCTGTTGATACCCAAGAGGGAAAATTCCAAGACCTGCATTTGTCCAAGCATCAAGTGTCACCTATCTGTATAGGTCAAAGCTACTTGCATTTTTGAAAATTAATGGAATATGTAAGTGCATGCTGTTATTATGATCTCTTCTAAAACTTTGGACAGCGGTAGTCTAGTGGTTAATGCATTCACTTGTCACACTGAAGACCAGGGTTAGATTCCCACATGGGTACAATCTGTAAAGTCTATTTCTGGTGTTCACCCGCAGCAGTCTAAATCACTAGCTTTGAAAATGATCTCTATTCAGTAGTACATGAAGATTATGATGTTTTGAAATTAACAACGTTAACACGTGTCTTGCATAAGAGCATGTGTTGCAACGACAAAATTCTATTAATGCTTGCCTAACTGGTATTGCAGAGGATGGTGATGAAAAGATAGATTTAGATGATGGTCCAAAGCCTGTGAGCAATGAATGGTGGGCTGAATATGTGAAAGAGGAAGACCAAGGCAATCTGGATCTCAGTGGCAAACTCATACTTCTCTTTGAGATCCTACGCATGTGTGAAGAGATAGGAGACAAAGTGTGAGTACTGTCTTACCTTGTGAGTTGTAGTCACGTTTACAAGACAATTTCTGATTGTTCTCTGCAGACTGTGACCTTGATTGTTCTGTATTAAGTATATGTTCAGCTGAGAGGAGACAAATCTTTTTCAGTTGAAATTTTCAATACACAGAATATTATCTGTTCATCCTCTCCCAAGTTCATTTAAATGGCAAGGGACAACTCTTTTATAAGTTAGAAAAACAAGAGTATCAGTATCCTTTTCTCTTTTTGTTTGTTTTTTTTATTTAAATCAATATCCACATACAAGTTACAGCAATAGACCTGGCATTTTAAAGGTAGTGTTGTTTCCATTTATTAGTAACAATAGTGTTAATTTTGTACAATTGTTGCAAATCTGGTGTTTTAAGTTTGCTCTTTAATGTGATGGCATAAAACACTATACCTTGACATGATCTACCTTCAGTTGTTGGTGATCTGTACCCTATTTTTATATTATGTATTGTCCAGATTGTGCTGCTAGTTTTAAAATCATATGCTAGTTTTAAATTCGAACTGTGATACTCAAGTTATTTTACGTACTTTGATGACAGGTTTTATAATGTATGCATATTCCTTATAGTCATGTTTGTTCTCATCAAGATATGGCTGAAATATTGCCGATGTGACATTGCCTTGACATTCATCCTGTAAATGTTATTCAAACTGTTGCAGGCTTGTATTCAGCCAAAGTCTGCTTTCGCTGGACATAATTGAATACTTCCTGGATGTCATCGACAAGAGAGCGGAGGAGGCAGCCACACAGAAGGAGGAAGAGGAGAAATTGAAGAGAGAGAAAGATAAAGAGGAGAAAGAAAAGGGAGAGAAAGACCAAAATGGTGATGCTAAAGATAAAGAGGATGATAATGAAGAGGTAAAGATATGATTCTTAATGTTTCAAGCCTAAGTCAATATCAGATAAATATGTAACTGTAGATGTACACAAGTGTTCACATACTGTGTGATGGGACTTTGGGTATCCTTGTGATTATACCACTAGCTTGTCAAACCTAAAACCCATGTTTAGTTCCCCGTATGAATAAAATATTTGCACAACAAGTATTGCAATTTTCTGGCCACAACTTTGTGGTTCTGAAAATCAATATGTAAAAGATACATGTAATTCAGATTAAGGATGACGATCAGCGTCTTAATCTGGAAACTCATGTTCAGAAATGGTTATTTGATTAGGATTCAGAAGTTTGGTTGCCAGTGCAGGATCTTAGACTGGTCATTGCCTCACTACTTCACCAGTCTAAGATCCCTGGATGGTGTGTTCCTATGGATGTCCTACAGTGTTGTTCACTGCTACATAATGGAATGTTGCACATTTTTGTAGGGATTAGGATATGAATACTGGCAGTAATATTCCAGGTTCCAAGTAATCTGTCCGACCATACTTAGTGGAATTGGCAATGGTGACTTAACATGTATCTGACATAATTAACCTTGCTTGTTAGTTGTGTATGTCTATTTTGTCTAATTCAGACTGTTGAATACATTAATCTGCACAATCTGTGCTGTATATGAGTGGAAAGTCTGACTGAGCATCTCTTTGAATTTCAGTTTGTTCAAACAGTGTTTGGGAAGACTTGGACTAAGGGGGCAGACTATTTTCGAATGGATGGTTCTACCAGTCCGCAACTCCGCAGTCAGTGGTCAGAGCATTTCAATGACCCAGACAACTTCAGGTATGTTTTTCAGTCTCATGAATGACAAATATGTTTCTCAATAGCATATTTTCAAGGAAAGTCCAGAACATTCATTGGTAGTTACAAATGAAACACTGGAGACAGGGTAGCCGAGTAACTTAAGTGTTTGCTCATCATGTCCACCGCCTGGGTTCAATACCCAACATCTGTACAATTTGTGAAGCTCATTTCTGGTTTCCCCTACTATGATATTGCTGGAAAATTGCCAGAATCAGTGTAAAACTAAACTCACTCACAAATGAAACATGGTGGTCTTTTCTGTGTCATAGGTTTAGTTGGTTATTAATAGATGTCTGTCAGTTTAGACCAAAGTGTGTGTTTGGTTTTTGATGTCTCTTTAAAAAGTAATGTATGGTTCTGTTTCTTCAGATGTTGTGTGTTCTTTCAGAGCTCGCCTATTTCTGATCTCAACCAAGGCAGGAAGTCTTGGTATTAACTTGGTTGCAGCAAACCGTGTCATCATCTTCGACGCTTCTTGGAACCCCTCACATGACATTCAATCCATCTTCAGGGTGTACAGATTTGGACAGACTAAACCCTGCTATGTCTATAGGTTCTTGGCTCAGGTAGGTGGAGACAGCTACATATATATTGATGTGTTATCATTTGGCTTGTGAACCCTGATTCCCACCAATGCAGTCTGGATAGGATTATAACTCCGTTGCTTACGCTGTTTGTGGTTTTGGGAGAAGACTAAATGGGTTTTGTGGTCTGACTTGGTGTCTTGGTTGATTGCATCATTATCTGATTCTGTGGATGAGTGAATAAATGAAGATGATCACCATCTTCTGTAGGGTATCCTAGTGGATAAAGAATTCACTTGTCATGCCAAAGACTCGTGTTCAATTGACCACATGGCTACAATGTGTGAAGTCCATTTCTGGTGTCCCCTGCTGTGCTGTAGAACCATACTCACTATCTTCTCACCTTGTATAGTTAGTTCACCAAACGACTTACCATAGGTAACTGTTACGTGCAGCCATCAGGTTGTTTTATAGTAATGAATTTGTATTGTGTTTGTCAGGGTACTATGGAAGAAAAGATCTATGAACGACAAGTTACAAAACAGTCTCTCTCCCAGCGAGTAGTGGATGAACATCAGATTGACAGACATTTCACTTCAGCCGATCTCAATGAGCTTTATAATTTCAAACCTGAACGCCTTGATGATCCAAATTGCCCCAAGACAACCCATGCATTGCCAAAGGTAAGTCTGTGAGGAAAGATCACAGGGTAATTTGTAATGTACAAAATGGTTTGGTTCATGTCTTTGGTTAAACGGCACAGATTTATTTATTCTCAGCCATAATAAAGTCTGGTTTAATTATCGTCAAATGAACAATGTTTGAGATAAAGCTTGTTTGGTATCTAGGATATATTACTGGCTGAGCTCCTGAAGCATAACAAACAGATTGTGAGGTTCCATGAGCATGACTCATTGCTTGAGAACCGCGAGGACCAAACACTGACCGAGGAGGAGAAGAAAGCTGCATGGGAAGAGTATGACAATGAGAGGAAAGGCATTTCCAACAGAGGTGAGGAGGGACTACTTATAACTTGCTTAGCTTGTTGGAGATGACCCTTTTTGAAATGTCTTTTCCCTTTGAAATTTTCAAGATGAAGCATAAGAAAGAATAGCACTGGGTGCTCTATACATCTTAGTTTGTGTGGGTATTTCAGGTTATTGTTGATCCCAGTCCTCTATGATCAGAATAAGGATGTAATGATGACTGGTCAGAAGTGGTGACTTCCTGGGAGTCAGACTGTTTTGGCTGAGTGTGTTTCATAGTTTGCTAGCATTTATTGCTGCAGTATAGCTGACAAAGCATTAATCAAGAGGAACTCTACTGTGATAAGTAAAAAAACATGGCTGACTGCTGACACAACTACTTGTTCGCTGATATGCGTAACACTGTACACTGCGTTCAAGGCATTCATGCGCCTCCCAAGATGTTGGGTTGGGTTGTTTTTTTTTAAGAATGTGTGTATGTTATAAACCTGATTCTCCTTCCTTTCATAGTGGCCCAGGCCAGCACAGCGTCTGGTGTAGGAATGTTCAGCCCGGACAATGTCCTGCAGATAGTACAGATGGTCAAGATGAGGGTAGGTCTATGTTTCATGTGAAAGTGAAGTGAAATATTGAATTCAGTGATTGTTGAGTTAATTTCTAGTCACAGAAAGAAAGCAGTTCTGTTCCAAACAAAAGCCAATTAATTTTCATTGAATAGAATAGTGACGTCGATTCCAGGGACTGACCCGAAAAAGACATGCTAGTCTGAACAGGCAACTGTTATGGATAGTATGGCTTAGAATATTGACATATCAACAATTGGTTGTCTGTGGCTCAAATCAAGTGTTAGTTGGTCTGATTGACAGTACAACACTTACAGGACAATACAACACTTACAGGACTACAACTTGGAACCAGACCTGAATGCTTCACTTTTGATAAGAACTTCTGTGAATATTACAATTACACAAGGTTAAGTCATTCAAACTTACACAAGATTAAGTCATTCAAACAGGCCTAGCTTCTATCTCTGGAGTGCTGGAGTAAGCTTTCCACCAATCCTGTCAGTTAGTGATTTTGAAAATGTGGTTCTAAAGGTTGTTTGCAGCTATGAAACATGTTAATCTGTTCTTGTTTCAGTTCCCCAACCTACCGCCGGACCTGTTCCAGGCTCAGGTTCAGGCCATACTTCAACAGCAGATCCTCTACCAACAGTCCATGCAAAACCAGCAGGTCAGTGCCGGCCTTGTCCATACATTGATACGCAATGCCATGTAGAAAGTGGTCAAATGCAACATGTCATATTTGGGATTTCACTTTCTTAGCAAAGTACAAATTGTAGTACTTTTTTGGTTGAGTCCCCCACCCTCAGAGTCAGGCACCTAATCACCAGCACACAAAATCATTTGCCTAGTCCACTCAGCCACCACGACTTCCACAGGCTGACTGATGGGACTCATCCCAAAAAGTACAAGAATTTGTAATGAAATCCCAGATTTGACATGTTGTCCATACATTGTTTGACTAAGCAGGGCATGGGCATTAAATTGATGTCATTCTCACTCTCACTCTCACTCCCACTCACTCTCTCACTCGCATCCCCAGTCACCAGGGCCCTTATTCTCAAAACGTTCTTAGCCCTAAGAATTCTTAACTTTGATCGTAGTCTGTGTGTTAAGAATGGGCTTAAGAAGTTTGTAGGGCTACGAACGTTTAGAGAATAGCTAGCCAGCTCATCTGCTTTATTACAGATTGAACAGCAGCGGATGATGGAGATGCATCGACTACAGCGGATTCAGAATGACATTCGCAGCCAGCAGCGTCAGATCAACGACTTGACCCGCAACAGAATGGTCAGTCCTCGTTTTGGTGGTCCCATGGGACCAAGGATGGGAATGCCGTTTGGCATGCAACATCGTCCCCCAAACCCCCCTGGGGCACTGCGCAGCATTCTCACAACGCCAAGTGGCAGCAGTGGAAAGAAGGATTCCTCCAACACACGCAGTACCACCCCGAATAACCCTCCGGTAGTGATAGACCTGTCCAAATCTTGATAGGAGGGGACTGTAGGGATGTGTGTGTATTGTAGTCATGTAGACATGCCCTTTGTCGGCGCTAGTCTGCTGGCAGAAAGGACTGGGTAGAACTAGAATCAGTGACTGGACTGGCACAACAGCCTGATCTCGGACTGGCTGGTGAAGTGTTGCTGCAGATAAAGAGAGTTCAGCTTGGAAAACCATAACTTATTCAAGGCTTGCAAAAACTTTCACTAGCTTATGTTATTTGTCTGGTGCAGTTTTGATGAGCCAGTGTTTTCAACTTGCTGTGGTTTAAAGTAAACTTGTTGTTATCATGTTGTTACCAAGTCTGCTGCTGTCGTTATTGTACTGTAACAAAGAGAACACTGATGTGGAGAGATGTACTGCTGGGTGAACCACTGGTGTTGTATGAGGCCTAATGGGAAGCAGGACCTGAACCAGACCAGGACAAAGCTCATGTACAAATGGAGATGGAACATTTAATCTTAGTGAGCAAGTGTGTGTGGTGATTGCTTTGTAATGTCATGTTAGTTCTTTGTAAGATGTTTGTCGTCAGATTTGACCAAGAGAAGCTAGGAGAAACAGATGTTTAAATACTTTTCCTTCATGTTTCAATTTTAAAAGCACATCATAAGTCAGCTCTGTGAACCTGGGGGTTTTTTTTATTGTTGTGTTTTTTCTTTTACTTTTTTTTTTTCTTTTTTTTTTTTTCTTTACTTTTTTTTTTCTTTTCTTTTTTCTCAGCTTGTGTATGGACAGAAACAATTAATTCTTCCTCATTCACTGAATGCTGAAAGACATGTCAGTGTGCAGTGTCTCAATTCAGATAGTTCTCTAACAGTAACACGAAGATCTCTGTGTTTCGTATGATAGTGTTTCCAAATTTACCTAAAGATCATCTGTGTGTGATAGTGCACATGCCTATTCCAGTTTCCTTACATGGTGATTGATCAGCATTATGATGGTCCCCAGTAGCAAATGCTGGTCATATGAGACGGTTTAATGGATCAGGTGGTCAGACTCGATGACTTGGTTGACTGCTTGTCATCCACCACAACCTTGTAGATTGTTGCTCATAATATTGATCACTTGTTTGTCTGACTCATCCATGATTACTTTCAAGCTGGCATGAAGAAACCTGCCCTTACATTTACACTGACTGTGATACTACCAAAGTAATGTCCAGAGCAATACTAAATCAAATTGGTGGCAGGCAATTTTCTATATGTGAGTACACAGATAGTTAGTTTAATAAAATTTAGGTCAGTGGGGTAGCCTAGTGGTTAAGGAACAAATTAACTTTTCTTTTTTTTACTGTTAGCCATTATATATGAAATACTTGTGGTTGGTCTCAAGTGGAACACAAGTTCATTCTTTAAAAAAAACTTTTGGGTAATTAATACAGAGAGATGAAAAGTTGCCAAAAAGTCATCTACCTCACTCTCGCTCACCAATGAAACCACAGACAGGTTACTTAACTCTCTTGCCACAGCACTGCAGGGAACTGGATTTTCCGTTAGTTGCATAGAAATATGCAAGAAGCCTCGTCATTTTGCTGGTTTGAAAATAAGTGGGTTATTTGTGAGTGCAAAATGAGCATTGTGGAAGCCTGTAGTGTATACACTGGATGGTTCAACCCTACCTCGCTTCAAAGATAGAAAATGCTGTTTGTGTTTGTTTTCATTGAGTTAGAAAGTCAAAACTACTTACTTGTTGTAGAAAATAATTGATGTCAAAAAGGGTTTTGTATGACACAACATAACTACTACTTCCGGAAGCAAGGTTACGATTGTTGTGACAATAATATTGTAAATAGTATTATATTGACACTCACCTTGCTTCCAAGAGTGAAATTGTTATCTTTTAAGCAGTGTCATGCAAAATTCTACTGTCCATCGATCAAATACTTATTTTACTAACAGTAGAAAGTAGTTAAGATTTTGTAACACAGTGAAAACAAACCAAAACAGCATTTATTCCCAGACTGATGGATGTTCCCAACAGGATGCTGCCATTTTTTGTATATCAAGGCGCAAAGCTTAAAGTCAGTTTAAAAATCAATTAGATTATGGTTTGTTGCATAAAATCAAAATTATTTAGATGATAGTATTTTAGATAATCATGAAGTTACCTTTCATTTTTCACAAGAATTATCACAATTGCAAGTTTAGACAAACCTGTAAACAAAATAATTTACCCCCAGAAATGTACATAATTCTACTGTGCCCACCTAGGCATACCTCTCATTACATCATGGAGGTGTGCCCCTCTGATTGGTAGAAATTCTGATTGCATGAGAGAATTGTGTACTGTTGTTGAAAAGGTTGATTTAAGGTGATAGATTTTGAAATGAGTAGTGTTAATGATGGGGTTTCATTTATGAGGATGCCAGTAAATGATTTATGTATCTGTACCCCCTAGAGTATGTGAGCCTTTGCTTGCCACGCCGAAAACTTTGGTTCTATTTCCTGCGTGGATGCTCCCATTTCTGGTGTTCCCTGCCATAATACTGCAGGAATATTGGCTTCAACCTAAACTCCTTCTCTCACTCAGTTTATACTTATATTTGTCAATTAGCTTGAAATGGATTGTAATTAGGAACCAAGGATGTACCATTGCAGAAAATACGGATCATTCAACATTGGATCTAAGTTAGTTTTTCCAAGTTGTAAAGCTGCAGTGCCAGGGCAGCATGAAAATGTGCATAGGTTTTATTAAATTCATAACCCACATGGGTTTAGTTGGAATAAAGCATATGCCCATACATATTCTTTACAGACAGCAACACTTTCAATTTATGTTCAATATTGAAAAGCAAATTTACATGAACTCTTGGTGCTCTTTGACTGAAGTCTTTCAAACATACAATGGTAATATGTTGAGTGAGTAGGCTGTTGTGGGCAACTTGAACCAAGATTTTAGTGTTTTCAACACAATGTTTTAGCAATTTCATGTCCATATAATTTGTTTTCATTTTTAGCATCTCTCTTAAATTTGTGCGGTTGTGATAAGAAGCAAAATAGAACATATCTTGACACAGATTTCATTCAAATGATCTGCTTTTTAAATAGCATGTTATGAAGGAATAGTATTGTAAGTCAAAGGGCCCTCATTTCTTTGGATTTGGGGTTTTATATTCTAAACTCAAGGGCTCTTATATGGAGGGAGTTTGGTGTTTCGTTCAGTTTTAATTCGAATGTTTTTGTATTCTTTGTACACTACTTCCTCAAGAAGTCTTAAGCCATATTTGACAACATTGATAAACTGGTGTTTTTATGCAATTGCAATCTCATTCATTTTTTCAGTCAGTGGTTATCTGTGCTGTCCTTTTTCAATTTAATTTGAAGCATTTTTTTAAAACAAGTATCGCTTAGTATTTGAAATGTGTGAGAGTGGTTGTTATCGTGCAAACAGTCTTATTTATTTTCAACACCTGTATATAGTCATGAACCTGTTGTATGTATCAGCATTTGTGCATGCTTCGACATAGAAACAGTCTTTCATACCATCCATGGTCGTATGCTTTATAATATTTATCACTAATGTTTGTATCACAGAAACTATTTTTTGCCATGTTGACCATCTATCATGTAAGTGTAATAATAAGTTGTCATGAACATGTGTTTCCGCAGTTCATATTACAGTGTTATCTAAATAATTTAAATTCACTCTTTTTTTTTGTTAATTTTTCACTGGAAAGAGAATTGAATGACCAACAAGGAGAGGAATTTTTGTGATTCAGCTAGTCCATATTATGTTTTATGGGATATGGTTACTAGATCTTGGCATGAATTGGTTTGAAAATACCTTAGTGATATGAATCTCCATGCTTATTTTGCTAAAACTTGATTGACCTGTGTTGGTGTGTTCAGGCTCTCATTCCAAACATTGAACCGACTGACAGTCTGGGACTTCATGTGTAACGACATCTGTCTGAAGATAAAAAGATAAAGCAAAACCTCTTCTTTGTTCTGTTTTATAGCATTGTTGAAAGTTCTGTCACAGATGATTTTGTTACAGTGAGGTGCAAAGCTGCTGAAAGGACTTACAGTAGGAAGTCAAGATACCTCCCTGCATTTTCAGAACCACTTTGCTAAATATTTTGGCTACTGCCATATTTACAGTTTGGCATCACTTTGACCTCGTTCCGCATGGTGCGACTCCTTAACAAGATTTGACACTATGGCGCAGGGATGACTTATCCTGGAACTCTTGGTTGGAGAAAGAAGATTTGTTTGAGGAATGGGAAATGAACCATCCTTACAGCCACAAGAATACCATCATAAGAGGTCATATTGTAAGCTTCGTGTTCAGTGGTGTGTTCACAAGAATTCCAGATGCTCAGCTATCAATACGAATCACTGGATTATCAGGTCCAGACTTGCTTTAATGCAGGGAGACTATATACAGAGGGAGAGCAAACTCATTGAAAAGCCCCTGAACGTATGCCTTGGGTCGTTACGTAACCAGTGTAGACAATATGGCGGCAGCTTAGTATTTAAGATTGAGCGCAGTTTATTTTCAACAGCTGATTAAACTCACTGAGTGTTGTAACACACAGATACTCAAACATCTGAGTGTAGCATTCTGCGCTTCTGTTGGACAGTAAACAGTACACTAGTGGAACCATGTGACAAAACACCTCAGCATGTACACAATATATCTGATCAAACAATTTAGGACATATATAGAAGGTTATGTAAGGTTGATTTCGGGTCGACTCTTAGGAAGGCGGGGCAAGGTCTTGTGTCTCTGACGATACAGAATGGTGTTCAGTGACTTGAATGATGGGATCTGCTTCAGCATGTCGTCTGAGATGATGTCGTGGTTCTGACGCAGTCTTGAGGTCTCCTCGCCGTAAATAGTAGGTATGGGAGTCGTCTCTGTCCTTGCTCTCTCCATCAGTCTTGCTTTGAAGGCGTCGACTTGAAACTCGAAGGGAAGTGGGTCGTGGGAGTGTCCAGAAATCTCTATGGCATAGAGTATCTCGCCCTCAGTTGTGAGCCTGGCAGTACATTCTCTCACAACGCAAGACCAGTACCTTTTCCCCTGGCGACTACTTCTGCACCGAAACTTGAAGCCGTCACCCATGACTCAATGTCAATTAAGAAAATGTTTGATCTCTAACTCATTACTTACTCCCAACAGGATATTTTCATTTGAAATCACCCATACCGAGACGCTCTAAAAAAAAAAAAGACGGGACGCTCTTTTACAGGTAACGGTAATCGGATTAGGTAATTAAGGTCCAGAGTAGGTGAAATGCAATCAACCGTAAATGTGGCTCTCGCGGTATATGTCATTTTTAAAATGTGGCTTTCCCGGGGTGACACCGAAGAAACTATTTTGCCATTTCAGTTTAAGTCAAATAATTGTTATTAATGTTACTATTAGGGCAGTAGCTGAGTAGATTTGTAGTAAAGTTTCAAGTCGGTTTGTTATAGCTCACTGGCTTCCATCCTCGATTCACCACGAAGATAGACTAAACTGTCGATAAAAACTTCTTTCACACATTCCTTTAATATTTAGACGGGAAACATACCTTTAGTTGAAAGGTATTTGCAAGTAATATTGGTAGTTTTATGACTAAAAAACATTGCTATTGCTAGTTATTGCTTCAAAGGCATCTTTCAGTTTCACATACACCTTTTATTCTTAGGGGAAAATAGTATCAGGTGAAATGTGTTTGCAAGTAATAGTGATAGTTTCACAATCAAAAAAAATGTTAGGGTGTGTTTGTGGTGTGTGAAAAATATGACATTGCCGATCTGATCTGATCGCCATTGAAATACTACAGTGCGTTGATCGAGAGTGTCTAGTTGTTATTCTAAAAGTTCTTTCACATACACCTTTAATTTTCATGAGGGGAGTATACCACCAGGTAAAATGTGTTTGCAAGTAATAGTTTTAATATTTTGGAAAAAATGTTAGGGTGTATGTGATGTGTGTGAAAAATATGACATTGCCGATCTGATGTGATCCGCCATTGATGCTTGTGGTGCTTGAGGGTAATAGTTCTTTATCTTCATTCTTTCTTGTTGATCTTATTATTTGACAAAACCGGAAAAGTGTTTACAATGCTTTGTGGTTGTGTTAAACTTTCTTTTTGAGGAATGTGTGACAGTGTCAGTGTCAGATGCCCATTCCATTCCCCACATGCAATAAGATATCTGAATTAATTATTAATGTAATCAAAAATGTCTCAAAGTAGATTTTTTTTAAAAGGACTGATGATGTTAACAAGTGTTCAAGCGGTATTTTTGCGTTCTTAACTTGTTTTGGGAGCGATGGTCATGGTGTATCATTCATTCATTCATTCACATATGTACATATTTCTTATATTCTTTTTCTTTCTTTTTTTCCATTCATTGACCTATAATTCATTCATTGATTCATTGTAAAATTCCGACAGATACAATAGACTGGCTGAAGTTCTGTTAAACACAGCTGAAGTTGCCCTGGGAACTTTAGTCAGACCAAGTCGCTGTATGCGTTGAAGCATGACGGGGCACACGTTAATTAGTATAAATGGTAAAGAAAGCAATCGTTTGACCTATCCCTGTTGTACAATATCTATGTTATATGTAAAGACTGCCGCGGCATAAATGACACCAATGTGCAGTTGCCGAGTGAGGCCTTATAGACTTTCATCAGGATGAGTTCGCCTCCATCTCAAACTGAACGAATCTGGACCATCTGCCAGGACGGTTTGACCCTTGTGTTTTCCAGCTGCTGGGATTTGTTGGGATTCCTAGTAGCCTAAATCAAACACTTTGGTCTTAGGTGACTAAATTTCTGCAAATAACTGTATTGTTTGGTCCAGATTCTGTTATTTGCAGGGTCACATACGCAAACAAGGATCCCATAAAACAAGCAACACAGTGGCTCACGACACAGCAGAATATGATTCCTCAATGATTCTCAGCAGGTCTTAGGTGCGAGCTCTATGCATCTTTGGTTACAGGTCGAATAAGCTGGACTTCACTCTCATCATAGATGGTTAGTTAGTCGTAATGCCATCTTTATGTGAAGGATTTACTGTTGGGTCCAGTCTTTGTGAAAATGGTTGATGAGATTCACATTATTAGGTACTAGGTTACTTTGTGTCATTTCCTCGAAACGTGGATTTTAGCTTGGATACAATATACTACTGAGAAGTAGTTACAGAACACCCAAATCCCTTTAATTACTATGACTAATCTGTCATAGTATGTTAACTGTAGTGTGAAAGAAGCGGATATTTCAAATTCTTTTGAGTAGCTTGTGTTGGGGTGGGTGTGGGGTAAATCTGGTAACGACAAAACTGCGCTTCTTCACACCTCACATAGTTCGATTACGAAGTAAGCCTTTTTAGCAGACATATAGACGTACACCCTCGTATATGTAAAGACTATTTTGTGACAAATTAAGCTATATTTGTCACATTTGCTTTCCTTGGCCTTATCATTGACCACATATCAGAGGGTGTTTATAGCTCTATATATAATGTGTTCAGAACGAATTGTCTACCATTAATCGCTTCAGTAATTTTATAAGGCAACGTTGACAGACCCGTAAGTTAATGCCGCTGATCCTGTAGAGACTGAGAGTAGCAGACTCTTACATAGGTAGATTATCATACTGAGTGGGCATTAGTCGGTGGCAATCGGCTTTCTTCCGTTCGAACCGAGAACTTTCATACCTGCATTACTTCTGCAAACCCGTGATTTTCATAAGACACTCACCTTATGAAATCTCAACACCTCTGGCTGTCGGTGTATACAAGAACTCTGTCGGTAGCGATATCAAGGTAAGGTAAGGGGCCTGTTTTGTTAACGTTATTAAAAAGACGTTCTTGAAAGACATGCAGAAATTGGACGAACGGCACAGCTATTATTTTATTCTTTATCACAACATTTCATAGCTATATTTTTAATTCTTGCACCTTCATCATTCACCAAAATGTGTCATGTATTCGTTCATAGAAGTTCTGCCTGTCAGTCAAGATTCTCTCAAGCTCCTTGGAAAGTGGCAGTTTTCTCGTGTGAAAAAAAACAGGTAAGAAACTCTCAAACATTTCAGCCAGACCACAGGGCTGGTTTGATGTAAAACCTATTAAGGCGCTCAGCTTCTGCTTCTCTTTTATGTCAGAGTGGTTTAAACTTCTTTCGAAAGAAATTAAATGTGATTTCTTCAAAGAAATAATATGCATCAAACTTGAGTAAATCACTTTCCGATAACCGCCTACAGCGCAAACACATCTCTTCTTCTGTCCTAATATATCATTTGTATACAAACGTGACATTGGAGTTACTATCGAACATGAATCTGAAAGGAAAGGGCTATGATGATCACGGGCAATGCTTAATATAAAGGATATACCATAACGTATTGGTAATCAAGGATGATCTTAGCTACAGACTCGGGCCAGCTAGATTCGGACACTTTACGTAATTACGTACATGTCATTTCAGTGTAGCATGAATGATTTTCATGGGAAAGAGTTCCTTCCATTCCCCAATTATCTTCCTTACGCAGATCATCAGAGGTAACACTAAGTGGTTCAACCCAATGTATTGTACTTCATCTGAGGGATTTATCTATTTGTGCGAGTATTCTAGTAATTGTTGTTTTGGGTGTTTTAATAATTCTAGTAAATATCAATTTACAAATATTATTTGGCAGGGGGGAACAGGAACACTTACCTTTTCATGAGGTGAGTTTACGATGGATCTTTGGAACTTTTGACCATCTCTGCTCTGCGCACACAATTTCAGTTCAATTTTCCGACCACTATTCAACTAATGGCATCACATTTATCAACTTACGTTTGGTTCCATTACGCACGGTCACATATGGTAAAGGAGTTCACGGCACTCTCATATTTTGTTTAAAATGTTTTTGCCATTCGATGCAACAACATATACAACGAAAAATTAAACAAATTATTTGATTGTAGGTTAGATGATACTTCATGTATGTGCAAAATTTGACGTGGATAGTACGAAAATTCATGAAACCTTCATGCTACACTGAAATGATGTGAAAGTCTGGAAATTACGTGAAGTGGTACGAAAATAAATGGCACGGATCTGTACGTGTTACAAGAAAAAGTTCCTTCCGTTCCCCCAGATTCTTTCTTTAGCAGATTAACAGAGGTAACATTTAGTGGCTCAGACCTATATATTGTATCCAGGGTACTTGATTTGGGGGCTTTTAGTTATTTGTCTGAGTATTCAAGCAATTGTTGTTAGATTTTGTGAATAATTCTGGTAAATATCAATTTGTAAATATTATTTGGGATGAGGGAACGGGAAGTTCCTTCCGTTCCCCCATATGCTTACTTTAGCAGATTAACAGAGGTAACACTAAGTTTTCTAAATAATTATCTTTCAGAAAAATGCACGAAAATCTCTCTATGCACATGCACATAATGCGACCACGCATATGTACCAATCTGTGCCGTGTTCACACGAGTTTGTCTTTAGATAAAAGCAAATGTAACCTGCACGAGGCAGTCGTGCATATAATGTGCTGCACGTGCATCTCGCTTTCAGGTCATATCGAGGCTTTTGCTAAAGGATATCGCTGCCATGAGGGGTGGAGAGTTGTTGCTGGTGTCCGCCATATTCTCTTTCGATCAGACGTGTTAGTATTCTGGATTTCCAAGCAGCTTACCAGGCACTTTGGTCTTCCTGGTGAAATAGCAGAATAAATCACCTGGCACATTGTTCGTGATCATAAAACACAGTAGCTCACCTGGCACATAGTTCTTCTTGATCAGTTAACACAGTAGCTCGTCTGGCACATTGTTCTTCCCGATGAACTAGCACAGTACCTCACCTGGCGCATTGTTTCTGTTAAAATGTCACAGTAGCTCACCTGGCATCATGTTCATCCTGATCAACTAGCACAATACTTCGCTCGGCATCATATTCTTGATCAAATGGCACATTAGCTCACCTGATATTTTGTTCTTGATCATCTGACAATGTGTTCACAAATCAAACACTACAGTTTGTTTTCCTTCCCCGGAAAATTGCTAAAAGCGGCATAAAACAAATCTCTCCCACTCACTGTATAAATTCTGCCCCTATCCTTTCCACTCAGACATGGACCGAGCGAGGACAAGAAACAAATACCTTGTGTGTGATCTGTGTTGATACGACGTATAGCGAAGCGTTTACTGTAGACGACCTAACACCTTTTACACTCACTTACTCACTAATATCCATCTACACATGTAAAGTGAAATACTATAAATAATATGTTATCATGTGTATCTTTAATACTCGCGTATAGAATATATACTAACGTGTAAATCAGTAAGTATACTGAACAGTAAAAGAGACGCAACTTTTGTCAAATTTTGAAATAGAAGACAAACATGGACGCTTACTCTTTCATTTTTTATCGTTTTTTTAAGCTTTCGTTTCTCTTGCTGTTTGGTATGAATGACAGTTAAACGTTTCAGTTGTCACGATGTGAAAACTAATTCTTCCGCATTCTTTTTAGCCGTCATTTTGCGTTTGTGTCGAACTTCGGGAAGCAAGTAGTTACGTAGGTCGCTGCGATTCGTTTATGAGACATCATTTTCCAAGGTTATAACGTTTGTTGCAATGAACTCTGGTAAATGTCAAGACCACAACCATATTGTAGGGACATCAGTCTATGCCGCGGATGAAGACCCGTGCCCAGTTGAGAAGTATATCCGTGCCACAGACTCCCCTCAGAACCTGACATCGCCTGGCTTTCCCGGAAATTATGTCAGGTGAGCTATGCATTCACTGACCACCCCTCACCGGGGAGTTAAAGTTAAAGTTGCCTGTCTAAATGCAAAACTTTGTCTTACGATCTCTATGTGCTTTCAATTACGCAGTTGAAACTCGTTCCTGTTGCTAAGAATTGGTCTTCATGGACCTATGCTTGTCGTAAGAGGCGACTAACGGGATCGGGTGGTCTCGCTCGTTGACTTGGTTGACACGTCATCGGTTCCCAATTGCGCGGATCGATGCTCATGTTGTTGATCAGTGGATTGTCTGGTCCAGACTCGATTATTTACAGACCACCGCCACATAGCTGGAATATTGCGGAGTGCGGCGTAAAACAAGACTCATTCACTCACTTTCAATTACGCAGTTGAAACTTGTTCCTGTTTGCTAAGGATCTCCTTGGACCTATGCCTGTCGTAAGAGGCGACTAACGGGATTGGGTGGTCTCGCTCGGTGGTGGTTCGTGCATAGATAGAACGATGCTCATGACGTCAATCACTGCTCTGTCTATTCTAGACTCGATTATTTACAGACGACCCTCACAGGGCTGTGAAAATACTCACTGCATGCGGTTTTGCGCAGCGGACAAACGTATCTGCTGACAAGCGTCATTAATCGTAAACTCACCCTTTCTCCTTTTGCTAAAAGGCGCATCCGGCTTCTTAAAGACGAAAAAGTGACCCTCCTTCGGCAAAGACTGGTTCTTGGTAGTGTTAGCGTTGTGTCATGATTAGAATACTGATAAGAAGATTGTTGTCGATATTATCCATTTGTAGCAGTTTGCAAATGTGGTTTCGCTTTGGTTTAAACCTTAAGTATTTAAAGCTTTAACTGTAACATATATATTAAAAGGAATGTACGTTTTTTTCATCAGGCCTTCAGCGTGTAAGTGGATCATAGAAAGCAATATTTCAGACGGCGTCATCAGGTTCAAGGTTGTCAAGTTTGAGTTGGAGGGGTCGCCATCTTGCTATAGAGATTACCTTGACGTCAGAGACGGTAATGCTAATATATGTGTGACCCTTCTATAATCTTTAATGACTTTTAATTAGGTTAAATGGTTTGTGTAAAATCATTAATACATTTCGACAAGATGTAATTAGTCCTCTCGTTACTATAAAAAGAAACATCTCTATCAATATTAGACTCGTGAAGATCCGGAGTATAATAGGCCTTCAGCAACCAATGCTTGCAATAAAAGGCGAGTACGCGTGTCGTGAGCGGCGGCTAACGGAATCGGGTGGTCAGGCTCACTGACTTGTTGACACATGTCATCGGTTCCCATTTGCGCAGGTCGATGTTCATGCTGGTGGTCACTGGGTTGTCTGGCCCGCCGCCATATACAGCTGGAATATTGCGGAGTGCGGTGTAAAATTAAACTCACCCACTCACTCTTTTAGTATTAACGAAATATCTACAAATTTTGTAATACTTTTGATGTGAATACAAGCCATCGAATGAATATCATTTGGCTGAAACTGATGAGTGCGCAGCTCAAAACATCAGTTTTGTATGCGAAAGAAAAGTTTTAAGACGTAGCCGGAGGCAAATGGCACTGAGCATCAGAATTTTTGCATGAGTATCAGATTTGGATAGGACAGTTTTCAAGATAATGCCTTTTGTGTAATCATCGTTAGGACATTTTTACCGGTATCAGTAATGGTAGATTATGCTGTTTTAAATATTGATTGTAGTAGGTCCGTTCTGATTGAGAAGCTTGGGTGATTTTACCAGTGTGGCCACCGAAGCACCCGGAATCTGAACATTTATATACAATGTAGCTCCTAAATAGAATGTTAATTATAACATTATAACGATTGTTCCAATCATGGTGTTGACCCACAGGCCCTTGGCGACTGAGTCCCAAGCTGCTGGGATGGTGTGGAGTCAAACCCCAAGGGAAGACGTTTAAGACATCAGGGAAGACAGCGACAGTGTTGTTCCAAGCAGTGACTCACGGCCAAGCCAAGCCTGGCTTCCATATCCAGTACTGGCAAGCTAAGAACGGTAAGATTTTGTCTGTACGCTATATGTAATTCATGCTGGACTTGACTGAGTCCTCTTTTCACGTATACTCAGCATAGGCGGACCCAGAGGTAGGGTGGGGTGGGGTGTGCATGCCCACCGCATTCACCTCTTTGTTCTGAACGTTTATCATGTGATCCCTGAAAACGCGTTCTCCGAAGTGTGCACCACCAACCCAACCCAACCCAACCCAAGCCACTCTCCTACTTCTGCTATGGACCACGCCAGCACAGGTAACCAGCAATTATGAGCCGAAACCCTAAGAGTACTTAGTTGAGTGACCGGTTGCTGTGTGCAAAACTATGGGATTGTTCATACAGATTCCCAGAGCCTGAGTAGGGGTAGCCAAATTTCAGAGGTTATTTTAAAGTTATTTCGTTATTACAGTACATCATGTCATCTTTGACTATACATTTTCACGATGAAGTTGCCTGTTGCCCATTTCTGGTGTCCCCTGCCCTGATATTGCTGCATAAAACCAAAGACACTCACTGCTTGTTGTCCAGTGTAATGTTTGAAGTTGTCACGAACCTGTTACATCTGTAGGCCACACATCTCTAGGATTCACTGGGTACATATATTGGATAATTTTGAGTGCTGTTGGCTTAATTTTCATCTTACCGCTATATTATACCGTATTTGTTACAGATATTCTGCCTGACAGAGAGGCGAAATACACAGTGGCGAACTTCCTTCTAGGAGGAATATTTGGTGTGATTCTCCTCGTCGTTTTTGTTACGCTTCTGTTCCTTGTCATCGTCCGCAACCTTAGATATACTCGAGAACGGCATTTACAGCACATCAGAATATACTCATAGCCAGATAGGCAGACCAGAAAACACTCCAACTCATACAACAGATTATACTCATGACTGGATCGACATGTCAGAAAACAGTCATAACCAGTCATAATATATTCATACCTAACATCGACACTTCAGATTATACATTAGAATACTTTCCATGCCAGTTCGACACATCAGGATATTCTCAAGGCATCTGATTTAATCAAAACCAGCTCACATACTTCAGTAAACTCATGGCTAGATCGAAATAGCAGATTTCATTATAACCAGATCGACACATCTGATTATAGAAATGGCCAGACCGCCACATCAGAAAATAGAAATAACGAGATCGACACCTCAGATTCCATCACACCAGATCCTCATCAGAAAACACTGACAATCTGGGAACATGCCATTTAATCATGACTTAAAAACGTCCTTGTCTTCGGAAAATTAAACTTCCATAGATTCCTCATACGTAAACTGTACATTTAACATTGCTATTTATTAAACATTGTTGACTTTCCAGTTCTTATTGAATCTTATGTTTTGAAAAGCGTAATGTATCATGTTCATCAGACTCGATTATCCAGTTTATTAGATATCCGTTTCAACATATTGGATTAGGTGGAGTTCTTGTTAAATATAAGTAAAATAGCTATAGGGGAGACGTTGGAGGGATCAAGTGGTAAGGCATCCCGACTTGGTTCATGCAGTTGCACAGATGAACGATCGTGATGCCAGTCACTTGATTATCTGGGCCAGTCTGACGTCATACAGCTTGAATATTATCGAATGCAACAAACCAATTATCAGGCATGATTTGTTTCCCTTTATGGAAATAAACGCAAATATATTTGCTTCAATGGCAAATGAAATGGTAGGGAATCACGATAAAATCTCACTATTCAGAAACGGGCCTATTCCAGCTGTCCTAAACACCGGCCCAGATGCCCGCGACGACGTATTTGCGTTCACCTGTTTCCTGGAATGGCTCTTTGAACGACAAACATGGTTCACTGCTCAGATTATACAGGATACGTTTAGAAGTTAACATTTATCAAGCATAAAGTCAATAGTCCATTGTTAAGTAAAACCGTGATACCTCTTATGTGCGGAACTCGCGAAGATCTGGTTCAAAAGTGATCTTCAGTAACCCATGGTTGTCTTAAAGAGGTGACTAACGGAATGTTCACGCTGTTGATCACCGGAGTGTCTGGTCCAGACTTGATTTTTTCACACACCGTCGCTGAATGCGGCGCTAAACTACAAAGAAACAAACAAAATGTTTGTCTGGGATTTTTTCAACATTCCCCCCCAACACCTCTTATGTTTGTGATAGTGCGGCGTATAACTGTAACACTCTCTGGTCGTGATGTGCAATGAACGGGAAGCATGTAGTTTCAACACTGATGAGTGATGGGCTTGACATCTTGTCCCTGAAGTGAAAATAATTCTGTTATTTATTTATTTATTTATTTATTTATTTATTTATTTATTTATTTATTTATTTATTTTTAGAAGAAGAAAAAACAACATCATATATCGTGAATTTTAAGACAAAGAGATCTTAGAAGCACTTACAAAGTTTAAATGAATATACTGTCTATAGATTTATCTACAAGTATCATGAAACAACGGAGCGTGGAGATAAAGCAGAGACCAATTATGCATTAATATGATATGGTGGTCTGGATAAGGCTACAATTTTGAACACGGAATTATCAATGACTGTCGTAATGTAAAATCTAGATTTAATTCAGAAAAGTGGATTGAATCATATGCTTTTGAAAAGAAGAAACAACAAATTAGAGGAACACTGATGGGGAGAAAAAAATATGTGCATCGACCGGGAATCGAACCCGGGTCACCCGCGTGGCAGGCGAGTATTCTACCACTAGACCACCGATGCTTACGAGGAGGCACATTACTTTGGAACGTTTTAACTCTAGATATTGATGCTTTTTAGTAAATTAAAACAATGGATTTAACCAAAATTACATATATTTCACAATGATATTTAAAGTAGCTTCATGTCATGGAAACAAAACAGAAAAAAGGCAAACATGTCATAAAATGTAGGGCACAACGTGGCTCTGTCAACAATGAACCACGTGTTGTTTGGATCACGTGACAACTGTTACAAACACACGCGGCTGCGAAGTTTTGTCGTAATAACCTCGACATGTTTATAGAAATTGACACAATATGTTGCAAATGCTGACTTTAATTAACAGTGAAAGCGTCCATAAATTAATTGATGACTTCCGTCCGATTTTGACAGTTATCTCCCTTTGATCGACATCAGAGTTTATAAGGGTATTTTACTGTCGCATCTGAACATATCTGAAGTCATGACTTTCCTTATATTAAAGAACTGGTTAGCATTAAAAGTTGAAATAAAAATACATAAAAATATTAATATAAAAATGACACTTTTTACTCAGGTAAAATGAGTGGAAAACAGAATCACAGTGAGGAAAGTTATCTACAGGTAGAATGCGTATACATACTCTACACATCAACACAACAGTAAACGTGAAAAGTGTAATCATTGGCATCATAAAATTTCTATGTTGGCCATTGTCATGAATTCTTTAACATGTCATTGTTGGATTGCAATTTTGTGTTCGAATAATGACTGAATGATGACCCTCGACAATTCATGAAATGCTTCATTAAAACCAAATAAATTAGAGGTTTTTTTTATATGATTTATCTTTCTTTCGCAGCATTAGGAACATGGAAGACACAGTTATGAGCTGAATGTCATGTGAACCTTAACATGCATAATAGCTTTTTAAATAATCATTAACATTCTCCAACAAAATCAAAGAAATATGCATCCATAATGTCACAGGTTGTTCACAACAGTAATAATCAAAGAATAATTTTACATCTTAAAATCAGGGTTTAATTATTTTTATTAGATGATTTAAATCTGGAAATATTGACACATTTTGTTGTAAAATATAGATGATTGCATGGAAACAATAATTATAAAACTATCCAGTAAACCCAACATGTAACGAAAGCCAGACAAAGCTCATTAGATTCAAACTTAGTTGCCCAAGGAAAGTCAGCTCCAGTGGAATGTAAATGCTCAGTAATTAATTCTGTAATTGTTTCCTGACCATTGAATTATAACTGTGTTATGTGTGCCTTAAATATCATACATTTGTATCATGTACACACAGTCCCATCTTACAACCCTATGTATTAGTAGAAGAGGTTGTCCCTGACAGCAAGACAAGCCTCATCAATCCCAGCTGGGTTTTACACGACAGAAACATGATGGTGGAAGGCAGTAAGTAGAGTCACATATGTTCTGCCTCAGTCAGGAATGTTCTAGTATTTCATTGTCATGTATGATGTCACACACTGACTATGGAGCTGCCGTTGCTCTGGAATTCAGCCAAATCTTTCCGGCAAGAGATTTTCTTCATTGGTAGAGATCTGCATCTGCTGACATGACTGGTAACTTTTAGCGCTTTGGCAAGGATGATTATTATTGAAGAAACTGATTTAAATGCATCATTGATCTTTGGCTAATGGGATCAGGTGGTCAGGCTCTGTAACTTGGTTGACATGGATTGTCTTTTGATCCAGACTCAATAATTTACAGACCGCCGCCAAATGGCTGGAATATTGCTTAAATTACAAAGACACAACCAAACAAAACTTCAGTTGAGATTTTTTCAACATTTCTTCCCTACTACCTCTTATCATAGTAGTATTTTTACTGCCACAGTCTCAGAATTTGGTGATTTTTTTTTTATTTTTGGTGAATATTGCTGAGTGTTGCATAATAACTCACTCACTCACTCACTCCTTGCTTGTTAAAATGCATGCTCAGAATTAACTGCAACGAAAGTAGTGTAATTTTTTCATGATGGTTTTATAACCGTTTTGTTCGATTTTGCATTCTTGAAAAGTGTTGCTGGCTCCAAAATGTTTTGGGATACGAGGACAAAAAAGTTAACTGTGAGGTCTAAAAGTATTTCCAACTGACATATTACTCAGGCTGTGTCCCCAATGGGGCTTGTGCTCATCAACAGGCAGAACCATAGACTTTTAAACTTAATTAATCAAGTTTTTCTTGATCTAAAACTCTAGCAATTTGTATTTGTCAAGTAAATTTGGTTAATGAACTGGGACCTGCAACAGCAGCATTATTAGACCTGGCAAGCTGACAACCAAGACACAGGTTTTATGCAGAACTCAAGTTTCAGTCAGTCTCTTCTTTCTAATAGAGACGTCCTATTGTCAAGTAACATCATTGCTGATGTGATGTCATCAAGATATCTTGCCCATGCCAATTAACTTTACTATTTTAACCTTATTTTTTTTCTTAAAGTTTGTTGCCTGTTTTCGATTTGTCAAATTGTTATTTTGTGATATATGTAGAAAATACAGTGTTTTGTGTCTGAAGTGTGCAAAGTGAAGGATGTGCCATCAAAACAAAAAGTCATATTACATATGTTCATTGTTGGTTTTTCCCCAGCCTGTACATGTTATTATAATGAATATATGAGGATTCCACCCGAGGAAAGAATGAGTGAGTGGATATATGACACTTACGCCATATTCCAGCAATATCACAGTGGGGGGTGAGGGGGGGGGACTCCTGAAATGGGCTTCACACATGATGAGCCATGAGGAAAATCGAACTTGATCCATGGCATGACAAGCAAACCCTTTATCCATTAGGCTACGACACTATCCCTCAATCAAATACCAGGGTATCTGTTTCTTTACATAGTTGTACATTCTCATGGAATCAAACCTAGTTTTTCAGTGTTATAAGCAGACACTTTAACCATTAGGCTACCCCTAGACCCCAACTCTGTCATAAAAGGTGACCCACTGGATCTGTTGATCAACTCATTGACTTTCTTAGTGTTATGTTTAATACAAAGGGCCTGTGACAATACTCATGATATCAAACACAAGTTTGTCTGGCCCAGACACCTTCATTCACTGGCCATCATGGAAGGTGGAATCTTGCAAAGTGCAGTATAAACAATGATCACAGAACCTCAGCATGTCACCACATTACAGTGAGAGAAAGGTGTCCACTAAATGGTTGGCCACGGGGACTTGTGAACATGGCCAGCTCCTGGGCTGAGTTCCCACCTCCATGTCTTCCTGTAGTAGCAATGTGGACCTGTACTTACACATCTCCCATCAATCATGACAGACAGAAAAGGATTTTATTAAATATTTATTTGGCATTTTATTTCATCATGTTGAATTAGATTTCTGACCACAGATACAGATGACACAGCATGTTCGCACCTTGCATTCCGATTTCAAACAGACCAATAACAATTACAGTAAAACTGAATGAAAACTGTACAAGTACTTGATACACTGTCAGTCTTTGGCAGCTTGCATAGGAATCAAGAATAAGGCCATAGCAGACTAAAGCCTTCCTTTAGCACATGGTAGATTGCAGTCACGATGAGACTTTATGATGCTCATCAAATTTTATTTCATTTCAATATTTTCTGATTATGTTAATTTCAAATAATTTTTAGCACCAAAAGGTTCAGACAGAATGAAAAAAAAAACACCCTTGTCATGAGTATCATTTTTCTCTCTCATGATCTGCACCCTACTGGCAAAAGTGGTAAAAATAGACTGACTTCAACTTCAAAGACTTAACACTGCCATTATGCAGAAAAATACGGAAATATTGGGATACCAGATAGATAACAACATGCAGATATTGTTGATCTATGTGTTACCAATATCTTCATGGAAGATCAGAGCCTGAACATTCATTGCAGGACGATGATTAACTGGCTTCAGGTCTGGCAGTCAGCCAATAACATAGCTTTCACAGAATTGCATTAACACCAGCACTTAAAACATAACAAGATACTGTCAATGATTCTGTGTAACTGACAATGTAATTGATAATTTCAAAGAACTGCGATCTGATTAAAATACAAGAACTGACGACATGTTATCTATGGAGTATGGAATGTGAAGGGAGACAACTCTTTTACCACTCACTGCAGCTGAATGGAAGGCATTGTGTACATCGTCGTCATGACAATAAAACATAGACAATGTGAGTATATACAAGGGTGATGACACATATATCTGTCTGTTCACTGTTTCCATGGTGACACAAGTAAGAATGGGAACAAGTGACTTCTTCAAGACGCTGAATTCAAAACCACATCTCACAAAGGTTTAGTAGACGTGTAACATATTCTTAAGTAATAATGACATCATTTTTTCACAAAGACAAGTTGCATAACCCTACATGGTTGATGTAATATCCAATTGCCATAAGACAATTTCAGCTCTTCATCATAAGCTGAGTGCAGAGTTTTGGAAGAATCTCACTGTTTGGATTCGGCTATATGGCAATGAGAATGTTATCCACATAAAACATCAAATCTTGCAAATTGTTGGAGATACTGGCAAGAACTTTGATTCAAGTGATAAAATTTACATCTCCAAACAACACACACTGATCAGCAAATTCACCTGCCTTCAGACCTGATGTGACTGCTGTACATGAGTAAAATATCAGGATTGTTAAAGCAGTTTTTCTGTACACAATAAAAATATCAAACACACTCATACAATCAACCATACAATTTGTATCAAAAATAAATAGTGCTCCTTATGGTGTTGCCATGGAAACTACACTAAGTGAAGTTTAACTTCCATTTCTCTGGAGGCATAACCTTCAAGTGATTTGAAACTAGCAAAAGATGCACGTGGGGCACAAAAATGGTGATTTCACGAATGAAGAAATAATTTACAAGATGCACAATTTCCCTTATGGATTACGTTTGATTTGTCAGAGTAATTTTTCTGCAATTTAAGATTTGCGTCACTTTTTGCTAATCTACGTCTCATTAATCTCATTTTCTACTCAAACTCGTCTTAATAACATGTACATAAACATGCACAACTTTAAACATCGTCCATTTCTCACAGACACTGCCAAACACCAGATGCCTAATGTGTTGTCTAATTCAATTACATAACTGAGTGGACATTATCAAATATTTTTGTTATTACAAACAGTTGTTTGTCATTCCAAAGACGCACTTACACTTTCACATTTATGCCAAATAGTTTTAAGGAAAATTGTATTTGTTTATGTACGCATTACAGACGAGATTCATTGGCTTGCCTCCACTTAAGCAGATGTGCTTGTGTCTTCTACATAACAGTTGGCCTTGCTGACTCAATACAAGTCTCAATGTCCCTGTCAAATCTAATACTTAATATCACAAGACAATATCTACATCAGATGTGAATCCTGTATTTCATATCTGGAAAATTGGTTATTTCACCTATCAGTCAGCAAAGCCTTCTCTACAATTTGCTCTTTGGTGCAGAACATAAATAAATCACCATTGCTAAAATAAAACTTAATTATTTACAATTAAAAACTGGTGGTTCAAAAGTGAACATGTACATATTGCTAAAAGACACCATAGAAAAGGATATTTACATTTTGATACTCGATGCTGAGGTAAAATATTTCAGTTGAATCTGAAATACATTGTGAAAAATGAAGGATTCTCAATAATGACGATTTCACAAATGACTGCTGTAGTAACAAATGAGAATCAATAGCCACAGATTAACTAATACCTAAACATATTCTTCATAATCGTTTCCTGGAACTCCTTCAAGTGCTTGTTTCTCATTGTCTGGCAACAAAGCAATGTCTTTAAACACTCCTACTAGTTTATCAAAGTTCGGACCCCAATTCAAAAGGGCATCAAAATTAAATGCCCCATTTGGTTTTTGATTGGGGTTGAAGGGATTGTCCTCTGATGAGGCAACAGTACTTGTGAAGGAATCACCATTAGAGTCCATGCCATCTGAATTCACACGACTATCAATGGGGTTTTCATCAGTTTCACGTACATCAGGCAACTTGGAGAATATCAACCCCTGGTCAAAGTCTGTTCTGGTCCTGTCATTTTCATACTCGAACTCTGAGCAAGTGAAGGAATCGTTGGCACCACTGTCCTCAGAACTGGAGTCTGGTGGCTCCAACAACACTCCACTATCCAGCTGTTCCTGTAGCTTCATGCTACGATACTTATGGTCACCACTGGAAGAAGACAAGGCTTCAGCCATACTGACAGGTGCAGTGTTGTCTGGTCGGGCATTTAGCCGGTTAATCTCTTCCACAGTCAGGCCTTTCTCCCCAGGCTTCCTGCTATGTCTGGCAGGCTTGTGTGGATGGGATGTGGGGATCCTGGGAGCCGAGGAGCTGGAGCTGCTGTGGCTGTGATGGCTCCCGAGAGAGTGTGCAGAGTTGCTCCGACTGTGAGCCTGTGACAGCGGCGTATTTCTCATCTGAAGCTGACCAAGAGGACTGGCTCTATGATTACTTTGAAGAGGACTATTCCTCATCACAGCCTGTGCTGAGTTGGGTCTCCGCACATTTAGGACATGTGGACTGTTCCTGGCGGGAACTGACACAGCAGACCCAGTCATTGAGTTAGGATTGTGGTAGCCATTTCGAGGTTTGAGCATGCTAGGACTAACTGATCCAGGACGGCCACCTGGGCCAAATGTCAATGGACTCTCACCATGGCGACCATAGGGAGCCTTCTGTTGATATGAGTGAGGGTTAGGTCTAAATTTTGGACCTTGGCCATTGCGTAAATGTCTGTAGTGCAATGCCACATCTATATCTGAGGGAGCAATACTGCTGGCATTTTCCAGATCGTAACACTCGGGGATATTCTCATCATATGGTTGCATGTGACTGACACTGCCTCCATTTTCAACAATCACAGTGCCATCTTCTAATTCCACGGGCTGTGGAAGGGCTCGACCCATCGAGTTGGAGCCAATCAAATCCGGTTTTGTTGAAAGTGAGCTACTCTTCTGGAGCATTAGTTCATTGGTGATGTGGTTACCGATAATCATCTCCTCATTTGGGTTCTCCACATATCCAGAGTCTGGGTTCTCCTGAGACCCACCCAAACTGTGCCCCAGGTTGCCATTTGTCTTTGTCTGACTCTTCAGACACGTCTTCTGGCACATTCCTCGTCTCTTGAAGATGATGAATACGATGACGATGGCGATGATAAGCAGAGTGAAGAAACAGATGACAATGATGACTCCGATCTGGAGGCCTCCACCATTGTCAGGGGCTGCAACACATTCAATGGCCTCTCCATCTACACTACACGTCTGCCCACCTCCACAGGGGTTGTTCTCACACAGGGCTTGACAACCAGTCTCAACACTTCCTGACACTGTGATCTCGTACCGACCATCGGACCCTCCAAATGGAAGTTTCTCATCATCAATGTAGAAGGAGGAGATACAACCATCAAAACCTTAAAAAAAAACAAAAACAGACAAGTTGTTAGTTGGTGGAAAGATTTTAACAAAAATTATACACATCTAATATGTACTTGACAGTAAAAAGAGTGAGTGAGTGAGTGAGTTTAGTTTTACGCCGCACTCAGCAATATTACAGCTATATGGCGGCGGTCTGTAAATAATCGAGTCTGGACCAGACAATCCAGTGATCAACAACATGAGCATCGATCTGCGCAATTGGGAACCGATGACACGCGTCAACCAAGTCAGCGAGCCTGACCACCCGATCCCGTTAGTCGCCTCTTACGACAAGCATAGTCGCCTTTTATGGCAAGCATGGGTTGCTGAAGGCCTATTCTACCCCGGGACCTTCACGGGTCGACAGTAAAAAGAAGCAAAATAGCCAAGTATATTATAATACCAAAATGTTTCATCACCACTTTAGTGACAGAATCGGAACAGTCATGTCCCTTTGTCACAACAGAATCTGTTGATAATGACTGAACACTGAACTTGATCTGGCTATGATCCCTCTTTCGTCAGCAGGATAACTTTAAAACAGCTGGTAAATGTCTACAATCTAAGTGACTGCATCAGGTTAAGCTGGCATGCCATAACAGTAATCAATGACTTCATAAGCACAACTTACCTGGTATGTCGGAACCACTTCGAACAGTTCTTTCTCCACTTAATTTCATTTCTGACACATCAACTGAAGAAAAGTCGAACGATGATCCAAAATTCTTGGACTCTGTGGTGGTTTTGTCCACTTGGAGGATGAAGTTGCCCCCTGACCCTGTCACAGTCACATTGTGCCACTCGCCATCCGTCACAGTTGCACCATCAATTGACAGAGGGTCAATGACACCACCATTCATTAGGAGAAACTTTACAGTGCTGTCCTCAATCTGAAAAACAGAGTGTTCTCAAGGTCAATGTATGAAAATTTCAAGAGACATGATAATGGGCATTTCAGACTTTCTGTTCAAATTGAAATACACTTAAAATCTGGTAAAAAATATGTGAATACATTTCCACACATCTTAATCATCTTTCCTCCAAAAATTTTAAAACATATTGGTAAATGAAGCATTGACGATATATCACTTACCCAGATATAGGACTTCTTGTTGCTGATGGAGACATACAACAGATTTCCACTGGATTTTGTTGTTCGGAATCGAAGGAAAACCTTTGAACTGTCCAATGCTCGTTTTCTCCGAGACATCATTTCTGACACTTTTGTATCTCTGCGATAACTGTCCCGAACCTTGTACTCCACTGCTGCATCAGGTCCAAAACCAAATGGCTTCCATTCTACAAATAGAAATTTTGCACACTGATAACAAAATGTCGAAATGGACAAGTTTAGATCTAAAAGCGCCAACCTGAATACTGTCTGTAAATATCTTGGGCAACAATAACTAAGCATTATGCATTGAATATTAGTTCCTTTTTCTCGTACACCTTGTTTACAAATATCCACCTCAAAATGCAAAAGGATCTTCCAAAACTGAGGAAGTTGGTTGGGTGGTTGCTTAACGCCACACTCAGCAGTATTTCAGCTATGTAGCTGCGGTCAGCAAACAAGCGTTGGACCAGACAATCCATTGGTCAGCAGAATGAGCATCGATCTATGCAAATGGGATGATGAGGAAACCAAGTCAGCAAGCCTGACCACCTGATCACTTTAGTCACCTCTTCCGCCAAGCATGGGTTGCTGGAGACTAACTCTAACCCAGATCTTCACAGGTCACTGAAGAAGTAAATTTTATTCATGTTTCATCTGTTTCAACTAAAACATTCCCTTTACCTTCTTCACATTTATCTCCCATGTAATCCTTTCTGCACTGACACCTGGTGGTCGCCCACTCCTCCACGCACCGACCACCATTCTGACATGACATCAAAGCACACTGGCCACCGGGGGTTGACCTGGGACACTTGTCACTGACTCCGTGCGCATGAAGGGCCCCTCTGATGTCCAGCATGTCGATGCCGTTCACCTCGAAGCTGTGAGCACATCCAACAAAGTCATGTGACTGTACATCTCCGGCGTACTGGAGAATGTTGGTGATGTTGCGAACTCCTCCAATGTTGAGTGCATCAACTGACTCAACCACCTTTGACCTAGAAGCAGTAAAAAATTAATGAAACCGGTTGCATGTACAGGAAAATATTACCCTTCTCCAAACACAAGTGACATGCACTTATCTTGTCTCTTCGGGGACAAAATATTTCACTATGAAATTCTAATAAATTCCATTTCTGCTAACTGTTCTCAGAGAATGATGGAAATCAAATTTAGAACTTGCATCTTTCATGTTCCCGGACTTGTAACACCTCATCCAAACAGAATCCATTCAAAATGGACCTTTCCACAACTGTGCATGTTTTTAGTGAGCTCCTTGGCTACCCGGATCCATTCATTCTTAACCCCGTTGAGTGAAGACGTATAAGATTTCGGAGAGAGAATTTGTAAATTCCTCTAATGTATTCTTTGTGCTTGAATTTATAGCCTTGTTGGTTTCTTAATTCACACAGGAGTAGTGTTTCTGCCACTGACAGGCGGAAGAGAAAGTTTGTGGGTGCAAATACACTTTTAATATAAAAATTATGCTTTCAGTATAAGGGCAAAAACACATCCAGAACAATAAATGCCAGATCTTCATAAAACTTTAAACACTGTTTACGCTGATGTTGAGTAAACGTTTTAGCTTAAATGCCAAAAGCTTTACTTTAGACTGTGTTAAAATTTAAATCTAGTTATATGCCAACTGACATTCAGCTAAGTAATAAATAACTCACAGGAAAAAAGAATGCATGAGGAACTGAGCTACACAGACCATATTTTCCGTAAACGCCCTTATCCAATCTGATAGAAGATTAGTGTAAACTAACAATTTATCTTTTACAAATCATCCTGAAGTCAAGTCCTTCACCAAGGCTGATGTAACGAGATGAGAGATGTCAGTTGCATCCTTTATGACAGAATGTTAGTCTCCATGGGATAACATTATTGTCACCTTCGCAAATATCTTAGCAACATCTTAGTAATGCCTTCACATATTATTTTCATGTACGAACTGAAATCAGTCACCCAGGTGCAAAGTGAATGCTCTCAACATTTTTGCACACTTACGTCACCTGACAAATATTTTAATCATTTAAACATCTAAAGATGAACCAAACAAACTATCCATTCAAAAAAGATTGGCCAACACCTGTGTCAAATCCAACCCCTTATCTCCAGCCTTATGTAACTAACAGTCTGCCAAAGCTTCTAATTGGCTAGCTGTCATAAAACAATTCAGAGCAATTCCGGGATCCAAAGTATATGCCAAATATTTTTTTCAGCTCCAGGTACCAAAGTACAATGATCCTAAACTGGAAAAGCAACTATTTACTTTCCACACTGCGCAGTCTGATGGGAAACCAACCCATCTGCACGTACCAACACACCCACAATATCATATACACACATTGCACACTTCAGCTTGATTTAGAATATACAAATGGTTCAAGCATAAATATTTAAAACTTTTCAACATTTTGGTGAATTCACAGCTCAAAATTTAATTTTCTCATTACACAACCAGCTTGGCCTGGTGTGTGTTTCTGTCAGATAGGGCTCACCTGTCATGAACGGCTTATATTTTGAATTCTTGGCAAACATTATCCTGCGGCTAGATCAAACGCGTAGTGAGTGATGACTATAAAACTAGACAGAAGAAATTATAGCCTGCGATAGATGTGAAAAACGTTCACTTTTTGCGTCTTATATCATGGATGTACATGCACAGTGCAGCATGTGAGAATACTCCATCAGCACCCTAATCTACAGGAAGTGACTCCTGGTCGACACACACTGTCATCTAGCTCTTAGTCGAGAATGTTTCACCAGAGTTTTCAGCCCTTTGAAGGCGCCAAACGGTTTTGAGATACTTGCTGTAGTGTTGAATTATATTTGAACCTAATCTGTCTACACTGTCTAATCTGTCTTCTGTAGTAATGAACTTTGTTAGGAAAGTAGTATACTACTTCTATGTTAGGAAGCAGTCACGTCTCTCACTAAGTAACAGCACCTATCCCTGGAATTTCAGAACACACAACTACTGGCAATTCCAAGCATCTCAGTATCTGTACTCCCCAGGAAGTTGAGAACGGCACATGAATGAACACTGACTAATGTGTGAAAAACAGTTATGCCATAATAGTGCCATGGCTGTCATTATTATACAAACCTTAATCAAAACCTTAGCTTGATTGAAAAATTATGAAATAAAGATAGTCTTCTTGTGAGGTCAAAATTAAGATTTGGTTGTGGCACATTTTCCTGGGGGTGGCAGTTTATCCACTGAATTTCTTATGGCATGAAAGGGTTAGAAATGTGGAACTTTTTACAGAATTGTTCTTTAACTGCTATTTGATTTCAAAACATACAAAGGCAGTAAAGCTCCCTTCAGTCCAAAGATAAATAACAACGGATTGGAGGCTGACATTTTATGTATGTCACTGTATGATCTCTAATTTCCTATCTGGGATAACAGAAGTGCTCACGTGATCATGACATAATGAGTTGTCTCGACTCAGCCCCTTGCTGAATAATACTCACTTTTATCCAGGGACAAACAGAGGAAACATCAAAGAAGGCAATACCCACTCACATGGAAATTGTATTGAAGTGAATAATTAAGAATTGGCATAAATATTTTTTTTGTGTTCATAGAGGTATAAACATAAAACCGGAATCCACACCGTGTAAATCCATACAGTATCTGATGTTAAACCTAACTACAATGCGACTTCACTGAGAAATATCATGTCTTAATATGCTGATGATATATGTTCAACTTGTGTCAGTAATTCGTACATGATGGTTGCTCTTTTCAACACCTAAATACAAGTTAAAGCAGTAAAGTTTAGATTATCCAGAAATATACAATCCAGTGAACTGAGCAGATTTGGAAATTAAAAGTTTTACATGTGTAAGAAGATGAAAATAAGTTAACATGGTGAATTACAAGTGTTTCCCTTAATATATAGACATGGGAAATGACAGTTAAAATATCCCAGTCAACCAAACTGACATGCAATACAACTTGTGAATAGGGTAAATTGGCAAGTTCACATCAATGTTATTTTTATGACATTTCTGCAGGAAAACACCAACCCCAATACTGATACGAGAACATTAATCTCAGTTATCTTCTATCAACAAGAAAAAGTCCATTAAAACATCAACTTGAAACATTTCTTTCATTACTGAATGTATCATTAATCTTACATGCTAACATATCTAATCATTTTAAAGCTTTTCACTTACAAACTAATGTAGTCATTATATAATTCTGATACTATTTACATGACACTAATAGCATTCATGTTAAAACAGGTACACATGGACATATTTTTGGGCTAAAATATTTTTCTGACAGCTCAAATACCAAATCGTTCCCAGTGGGACAAGCAACACCAAACCAGCAGTTTGTCACAAAGTTTTAAACGCAAAGCATTCAACTTCCTCAAGAGCTGCATAGCAGCAGGATTAGTTTTCCAAATTTAACTCGGAAACAATCCTAAGCAAATAAATATTGAAAGGCACAAACAACTGCAGAGGAAGACACAATATCTATTTGCAGAATATTTCAAAATTTGGCACTGTTTTGTTAGAAAAACATTCTGAGATGAACGGAGCTCTCCTACTCCCCGCTTGCCACACTGAAAGGCCTGTGAACCTCGTCCGCCCTTTGAACAAGCAGAGAAAAGTCCACTTAAATTCGGGATAAGGAAAAAGCCAGGTTCCTGGGATTTAGATCAGGGAGGAAAAGAATACATAACATGAGATGCAGTGGGATTAGGGACATCGGAAACCATGAGTAATTCGCTTTTCACTAATCAGAATGACAGATAACAGCTCTTGGATGTGTGAGGTTGGCCTCATGTTGTGCAGGAATGCCATATCGGTCATAGGATCTGGTCAATCCTGAATCATCAAACTGTTGTCTGATGTCCTTGAGAGGTCAAACTTTGATGAGGTTGGAATCAAGATGGTCATTCTCATATTTACACAATGGATTCAACTCTTTCACTCAACTGGAAATCTTATCCCAGATTATATTAGCTTATAGTAAACATTTACATAATATGAAAATAAACACAAATAATACTCTAAATGTTACATTGTTTTATTTAGTATTTCCATCTAAATCACCTCAACATTCTTGCTGGGCGTTGGGCTAAAATAGAGGTGAAAGCATTCTTTCACCATGCCGAAGTTCCAGGGTTAATTTCCCACATAGGTACAATATTAATGTTGTGAAGACCATTTCTGGTATCCGCAGCTGTGATACTGCTGCAATAATGCCTAAAGTGGCATAAAACCATACTCACTAACTCACACTTGCTAGGGATTTGACCAAAGATGATATTACAAATCCCTTAAGAAAGTTCAATGAGGCATCATCTTACACATAATCAGACATTTTGGGTGATATAAAAGGTCCCATGTAAACATATTGTTCCTTGATAAATGAAAAAAAAAAAGGATAAAATATGACAAAAATAATTCCCAAAATAGGTCCAGCAGCACGTTAGCGAATGTATGGTCATGAATATTCATGAGATTATGGCACTGACAACGGCTAATGACCAGTCAGATCCAGTAAACTGTGGACACAGCTCCTTAACTTAAACAAAGCAATAGCTAGTAGTCACAGTAACAAGGTGACAGGGTCGACATCAGCACACAGCTTTTCCCCTTGCTGTTTGCCAGTGTCAGGGAAGACAAGTACTCCACTAGTCGAGACCTATGCTGAAATATCAGGACAAGTATTTGCTAACAAATAAGCGAGAAAAATAAAACGGTCATGATTCATACGAATGTGATGTTTCATGGAAGGTGGCGACGAGATGTAAAATGTACATTGTGGTTGAAGGGATGTATTCTGAATCAACAGTCCCTGATGGAAACATGAGCTGGTATTTAGGTTTGACAGTGGGGTAACAGATTACTTCAGGAAAATGACAAAAAAACATATTCAGCCTGGACGGCATGTGACGCTCTCTTGGCAACATGTCCGACATGCCTGCTTGACATGGAGTGTTGCAGCGAAGGGTGGAGGGATGGAAAAACGACAGTTGTTGAAGTTTGTCGGCAAACATCCAGGGTGAAATTGGAAAACGGAACAACAGACAGCTCATTTTGCACTATCATGTACATAATATGCTGAGTTCTGTGACAATGTGTCAAAGATGGCTGACATGCTGGTAAGATAGGAAGTTGCAGTTGTGATATCCCTTCCAAGAGATCATTATCTGTCCGGGATCACAAGAAACTGTGGATGTGCAAGTTAAAGAGTGAAGAATAGTTTGAGCTTGAGTAAGTCGTCTTACGAGATTAGAAAATGGAATACAAATTTGAATTCAACTAAAAAAAACAAACCCTAAAAAACCAACAGCGTTTAGGTGGAGCATTAAATTCCAATCTTGGAGAGAGGTAATCATAATTGATTAAAAGTGGCAAGGAAATGGGCACAAAATAAAAACCTAAAGTTATCGTGTTTTCAAATAGGCTTCCTGTCAAGACAGCCGATGTGTTCAAGTTGCAGTGAGTAGCCACCCTCAAACCTGTCGATTCTGCACATATTGAAGTACTGTACAAATACACTCCTCGCCTGAAGGGCCAACATTTCGAAGGAACATACACACTGGGCAGCACTTCAGCTGTCTCCCCTCCTTGTTTATCATATTACACAATAGTTTGCAAATGATTTCAAGCAATTGTAAACACTTTCCCTAAATTAGCAGCTGAAAACCTGCCTCCCTGTGTACAGTTACCACAGAGCAGCAAGCCACTGTTGTTTCACCTTTGGTATCATATGATCATCTGACGTGTTATCAATGAGATTAAATGTAGTTATTACTTTCTAATTTCTCTACTTGAAATAAGTGGTACTGATAAACCCTGCCATTTTATCGTAATACATACATTTGTACCTGGAGTCTGGTGATAGCTTATCCATATAATGGTTAATTTTCCTTGAGTTTCAACATGAATCTTCTTACAGCGAGTGTCAAAATGGCCACCAGAGGATCAAGGGTCATGGTCATAGGAATTTAAGAGAGAGTAATCGTGTACACCTCAGCAATAATGGCCTTTCATACAGCTTAAAGACAGATGATGGATTCTTTACAGTTAAATTTACAAGTGGCGTCTGTTAATCCAAGTAGACACTGTAAACCTGTTAAGTACTGTGCTAGATGATGAACGATTGATTTGTGTGTCCTAAGCAAGTGAACAAGATTTGTTCTGCTCCATTTGGAAAGAGTATCAGGCAATAGCCCCTGTGTCAGGAAATGTGGGTCTTTGATGTCAACCTCCTTGATGAAACTAACAAGTTAATACAATCAGGTAAAACTGGGATTCAAACCCATTATCACAGGTTCCTTTCACACATAAGGGACACAACTCCGCAATGACAATTGCAGCCCCTACACCACCCACCCTGTATTAAGAATTCATTAGTCTTTAATATATTCATCTCAATTTCAAGCCACCTTGATTCTCCTATTTTTTACATGCAGGCATCTATTTTCTTTACATAGAAGCACAAAAACCTTTCATCATCTTGGAAGATCGATGGACACAAACAGGCAGACAAAGCAAAAACCCAAGCACTGATTTATTTCCACTGCACTAGGATCCTATGTTAGATAGATTAATCTGGCAAAAACATCACAGTGTTCACTATCACGGTATGTTTTATACTGATTAAATCAACGTCTATTGTGATTGCTCCTCAAAGGCTTATCTCGAACATCTATCTCCTAACGGCCATATCACAGCCAAAGTTTATGATACTGGCTATGTTATTTTTGATACAGGGCATGAGGACATACATTAGATCCTCAAAAACACGCACATGTATTCAGTTTCTTGCTGTCTGCTTCCTGCATTCATATGCTGAATGTTTAACACAGACACACTGTGTTTCACAAAATGGCAAACTTCAGGCAGTATTGCGGGAATATAACTGATGTATAACCCCTTATAACACAAACAGATTACAAGGAAGAATATATAAGATTCATTATATGGATAGACTCATACAATAAATTTCTAATGTAAACATTTTGAGTCTGCAAAAATATCAAAATCTGTATTTTAGGCACTGTTAAAACTTAATGCAAGATATTATAAATGGCATCCACAAAAAATTGAAAAATATGTGACTAATTGTATCGAAAAATATCTGAGGAAATGAGATATAAAGACAATATCTTCCTTAATCTCTCTTATCTAATCTGACAGAAGATTAGTACAAACTGACAATTTATCCTTTACAAAATCCTTCTGAAATCTTTCATCAAGACCAATGTAACAAGAAGAGACAGCAGCAGACAGCTCCAATTCAAACATTAACACTTGCACCTACAATGAATTCTTTGAACTCCCATTGTGGTTAATGCTGATGGAAACAATCACAATACACGACAACGATCCTTACCCATTATCCGCCGTGAAGACATAGCAGGAAGGATGCCCCACGGCGCACTCCTCGCAGGAAGTGCTGTTTCCGTTTGGACAGTGCTGCACCTTCAGGATGGCACCCTGGAACATCAGAGAAATCATGCCATTAAAAGCTGACAAGCAGGCAGCACAGTAACAGGTCGGGAAGGCTCCACAAAACAGGTGAAATGTAATACTTTTCACCCACCCCAATAAGGAAAAACTAAAACTTATTGTTCCATACACTGTACCCAGGAGACCTCACAGTTACTCTGTCTTCAATGATACACTTAGGCGAAGAAGTTACGTAGTTTATCTACATGGAAATTTGAATATGGTACAAATCTTATTAAGGTTTCAGCAGAATATATATACACACCACAAGTATGTAGAGTCATTTGACGTAATATCAGATCAGATTAGATCATAGATACTGTACAAAATACATTAGGGGTTATTTAGGGAACACTTTTAGGGATATGTCCTCACTACAATAAACATCCCATATATGTTCATAAGTTCAAGCTTTTGTTATACATCTGAATACCAGCTGTTTCAGTCAGATCTGAACCTAAAACTCCAGAGGCAGAGAGCATGAGCATATCCACATGACCAGGTCATGATGATGATAAATCAAGTCAGACTATCCCCTCTATTCTGACTGATCACTGCAGACACTGTAGCCAAACAATCCCCATTCTGCCACCTCTTAAGACTTATCATGACTTGACATATTAACAAGGGGTATATCTCAGAGCAACGTGAGTGGAAAAACAGCAACAGAGCTTATAGCTATTAGTTATGAACCATGTAGGATAAATATTCCTGTGAAGGAGACATATAATTATGATCCCTGAACAAGCATGACGGCAATGTGAGTCACCATGTTGTTGGCTCCACCTTGTCTCCAGTCCTCATACCACAGGACAACAGAAAGTCCTCGACAGAGACAATAATCCCTGGCTTATCTACTAGCAGGGGGCAGTTCATGATCAAGCCTACACCTGCTGATAAATATGACATATCTCAGCATTTAAGAAATACTTCTATATACAATACAATCTATATACACTTAACACCACCAATAAACCAAATCAACCCTTTCACACAAAAACCTACAGCCCACCTTCCACCCCTTCTCTCCATCCCCTTGCCTCACCATCCCGTCAGACAAAATCTTTAGACAGACAATGAACAGTGTTTTGATACAATGTTGATCAGAACTCTGCATATAATCACAGTGGGACATAACTGGTAGCCACCTACAGGCCTCCAAATGCTGAATTCCATTTTGTTCATCATGGAAACTGCCTTGTACACTGGGTACTGGTGATTTATCATGTAGCCAACAAGGGACTAATTAAAGGTGAAATTCTTCTGTTGCTGACTATAGAAAGACTTGTTTTCAAACAGAGATCCCAATTTCCACACTTCAAGCCTTTGTCTCCAAAACTTGGCATGTAACCCATACTAAAAACACCTAACAATAAACTGTTTTCATGACAGTACAATGTACATTCAATGTGATAATCTTGAAAATGATCAGCATATTTACACGCCATCTTGAATTACACTCTTGCACTGTCTTCTAAAATACTGCAAATACAAGGAAGACATTCTGTTCTGTCATGGCTAAGAGAATAATTCAACCAAGATTGTACCATACCTATTACTTCATCCATATCCCCTTCAACAAAGTGAGTGAGTGAGTGAGTGAGTGAGTGAGTGAGTGAGTGAGTGAGTGAGTGAGTGAGTGAGTGAGTGAGTGAGTGAGTGAGTGAATACTTAATGTCACACTGGCAATATTTCAGCCATGTCATGATGAGAACATTCAACAGTGAAAAAGACCATATGCACATTATAAAACCTGTCAACGAAGGACAGTAAAACAACTAGAATATCACAACTTGAATTAAAACTAGCATGGAAACTTAATACTAATATCACTATTTAGACGATACAATATAAAAACAGGCTATAGATTGCCAACAACATAAGGTAGATCACCATACTAGGGACCTTCAACAAAGTAATTACCAGGCAAACAACAGACAATCACTCAATTTTACGTAGCAGGCATCGTATTTCAGAATTAAACTATGACTATTCTTATTTCTATCTCTTATGAAAAACAGGTATGTCTAAGCTGCTGACAAGAACAGAGGTTACCACAAAGATAAGAAAACAGTTGGATGACATGAAATCCCATGTGGTACGCATTAATCAGCTCAAGTCTCCCTCATACACTAGAGGGTCTCTCCCATACTTCCACCTATTATCAGTTCCTTGGAAACTAGCAGGATCAGACACAAGGCAGTCATGTGACACACATTCAAATCCATTTTGTCAATCTGTGAGTATAAATCAGAGCTGGGATCTCTGTTCTATATTAAAGCAGGAGAGTGCATTATGACAACTGCCTAACACAGTAACTATGTTATCACACCGAATGCCTACTTGAACAAGATAGAGTAGAACTGTACTAGGCAAACTTAGGAGATTTATCCCCTCTGCGAACAATGTTTGCATTTAGGACACAACTTCATAATGTCGCTGAGAACAAGCACACTCAAATCTGTATCACTGGAAGATTTAAAGATTTGCATGCAAAAAAAAAAATCAATTTTGTTGAAATACAGATCAATACATTTTAATTAGCATGTTATCTTCTTAACTCATGAGCAATATTAGTGGCTTTCAAAGTGATAAATTAACACTAATAATCTAAAATGTGTATTAGTGGGTTTTATGAAAATTAGTAAAATATCATCGAGATTGGCATATAACTGCATTGAGACCACACAAACGAAAGCTGGATACTATGAACAAATCATCCTCATTTTTGGGGTAGAAGTACACATAAAATCCTAAATTAATTGGCCATGGGAATGTTCAACTCATATTTTAGTGGAAGATGGGATAGCATAATCAAGACTAGAAAAAGGACGAAAACTCACCTCAGTGACTTTCTGGACTTGAACTCGATACCATCGTCCATCAGAGACAGGTCGGTTCACCTGAAGCACCTTTGGAAACACAGACGTGAACTTGAAGGAAAATCGAACATTTCCATCAATGATCTCCAAGGCAACAAACCCTAAAACAGTTGGGGTGACAGTTGCTTGGCTGAGGAACAGGAGGGCATTTCTTTTGTTGGTGGCAAAGAAGAGCGTGATGTCTGTGTTATTGAGGTTAGACAAGGGAGGAAACTCTATGTACGAGCCTTCACTGAATCCTTTGCTTGATTTTTCACACCTGCTGCCGAAATAGCCATAGACACAGTCACAAGTGTATCCTCCAGGGATGTCAGTACAGCTTCCACCATTCCAACATGGCCGACTTGTGCAATACAAGGTGCTTTCACACAAATCTCCATGGAAACCATCTGGACAGTCACAGCGGAAGGTACCATCCAGGTTGACACAAGATCCACCATTAACACATGGGTATGAAAGACACTCATTCACATCTTGTTGACAGCTTGGTCCATTCCACTGTGGTGTGCAGTGGCAGACGTCCTGGATACATGTGCCACCATTGTAGCAGTAGCTCTCTCCACAAGGACCAATCGGGGTCTCGCAGAAATTACCACCAAAAGATGGTGGGCAGATGCAGGTTGGTTTAACTTCTGGTTTGGCAGATGTAAAAATGAGGCTTGGTGAGTCATGGATTGAGTAGCCAGGATGCATGACAATTTCGCTGTCACATGTGCCGCCATTTTGGCACTGGTGGTTTTGACAGGCACTGAAGAATATGCTCCTGATTGAGATGCTGGCAGTGGATTCTATAGTTTGCTTGTTCCTCTGCAATGTCTGTTGAATCGAAGACTTTGGGATGTAGTCACCATTCTGCTTCTGAACTGACAAGAAGATGATGAGGTCTGTGCCCATCTCCTTCAAACTGTACACTATGAATGAGTTCTGTGGAGTAAAGGCATTCTTCAAGGCATTCACAAACCGAGCGTATTTGTGCTCAAGGAAGGATTTTGCCAACAGATCAGCAACAAGCATTGGTACAGAGTTATCCACAGTGGCATTCTTGTACTCACTGACTGTAACTGAAACGTCATAGGGTTGAGATGCTGGATGACCTTGCATTCCATCAGAACCTTGGATGCGTAGGTTGTAAGTCTTTGGATCAACTGAGCCAGTCACTCGAAGATCACAGTTCTGGTAGATATTGAATGTGTTTGTATCCCCACTTACAATGTTGCAGCTGTAGTTGCCAACTATATCATCATCCAGCGGTCTGACATCTGCCACTAAGCCGATAGATGACATCCCCTGAAGAATCATCAGTTGGATGACCAGTGGCCTTGGCCTTGGAGGGTTATCATTTACATCAGAGACAACAATTTGGAAGGTCAAGGTTGATGTCATGGTAGGGATGCCACCATCAGTGACAATAACTGGGAGTGTGAACTCAGGGGTCAATTCTCGGTCCAGAACGGCAATAGTCTCCACTTCCCCCTGTGAGTTAATTCTGAATTTGTCTGAAGATGATAACATCCTGTACCTATAAGGAGCCTGATTCGGAGGCAGATCCAGATCCTTTGTGAACTGACGCAATGACATCACAAACTCTCCAGCACTTTGGTTCTCCCTAATGTGACCTTGAGGCACAGTGGGGTCAAAGTATGGACCATTGTCATTCACGTCTTGCAATCTTATCTGTACCACAGCAGAGCCTGCAACAGAACAAAAAGCAAAAGTATAAAACAATTATGTTTCACTATCATCAAAACAATTATTACAAAAAAATATAAAGAGATTACAAATTATCAATGCTACTCATGTGTCAGACTGGATGTTTATCATTAAAACAGTGTTACCTGTTTGAGGAGGCAGGCCAGAGTCCACAGCTCCAACAGTGACATTAAACTGATCCTGAGTCTCTCGGTCCAGATAACCCTGTCCAGTTGTCCGAATCTCTCCATTGATGCGATTAATCTTGAATCGGTTGCCATCATTTCCTTTGAGAATGGTGTACTCAAAGTTTCTGTTCTCTGGCTTATAGTCATTGTCTGTGGCTTCAACCTTGATAACATATGTGTCCTGGGGAGAATTTTCACTGATTGTTGCATCGTATTTGTTCCTACTGAATACTGGAGGATCGTTAGCATCTTCTATGGTGACATATACCTGGCATGTATCAGTGTCATTACCTTGGATGCTACCCCAGTTCTTGGCCATTACATTTAGAATTATCTGTTGTGAGGACTCGTAGTCTGGTCTCCCAGCAACATGAATAACTCCAGTCTGATGGTCAATGCGAAATCCTCTGAGGTTGCTGGAGCCTATGAGGAAGTAATATACTATGCCATCGATACCCTTGTCTTGATCTGTTGCCAGGACCGACCCAATGGATGAGTTGATTGTTGCAGATTCACTGACTCTGAAGTTGTAGCGTGATTTTTCAAACTGGGGGAAGTATTCGTTGACACCAACCACATGAACATGAATGGTGACAACAGTCTTTTTCATATCTGATCCTCCATTTAATTCACTTGGGTTGTAGGCCATGATCGTCACAGAATAAGCGTCCTTCACCTCATAATCCAGACTACCCTGGGATCTCATTATTCCTGTCTCCTTCTCAATGGTGAAAATGGAGTTCCCGACTATTGAGTAGTGGATGATGGCATTGTCCCCACTGTCTGCATCTGTAGCATGGACAGTGTAGAAGGATGTGGAAGGGGCTGAGTTCTCGGGGATGTAGGCATCATAGTAGGACTGGTTAAACACAGGCGGATTATCATTTATATCAGTGAGATGGAGAGTGAATGTCCTGTTGATCTCCTTATACACAAGAGCCTTGTCTCTGGCACTGATGGTGATAAGATGAGTTGGATGGGTGTCAAAGTCAAGAGCCTTGGCAATAGTGAGTTCACCGCTTTCTTTCCCCATGTGAAATAGACCATCTTTGTTTCCAGAAGTTATAAGATACATGACTTGGCCATTGATGCCAGGATCATTATCTGTTGCTGAGAAGGTCTGTATGGTCTGCCCAACAGGAGTATCTTCGGCGATGGTTTTCTGAAAGATCTGTGTTGCAAACTCAGGAGCAAAGTTGTTGACATCAGTGATCTTGAAATGAACATCTACTGTAGTGGACTGGGGAGGTGTTCCCTTATCCTGAGCTTTCACAAACAGGAGGTAATCAGCATTTTGTCGACCCTGAAGAGAAGCTTTAACAGTGATAAAGCCAGTATCTTGATCAATCCGGAAGAACTGAGAACCATTTCCTCCTGAAACTGTATAGAACACTTCTGCATTGATTCCATAGTCATGTTCATCCACTGCCAGTATGGAGATGACATGCTCCCCAATTGCTCTGTTTTCTGGTACAGCTGAGAAGTAGCTGCTCTGTACAAACTGAGGAGGATGGTTATTGGCATCAATGACAGTGATGATCACCATGTTCTCAGAGGACAAGGAAGGTGTTCCGAGATCTGACACCACAACATCCAGCGTGTATCTGTTGTTGGACAGGGGATGGTCTGGCACGTGGCGGTAGTAGAGTGTTTGTAAGGCAGTGATGTCTCCAGTTTCAGCATTGACCTCAAAGATATCTGAAGGGCGTTTGAGTGAGAAGATGAACTGATTGTTGGGTTGTTCCAAGTCTGCATCCATTGCCCTTAACCTTCCAACCACTGCATTTGCTGACTGATTTTCCTGGAAGTCAAAGCTGAGAGTGTCTTCGATGAACACAGGAGCATTGTCATTGACATCTGTGACCTTGATGAAGACCTGGGTTGATACTCTGAAGTTTGTATCCACAGCAACCACGCTGGGGTAGTATCTGTCTACTTTCTCTGCATCCAACAGTGCCACTGTAGAGATGTTGCCACTGATGCTGTCAATAGCAAAGCTGAGCTTGTCTTGCTCATTCTGCAACTTAAAGGTTGACCTGGCATTGTCGCCGATGTCTTTGTCAGACGTCTTCATCTGTACAATGAAGCTGTTGAGAGGGACATTCTCAGGCACTGATAGACTGTATCGCTTTGTAAACTTGGGAGGGTTGTCATTTTCATCAAGGATGTGGATAGTCACTGTTGCAGTAGAAGTCAGTTTTGGGGTACCCTAAAACACCAAAGTTGTAAGTTAAATCTTCAGCAATAATCTGTATCAGTAATACCAATCTACGGGCTAAAATGAAGGTATTTTGAAGGATATAAAGCTAGATTTTGGCTTTGAGCCGAGAAGGAGCCTCTGAAAAGAGTTTTCTCTATGAAAAAATTCAATTGGGCTTGACTCAGAGATCTTCATGATATGTCTTCCATTAAATCCATTTACATCACTGGAACTGATCATAATTCTGTCAGAACATTATCTACTTAAACTTACATCTACATCCTGCTGCAACATTTATCACAATCATGCTATCTTGAAAACAAGTTATCACATATATACAATTGTCCCTGTAACCTTGAAAAGGGTCACATCCAGTGGCATAAATGTAATATATATTACTCAACTTTGGTAAGGATATTTACTGACACCATGAAAACAAAATGTACTGAGTATTATATTTCAACAAAATCATATACTGGATAACAATAGTTAGGGATATATGAAAATGTTGAAATTTTGAATAATGATCTATTTATTCACTGACACACTGTCAAACTATCAATCATAAAAATACCAGTATCCTTAACTTATTTTGTCCAGTATATGTTTAAGTGTATCAGTCAGTAGTAGTATACATCAATCATTTCTGATTCCTTAATTGGTGAGAACAAAATGTACAGTGTATATGTAAACACTGAGTGAGTCAGTTCAGTTTTATGCAGCATTTAGCAATATTCCAGCAATGTAACAGCAGAGGACACTGGAAATGAGGTTCCATATCTTACCCATGTGGGGAATTGAACCAGCATGAGGAGTTCATGCTTTAACCACTAAGTTACCCCACTGCCATAAAAATATGTCAACAGAATGGTATATCTCATTATACCTATCAAAAGTAGTACATATTTCTGTTTCCTTACCTGGTCTTCAGCCTTTATGATGAGATGGAAGAGGCTAATGCCTTCCCTGTCCACAATGTTGGAGGTGGAGATAAGGCCAGACTGAGCATCAATTTGGAAGGTTTTATTGGTATTGCCACTGTGGATGGAGTATGTGATCTGGCCATTTTGATTGGAGTCCTGGTCAGTGGCCGAAAGCTGTATCAATGTACGACCCTTGGGAACATTCTCCAGGATGCTGGTGTTGTAGTGACTCTGTTGGAACCGAGGAGCATTGTCATTCTCGTCCTCGACGCTCACCCTCATCATCTTATACTCAGAGAGAGCTGGGTTGCCTCCATCATTGGCCTCAATCCACAGCTCAAAGCTCCTGGTAGTTTCATAGTCAATGACTCCAAACACAGATATGGTCCCATTCAGTTGGTTGATTCCAAATCCTCGGTTGACGTTGCCCCCAGCGATGTAATACAAGATCTGATTGGTCCTGGTTGTAGTAGCTGATACAGTGGTAAGAATCTTACCAGGGAGAGAGTTTTCCTTTACAGACAGGTTCATATCAAATGGGCTGAAGATGGGCTTAGATTCAGAGGATGAGATCATATCTACGCGAACAGCGACAGAGTTGGAGTTCGGAACCTTCCCCTGCAGAAACAATACAAGATGACATAACTATCAGGGAATTCATATTCAATAAAACTGTTAAAGAGAGAGCATATGACGATGAAACAAGTAAGGTTAATGATAATAATCGTGAATTTATAAAGCACCTTTACCATGTACTAGGCACATGCTGAAGGCACTGACACTCTATCTGATTATCATTACCCTGAAATACCCAAGCTGGCTGTGAGGTGCTAAAAGGCTTAGCTAGTCACATGACTTATCCCAACTGGTATCCATCTTTTGCAAGTGTCTGATGCCAACAACCTGATCTTGGCATCCCTTCTGCCATCATAAGTTTCGATCTGTGTCATTGATTTAACCTGTTTACATCACTAGTGCAATAAGGAAACCTGGAGAGGAGACACTGTGGCCCAGTTCCAGTATCAGTCTAGACAATGTAATCAGTGTCAGGTGTGAATCTGAGACAAGGTGTAAATAGTGTAATAAATAACTGCAGGGTACACACTTAAACTAGAGTAACTCCACACATAAGCTGATTGAAAGAATCTGACCCTTGTCCTTCTTGACTGATGCAATACCCTTGCAGGTAGATACGACTTGCGTTCAACTCACCTGGTCTGTAGCCCTGACGATGAAGTTGTACCGTGATCTTGATTGCACAAGTTCCTGTCCTGCTGTGATGACACCTGAGTTCTCATTGATGGTAAACTTGCTGGCATCGTTGCCTGAGAGGGAGTACGTAACCTTGCCATTGCTGCCGATGTCCCGATCTATGGCAGTCACTCCAAGCACAAATGCTCCTGTGGCCGTTGGACTTAGAACTACTGGGGTGTAGCTCTGTTGTTCAAACTCAGGGGAACTGTCGTTGTCATCATCAATGTAGATCACAACCTTGGTGGTGGCCGACTGAGAGGGGATGCCTCTGTCTGAGGCAATGACAACTAGCTCATACTCATTGCGTTCCTCTCTGTCCAGTATTGCCAAAGTAACAATCTGGCCACTATCTGGGTATATGGTGAACTTCTCACCCATACTGTTTTCCAAGCTGTAGCTGGAAGTAGAATTCATTGAAGGTATTGTAGTGGAATGTGACAACCTATGAATGTTACAATAACAGGTCATAACATTCTAAAGTGAACATAATTTCAGTTCATCACAACCTCACTACGACTGAATTTCAGTTCATCACCTCCAGGCATCAAAACCTCACTTCATTACAACAACTGAACACTTCTCCCACAACAAAGATGGACAGGATATGCTATGAAACTTATGGGAACACCATCATCTCAGTTCAGAAGAACCACTTAAAGTCAGCATGAACACAGCATGAGCTACTAACCACCAAGTCTGTCAGTACTTGAACACAAACTGCATTCTACTTAATCTTTAGCATGAAAAATGCATTCATTCTCATGTCTGTATTATGAGATAGTTTGGTTTTTTTAGACAGAGTAGCTCACTGATTGTGTCACAACTACAAGAGATGGCTCTATGTAAGATACTGGGTCCTGCTCAAAGCATCCATTACGTTATGTCCTGTGGTAACTCTACTGTCTATCATAGACTTACGAATGTTGAAGCACTACGAATATTTTGTGGATCAGGACCTAGTACCATCCGATAAATTTTGTTTTGGTTAGACTGGGATAGAAACTTGGGTCTTGATCTACAAAGTATGTGTAACATTACAACCTGTCGTAACCCTACAGTTTATCATAGACGAAATAATGACTTTGCTGTACAAATATTTTTGTGGATCGGAACTTAAAAGTTACACAAGTCGGATCCAGCAACAGATCCATGTATCAGATCCAAAGGCCTTGCCTCACAAAGATCATCAATGTATGACAGCTACAGCAGTACATGGTGCTGTAGCATACTGCTGTCTCCCATGAGCTCCTTCATGACTCTCTAAACTCAGTTTATGTCACACGTACAAGAGAAGTTCAAAAGTTTTAATCTACACCTTACTACATTAACTTGATCACATTCCAAGCATCTGGCACTAACGACTGACGTAAAATGTTATTCAATTTTCAATATAACAGAATGAAAACCACAGATGTAAATCCAAAACAGATGAAAAACAAAAAAACTAACGAAAAGTTCAAAACATTGCCATTTACTTTGTGCACTGAAATTTCTGTTTCATAATCCCAAACATTGTTTTACAGTGCCAATTTGTGCTGCATCAAAGAATTCAAATTTCAGACTTTTTATCACAACTAAAATCCATCTCAAAGGCTGGTTTCAGAACAGAAAACACGTCACTTTGTAAAAGCAAAGCTCAAAAAGTCAGCACGATGTAAATTTTGTACAATCTAATTTTGAAATGCTGGCCTAAAAGAGATTCACATCAAAGAACCACCATACTAGAAACAAAGGGACAATAAGTGAGATTTTTCAAACATTCATTATCTCTGTATGTTCGCATTCAAGTGATTTGCTGAAACACTGAAGTCATTGTTATCTGAAACAGGTGTCATGCAAACAGTCCCCTGCAGCAGCACAAGAGGAAGGATGCAGCTAAATGAAACAGGAGATAATGCCATTCCATAAATGGTATAACACTGATAGTATATCATGTCTTTTATCATCAATTAACACTGTTTTGGTGCCAACAACTCATTAGCAAAATGGCAGATGGACATTAACATACTATAACATAAATAGTGTACGAGTGAGTGCAGTTTTATGCCACACTCAGCAATAGTCCAGCTACACAGTGGCGGTCTGTAAATAAATGATGACATGTGTCAACCAAGCTAGCGAATCTGACCACCCAATCCTGTTAGTCGTCTCTTAAGACAAGTATAGTCACCTTTTATGACAAGCATGGGTTGTGGAAGGACTTTCTACCTAATACATGTTATTAAGTTTCAATAAATAAAGTAGACAATAACAATTGTTTTGTTCTTGGGCAAAATGCATACAGACAAAATGGGCAAAATGCATGCATGTTTAAATGCTGGATGTACAATTCATATTTTTCAAAGTTCACTTGGACAAACATCAAACTTCACATGCCTCTTCATCAACAAAATAAGTTTTTATTTACATCTTTTCCCAGTTAAGTGTTCTCATGGGCTGAAACTTTATCACAAATCTTTCTTAAAAGTTTAAAAGATTGAAGAGCCAGAGATCAAGATCATTTGTGGAATTGTGCCCACATGAAGAACAGGTCGGTGGTCCCTGATCACATGCTTTAGCTTCGTCTGATGTATCTGTCCACAGATGATGAAATAAGCCATAAATACAAACAAGCAGAGATGCATCTTGGAGTCTGTTTGATAAAACTGCCTGCCAGCAAGTATCTTACTTTCTAGAATTTCTAAACTTTTTTCCCAAATCAATAAGAGGCCACAGTTCAACTCACAACTGGTTGTTTTTTTCATAGCATTATAAAACCTTAGTCTGGTGCCAGAGATCATGTCGCTTTACCATGACGGCAGTTCCTTAATGATGATTGAATGAACTAAAAGTAATTAAAATATCTCCATGGGAACACTTACACAATCTCTGCGTTTTCCCCCTCGTCCTGGTCTGTGGCTTGGACGGTGAGCACGGAGGTAGGGGAGGACAGGTTCTCCAGTACATGTCCTGTGTATTGCTTGTTGTCAAACTCTGGAGCATGGTCATTGACATCCTGTACCAACACCTTAATGGTCCCCGTTCCTGTCAAACGGGGAGAACCTGCAAAAAGATCATCAGAATCAGTCTTTACACAGATAGTAGAAAACAATCTTAAACTAAAAATGTCAGATGCTCTTTACCAAAACTGTTTCAGAAATTAACTTGATGCTTCAAACAATGATTACGAATGCATGAAAGAGGTTTGTTTTGCACCACTTTTAACAATATTCCAGCAATATCATGACAAGGAGAACAGAAACAAGCTTCACACACTGCGCCCACAATAACTTCTAACAACGTTTAACTAAACATGTTTTCATAAAATGTACCTGTACAATTTTTCAAACAGCTTTTTTTTCTGAATAATTTTCCTTTTTCCTTTAATTTGCAATTCCATTGCTAATTAATACAAAAAAGGACTAAATAATTCTAACAAACAAACAAGTTTATATGCAACAATCTCCACAGTAGTCACTTTTATTGAAATGAATATGAACAAACAAAACCAGTGCTTCATGGACAGTCTGTCATACAGACCTTGAAGCAAATATATCCTTGAAAGCCCACTCAAGTTTAGAAAATGTGGCAAGCCTAGGGCTCTTTTTCATTCTATGTTTTTCTTTCTTAATTATGATCCTTTTTCTGTAAAATATATCAATTTCAGAGACTAGTTGTTAGTCTGCTTCATGGACAGAGCCTGAAATCTAACCTGACATGACAAAGTTACATAAGTTGTCTGAAGGTGAAGGTCAAGTAGTTCCATGCCTATACCCTGTTCCTCACATAATGAGGCAATATCTCCCATCTATTTTATGACCAACAGGGCAAAGCCACACTTTTGAAGACTCAGATCAGATCACACACTCATTAACATGGAACACCATCTAGAGGAAAACTTACACCATTGTTCAAATACTATTTCCCTAACCTTTAACATATCAAGACAATAAATTGGTGTGTGACAGATAAGCATGAAACTTGGTATGTTGAGGTGTGCCACGAGGTCAGAAGTGAAGGGAAATCGGCTGTTTTAGCTGTTCTTCGCACAAGAAGGTGAAGGGTTGTATCATTTATCATGTCCAAGTCCCTTCCAGCTCCCTTCCTAACTGTGTGGTGTCTGTGTGTGTTTGTCTACATGTACACTTCAAAGAAACCATTATCATGGTCTACTGAACATATGTGGTGCAAGGCAAATGAAAAACATGTTAATAACAAAAAGAATACTCAGGGTCATGTTTTGTTCAAACTGGACATGTTTCCAGTAAATCATTACCTTTGTTTCTGAAACTACTCTCTTGAAAACTTTTTCTCGGTTTTAATGTTGCAACACTGAAACTTCGAGCATTCCTACTCCGCATCAAATGCTAACATAAAAACTCCCAACTTGCAAAATTTGCTTTTCTTTCTCTGAACATATTGGTAACTTGCAAAAAGAATTATTGAAAGTTTCATCACATGTTGTTGAGATCTCCACACTGTTTTTCAGTTAAAAGTGCTAATAGCATTAAAGCCTTCTCTCAGACGCATAAAACACTAAATCCTATTGCAAAAACCGATACTTCGGGGGAATCCAACTAGAGATTTTAACAAGATTTCTTTGCTTCAAAATTAGATTAAAATATACCATGCTGAAAGCAGGGAAGATCCTTTAACACAAACACTCTCAGGAGAAATACGCCTACACATCATAGAGAACCAAACAGAGAATTTATGAAAGTTTCGAGGAATGTCTACAGCAGACCAAATGTGAGGGGAACTCTTCTGTGAGCAATAAATATTTCTTTTCCTCGTCACTTCACCCATATTTCTGTCGGCAAGTCGCTTAGTAGCTAAAACAGTGGCTTCAAGCCTTGGAGTTCCAGGACATACGTGTGAACAAAAGCACTTTCAAAGGATCCCTTATAAAATATACCCATCCAAAATATTGAGAAATGATTTCAAACTTTCAAACTAAATTTAAATTGTTCATAGGCTCCTTTTCAAATGGCAGGACAATACTTTTGATCATGATATCACCGAAGGTGCCAATGATTATTGATATACTCGTCTTGAAAAAAGTGATGCCAAGTAGCATATAAACATTGTGATGAACATGATATTTTAGTCACAAACTGCAATACAATTTCTTAAAAAGTAAAGATATCATGCTTAAGAAAATAATATTATCACTGCGAGGGACACTGAAATGGACTTCATGCACTGTACCCACATGGGGATTCAAACCTGGGGTTGTGGTATGACAAGCAAATGCTTTAACCTACAGGCTAGCCAAGCACTCTATAAAAACACAAACAATGATTGCAAGGTAAATAGCATCTGATATTAGAGCCCAAGACAATTTTGATGGCTCATTTCATTTTTCAGTTTGTTATAATCTAATCTAATATTCTTCAACAGTCGTAATCTTATAATATTCCATACATACTGAGCTACAGATCCCCTGCAGAGTGTTTGAAGATTGACCTTTATATGGTGTATTAGGCCACTGATGACAATGGATCTAAAAACCTGCACCAACAAGAACACAAGAACATGACAAATGAGACACAAAAACAAGATCTGTAGCTCCAATTGCAGACTCCATTAAAGCAAAAACTGATAGCATGACATTGATGTTAAGTCTACAAGCCCATGGGAGGCAAATCTTGTACAAATACAGCAGGCTTCACTCGAGCCCCAAAACAGTGGCCTTCAAAAGTTTAAACAGTCAAAAAACTTTCTTTTTTGCTATGACTGTAATCCTTACGGATATACAAGTTTAAGGTCAGATAAATATATGGTCACACTTAAGACTCAAACACCATCACTCTTTCCATAGAATTACTGTCAATCTTACCCAGGATTTCAATTTTTTTTGTATGACTACTAAAAACAAATTGGCACCGAGGTGATCAAGTATTTAGATGTAAGATTCATGTTTGACTATCAGAGTCAGATAAAACTTGTTAGTCTGATATTTACTTCAAAAGCTTTAGAATAATTGTAAAATGTGTCGAAAACAACTAAAGTAAACTTTATACAAAACACATGCAACAGCTGTGAATTGTTGTTGACAAAGTAACTAGATAAAATGATTTCCATTCTTCAATGTCGGAAGTTCTTTGATTCTGTTTGTACACCTGACATTTTTTTTACATCCAAATCTACAAAATGACACTATTTGAGGCATGAAAAACTTTATGCCCTAAAAACATAACAAGGAACAAAATGATAAAGCAAGGTTTAAAACTTCTCGGGCCAAACATTTAGTGCCTGTTCCCAAAAGTCTAACCAGTTACAATCGTGGACTGTTTATTATTCATTTATTGCAAGAAAATGGTAATAGGACACACACAAAAAAAGGAACAGAGCATGCAAAGAAATGAACTATTCACGTAAATACATCTAGGATACATTTAACAGTCCATTGAGTTTGATGTAACGCTGGTACATCACTACATCCCCCTGTTCCCTACCTCCATCTCAGTAGCCAAAGCCTGACTTCATAATTGGTCCTACTGCCGTCTGCCAAACCAATATCCCACACTTGTTTTTATTGGCATCGAGAAAATTAAGCAAGTTTTTTCCTTCTCATCTCAGGAAAATGTATCTGAGATGGAACTAACAGACAACTCTGACAGGAAGGCTGCAGAAATGAAAATGGCAATCACCTTGGATGGTTCCGCTTGTTATGTAAACCATCCTTGGGAAATAATGGTGTTATAGACTGGGGGTATGGATAACAGTATGATTTTCTGTGGCCCTCCTGTATATTAAATTCCTTTGTCTCACAATCACGACCTTTCTCTGCTGTTGGAACATTTTGACAGACCATCACCATCTTACTGAGATTACTTCCATGAGACGTGAGATATTTACGTTATACTGCATCAAACCTCTGTCAGTGATGCTGTTATAGGCTTGCAAGATGGTGGGACTAGTGGCTGTTTTACTGACAAGGTGTCAGCTTTTCCTCATACAAGATATTCATACATGACAGTTAAATGCATAACTGAAGTGTTTCATTTCTACACATATCACTTAGACTGTCAGAGGAAGTGAGAGTAATAGCATTAACTTCCTCCCCTGTAGGTTATTTGAATTTCAGAAGACGAAAACAAAAATGAAATCATCACTTATGTATTTATGAAACAAAACAATGTTTGAATTGATTTTTGTTTAATTTGATATTTCCCAATTAACTGAATTATATTATTGGTCTTGCAGCAATTTTACATTATTACATTACAAAATACAAAATATAATTGAACTCCAGTGGGAACCCAGACAAACCAGTGGGAGACTGTCTCAAACTGACTCTCAATCAAAGCAATACATATGGCAAATCTGTCTGTATCGCAGTCCCTCAAACACATTTATTTCCCTACTATCAAGCGCACTCTGCAACGCTAAAGCCTTAAATGAAGCAAGTCTAGATTTCCTCAGGTTCTGAAAACCTGGTCTCCCTTGAGCTCCTTTTCAATTTCAATTTGTTTGTTACTATCAAAATTAAATATATTCAAATATTCAAGTGAGTGAGTGAGTGAGAATTTTTAGTCACATCAGCAATATATGTTAATGGAAAAAGTTATATCTTAAAAACTGCCATCAACTGTTATATCTTAAATCTGCCATCAATGAACAGTATAATAAATAGCAATATATCATAAAATGTTGCCAAACTATTTGCAGAAAAATAGAATATACTGGAACATGATACAATATTAAAAACGGGCTATAGATTACCAGGAAGAAAGGCAAGGTCACTAGGCTTGGGGTTATGTCGACTTACAAGCAAAACTGACACAGTAGGATAAGTCACATGACTGTCAACTTTTCAGTGCCTCACAGACAGCTTGGGTTTATCCAGGGTTATCAAGGGTTATACTGTCCATCATGCTGTATGTGATTACAGATGTCCCTGCTGAGTGGAGTTCAGTGGTACATAGTGAGTTGGGTTTTACAGTTTTTAGAAATATTCCAGCATTATCATGACAGGGAACACCAGAAACGGGCCTCACACATTGTACCCATTGTGGAGAAATTGAACCCGGGTCTTCGAAACGACAACAAAACACCTTCCCAATTTGGCTACCCCCCACCCCTAGCGCTACATAAGTGGCCATTTTATTATTATTATATTCCACTGTGACCAATGAAGATCCAACGCAGTTCTGTTCATCCCATAGGGCACAATTCTGGACTCCAATCTCCTTTCTGATAAGTCCAAGAGATAAGTGTCACAGAAAAAGGGATCCCGATCAGTAATCAGACTCCAATATCCGTTGACAACACTTGTAAAAGGAAATGTCAAATCTCTGCATCTTTTTTTGGTAATACTCAAGTTCTGCTGTTATGAATAGTTGTAGATTAGAATCTAACGCTATCAAAGACAAGAACAGTCACATGACTAGGCACATGACCTGACAGATCGTGTAACTACAAAGGGCAAACTAAGCCATCTTGCATGTTTGTCATCATCTGTCTATCACATGTCAGAAGCCAACAACCTTCTGGCAGTCATTTGTATGACGTAGGGTTTCCAATGACAGTTTTGAGCAGTTCATCAATATTATTCAGAGTACACCAAAATGGGAGTTTGGAGTTAATTTTACAAATGAGCACAAGCATATGATTCAATGAATCCAGATGACGCAGGCCCTGCTAACACTCCACTACTCTGTCATTACAACATTCAATAGGAGTGCTATCGATTATATAAAAAACATTAGAGTGATCAATTCTCAGTCCCTGCTTTATCAATATGAACCAGAAATATTGGGTTTTTTTAAAAGAGAAATATTCCATTCCTTGTTTGCATCGGCTATCATAAACGATCGAAACTCCAGCATATATCCACCACTGAAACCAAGTCTAAATCTTCGTATTGTACTTTTTCATATTCCTGACAGGTCCTAAACCTGGATCTATAATTGATGAGTTTACATTTTTCATCAAAATTACTTCCCAACTCAGCAAACTATGCTTTCTCAATGTAACCAAATTATTTGTTGATACAGCAATGTAGAGGATGAAGTTGAAAGACTGACATTATTCTTGTGAAGTGTACACTTGACCAAGGAGCTGAGAAAGATCAGTCATATTTCAAGGATGTAATTAATCAGAAACAAAACGGGTGTGAAACATGATAAGCCAAGCAGGATGCAGCTAAGGAATTTGGCTTAGAGCTTCGAAGCTGGCACCAACGTGGCAAACCCAATATTTGAAAGATGAAGAATTTGTTCCACCATCTAAGTTCTGACAGAAAATCCATTAATATTATCAACAATTTTGCTGAAAAGGAAAAAAAGGATTACAATTATTGACATTTGTCACACAGAAAAGGGATATTGGTTGTTTTGAGGGAAACAGTTTTCAAAATAAAGGAAGGCCAAGAAAGCATAAAAATATTCATTACACGACACTTTGAACGAAATCTGAAGACAAATTTTCACTTAAAACAAATGCAGAACCAATTTAATATGATCAGTTTGTGTCATCACATAAATGAAAACTGAAAAACATGTTTTCGATTTTCTATACATGTGGTAACACTTTAAAGATGACATTTCCTTTTAAATTTCAACTATCATACCCCAACAGACAACAGTAGCACTGACAAGAAATTCCATACTTTGAAGTGAAATAAAAATGCCAAACAAAATCTTTCAACTCCAGAAATTATTTTCATTAAGTTTAACAGGAAATCATTGTTTTTCCCTACCTTATGTCCTTATTTCACCCTTTAAGTTCCAAACAGATCAATAGTACAATAACTCATATGACACAGGAAAATCATTCAACAAATATGGTCTCATAATCCATCAAATATCCTGCAAAATCTCAAATTTCTCTGTGACATATTGCTCATGGAAAGATGAAAGTATTCCCCTCAGGCAGAAAACCAATCATTATAATGCAGTCTTCAAATATCTTTAAATTACTGTTGCCCAGGACTCACAAAACTGTCGTAAAGTTCCATAGAATAAACCCTTAAAATATTTTTTCCTCGTATGTTGATTGTTCCAAAACCATATTTTCTTTCTTTAAACATCTCTTTTAGTGGCCTGTTGGTAATGGAAGAAGAAATTGGATAGCCTTGTTCTGAAAAATTGATGTGAAATACGAATATATACAAGTTAGTGGATACGGGAGTTGACTGTAGATGAGACAACCTTGGCAATGCCTTGGAAACTCATGACAGGCACTCTAGCATCAAACCAATTACTCCTGCACATTGCATAATGTGTCTACAATTTGAAGTCAAACCTTTCGGAACAAATTGTATTGCAACATACTCTAGTTTGGTAGGAACCATTGCAAGAAGTATTTGCCATGGTGCCAGAAAATGGCAAAGTCAAAAGTTGGGAGTGGGTACAAAGACATTCCCCCGTTGCAATTGCTCTGTATTAAGGCTGAAGTAGTTCCAGCGAATCTATTGTATGAATTGTCTGTTGGTGTGGAGTGATAAAAGCTATCTGCTGCTCAATCTTGGTGGCATCCATTCCAGTCATAAATCTTTCCATTTCTGAAGAGTAATGGCACACGGAACAGTTGCATTATGGGTATGTGTCCTTGTAAGAACTCCTGAGACACGCTACTTTTTTGCTGGTTTTAATTTCTCTGACATTGAAATGAGATACCCAGATTCCTGCTCAAAGGGAGACTAAAATTGTTTCGGAGAAAAAACTGCAAAATGGGAGACATGGCGAAAAGTTTTCAGAAAGCACATGTCTCACATTCAGAAGTCCCGTTTGTAAAGAATAGAAACAGTCATGTAAATTCAATTAAAAAGAAGAAAAATATGCTCCCTTCATTAGACGCCCCTCGTTTCAAATTCAGGCAAGGAGTTAACATGTAATGTGTATTTGGCAACATTGCAGATCCAAGCGACATACCATGTACCACTTTCACACATTGCAAATTCAGGAACAAACCATCAGTGATACTCACAAAAAATATGAAGTAGGATAAATCTCAAATCATAAACATGTTAAAAACTATGAAATTCAAGATAACCATTAAATAAATGACACATTTTACCATGATCTATTCATTAGGCGATTGGCTTACATTTCAGACAATCACTTGTTCAATGTCAAATCCTCATTTACATGAACATATCTGATGATTTTCATAACAGAATTGGATAAACAAAAAAAGTTTTACTCAATTCTTAAACTGGGCTTTACTCTGCCCCCTTTTTGGGGAAATTGACTTTTCATCTTTTACAAACAAGAAGTAATTATTCAGGATGAAAAACAATTTTTGCTGTCAAAATTCCAAAACCGTTTTGTTCTCAATGTCCACAGAAAAGGTACACAGGTCATGTGACATATTCCGGATACATCTCAATCCCCATCCCTAACATCAATGTGCAGGATGTCAGCCATATTCAAGATGTCTGCCTGCATCCAAGATACAATCTTCCTCACAGCTGTTAGTAGTTTGTTTCTTTTTGGAGATAATATGAGAGTTTGATGGTGTATGTGTTTGTGTTCATAATAAACCCTGGGCCACAGAATATGCAAAATTCATGAGTTTCACAAAATGACAATACATAACTGGATTTTGGGTGGGATTTTTTTCAAAGACAAGAGAACACTGAAAGGAAAATAATAGACTGGGTATGTGAGTGAGCTGGGTTTAATGTTGCTTCATCACAGTTTATGTTGGGTTTAATTTTTGTGAGAGGAAAGCTAAAAGTGAAGCAGGTTTCTGATATTTACCACTAGGGCAAGACATATTGTGCTGAGTGAGTGAGTTTAGGTTTACATCATCAAGATTAAAATGTACTGGCCAAACAATTCAGTGATGCCACACTCAGAAATATTCCAGCCGTATTTCGACAATTTGTAAATAATCAAGCTTGGACCAGACAACCCAGTGATGAACAGCATGAGCATCGATCTGCTCAAATGGGTACTGATGACATGCGTCAACCAATTCAGCAAGTCTGACCACCCTATCTCATGAGTCGCCTCTTATGACAAGCATAGTCACCTTTTATGGCAAGCATGGGTTGCTGAAGACCTTTTCTATCTTGGATCTTCATGGGTCAATCAAAAGCTTGAACATTGATTGGCACAATCCTATGGTGGTGACAGACCTAGGAAGACAATTTAGAATGCAAATCCACAATCACATCTTTCTGGTTTGCCCACTGGAAGCAACTCTGGGGCCCATTTCACGTAACTCTCGCAAGAAGATTTCTCGTAACGTTCCTCGTAGCATTCATATCTCCTATGCTGTAACACAGGATGTAAGAATGCTACGAGAAAGATTACGAGAAATAAGGCCTATGAGAGTTTTGTGAAACCGGGCCCTGCACGGCAAATTGCAGAGCCTTGTACAACTTCGACACCTGGACCCATGAAATTAACAGATAAATGACAAAATAGGAATCTAACTACCTAAACCAGTGAAAACAAAGAACTCTATAACCTTAGAAGGGTTACATGACTGATGAAAACATAATATGAAGGAAAATACTTGTAAAATTTGCATAACAGCTTAACTCCACTCCAAAATTATGAGAGTAGCTTGTAAACAATTATTTAACTATCTGAAGGGGTTATTGCATTTGTAAAAGAAACCATATACTTTATATCTGAAATGATATCAAGTTTCAGATTCCTTCAGCATAAAGGTTCAAAATTCAATTAGTTAAACCAATATAACTAAGAGCAGAAAACCCACTTTGCTTCCAGGCCCAATACTGATAACATCTTACTGCCCTCAATAGATTTTTTTCTAAAGTAAAGTTAAGTCACAGGGAAAGTCATATGTTCTCAGTGAGTTCTATAACCCACAAAAAGTTGATCAAACCTCATTATTCGCCTGAGTAAACATGGCTGTGAGGAGGAAAATGGAAGGTTTGAAACCTCCATGGGAATAGATTGGCTTCCCAAAAACCACATCCGAAATTCAATATCTATTTCCCGACTACATCTTAATCGGACTTTTTCAGCATCACCCAGATTTGAGGTATCATTTGATCACTTCAGCAAAAGTTACATTTCAGTCGTAATATTGGCAAGGGATTTCAGTTTCTTTCAAACTCAAAATGGAAGCTACTATCTACAGAACTGCTTCAAGTAAAACTGATAACTCTAGATGCATGATGGCTTGAGGCTATGTATCTACTCACACAAAAAGTATCCACCACTTATGAGTGTGGAAATTCATTACCATTTTTTTCTTTCGTGGAACCTCCTAAGCTATTACTGGATTTGATGATAATTCACAGTGTGGATTTCAGTGCTGATGTGATACATATCACACTCTTATCAAATGTGAGTTATGGTCTATCCTCATCAAAAGATAACATTACGCATATAGTGACAAATATTAAGAATCGCCAAATTTTATCCCACTGCAACACATAAACATGTTCCACTTTGAGGCTTCTACTTCAAAAGCATTTTTCTAAAGCATGCACATAACACAATGTTCAGGATGGAAAAAACATCCTCCTTAGCTTCAAACTATATACCAGAAATGCCTTGATATGCAGGGCATATTTTAATCAGATCAGGAATCTGGAAAGTGCATGGAATATTGAAAATGTTTTAAACCTACAATAAACTTGATTTCCTTTCTGCTAAAGGTAGAATGCTTATTTCAAACATTTGCATCTGTTTTGCTATAATATGCTTATTACTTCACATGGGGTTCCAAAAATGTGTAAACACATGCCTCATGATATTTTCCCACCCAAACCAAAGAGGCCCAATTTGGGCTAACTTCTGAAACAAATACCATCCTGCCTGGTCCCACATATTTGGACAGCTGGATAACCTTTATGGTGCCTCATATTTTAAACTACTTTTTCAGAGGTTTTCCCATCAGCTGCTGCCTTGATTAGAGAGTGGGTTGGTGAGTTCACGCAGCGGTAGGGTGCCTGAAGAGACGGCAAGCAAGGGCCACAAGAATATCCATGATATCCGAATCAACAAATGCAATCCTAGCTCGTTTACATCTTCAACGACCTCTGCTGTTTTCAACCCTTTTGTATGCAACTTGATCACTCCTTATCACTGAAAAAACTCCATGATTCAAATGTCACGGAAATGATATGCAATCATAACAGTGTTGAGACTACGGGGAACTCCAGTCTTCGGATATCTCTCTCTGAAGTCATTCTAAGGAACGTCTGACTCTGTCAGGGTAGATTACGATGTTTGTATTTGCCTTGGATTCCTGGCACTAACTCTTTTCCAGCTACGCCTTGAGACTGACCCGTGGTTGTTTTTCTGTGATTATACATGCTAAGACTTCAAGATCACTTCAACATTTAAGAAAGGTTTCATTTCTCACCAGCACACACAGTTAGCATGGTGACTAACATGTTGAATTATTCATAAAAAAGACATGCAAGCTCGAGTCTAGGGTTGAGCCCAAGAAAACACCCAGGAGAAATCTTTGTTTTAGCAATTTTGACTTGTTCTCTGAAGCGGGAACAGACAGCTTGAATCATTCCTTCTGACATAATCAGCCTTACACACATGTGAAAAAAATGGACAAAGCCTATTCTATTGCAGAACTGGATCATAATACCATTCTTTTATAAAGAACAACATTCGGAAACTAAATAGTGCACATAATGTCTGAGAGTTCAATTAAAATCATAAGACATAGCATAGTATTACCAGTAATGACAAATAAATCTGTTTGACAGAAATAAAAGGTTAAAACTGAAGGACTGTCGTTGCAAGTATCCAATTCAAGCAATTAAAAGGAAGTGACAGTTCACATAACGAAATCAATATATTGCTAAGAATGATGACAAATGTCTCATTTCCTCAGCCTGATTTAACATTCTGTCTTAATGTTTCAACTGTTCATCTCCAGTGTGACCTGTGGTGCTCTGTCTGCAACAGCAGCCACCACAACCTTTCAACAACTGCCGGAGACATCTACAACACACTTGTACAAGAAGTTATAGACACAACAGCTCCTATCAGTTTCCATTAAAGAGTTCACCAGAGGGCATGAGCCAGGTCAAACCTAGTTGTTCTCAGTTGGTGGGATGATAGTATCATGAACACAATCGTTAACCATCACTAGGGAACAAACTCTTCTCTTAGTTTTTCAACACTGGCATAAGAAAAGTATAAACAAGAGTGAATTCCAATTGCAGCAGTAGGTCCTTTTCCAATAATTCATGTCTGAATTCAACCATACAATTCAAACTACCATATATTACAGAAGTAATAAAATTCTTTTTTCTGGAAAATAGAATACCCAAAGGTCTTTCTTTCTCCAAAACCTAAATATTTTTCTTGAAAATCAAATCTCAGCAGAGTATATCATTTAAATCCAAAACATTTACATGGACAGTTTCCACCTATAAAGTTTCTACCTCAACAGATACATCAAGTCTAACTCAACAAGTGAATGCAAACGTTTTCTGGCACTGACAGATAAAATGTGGATCAAAGACCAAGAGACAGATTGAACAATTTACAAAGTGTAGAGGAAAAAGATTAATTGCAACCTGCAAGGTGGCCTGAAGGTAGAGGACATGTTTGTTTATGAAGTCTATAAATCGCGATCATGTTGAAACAAGGACATTTAATCAAGTGAATGGGCTGCCATGTTTGAACCCAGGCCTGTGGGGGAGTGATTACTGTAGTCCGACTGGGCTGGGTTGTGTTAGATCAGATCTATTATACCAGTTCGGCCAAGTCTGGATCTCACTGAAATTGGAATCGAAGTGTTTGCAAGTAAACATAAGTCCAGTTGTGGTGTAGGTCATGAGCAAGCAGGAAGTTAGAGCTGATTAACTTAACATCTTCCACTTATTCCATCATCCTTGCTCTGGCCTTTAGTCGAAATGAACAATCTTTCAACAAACTTCCAAAAAAGGTGTTTCTTGTCATAATACTTAGTTGCTGATGCTAAATGAAATTAAGAACACTGATCGGGAAATTGAAATATGTGTTTCAATTCTGCTGAAAATAGTTCTATATCTGCGGACCATTAAGTTCACATAAATTTCACCTTCCTTAGAATTTTGCATATCTTGCCAAAAAGCTCATATTAAAATCCTGCCTCTGGAATGGTACTTCCCATCCCTTAACATGAACAAGTAGTCATGTTGACTGAAGAATGTCGGGATGTGGCAGGCAGGATTCAACATATATCACAATATATATCAAACAATGTGATTGGCTGTCATACATAAATCACCAATTCTGATTGGCTATCCTCACTTGGACTGGTAACATCTGTATTTTAATTGGCTGCTTCTCACAAGGGGGTAATAGTGACAACCCAATCTGATTGGTTATCTGTGGTCAGCTGGTCACATATGTACTGAAAGCAGCACCTGCATTAATTGGTCATGTTGCTGATAATAAAGACATCTATATGTGCCTATATTTCAAGCTTCAGTAGTAAAAGTGCCACAAAAACTGTTGGAAATCCACCTTATCTACAGGATAGTCTTGATAAAACTCAAATGAGAAACTAATAGTCCCATCTGGTCTCTCATTCCATTGACTGAATACAATACTATAATACATGTTCTTATTAGAGGCATATTTCAATTAAACAATATGCTACACCACTGACTGATATATTTCAATCAATGGTAACAAAATGCTACCTAGAATACCTAATTTTAGCAACAAAAAAAACTGAAAAAAAAAACACATTTACAAAAAAAATTAGATGAATTAGCATTGTCAGTAAATCAATATATACTACTGATGTGGTTCAATCTCAATTGATGGTCACAAAATGTTACCAAAGTATACATATTCAAGCAGAAAATTGAAAAAAAAAAAATTATGAAAAACTAAGCTTAATTAGTATTATCAATGATTTTAAACATTCAAGGGCATATCAAATGATCTCTAAAACTGATCTCGTCTGAACTGAAATTTTGACTGATTTCTGGTTAATATTAAATTAAATGAGACAGTTTATAAGTCATAATAAAACCCAGCTTCATAACCAAGTATATCATCAAACACTCTGGACAAATTGTAAAGTTTTATCATGTCTGAGATATGTGTTCAGCCAGTGCAAGTTGTAGATCAGCATTCCTTACAGTGACAATGAGGGATACAAGGCATTCATCACAGTCTGACTACATTCATCAAGATTTCCCAGCATGCCACACCAGGCACCTATATCTTCAGGTCTCACACTTTCACACCAATGTGGAACACTTCACACTATCAAAATGTCTCAGAAATGTCTCCAATTACCAAGTGTTCTGAGACCAAAAATTGTTCAAACTGAAAAAAATCACACAGATCATGAGAGTCAATATATCTCAATGGAGACTGCATCAATATTGACATTGTTTTGTAAGTTCAACAGGTTCTCTTCTAATGAAAACCTATCATCACCAAATATTGTACATGAACACCACATAGAACATTTGATAAGACCAATTGCAAACTCTTCAATAATTAAAAAAAATGGCCATGATAAGAAAAAATAGATACTAGTTTCCTAATGCCAAGTTATTTATGAGTGTGTTATATGATAACCCTCACAGACATATCTAAACATAAACATTCAGTGCTATCTTAGGCTGTCTTCTCTATCTATAAACAACATCTTACTTTGAAATAACATCAACAATACAAATCAAAGCTATTTTTTCCCCAGACCGACAAACACACATCTGTGTGAGGCTTGCCAAATTCCAAATTTGTTCTCTTATCATATGATGTATCCAAGAAATATCTACAATATTTACATGTATGTGACAATGTTTGCCTAAATCAAGTCCAACAACACTGGCTAGGTTAATCACAAGGCTAATAGGGAAGAGTTTCCTCCAGACCTTTGGGAGATCGGTTCTAGTAATAAAACAAGCCTTAGAATGGTTTTGTCACAATGAAGGGCAATGGAACTCTTCAAAAAAGGCTTTGTGAATGTGGAAGGGCTTTATGTTGTTAATCAAACCATTGCAGCCATATTATGCCCAGAATACAAAAAAATGCAAAGACTCAAACTGTCCAGTTGGAGGTGATTGAGTGTTTTATGACAATTTCAGGAATATTGGAGCGATATCAAAAGAAAGGACACCAGAAATAGACTTCACTCATTTCATTAAAATGGGAATTGAGCCTTTGTGGTGGTCTGTGAATCCTTAATCACAAGGCCACCCAATCTCCCATCCACTGGATTTGAACTCACTCCAAAGTGCAACCACATTAGGCTATCTGAACTGAAGGCACAACCTTAGAAATATTTAATGGGTAATTTAAAAATCCTGTACAAAAAAACTTATTTGTTATCTTCCGCCTCATTCTAACATGAACTAATTCAACACCTGAGTAAAGGAACAAATAAATTTTCCAAAAATAACTTTGGAATGAATTTGGTGCTTAACGAAGATCTGACTTGTACATAACTACTATGAAATCCTTAAACCTCTCAAACAGAATATGACAAAAGTTGAGAACAACTTGTTTACTGGCTTTATACAAAAGAAGTTGAATATAGCAGCCACAACTACAGGAAAGTGCCCTATCATATTATTATGTTGTAAGGTAATATCTCAAAATATTTTCATATCATAAAATCACCAGAGAGTTTGATCAAATATGAACATATAATCCAGTTTTGTGAGGAAATTATTTGACAACACAGCATTTGTGAAATTTTAGCAAATTCCTCAAAGTTAATTTAATCCCAACAGCTGAACAAAACATGTTTCATAGCAATTTTCTAACTGATGGTACAGATATGCTGCATTGTCTCTCTTGTCAAACCGTTTTACTGAATGAAATATGATTGTTACATTCCTATATCTTGTCAAATTAAAGTTATGTGGCGCCATCGAAATAGCTCAAATACATCAACCTTAAAACAATGTTTGTAGAAAATCCAATTTGTGGGATGTGAATTTTCTCCATAAACAAGCAATTTTCCGAATCCATTTTGAAACAAAAAAAAATATAAATGACAGTTTGACTCTTCAAGTTTACCATATGTCAAAAAACAAATGATGTATTTTACTTGAGTTAGCTATTTCACTACATGTTTTTGGCATACAGAAGTTAACCAAACTTCGTGGTCACAATAAAAACTTCTCAAACCTAGGTTTATTTCCCCAATACGGCTGGCATGTCTGAAAATTATTTATGTGACTTTGTCATAAAGCCACTTTGAAGAGTATTTCATCGCAGCAAATTGACTCAGACAAGAAACAAGATGTGTTGCAGGTCTCAGATGTTTAACACTTTTGTAAAACCAAGGAGTCTGAAGTTGGTGTTGACAAACCATGGAAGAATATCTACAGTTTCACATGTCACTAAAAAATAGGTTAAACATGATCCTTAATCTCACCTGAAGATCTGAGAAAACACAACACCCTCTCTTTACACGACAGTGATCTCATGTTTCATACAGGAGGGATAAAACTAGTATTTACCATGCCTGGCCCCACATTACCAACAATACAAGTCATATTAAAACCAACCTCTCCGCATTCACAATAGATGAAGTCTTGTGACCTAATGCGGTTTTTCAGCATTCGTTTCATATTACTTACTCAAGAATGTGAAATTACACTCGAGTGAACTCCATTACTTAGAAAGGTTGGGTCCAAACACAAACTCTAGATACCCGAGGATAGAATTCTATTACAATAGAATGTGATAGATGCTCTGGTTATCATAGGCATTTGCTGTCAATGGCTGTGCCTCCATTCTTAAAACGTGCAATTTAACCTGACATATCCCCAACTAATTATTACAAGATTAATGTTTCAATTTTCTTTGTGAGGGTGTGAAAAATATCCCCTGCAAACAACTTATCAAACCTAAAATTAACGGGATGGCTTTTATGAATAGTTTGATAGTCACATAAAGCTATTTTTTTCAGTTACCGCAAAAGCAGCCTTGCTGCTTTCAAGGATTCACAAATTTTTCCCATCTTATAACTGAACGGGTTTTGATAAATTTTCTCTTTTGTTTACAAAAGGCAGGACAAATTATTTAAACCAGAGTAGTGGAAAAGTAGAATTCCTTTTTTAGGTTATCACAATGATATTTTCTTCATTCACACGACAATCTGATGCACATGTAAATCAACAGAACTTTTGAGTATTATAGATGTTCACAGATAGCATACATTCTGTCAGTCTAGGGTTAATGAAAAAGATATCAGCTACATAAAATCATTAATATTCATGAAAGAGCATTCAGTTGAAAACTTAACCCTTTAGTAACCTTTCACCTTTTATGTTTTGAAATTATTGTATTCCGGACAATGATTTATTCACCATTTCACAGAAAACATAAAGGGTTAAGTTGATGGAACTGGATCCCAGCTGTTGTAGTCCAGATACCAATAACTTCCAAAGGTGGATCAGAGTTACGTACATGACATGCAGCAGCATGACGTTTTGGGGGATCAATTTGCAAACTGTCGATCATTTTACATCCTGAACAACATGCAATGGCAGCTTCAAGTTCAACACTGCAAAAACTCCACTGCTGACAACAATGCCAACTGCCACAAAAAGAGATTCCACTTTACAAGGAGTTCATGATGCATAACAAATAGTCTTCAACATTCAAACACTGTACTTCAAGCCCACAACCTGCCATTCAGACCTCAGTATTGGGAAATATGACCCATAAAGGGCATTTACTGGCTTAAAATACATACTTTCCAGCACAATTTTGACTCAACAACCACACAGTATACAGCCAATAAAAACACCTTTTTGTGCTAGTAATTTGCAAATTGCTCCCAGTCACTGAAAGCCTTTCAAATTTTTTTCACACATTGAAATTACTTATACAAATCCAATATGCTTGAGGCAAAGGGTTCGAAATCAGGATTTAAGTTTATCAAACATTAAACCAGATATTCATTCAAAACCAAGATGTCTGAGCAAAAGGTTAAAAAACAGAGGCTTAAGTTTATCACATATTAAACTAGGCACTGCAAAATTAAGAACCAGAAGAAAAACATCATAAACAGACTTAATATAATCTAGAAGATTTATCTCTGTGGCCCATTTCTTAGTTATTTGCTTCAAGGACATATTGCCTTAATGACATTAGTTTACAATGTATGGCAAGGAACAATATTTCTACAACTGGCCCCAATTTCTTTAAACAAACTTAAGTTTTTACTCAAATCTCAAATTGAGTTTCACAATTTGAAACAGCCAAATTTTTAACTCAACTGCATTTTTGAAACATAAAAGCCAAAACAACTTAAGAAGTCTATCCACCAAACCCAAATTGTCCCCTATAGTTTGAGTTTTACGTCGATTTCAGTTCATTCTGTGAAATGCGTTTTCTCAAATTTGAGTAAAAACTCAGACTTAAGTCAAAACTCATACTTAAGTTCGTTTCCAGAAATCGGGGCCTGGTCTATATTACCAACATGTTGTTTGCTTGAGGAAATACATGTGATAAGGTTTCCAATGTGACCAGCCTTCACCTTGGGAAAGCTGATTAACAGAACCTCTGGCTGTAATTTCTTTGATGATTAATTAATTACCTGTCTCAATTAGTTCGTTATCTTTGTCGACCCAGGTCTAAGATTTACCTGGTAGGAAGCTGCTGTTATAAAACACACAGCAAGGAGCTCATCAATATGGAAACATTCCAGTGATTTCCACCTGGTCGACAGACACACTGTTACACTCCACACAGGAAGGGGACGGTATTACACACTCTAATAAAAAACATCATTTCATTAACAGTATTCATTATAAATGTTTCAATCTTCTTTGTAATAATGTTGTCACACAAATTTGTGATGGGAAATTACAACATAAATCCTGAACCATTTTCAAACAGTGAATTTTCTGAAATATTTGCAACATACATCAAAACTCAATTATTCTTTCTTTAATAATTTGAAATCACCTTTTCCTGAGATGTGAAATTTAATGAAATTTCATTTAAAAATTAATTTTACAGTTGATTTATTGGATTTTTTGACATTTAGTAAAATCCTAACCACAGCTTTTCCTCTCATCTGAAATTAGCTTAAAGCCAGAAACACATGACACTCATCCACAAGTCTAATCTCTTAACATTCCTTTCCAAATTGCTAATTAAGCACCTGGTAAGGCTATTAAGAATGGGACAACCCTTACATAATGAGAAACAAGGTAACTGCTCAGTATTTCCTTCTTTCTGATATGGGCAGTGAGCAACCTTTAAGAAAAACTCTTTTCACTAATTAAAACTTAATGTTTTTGTTCCCCTCTTATGTGTTGGCCCACACAGTCACCATTAGCGTTAATTAGCCAAGCCTCCTGGGCCAATGACCTCCATTGAAGGCCAGCCATCTTGACTTAAGCTACATACATGGCTAAATACCATTACTAATTCATTCATGGAGACAAAGAAATACCTCACAGCTACAAACCATGCTGTCCATGTATTGGAAATTAACACAAGGCATGAGTGCGACAAACTACACGCATGAAAAGTTCTTTACTATCACTGTCTGTGAAAAAAGGAGATAAGCATGAATACAACATCGTCTATGAAGTTCATGTTTTCCTGTCCATCCAACTTTAAACACCAGTCAAAGACTTTACCATTGGTGCTTAATTGAGGACTTGCGTTCATCAATACCAAACAGAGCCTTGTGCCCGTCAATACCGAAGCGGAATTGAGGGAAAAATGATTCCTTGATGCTGTTACTGGAGTTTTACAGGTACTTCATACAATTAACATGATTACTAATGACATGTTGGTATGCGAGAGGATCCTTAGTATCAGCTGAGATGCGTGTATCTCGTCAATGTGACTGACAGAAAATCAAAGCCGTCTTATACAGTACCTGCATTTATCACTGGAATTAAGTGCACAGACTTGAAATTCTGCATCTACATTGTTAATGTGACTCAAAGCATGTCTGGTTAGTGTAAACAGTGTTCACATTACCAATACATTAAGCACTGAACAAATGGATTTGCCCTCAAATATTCAAACTGAACAATTGCATCGCTGTGGCAGGAGTTATCCTTTTTTTATGTTTCTAATCATTCACATTCTGAAACAAATTTAAATTTCATGGGAGGAACGATTATCGTTTTCTTCCCAATTCTACTTCATTTCCTTCCTTCATTCAATAATTTATGCTAACGAAAACTAATGACACTACCCATCACATTACCATAATGGAATAATCCCTCTATCGTTATGGAATATCCCATGCAATGTGATGGGGTGTAAGGCTATGTGCAAGGACAATTGACCTATTCCTTGAATATTATCTGGCTTCTTCAGGCATACATTTGCAGACACATATGGATATTCAGCAAACTTCATATCAAATGTCTGAGGGCTGCTTAGACACAAAATGAAGTAACAAAGGAACTTGTCTTGACAGCAAGAATGCTACGGGGAATTTGGTAATGATTGGTGGGAGACAAACCTGCATTTCTTTCGTCTAGACTGGAGCATGGCAAATATGTAACATGAGTATTCGGCATTATTCAAGAATCACACAACTATCCTTCAGCCTAAGGGAAAGTAAGAAACACAACAATATTTTATAGGCATCTGAAATTGACCTACAAATACACACAATATAGAACCTATATGGGAATAGAACCTGGATCTCCAGTATGACAAGCCAGAACACAACCACTGAGCTACTTCATGTTCAATGAAAGTTCACTTTTGAACCAAAGCAAACTATGTGAGAACAGAACCTGGACTTTCACAGTAACAAGCCCAAACATAACCACTGATCTATTCCACTATGACTGAAACTCCACATAAATGAATTCACATAACACAGTGAGATAAACCTCTTTAAAAAATTCTACAGTTTATCACATTTGTGACATTTCAAAATCGTTTAACAATAATGAAGAAAACTTCAAAACATTCAACAAAAAAACAAGCAGTATCTCATGCCTCAGCTACCCTCCACATCCTCGTTTCCCTAGATACAACACTGCAATAATCATTTCAACATTCATGATGATTGCTGTCTGATATGGAAGTACAGCATGGCCAGCACATCAAAGACCTTGCACAGAGAATACCATAGAAGAATAGTGGGAGGTCCCCCGCAATACAGCCCAACACCAACATGTGTTTCTGTTTGCATTCCTCCCACAGTCGAATGTCATACTCCAAAATAGTCTGCACCTTTCAAACATTAACTTCCAACAAGATCTCTGCATCATTTCGCAGTTTCCCCATCCTTTCTGACAAGATAGTGGCACCGCTGTTTATGTGTGCTGAATTTCAAACACTACGGTAATTAGGCAGTGCCTTATCATAATTACTCAACTCAAAATCGATGAATCCTAATTACTGAACATTTCGGGTTGGATTGCAATCAACTGCTATGTTTGTGAGTTGCATAGGCAAATGAGGGTGAAAAAACATTGTGAAGGACCTGTCACTTCTCCTGTTTGAACTTCAAAGTATTGCGGACTTGCAGTGGTGGATCTTGGCAGACGTAATGAAGAGAACCTTGCTCCTGTCAAAACAAAATGGCTGCCACCTTGGTCTTCTCAATCAAAGATGAGAACATGAGGTATTCATGTCATGACTAATTCTTGCAACAATAGATTTCCAACACTAATTGGCACCATTACCCAAGCAAAGCTGATGTTTGAGTTTCATGAGATTCAAACAGTTTTGATTGAATAATACCCAGTGTCAACACCAAAGGATGTTTCTCATGAAATGACGAGACATAAATTCATTGGAGAATAGAACATGACAATGAACATGGAGGAAAGATAGGGGCAAGAAAAGACAGCTGAAAATGTCCATCCTTTGATTAGGCTTAATTCATTCAGAACAACAAGATGATGGAACACATGGAAAAGCTTGTCAATCCCCACATCTGTGCTCAGCTGTCAAAGACACTTATCAATGCTTATCAACAGTTTCATTTAGCTTTCATTTCATCCCAAAGAGACCGGCTCATCTGCTGACTTCCCTGATGTGTTCTAGAAACAGAGTTCTACAGTAAACCAACTAGGAAATGAAAATAAAGTCAAGGCCTATGATGTTCAATACAGCAGACCAGTCTCCCAAGGGACCATCCCATTGAGAAAGAAAACATACATCAAACAGTCCACATCATCCTACAGGGATATATGCAACCCTTTCTGATAACCCTGTAGTTGGGATGAGATAATGATGACTGGTGGATAATATGTCTTCAGTCCCAATGTGCTGGAAACATTTATTGTGGCAAGAAGGCCTGATGTGCCAACACTGAAGAGACTCTGCCCAGAGCTCCTGGTAGAGCTCTGGATTCACACCAGGTGATCCCTCATCCTTGATACTGCCGATCCTAGATACTGCTTCCTAATTTAAATATCTCAAATAAATGAAAACCAGAATAAAAAAGTTGACAATTCAATTTCCACCTCCTCAATTGTCAAACACTTTCAAAAGACAGTCTTGTGGCTTTTCTCAAAATCCAATTAAAACCTATTTTTACAGACAGTTCAGGTGTTAATGAGAGGTTCTGAACGCTGAAGGCGGCCAGGGCTATTTTCTCAGAGACAGGGGCCTGAGGAAATTCCTCTCTACCTTTTCTCAGGAGACACAGAGGAATAGAAATCGACCATCTGCCATGCCACATGCAGACAGACTGGAGACTAGCAGAGACCGTCATTAGAATTAAGGCTAATTATTCCTCCCACACCAGCCTAGGCTAAGACGTTCAGGAGAAAGTTGTTCCGTACATTTGGGTGGTAACGCCAGGCAGCATGCGATGCACACTTTGATGGCAAGGTTTGTTCATTTATGGGCAGCAGAGTGACAACATCTACACTTGCTCATGTCAATTGGGAAAGACATGTGTTTCTGCTGCAGCAGAACACAACTTCATTTGCACTTTCATGGAGGCAGACTGGCAACATGCTACACACATTTAGGCTACAGCAGTTGCATGTTTTTGGTGTGGTGGGGTGAAATGCCTAGGGGACCCAACTAAGAAGTTTCACAACTTCCTTAAAAGCTAGTCAACTTCCTTTAAAGAGAACATGCCTCAAATTGAAATCAATACAAAATTTAATTGGATGGTCATTCTTTGGAATAGAGATGAAAGGCTCCAAACTTCATTGTTGGGGGAAAAAATGTTACAAAGAGCCTAAAGCTGTGGAAGAGTTTTTAAAAAAATTCAGTTTCATCAAAAATGGAGAAAAATCCAGCAATAGAATGATCAAATCTTTGAAAACCCATACCATAAAGACTCTGCTTTTGTGAGCACAATTCTTCGGTTTTACACTTAATTACCAGATCTATGTAAAGCAAGAGATCAAGGAAGCATAGAACCTAAAATCCAAAGAAATTCCTAACTCTGGGAGCACCCAGTGAACAAATCTTAAAAGTCACACTCACATAATTTCAATTAAATCGATACCAAGTAGTAATCTACAATTTCATGACTCATCGCTAACCATAGCTGATTAATACAGCCATTTACCAGTTGCATAATTTGATTTTTAATCTGCTAAATGATACTATAGTCAATGGTGTAATCTCCCCCAGTCCATTTAATACAAGCAACCTTAAGTCAGAAGAGGAGGATCCGGACTAGTTGGCCCCACTGAGAGGTCCCTAAGGCAAGCTACAGATCACTAAACATGCTCACTATTGCAGCTCGTCCTGTAAACAACAATAAACTCACATGACTGATCCAAAACAAGCCAAAGGTTGCATCCCTAATGAAATCACCCGCACTCCCTGACAAGACCATTCTCTAGAGGTTTCAGAGTTGTGCCGGTTGTTTATACTGCTAGATGGTAATTGAATCTGAAGGTGGTAATTTTCCACCCTTCACACCACTAAAAGTGAGAACTTTGTTTTGAAATGCCATTTGATTACAGTAAACTAACTAAATGGAGAATAAATGGAACCTACAGTTGATATATTTATACAAGAATGTAACGACACCTTCGAGATTTGAACTTGCCTCAACCAATTGTTTATACTGTTTCAGCAGGGCAAACTGGAAGACTGAATTTTCTTTCTAGAGGACCATTTATCACCAGATCTCAGCCAGGGTAGGTAATAGCCAGTAGAGATGACCATAAACAAGTCCTCCCGAGACCTCTCCTCCTAACTAAAGACTTCCCTAAGACAAACATCCAACTTCCAATACATCAAGTCCCTTGTTTATTGGACATGCAGGATAACTGATTCCAAGACACCAATCTTCTTTATTTGGGCGTCTTGATAAGATTCTATGAGGCAATTAATATAACGGAAATCAGAACTGTATCAAGATGAATCTCATGACTTTCCCTGTTTTACGAAGCTTTTAGCATCAAGCAAACATGATAACCTTTGCCCTGACAATGACACATCATGTTGTGTTGGTATTGTGGATATAATGCTCGGCAGTGATGGACTAAGATATTGAATGGAAAGACTACAATATTGAGTGAAAGGCCCTTTGCAATGAACAGCCAAAGACATTTATTGGTACAATAAAATAAGGAATCAATGCTAGGTATGATGGATTGATCTGTTGGTGTTTGTCCAGTTTCAACAGGGGTGGTCAGCTGAGGACATGTAGGGAGCAGACGTCAACTCTGGTTGGAATGGAATTCAGTAAATGTTGTCACAGTGATGATTAAGTACACATTTATTGACGTTAACTGTTGTCTGCTCCATTAACACAATACAATACTTGTTGCTTTAATGAATATAATCATCCATTCTGGATAAGATCTTTCGACACAAATGACAGCCATTCTAAACAGTTTTGCACATGCAAGACTACATGACTTACGTTGGCCAGTATATTAGATCCTTTCACAATTTAAATAATGCCTTTAGGTAAATCACAGAAAGCTTTTATTCACTTTGACTTATCTAAGCATTTGTCCATCAATTCACAATTTCATGGTGATAATTTCTGCATGTATACAAAAAGCTATTCCACTGATTCACAAATTCAACATTTTATGTTCAAAGCAGTTCCTCATAATCAGACTCTTAAGCGCTAATGGTCAAAGAGGGCAGCAGGTGGGAGATATCTGACTTATCTTCCATCTGTTGTAACTGCTGCTTTCTTGGTCAATCCTGCCATGTTGTATATAGACCTACTATGTTTGTTGTCAGTTGGCTAGTCAGAGCTTGTATATACAGATGGTGTGCTTCACGACAGAAGACAGTCATTAACCAGTGTTCAAAGCTGAGGGCTTACACTAACACTGCACTTTAACCTTCCACACATCCACCTTGAGACTCTTGTAAGATAATTACACATACTAAATATAACATCAATGCAGTCAGACAAACTTATAAGACTGTGGCAGCACATAAAAGTGGTTTGATATATACTGAATCATTTGATGTGAGCAGGAATGATTTGATTTTCAAAAGACATAGAATCGAACAGTGTCTGATAAAATTAGCCCATATTGTTGAAAGCCAAAGACAAATCACTTAAAGAGACAATTTGTGGTGAGTAAGACGAGTTAAGTTGAGCAATATTCTTCTAATATGACATGCAACACAAAATTGGGCTTAGAACATGGTAAAAATCAAACCCAGGGTTTCAGCATAACAAGCGACACCCAGACAATTCGTAAAAACCAAAACATCTCCTGAAATCACATGTCAAGTTTTCATGATCTTCGTGTAAGAATATGCAAACATTGAACAATTTTATTCAAAGTAATCATTTGCAGTATTAATGGACGATTCAGCAAATCAGAGCCAGCAGGACATTTTCCTTATACAACGTTCGCTTGCACATGAACACACCAGGTTGAGCAACACGAGTTGGAGCAACAGAGTCGGAGCAGCTGGCGCAGAGAAATAACACTAGTTGACTCATTTTTTAACCTCAGTGACAGCAACCATCTCTGGTTCACTGCTGATTTAAACTCTGCAGCAAACCATTCCCACTTTCATCTGCACTTTTGATGCTAACACCATCCAATGACATTTTTTGGGTGTCAAATTTGAATCTCGTAAATGTTATCTTGTAACACAATCTGTCCATTCATGCAGATGGAACCGTGTGGAAATAAATTCTTGAATCAAATATTTCCTGGAGAAAGATATCACAAAATACAACGTACAAGAAACTCATTTACATGAACGATGTATATACAAATCTAATATAAGGAAATGTTTGGATTGAAATCAATACCAAGCATTATTTTCTCATGCACAGGAAAAATTAGTTTTACCATTTTGTTTCCAATTGTCAGCTCACATTTATGAATATTCATATTTGGAATGAAATAATAAAAGCGAAGAAATGTCTTTTGTAATCATTCTGAGCATTGTTAGAAGTCTAGGTCTTAAACATAGAGATTGCAATCAATGTGCAATCCTACAGCAGCTCCTCACATAACTTCAGAGGCTCAAGATTTCACATCGTTTAGGATTCAATATTTTTAGCCCTCTTGAATAATAGTAGCCATAGGCTACAGCTCTGTACACCTGACTACACAAAATCAAAGCTTTCCACCAACACTATTCCCAAACAACACAGAAGACAAACTAGGAAAGATAAGGTCTTTGTGGAGTCATAACAATCTCTTCAGTGGCCATTTATCAAACGATTATTTTTTATTTTTATGAAAGCGATTTAAGAAAAATAGCCGAGACTTCACAGTGTAATTGACTTAAATAACCTGATGCATAATTCATCCCAACTAATTTCATCTAAGCGATTTCAAAACTGAAATTGCATCTCTTTTGAGAAATCGTGAATTATACCAAAATGATTTCTTTTCAAAGAACACTGAACCAGAAACATTTAAGGAAGAATCTTCAAATAAAATAATACCGACTGTCCCAGGTGTTGGATTCCACAGCCAAAAGCAGATGTTTTGCGCATATCACAAATGAATGCCTAATTATTCAATTCCAATACCAATATGATTTATTAAAACAAATGAGACTTTTCTCATCAGGAGATACAACAGCAGCAATTACTGCCTTGAACACGAAGCACCATATTGTTCCAGCCAGCTTAGCTATGCATGACATACCCCAGAGCGGTCATGGCCCACTGGTCCATACTAACATGAATCAACAGATATAGTCATTAAATCAACATGTACATTAACAGGAAAGGTTGCATAGTACAGTCGAACCAGCAAAATGCATCATTGAACACTGAACCTCGACAGAAAATTGTCCTGGGCATGCTGCATGTCCATATTCATGATCCTAATACCAACTTGAAATCTGCAACTATTTATCACCATTTGCCTTTTATACAGAACAATTAATTACCAAGAAAAGCCAGATTTATGGACTTTTTTAGTGTGGAAAACACAATGTTTCGGAGCGTATGCTTGCTCCTTCATCAGGTGAAGGAGCAAGCATACCCTCTGAAACGTTGTGTTTTCCACAATAAAGAAGTTGACATCCATAAATCTGGCTTTCTTATGCTCTCCACTTCCAAATGCCCTTTAAAGATTTAATTAATTCTCAATGCTAAAAACTACACTGATTACCGACCATTCTATGACAAGCATGACAATTTGATGTTCCAATGTATTCAAACTAAATTGCACATTCCATTTTCATGAAAAGCAACTAAATCTGAATTGTACCTACTTTGAATCGTTTCCCTAGAAACTATTACTCGATAAAAATAAATCATATTTGTTTACATTGAATATTGTTCATAGAAAAGCACAACTGCACACACTCAAGTCATATTTGCATATCTCTAACAACCTTCTAAGAAAAGGGCAGAGCACAGAACTAAATCACATTTATAATAATTTCAAATACTTTCACTTTCCTGTCTGTCAGTGTGTCAGGTGTATGATATATGTTTTCATGATGTTTTCACTTAGCTCAAAGTTGGAACGTTCATTCAATCCAAAAGAGATATTTCATTGTCTAGTGTGATATATATCCCCTCCATGTGACCTGGAGTGAGCAAACTGCATCAAGCCTACTGCTGTTTAATAGTCTCCACTGCTCACAAAAGCTGGCCTTATGGCAAATCCATGCTGCTTTTATGACAAGTCACCAAGTTTCATGTCTTTCCTACAATCCAACCCAACGCAATTACTTATATCTCCTACCAGTAAAGCACCCTGATCTCAACAGAGTAACACTTTCTCGATACCACATTTCCAAACCCCAGTTAATGTTAACAATGACTACAAAGAAATTCAAACATTAGATTGATACATGACAATCTAAATTTCAACACAATGAACTTTTTGCTGAAGTGGCTTATTAGGAGCAGACAGATAACAGCTATCTTTTTTTTCCTGTTCTGACCAGATGGTGTGTATTTAATTGAAAATGCATATAGCTAATTACAGCTGTAACCATAGTGTGCAGAATTTACAAGTAAAATATGAGCATCAAAACTTCCATGTTTAATACATACCCATAAGAAGTATTTGTAAGACATACGTCAGCCATTTCAATTTCTGATGTACTATTTTCCTTACAGCTGCTTACACCAAATACTTGTTTCAGAGGTTTGAAAGTCAGTTAAACTTATTTTAAAACAAACAAAATATTGTCACCAAAACATATATCACATATAATATATTCATCCTAATCTTACAACTCTTAAGAAGAAGAAAAATATGAGAGTTAATTTTGTGACATTTCGCATTTTAGGTCCTAAAGAATGTCGAAGCAGAAGACACTAAATCTGATGAAATGTTATCCTCGCATAATGACAAACTGAGATCAAAGGAAATAAATTCTCTCACAACAATAATTATATACCCGGCCGTCAATTGACTTTTATTCCTACACTGTCTATTAAACAGGACAATTATATTCCATAAAGAGCAAATCCAAGGGGTATTAAACGGCATAATTTTCTTTATGGTTGACATTTAAGTGAATTACATTTTAAAGTATGTTGTAAAATCTCACAAGAGGACCAGGATGCCACTTTGATGGCTTTCCACACTCCAAAATGTGTTAGTTTCATTGAACATAGAAATTGGGAAACAAATATGTATTTTTAATGAAATTTGTTAGCTCAGGTTAATCGTGTTGATGTAAAAATTACAAGGGATCTGGAAAGGAGATGGCCAGAATTCAGCTGGGGTGCTTCTCATAAAAATGTTTACATTGTAAAATACAACATGCTGTATTGATTACAGGTTTAGATTTTTTTTGACCAGACAAATCAAAGGAAAAAACCCATTAGGAATATGTGTTCATATTCCACTGCAATCCAGACAAGACCCTGAGTATCACAATGAACATTACTAAACATATATTAGAGTCACATACACACCCTTAAAAGTCCTTTGATATTTTTCAGTGCACTATGACTGTTTATAGAATCAAAACATGATATCCCCCCAAAAATCCAACAACTTTTCTCCCATAACAGTGGCATGAAGATGAGATCACGAAATATACACTCCAAGCTAGACGTCTACACAAGAACATTAATTGTACATTAAGGCACAAACAGATCACATTCAAAGTCCTCCACGACTTTAATAAAAAAAGAAAGAGCATCAAAACGGGCAGAACTACATTTTCAGCAATAAAAGTGTTTAAAGGGTTCAAATGAAATACGAAATATAATTAAAGACAAACCATTTGTTTCTTGCTTAACTGAAACAGGAAGATCTGTTTAGACTCAGATTCCTGAAAGAAGCTTCTTTCAAGGTGATTGTCCATATTTGGCTGCTGATGCAAATATCCTACCCTAACTGTGTGTATAGAATAATTCCACATTATCACATGGCTTATCACTGCAAGTGCACTGCTTCCAGGGCCTCTCCATGGCTGACTTTATAGGTGGATACAGTAATTGCTGCCACATTGCTGATCTCAACAAAGCTCACGTGATAACACTTTTTCACGATTCCCTTTCGAAAACCGTCCCACATACAAAGAATTATGCTTGAGATCAAAAGGCGACTAACCAAGGCTGTATCTTCCTGTTAGCGTTAAAGTGTTCAGTCAGACAGCACGAGCTGGAAACAAATGTATTATGGTCCCTCAAATGCCATACATCAGATGCTAACATGATCGTAAATAATATAATCCACTTGTGCAATTTTTTCATAATTATCTCCAGTCACACATATAAACCTAAATTCGCTTATTTCCGTGAGAAATGTAAGATCAAATGGCATGGATGCCAAATGTAATTTCAACCAAGTTGGTATATGAAATATTATCATTTCACCAGTGAAAGTTGGAATAGATATGAAAAATATTCCTTCCCCATCAATTTGGTACAGAATTTGTCATAGTTAGAGACCTGGTCTGGTTGTGGTAGGGGCAACTGAGAATCAAATCAGAGATATTCAGTGAAAACTCCATCACGATGATTACACAAGCAATGACAACATGCTAAGTACTATGTCTGCATCTGCCCATACAAGATACTGTTTTCCTATTGCTAGGTCTCTTTCCACTCAATTTGATATCTTCCTGACAACTGCCTCTGGCCATAAGTCGGAAGACGCGACTTGACATAAATTCCTGGTGTTTTGTACGCAACTCAAAGAATACTTGGCTGATCAAAGACTGTGTAACAGTGCGGGATAAGACAACATAATTATCCTCAATGCTTCTGTGATTTCAGGCTGCTTTAATTGATGAATCATGCAACTCCGATGTGCAGTTTATGTGGGGCCTGCTCGGAGCCAGGCTGTCACAGCCCGTGCCAGGTCATCACGGGACCTGAACACATCTAGGTTCTCCCTATCAATGCAATCCATTCTCATGAAATATGTGGATTCCCCTCGAAACATATTAATTCTTCTTTTGTAGACGTTTATACTTTTATGCCGGTTAATAGCTCACCCCATGAGAAATCAAATTTCAACGCCAACATTTCGAAAAGAAATTCTATTTACTTGTTGGCTGATGGAGAAGCTGATTAGTGGAACATTTAATCGACTTGAAACTCCGTCCTGATGTTCAAGTTTTTGTAATCAATTGATCTTTTTGCCATTAGCTACTGAAGACAGAAATTTATAACAGATTAATCAAACCCTTAAATCTTAAGAAGAATTTGGATGGCACTCTATCATTAAACTGTCAACTGCCTTTCAGCTCATATAGGAATATCTCAATATTTCTCTGATGCTGGCAAATTCAATCTGATGTATTAGGGGGGAAGTGCAAGTGTAGTATGTCTTCATGAGCCTGAAAATGTAATAAGGAAAACGACAAAAATGCATACCTGAATCTTTGGCGATAATGATGAGTTTGTATTCTGCTGTGGCTTCCCTGTCAAGTGTCTGATGAACAGTTATCTCCCCTGACCGACCTTCAATTTGAAATATTCCATCATCGTCCAGAAGAGAATAAGTAAGTTGACTGTTCGGTGCTGAGTCATCATCTCTGGCCGTCACTTGCATTAAGTGAACAGGAATGTTCCTGTTGTTTTCTTGAACAAATGCAACATAGGGGGAATCTACAAACACTGGTGCATTGTCGTTGACGTCAGTGACATTGACGACTATGGAAGCTGTCGCACTCCGCACAACTTGTACGCCACTGTCTTCTGCTTGGACAATCAGGTGGTATTGCTGATTTCGTTCATAGTCCAGGTTCTTCTGTATCCTTAAAACACCACTACTCATGTCTAGATTGAAGTCGTAGTTGTCGTCTCCTCTAATGATGTAATAGCGAATGATTCCATTCAAACCTTCATCAAGATCAGATGCAGAAACCTTCAGCAAGCTCTTGCCTACAGCAATGTCTTCCGGCACTGTTGCACCATACGTCTCCTTCCTAAACTGAGGGGCATTGTCATTTACATCTTCAATATGAACAGTCAGACTCTGAATGGTGCTCAATGATGGCTGCCCCTTGTCAGAAGCAGTGACGGTCAAAGAGTAGTTTGCAATAGTTTCCCTATCCAGGTCTGTGTTTACTTTGAGGTGTCCACTTGCTTGGTCCAGAGTAAATGGATATCCAAACCCAGGAACTGATGCAAGACTGTATGACACCTGACCATTCTCACCAGAGTCTGCATCTGTTGCCAACACAGTGAACACAACCGATCCCCTGCTTGAGTCTTCCTTTACCCAGGTTGCATTAGGGCTCTTGAACTTGGGTGCACAATCGTTCACATCCTTCAGATGAATTGTGACCTATAGCAGAAAAAAAGTATGGTACGTTTTCATGCCTGATCGCAGAGGATCACCAAACAATCATCTTTCCTTAAGTATCGTGCTAATCTGGTTTTTATAACAACCTTACTGTACATGAACTCTTACTTGGACCTTATTATTGCCTTTCCTTACAAATCATGTGCCATTACCTGGGTCTTATCATTACCTTTCCTTACAATGAGCCCTTACCTGGTTCTTATTATTGCCTCACCTTACAAATCGTGATCGCTTACCTGGGTCTTATTATTGCCTTTTCTTTAAGATCATGAACCCTTACTTGGCCTTATTATTGTCTTATGAATCATGTACCTTACCTGGGCTTTATCATCACCTTTCCTCACAAATCATGAACCTTTACCTGGGCCTTATCATCACCCTTCCTTACGTACCGTGTAGTAAAGTATTATTTCAAACATAATTTCTGGCAAAATTAAATACAAGTGAAAAACCTTATTACATAATGTCAAGAATTGCCACCAACATTAGTGAAATTCTGACATGTTTCTAGATTAAAAAATATATATATATCCTTATGTTGATACTAACAAAAATCTGTTCATCTGTCATCTAAATGAAATCACATGATAAATTAACATATAACAAAGGAATTTCAAGAGACGTTCACAGTGAAAATAAAGTTTGTATTTTCAAACATTTTTTTAACATGAATGTTTGATCTAGCCATTTTACACTTGACATAAAGTAATCATGTTTATCAGCTGAAATCAGGTTTAAATTACTACCAAGAATCCTCAATCAATTGGGTACCGGTGTTCTGTGAATAATTAATCATATGCATCTAGAATTGGGTCAGAAAAAATTGTAGTGCTCTATGGTTCCTCGAAGCTGGAATTAGTTGTAATCAGACACTATTTCTGACACTATACAGGATAGGGCTGTTAATTATAAAACAATCACTAGTCAGAGACAGTCCGCCTGTTTCACACTCACAATGCTATTATATTGTTAAATGTAACGACAAAAACAAGACGTATTATTACAGTTGCTGAAGTTGATAATCTATCACTAGGGGGCTCTGCTTGGTCAGTTGCTATGACGATCAGACGATAGGTTGGGATGGTTTCTCTGTCCAGGTGCCCCACTGTGTAGATTGTTCCATTTAATGGTCCGATGCCAAACTGGTTTTTCCTATCTCCACCCGCTAGAGAGTACCGCAGCTGACTGTTGATGCCTGCATAACAAAACAAGACATATGTACAACATTGTGAATACTTAGAGTTGTGAGATTCAGAATCAAATGTATCAAATTCATGCAAAAAAATCTACAGAGAAAAACATGCCAAGGAACCTGAACTTTCAATTTGGACAGGAGGTGTAAGAGTTAACTAACATTTGAAAGACAGACATCTTATGAATGTACCATCATTTCTCTTTATGAATTACCATCCCTAAACAATGCAGTATGCCCATACGTATGCATGGGGTGCATACTTGACCTTGACAGATTTCAAGAAGGTTGATGTATCACAGTAGACCATTAATCTTGACAATCATCTTGCATCACACAGTTGACAGTCTTTGTTTCTAGTCAGTTATCCTTTGCTTGAAAATGAAAATCGTACACATGCAAATTCCACAGCATGCACCAGTTATCTTTCAAGAGAGATCACTGTACAAACATCTATGGTCATAAGGAAGTGCAAGTTGTGACGCACTCTCAAAACATTCATTATTATTATATCAGCAATGACTGACTCTGATATATCTTCCAATTTTTCAATGATAAATTGAAAATCAAGTTCTCCTAGTGTATTAACAGTTTCATCATAGGCAAATATATACACCCATGAGCAGTTCCATTTTGACTAAAAGTAAGTTATAAACTCCATTAAGTCAGGTATGTTAATTTCAGTTCCACCTGATGTAATAGCAGATCACATGCCAGGAAAAAATGCTCTCCATAAAACTACCTTTAATGCATCTGTTTGATCACTCACTGTGTCTATAGTCTACTTCACAGGGTAAAATAACACTGGGCATATCAGTTCTGGTAGAAACCTATCCTGATTAGTTCAAAATATATACGCATCTGTGTTTAAGTCAGTCAGTCTCCTCACACAGCAGATAAAAAAAAATGCACTTAAACTTTTTTTTTCTCTAAAACCTGTCTATGATATTTCATGGCTCTAATCTTCTCTGATAACTTCCCTGAACATCTTCAGAATTCATTTATTTCTGTATTTCAGGTCAGGATTATCATTTTTACAACTCGATAACAAAAAAATCCCCTAGCTAAAACATGTATCTTCTTACATGTCACCAGGAAACTAGCACTTGCTTGATTAGACTGTTCCCCTGACAAGGACTGATATTGTCTGTTCACACATACCCTCTCTGGTATTTAACAATCAACCACCATAAATTATAAACTTTAATCTTTCGAAATATCTTCACAGTCTGTCTGGAGAAATCATTTAAACACGATTTATGGTCTCTATTGTGAAGGGAGGGTGGGAGGGTGGGGGGTTAAAAAACCACGGCACTGTTTGGCAATGAGTTGTATATCTCAAAGATAAGAGATTATATACACATCTTGATGCATTACATGAATGATTTGGCAGAACCTTGAAAGAAGAAGTTCAAATTTGTATTACAGTGTCTGCACCATCATGAACCCAGACTGTAAATATGCTGTATACCAGAACACTTCTTTTGCAACTACTTCTTTTAATGCATTCACACAATACAAGGGATCCAGCCATTTGAAAACAGAGTGTTTATGAAATAGATGTCACATTGTTTGACATATATTTCTAAAACAAACTCACTTCAACAAAAATCCCCCACATATGTACAGCTTAACTATTTACCTTTTAAGTTGTTTAAATATTTGCTAAGTATGTGTGAAATAATTGACCATATGCCTACATGTTTCCTGGAACAGAAAATGCAGCTTACAAGAATATTATTAAGCAAAGCCAACTTCACTAACAAAATATTTAAATGCAAGAAAATGAAAACACTCCTGACAAAGTATAAATCCTACATATGGCCACTCAGAAGCAACCATTATTCTCTTGCAACATGACCTACTGGATAACTGAGTTAGCGCCTGTGTTGTATAACCGACAAAACACATGTCATGTGTGTGATATGTGCCTGTATCTGCACAGGGTGTCTGTCAAAACATGAACCGGGTTTACATCGGAACAGGAGTCAGCATTTATCTAGATGCAAACATGATTAAGGTAGGGGATGAAATTCAAGCATATAAACTTGCACAAAATTCACGTCAAACAGGTGATCCTATATACACAAGCTGAAAAAATAGTCTTTGAAATCCTGATCCAGTCGTTAGATTCAACATTTCTTGTACCATGTGATTAAGCGAACGTCTTCCTGAACACATATATTAACAAGATCTGTTTCTTTCAGCCTTTTTGAAGATTACATCACTGACAAAATGCATTTCTCTGCTCTAGAATATGTATCAAGCCACTGTGATTTGTCTAGTTACCAAATCATCAATTAATGACATATTTTTGAAAACCTTTAACTCCAAATAAAACCAAACAGATCTGAAGCGATCCCATTCCCAAAGAAATGAAACTTTCAAAACTGATGAATGTGCACTTTTTCGCCTTCTAGTGCATAGCTGCTGAATTGAATGCAACGTCTGAGCTGAACTGTTCATCGATCTTCTCATTGTTAAGGGTCTATTGTCATTCGAAGATGCACCAGCAGTTTTTACGATGCAAAAGTTACATTATTTGTCAGCAAGGTTTGAACTACATCTATGTGATGGCCAGGCAAGATTCCAACAATTATAGTTGATTATGCTAGATTTCCACCCATTACAGAAGGCACTGCCTGCAGGAATGAAGATTCTATTCAATGATGAGTCACAACGCAACATCTACTGTTAAAGATAACTATCCCAAATATTGATTTCTTCTTATTCAACACAAAGAAATATACAGCCTCTGTATCTGCAATCATGATATGGAAACGATGCAATGATATTAATAAAAATATACTGCCATTTATTACTGGAAGGAATTTCATTATTTGGATTCGTTTTCTGTTTTTTTTTGTGCAGTCTTTTCATGTATCGTGTAAGATACATATATATTTTTTCAAAAGATATGTTTTATTCATGTCATTCATACAGAATTGAAAACTTAAATTTAAAATCTGTCTGTGCATTTCAAAATGATTTAAATGGTCGCCTGGGCCTTGAAGAATTCCTTATCTAATCTGAAGGAAACCAAAAAGAGGCTGTATTCCAATGATGCCGCTGTCATAGTAGCAGAACGTAAGACAACGCAGAATGCTAAGAATAGTCAGACAATGTTGTCTAAGCCACCCTGACAATAATTATGTTTGTTTAGGATTTCTTTCAAGTTTCAGATTGGCAAATCATACACCATCTTACAAATATTCACGTCTGCCAAAGTCCCTTTTCAATAAGGGTATTTTGCTTCTGTGCTAAATTGATCGACTGGCAATTATTTTAAGGTTGTCTTTAAAGCAGGTATAAGGATGGTAAGAGACATGTTCCCAAAGATAACACTGTTGCCATACTCAGCAGCCCTGAACCACACCCTCTTATTGACCAACATGGCACTAATTATAACTCAGACCTTCTGAATAATCCCTCAGGGCTTTACAGACACTGTCAACAAAGATGTTTCAGGGCCACTAATATTGATAAAACATAAACTTGATGGTTCCTTTGGAATTTATTGAATTTTGTAAAACAATGCAGTTGAAATACATTAAATGCCTACACTATGACAATTATACATAACAACATATGCAACATTCTCCCATTCTGTAGTGAGCTATCTGCTGAGTACAAGCCTTCAGTACAATCATCCAGTACTTGTATATCACTAAACATATGATAAAAGAACCATGTCTTATCTACAAAATGTCAGTGGTAAGGATAGTAGCATATGATACAGCCATTAGACCAGTGATTATCAGGAAGGTAGTATCCAGTGTCAGAGCAGACCTCATGTAAGATGGCACAGGCAATACATTAATAATCGCTGTGAATCCGTTAAGGAAAGACCTTGAATCCCCAGTGAAATCAAATCAATGGTCATTACAACCATGGCTTGGAGTGGTCAGCCATGAAAACATTTCAGAAGCTGTTGTCATCCATGATGGTCAATCAGCCATCTCATGGGTACTAATGTGAGATGAATGCATAGCCATTTCGTTAAGAGTTTGATAGCTCTCGCAGTGAGGAGGGGGTGAATTTTTAATAACATTTCCTCCGCTTCATTTCCTCCAGGTGTAGGAGACACATGGCCTAAACTTGAACATGTCGCCTGCTTCAAGATGGGAGAAGATTTCAAGCACCTGCTTATTCATTAATTAATTGCACTTTTCTCATTTGGAGATGGAATCATTAATCGCATATTTTCCTTGCAGGAAAGATCTGTCAAACAGTATTTCCTTCAGCACATCTCTGAAATACTTCCTGCTCCATAATTATTCCAACCTGTTTCCATGCATGATAAATAATATAAATGTATAACGGGTGAGGTTCAGCAAAATACAGTAGAACATGTATAAAGTAATTCAACGACAATTCAGCTGAAACAGGTAACAGGGAAATTCTTGATGTGTCCTTATTTTGTGGACATATATTATTCCGAGACCAACTTTTTTATATTCCTAAATTTGAAAGAGCACAACATTCAAATCGTATTTCCATAATAATGTTGATTTCCTTGCTTTCATCATCAGTAAGCTCAGTTTTATATCATTTCTAACAAAATTCCAGCTTTAAAGACACCAGAGTGAGTGAGTGAGTTTAGCTTTACGCCACACTCAGCAATATTCCAGCCATATGGCAGTGGTCTGTAAATAATCGAGTCTGGAACAGAAAATCCAGTGATCAACAACATGAGCATCAATCTGTGCAGTTTGGAACCGATGACGTGTGTCAACCAAGTTAGCGAGCCTGACCACCCGATCCCATTAGTCGCCTCTTATGACAAGCACAATCGCCTTTTATGGCAGGCATGGGTTGCTGAAGACCTTCACGGGTCTAAGGACATCAGAAAAGGACTTCACATATATTACACATGGGAATCAAAGCTGGGGTCTGATATGACACCCAAACATATTACATACCACAATACCCATAGCAAATAGTATAGTATGGACCAGAGCATATATATACTGAACATCATTGAAAACGCACCACCTGTAAATTTTGAAATAAGGCAATAGAATCTTTTGGAAATGGAAAATTAATGGTGGGAATTTTGATAATAACACACTAGATCGTAAATAACGCTCTACAGTAAAATCGGATCGTTCGAACACATCATCGAACACATCACATGAAAACAACAAAATTCATGCACATCACACACGAAGGGCACAAATTGCATGCAGAAAGCATGCTGTTCAGGGGTATAAATGACCTTCGGCACAAAACCGTTCTCATTTTCGCAGTACTTTCGTAAGTAAAGTTTTTTCGCCATGCCAAGATTGTCACCAGAGGAATGAGAACAGGCCTTGGGTATGTTGCAGGTCGGCGCTTCAAGCAGAAACATTGCACGACGATTTGGGCGTCATCATTTGACCATTCTGAGGCTTGCTAACAGATACCAACAAACAGGAACCAGCAGGGACCGGCAACGCCCAGGTCAGGCACGTGTTACCACCCCTCGTCAAGATCGAGACATTGTACGGCGCCATATTCGGGATCGAACCTTGCCCGCTGCCAGAACCGCCAACGCTGTCCAGGGTCGACGTGGTTTGATCAGCGCTTCCACCGTCCGACGCCGTCTCCGTGCGGCAGGGTTACGTTGTCGACGCCCTTACGTTGGACCCATCCTGACTGACAGGCATCGCCGTGAATGCTGACAATGGGCTGAACAGCATCGTGTGTGGTTGTTACGACGTTGGCAAGGTGTGGTGTTCTCTGACGAGTCGCTTTTTCACTTGCGAAATGCTGACGGGCGTCTACGTGTATGGCGTCGACGGGGTGAACGTTATCATCAGGATTGTGTTGTGCAAACCGATCGGTGGGGTGGGGAAGCATTATGGTGTGGGGAGGGATAAGTTATCACCACAGAACGGCTCTGATTGTTTGTCGTGGCAGAGTGAATGCCGTTTACTACCGTGACAACATTCTTCAGAACGTCGTTCCCTTCTTTCACCAGCATCAAGATCTGCACACATTTCAACATGACAATGCACGAGCCCACACTGCACGTGTTTCGATACAGTATCTGGCTAACAACAACATTCCTCTACTTCATTGGCCTGCATTGTCACCAGATTTGTCACCCATCGAACACTTGTGGGATTACATCGGCCAACGCCTCGCACGTCGTCCGCAGATCAACAACCTTGGGGAACTCGACAACGCCTTGCAGCAAGAGTGGAATGCAGTGCCTCAGGACTTTATTCAGAGACTTATCCGTTCAATGAGGAGACGTTGCACAGCTTGTGTTGCTGCTAACGGGGGTCATACACGCAACTGACTTTCCATTTTGACCCCATCTTTATTTCATTGTCAGCTGCATTAAATCTTCACTGTTTTGCTTGATTGTTTTTTGCTTCTTTTCTTTATCAAACATTGGTCTACACAAATATGTAAAATTTACATAGATTGCTCACTTCTGCTCTTAGAAATCCACAATTTTAGGGGTGGTGCGTTTTCAATGATGTTCAGTATATTATACACATTATTACACACATTATATCATATGTCTTGTTACTGTGATTTATTATATACCTTGTTTATGTAGCATGTAGCATCTAATTGTTATGATGAAGATCATATACATATATTTCTATATCTTTGTACCTTTTGTGTTTAAACTTGTAGTTTATAGAACATTGCCACTGTTCCTTAATGGAGTGCTATGCAATAAAACATCTCATCTTATGTCTATACTTTGTATCTGTCCTGATTGGCCAGAAGTACCAAGACATGTCATGGATTAAAGTCTGTTCTAACTTTCATCCCAGAAAAGAGGGATGATTTCATTTTGATATTGACAGAACAAAATAGCAATTTTTTTGATAAACTTTAGTAAGACAATGCTCCTTGAAAATCAATCTGAACATAGTTACTTGAGACTTTCCATCTTCAAATTAAATTAGCAACAAAACCAAAAATTCTGAAATCAATAAATTAACTTCTGAAAACGATATATTTATTTGCCAGCAGTAACAATCACTTTCTCAAAGTTTCTATTTGGAACACACATAATATTTTCAGCAATATCAAGTTGTGGTGCCTTAAAACAAAGACCCTCCACTTGGCGAGAAGGATGAAATGGTGTGTTTACACGACAATTGGTGTAATAGGTTGTGAGGTCAGAACACAACAAGCTACTATCAGAAAACAGCTAAATCACCCACTCTAAGGCTGGATACATTACTCTGGTTATTGTCAGGGGGCTGTCAAAACATCCTCTGCCATGCCAGGAATTTCTAATTTTCGAGGGGGGGAATATTGAAAAACATTTTGTGTTTGGCTATCCTGCACAGATAAAGCGAACAGATGGGGCTTGTAAGTACTCCCTTCTCAGAAGCACTTATTGGAATTTGCAATTAGGCTTTTTCCCAATATTTTTCATGTTTTTTATGTCTCAGATAATTCTATAGTGAAATAATATGTACTTAATTGTATAATTGAAAAACAACATAACCAAGCTCAATAAAACAATTTTCTGGACATAATTTGTAGACATCTAGAATAATCTTGTTTGATGTAATTACTGAAATGATTAAATGGTGGAATTGTGATTCGAGGCCAGATTTATTGAAAATTGCATAATAATTGCATGAAGATTTTCACTGACTTCAAGGTTGCAGATGGCATGCCTTATAGTAATATCAAAGATGGCTCCCAAATCACAGACAGTGACTGTAGCAGATGTAAAGAATGGAAATTCCAGATGACTTGGACAGAAATGATCTGGAATCAATTTGTTGGTCATCGTAAACATGCTCAACTGTCATGAAAGTATTCCAACATTTCAAGCCTTGCTTTTGAAGATGGGTTCGGGAACAGACAGTAGGAGTCATGCCCTTAGATCCCCTGACCCATAACATGACCTTCAGACTGGACAGTCCTGTGTGGACAAACTTGAGAGAGTACATTCAAACATTTATAATGCATAATATTGACACGATTTGTCCAAAATATCAACTAAATTGCTTGTCTTTACCAAATATTATCCCAGTCAACTGAAAACATTTGGTTAATAAGTCTGTCACATGCTATTTACGGACAAGAAATAAATGCGAACACTTTACTGTTGATTTCACAGAAGCAAGACAATCAATGGACTTGAAATCAGCAGTTCAGTATTCATATACAAGTTACCATATATAACATAGACATGATAAATTGTGTTGGAGTTGTTTAGTATTCATGTCTGACCATGGAAGGTGATAATCTATTGCACAACTTTTGTTCTGTCATTTTCGGCCACAAAGAAATTAAATCTAATCAGCCGAGAAAATGACCCAATGTTATATCCTTTCTATCACAGAGTGATCCCTCATACCGAAAAACTCATTTCATTTCTTTGACTCTGCATATTTGACAGAGACTTTACGATGCTTGAAAATTCACCTACGATCCACAATGTATTGAGGTGCGAGATATCCACCAAGACAATATCAATAAAAGACACTTTTTCTCGTTTGGCGGTGTATATATGTAGGTATTAGTCTGCCCTGGGACGAGACATTCGAACTGCTTACCAGACATCACTGACAAGATAAACACATCGCCATTATCTCCTCTTCAGTTCCTCGTAGGGGTAGCGTTCTATGCCTAACTGCTGAATATGATTAAACTTCTCATATCCCACAAACACCTTAATTCCATAAAAGGGCAGGGAATGATAATTGGCTTTTGTTTCGACAAGCGAGTCTTAGTGCTAGATGGTTGTAGCTTCTGTACTGAACATGGGCTAAGCTTCTGACATAGTGCAGTCATAGTGAGATGATGGCTTAGAATCATTGTACAGCGGGATCCTTGTATTACACAGTAAAACAACATAAAAAAAACTGTCATCTGGCTCGAGACGAAGAAAATTTATACTACAGGCATACTACACTACATAACTTGAAACATTTTCTATCATCGTCATGAGATACGAAATATATCCTTCTGTATCATTAGCAGGTTAAAATTGATCACATCAGTCAAATATTTCTGTCAAGGTTTCTGACATGAGATGATCTGTAATAGCAAGTAAGTGTGTTTTGTACAGGGTGCAATAAGTCAAACACCATAAAGGGGAATCAGAAACTGTACCTAGGTGTTCTGTGCGGTAAGCAAATGCTTCAACCACTGGGCTACACACCACACTTCTTCACTGAAGAAATTGGGTCTTGGCGTAGATGATACTACAGCTAGTAAATGGCACATCAAGATATCAGACTATTCCATATCATCAAAAAGTAAACTTCTCGTGACATTAAACAGGGACTTTGTTATGGAAATGACATGCATACAGTCCTACATGTATGTATACTACTCGGGACACGAACAATCAGAAGGCTGTGATCCTTGTACAAGACAGACTGACTTTAGCCATATAAAAAACACAGGCTTTCTTTCTGTACAAAAACCCTATCAGCTGTCAGTGTACGTAGCCAAGACCTCAGCGTAGACACGAGTCAGTGGGTGCATATGCCTCTGACAACACAAAATACCTACATCCCATACAATTTAGGTTAACTTTAGTGCTGACCATCACAGATGTCCCTGCCGTGATGCGAGGGGAAGCATAAGGATTATTTCAATATGGATCTGTTATTGGCTTGTGCCCCTCCCTCCGACTGTTTGGCATATTCTCACACTCACTTCCTTCAACACAACAATACACTCTCCCTCAGAACACCTCGCGGTCGCTCCATCCAAACTTGTAGCATCAGCCTCATGTTTATGGAGGTTCTATACAATACTACAATACCTCATTTGACCGATCATTAAAAGCTGTTTTCTGATGTTCTCAAATAGTCAAATGCATTGATGATATGACCACTCAGTGAAGTAAAAGGGCTTTTATGCAATTGTTGGCAATATTTCAATTAGACCTGAGAGTTTGTGTTTTGTGTTAAGGGGGACGCGCTGTGAGGAAATTGGTCGTTGTAGCAGGCTGGATTTAAGGCTAACAATATGTGTCTGGCCAGTTTTATTTTATGACGTCTAGCAGTTTATGTCAACCCTTGGTGCACCGACACAGTAACACAAATTACAACACACAGAATTTTAGGGGAGATGGGCACCAAGAAGGAATCTCACTGTAAGCGCTGTAATCTTTAAAATACTCACGTCTGGGTCAGACAAAGTGGTGACTGACCTTATGAGCAATGTCCGACCTTGTCAACATGTAATCGACTTTTATGACAAGCATATATTAGAGAGAAATATTTTTCCACATGGCTAGATCACAGTGACCTGCTATGTTTGAATCTGGACCATGTGAGTGAGTATGGTTTTACGCCACTTTTGGCAACATTCGAACAATATCACAGCAGGGGACACCAGAAATGGGCTGCACACATTGTACCGATGTGGGGAAATCAAATCCTTGTCTTTGAGTAAATGCTTTAGCCATTAGACTACCACACCCTTGAACCAAACAAAACAGTGGTCGATAGTGTAAGCAACAAACTTGTTGCCATGGTGACACATTTTCACTGAAGTCTTCTGTTCTTTCACCTTCCAACTGCTAACATAACCAATTCAGAAGCTATTGTGATCATTTAATACCCATATTAGGATGTTCTGATAACAATGTTTGACCATGGTAAGATTCAATACAAGAAAGTTGGTGATTTTTTAATAGTTATGTTAAGTAAAAGAGTTAAACAACAAATAAACAAGGTGGGTTAAACTGCAAGACTGACTCTGAAAATATAATTTCTACTGTAACAATTAAATCCATTTTTAAATTGAAAAGGAGCCCGAAGGAGACCAGAGATTCAGAACCTGAGAAAATCCTTTCTTGATTCATTTAGGGCTTTAGCATTGCAGGGAGGGCTAGGCAGTAAGGAAAATAACATGGTTCAGCGACTGTGACCAGACCAGACCATTAAACTGTTTAAAATGGTGTTGCAGGTTGCTTGGAACACACAAACTGCTCTAAAACATCAGTCCCCATGTTGGGATTCAAACCCAGTACTTGGTAGAAGTAAGCCAAGACAACAACACTTTAACCAATCAGACAGAGTAAATGAAATCAATCCAGAACTTTAAGCCTGAAAAGGCTAATTACTTTTTAACAGGACTTCTTTCAAATTGATTTTTTCCCACCGATCTATATTAGGGGCAACACTTTGCGTGAGTCCAGATACAGTCTAGTTTAACTGGCTAATTCTATCAGTTGTTTAGAAGGGTGAGATTACTTGTGGAATAGAGACTTCATGGAAACCTGAGACATGTCACTCTCAACAGCAAACAAGATAGTGTAGACAAAAATACATTCCACCAGACAACATCAACACGCTAAACTCCCAATGGACCTTCCAGTGGAACTTCCATGTGGGCCCACTTGGCAACTGCGGAGGTGTATACCACTCACATACAAAATTTCAATTGTTATTTTTTCAGACATAATATTTTCCTTGTTGTATTGGTAAAAAGTTTATGTTAAATCAATATGATTGTTTCAGACATCTCCACCCAATTTCTGAAAGTAAATAAATTAAAAGGTTCGGAGTTGCTGAAATTGAACCAGACTTGTTTCATAATAGAATTTTTTTATATGCTCTGTGCTGCTTTTTATTTTTTTAGTCTTATACTTTCCATTTTCATTTTTGCTAAATTTCCAATATGTGAGCTATAATTCACTTATTTAGTGACACAAATGTTCATCGCTAGTCTGTGCAATTGGATCATTCAGCCCACGGACAAACTCCTAACACTGCTAAGGCTCTTGGCAGCTCATGGGATGATGGCGTCCTCACCTAGGGTTGGCAGTGGGATTATGATGTTTGCACAGAAAGTGATTCTGTTGATATGAAATACGAGAAGTTTCCTGAGAAAAACAGCTGGTAAGAGCAGCCATTTCCTACCAGACGGGTCAAGTATTGGGACAAACAATATTTATATTCTCACTACTCTATATCTTCGCTCAAACCAATAACAATCGGAAATGAGGCAAATTCAGAATACTTAATCAAATCAGCCAAAAAATTATACATTCCTCTCAACCAATTCAGATAAAATAAGTTAAGATTACTAGATTCAACAAAACAGGTAAAGTTAAACAATCCAAGACTGCTAGTAAAAAGTAGAAGGAAATAAGTGGTACACATCATGGTCAAGACTGCTGCAGTCAACTAAATCAGCCCTGAAATGATGATGGAATCTGACAGTCATATTGGCTGATATCATAAGGATATCATAAACCAGTGATGAACTCCAGAACTGATTCTGATTTACTGATTCCGATGAAGACTGATGACTGATGTATCTGTTATCACGTTATCATAATGAAGACAAAATATTGCCTACTTCACAACTAATTACATTGTTTCATGATCTTAACGATATTTCTGGTTTATTTGGTTCTTGATCTGTCAAGAAAACAAGGTTGAATGTCATTCTCACTTTTAATCAACAGAAAAAAAAGTTTGTAAAAATCACCATATTCATCTCCGAAATTATTTCACTTTCCATTTCGTTATTTTGACATTTATTGCTTTGTATGATAGACAAGACCTTATTTATCATTTCATGCATATTCAAATGAATATTTGATCATAATAACTTGCTCCCACACAATGTCAACGTGTATTCATCACTATGAACAAAAATGGACACGGTTATTTCCAATGAACAGGCAGACGTCAGAAGGAGACAGCATTAATTAAACATTTACAACATTAAACCCAAAACATTCTCAAACATGTCACAGAGTCGAAAGATGTCACAGTTTTAATAGAAACATGAAACTGTCATTAAACATGACACGTGTTGCCAAATTTCATCAGCATCACGAACATCTTGACGAAGCTAATACACGTTCTTTAATCCTCTTCAACAGTTCAGGTTCAACTGAACAGGGCTGCTTAAGCCTTGTAATATTCCGCAACCGCTGCTAATAGCCCATACCAACCATCATAACATGAACTTAAGGCTGTTCCAAAGTCATTTTCAAGAAATCGTGAACAAAAAGATAATTACAAAGCAACACAGTCTGTACACGTGTATTTACACACCATTTTCTAAAGTGGAACGTACATTATTTAGAGATTATCAGAATCTCTTTTTTCTTGTTCTTCCTCCTTCGTAATGTTAACTAAGATCATATCTGGTATTTTGTCCTCTGTATACAAACAGTTTCAACTTGTACACCTAGAATTACTGACTGAAGAGGACGAATGAAAAATTAAATGTTTTAAAACTGCTTTTGTTAATACACCCAAAACTGAAACATGACAAGGAACTTTTCTGGAATAATATGTAACTAAAATTACAAATGATTATGAAAGTTATCACATGTTCAAATGAATGGTTGTTTATTTCAACTTTACCATGTTTGGGACACGAAATCCAAAGGTAAGGGTAAACGTGTGGCATGCTGGAGTGTTTTTAAATATATCAACATTAGCATTACTTAACCCTTGTGCAATTCATTAATTGTGGAAGACAAAAACCAGTACAGATATATGATTAAAACTTAACCTTAGTCAGATTTCACTCATTTTTTCATAATCATAAGCATTTCATAATGCCAGTGACCAGATCTTGTAATAAAGAAAATAACTTTTGGCAGCCATACCTGATCAATTTTTGTAATACGTGACACATTTCAGCAACTTCATAATTTGATATTTTCAGTGGGACAAATAAAGCTCTCAACCCACCTTGTCCTCTGTCGACCTTATTTTCATTCTTCCATAAAATTAAATACAAAGTAAACATGTCCCAGACCTTTCATGTCTCAGAATCATTAAACACAGCTTCTATTGGACAACATCTCTTTCATATTTCAACAAATTTCAAGTATGAACACCTTCAAAGCAAATGACTTCAAAACCGATTCACCTGAATCTAGACATATGAAAAGATTTGCAATTTTTCAATTTCAGTATAATACAAGAGTACCTTTTGCTAATACACAATATCCCCCCTTTGAGAAAGACGCGTGATTTATACCAGCAAGGTTTCAGAGTTATAATCATATTCATCCATCGATGCACAAAACTATTACCTATCCAGAATCCACTGTTCGGTAATGTCTATCAAACCCACACAAGTACTAATAATCCTTCTATCCCTGTCATCAAGTTTCTCCCAGAGGAATTACTATTAACTGTGACAGTCTATATTCTTGTTTACTTTGAAGGATGGTCTTTGAAAATTTACAAAACATTTCTGAAGACTTCACTCTCAGTCAATGCGTCCCATATTTCCACTCCAATGAACATTAGTCAAAGGAAGCTTGACTATTAGATTCAGTTGATCACGTGACCCAGCATTCATTTAATTTCAGAGGCAACAGGTGCAAATAGCCCATCAAATAGATGTACATTTGTACACAAATGCTTTTACATCCATCAGAAAGCCATAATGGAGATAGCCATGAATATGTAACTGTTACTGGTGTACAGCCTCTGGACCACTTGCACTGGGTGGATTATAAAGAGACCTGATACATTCATTCATATTTTCTGTAAGCTGTAGATACTGGTAACATGTCACCTGTTAAATGATTTGGGAAATGTATTTATTTGGGTTGTGTTTCTCATCATTCACTGTCCTGCTCTGTGAACTCATAACAAAAGTTTCTCAACATCAATATATACATGCCCTGCTTACTTGTGAAAGATGTAGATGCAAGACTGCTGATGCTGCCAAAAAGGGATTTTCACTCATTCACATTTATCACAAGTGCACCAGTGTCTTTGAGACTGATAACTGGCTTTCCTAACAGTAACTGTGATCAAACCTGAGTGAGTGAGTGAGAAAATTATTACAGTTACCGGTACATCAGGGTGACCGTAAATCAAAACCCAACAAGGCAGACCAAACATGAACAGTAATCCCCGCCATCAGGGCAAGCTGCACTCAATCATCCAAATTACACAGCTTGAAAACATCCAATTTAGTCACCTCTTACAACAAGCAAGATAGAGCTGGGGACCCTTTTTATCTCAAGTCCCCATGGGTTCTGTGTGATAAGTGAATATCCTCCCCTATAACATGTTAATCTGTCCAATCTGAGCACTAACCATCGCATGACTTCCATACCCATTCAACCTACAAATGAGAAAACGCATAAGAAAATGCATTAAACAAAACATGTCCAATTGAAGCCAACTTCCATATCATTCAAATAGTATAATCAAACAGAATTTTAAAAAATCAATAAAAAATTTCAGATATAAGATTTTTTTAAACGATGTACTATCAGTCATGTTTTCACTTTACATTACGCAGACAAATGAACACTGCGAAAAGGGGGTGAAAAAGGTGTACCTCAATCACAACCTGTCTCACAGTAATCCTCTGAGGAATTTAATGACCAGTAAAAACTGGTGTGATGTATCAGTGTAACACTAGTCATCAGGAAACCCATACACACAATGGAAGACAGAGAACATCATCAAAGACCCAGGAAGGTAAACACGGCCACTCTTCAATCTGCACGTCCTCAATATTTGTTACACCTCCGTCCTAGCTGATTGTGACCGAGAGAAAAAGGTGAGCACATTCCTTGAACTTGAGTGTAAAACAGACTCTAGATTTCGAGCAATTGCAAAAAATTGATACGGCGTAATTGGAAAAGGTCACGTTTAATTCGTCAACCATCTGCTGAACTGTACATTCTCAGACAGTTTCAGGGTTGCATATTCAGCACGAACTGACACTGTACTCCTTTGAGGCAAATGTGTTAGAAGCACAATAAGGAGGCTGTATCACTGGAATTTATAATGTCCTGTGCTTGGAAAGGTGTGGTATTTTGTAAAGTTTTGCATTTGGTAATTGGCAATTTTCATGTGCACTGATTTCAATGAAAATAAAATTTTCAGAAAAGATGTTGCAAACATTTACAAACACTTGCCAACAAAAGTCTTGTTTCATGATGGTAATTGAATATTTCCATGTGTTCTGCTGAAAATGACAAAAATGTTCGTAAAAATAGCACAGTTTAATTTGACTATTTAATTACAAAGCTGAATGAGTGTGTGGGTTTTGTGCGTCTGCTGACAATATCAAGGTAACAAGGCATGAACCATGTTGGGGATACACATAGGTTCAACTGTACTTGGGATCGAACCAGACTTTGGCATAGCTTGCTGACACTTGAACCACTAGGCTACACAAACACTTAATCATAGAGTAATCCAACCATGAAACCATGAAAGTTCATCAACTGAAAAGAACAAACTATATCTCCAACTGATACATCATTCCATCAATATTTTGTCAGTCTCACCAGTTGGGGAGAGAATGAGTCCACTAATTAACAAGTGACACATTCACTACACACCTAAAGACCAATGAAATTGTTTGAAGACTGTTTTACAACCTAAACAACAAGCTGAAACAGGCATGACAACAGCTGAAGAGTCCCTGTAGAGAACTTGGGAATATGTTGATCTAAGCATGCAAACCCCATGCAAGGTGGACAGAATCTGGAACAGTTTTACAGTTAATTGGCAGCTGAAGGTTTTGACTTTTGCCATCACCCCATCCTTGAGGCAATAATATGTTTAAGCTAACCCCACTAGCTGACAAGATCTAAAACACCTCCCGAACTGGGAAAATGTTGCATTTGTTTATTGTTGGAAGTAGGTAGGCTTTTGGAACGAGAAATCTGCCCTGGTCATTGTGCATACCCTTAGGACTGTACACCAAGTATGAATGAGTGAGTGAGCTTTAGTTTTAAGCCTCTTCTAGCAACATTCCAGCAACATCATGGCCGGAGACACCAGAGCAGACTTCACACATTGTACCCATGCATGGAATTGAACCTGAGTCAGGACAGGACAAGTGAATGCTTTAACCACTAAGCTACCCTCACCACTCCAAATACCCTAGGAGCACTACACGAAAAATGAAGTATCACATTGTGTGGCATACACAACTCACAACTTTCTGACATTCCATTCTTCCACACTTCAATACACAAATCCATGTCAAAATGAAAGTAATTTCCTACGAGACCAAGAAATAGACCTGAACATATTTAACACAGAGACAGGTTAATGGTTGATCCCATGTACAAAATGCTCCATGAGACCGAGGTCAAGTTTGTTTGACCTGCAGTGGACACCCTGACGAGCTGTGGACTCAGGTAGCTGGGGTATTAGTTCTCTCAGTGGTCAGCATCAGTGTAAACAACATCCATCTCTTCATTAACCTCTAGTTACACGAGAGGATATGGGGGGATCCAAGGGGATATAACGTTCTTACAGGAGACTTGCTGTGAACTGCATTACGTGGTCTCATCACACCGTGCTTGTTCTAGGTTAAAGCTAGGATAGGAATAATTTAGTACAACTCCAGAATAACCCACTCAGGATCAACTACAGAGAGTGAAGTCCTCTCCAGCTCTAAGCAGCATAACAAGGAAGGGCTTAAAGCTTGTGTAGAGTAGAACTTAGCGCTCTTCTAAGAAGCAAACACACTTCCAACTATGTTCTGGAATCGGGACACAACAGCGTGAGTGAGTGAGTGGAGTGGAGTGTGCTTTTACAATGCTTTTAGCAATATACCAGAAATACCACAGAGTGAGTGAGTGAATGAGTGAGTGAGTGAGACAGCAATCCAACAATATCACAGCGAGGGACATCTGAAAAGGGCTTCACACACACACTGTACTTGTGTGGGGAATAGAACCCAGGTCTTCAGCATGATAAGCAAATGCTTTAACCACTAGGCTTCCTCACAAAGTAAGAACTGTAAGCACTATATTGGACTGACTTGTCAGCATTATTATAGCTATGTTAGTGGGGTAAAATAATAACCAAAAAAAACCCCTGTGATTGACATTATAACCACCATCCCATGCAAGCTGGGAATATGGCAACAATCGGCCATGTCCCACACCATGACAACTTCAGGTCAGCTCTTCTGACAAGCACTGGGGACCTACTTATTCCACTGTTAACACACACAGTGTGTCGTCATTCACAACTTTCCTGTTTTCCATGTAATACTGAAAACAATGCACCATCCACCTAATGAATGTCAACCATCATTTATTACACTGTAATGAAATTTGACAGTCCTAGCAACCAGGAGTGTAGCTGACAGAAGAAATATGAGTAATGTGAAACTCAACATTTTTCAAATGTACAGCAACACTTCAAGAAGGTGTCATGCCTTTTTTCGTTACTTATCCGTGTTTAGTAATCACCAGAAAATTATTTTTGTTCCAGCAAATGTAATTACTGAGAATTGTTTTTGAGATGGTATAATGTACTATGGTAGGTTCCGTAAATGTCGCCATTTTGTTTCTCACTTTGACAAGATGTCACATGATACCAAATATACCAGGAAATGAAACAAAGTTATCCATTAACTGTTCAAATAATCAGTAATCCTCGGCTTGTCACTATTCTTGGTAAGCCCAAATCATCTTATTAACACCATGATTGCAATTAATAATGCTCACAGCAGATTGTAGTTTCAGCACACCTGATACATCCAAGAAAGACAATAAGCCTACATACCTGTGTCTACATCAGTGGCACTAACGTTGAGGAGTGTCGTCCCAATGGGGGCGTTCTCCCAGATTTCTTGACTGTAAGACATTGGATCAAAAACAGGCGTGTTGTCATTAACATCCTTCACATTCATGTAGACAGTGACAGTGCTGACACGCGAGGGACTGCCGCCATCATTAGCGGAGATGTTCAGGGTATACAACTGTACCTAGAATACACAAACAGAACATTTGAGATGGAAACTTTGATCTACTTGCAAGAGACACAGATGTAACAATTATTAAAATATGGTTCCCATACAGACTATTTATTGCCCTCCCTTATCAATTCATATCAAAATTGAAACCAACCACTTTAAAATACATTCACTTTCACAAATGGAAAGTTTTGCAACTGAATTAAGAGATTGTTTACATTTCATTCATCCAAAGTCCCAAGTCTATGACCAAATCTAATTTTGGGAGAAAGTGGATCAGATCAAAGCATTTTCTGGTTGAAAGTGTATTTGCAATATGTATATTATCCTGAGCAGCAAGCAGCCGAGTCTGGCTCTTTGAAGCAGAAGAGCACAAAAAGTGGACATAAATGTTATTACAAATTTCCTGTCTGCAACTCAGAAAAACTGTTTGAGGTAAGGTTGCACTACGAAACATGAATTGCAAATCCATAAAAGCATGGTATGTACAATTGTCCTACTGACAGGCTATATATCTATGAAGGCCCTCAGACAGGTATGTGTTTCTCTAGCACTCTCCATTGTGGCGTGACTCATGCAAAATCATCATGACGATATCAAACTCTTCAAAACGTTGAAGCTAAAATGAAATATAATACACTTCTCTCAAGTAACTTAGCTATTATATATTGGAACTGTCCATCTATGTGTAGTAAAGATGTACTTGTGGCTAGAGTTTTATTTACCTCCTCAAAGTCGAGTTGGTCAATCAGTGTTATGGTGCCAAGGCTGCCTTCAACTTGGAACTTGCTTTTCCCCCAATCAGAAACCAGTTCATAGGTCACCTGACCATTGGCTGCATCATCCTGATCAATGGCTGTGACACTAGCAACTGTTGTGCCAATTGCAGAGTTTTCTGGGACATCGAAGGAATAAAACGAGTGGGTGAACTCAGGGGGATGATTGTTTTCGTCCCTGACTGAGATCTGAACATCGGAAAATGACGTCTGTTGCCCATCTGAAGCTTGGACACGGAAAGCGTACGATCTCCTTCGGGACCGACTCAAAACTCTCGCTGTTTTCAAAGTACCTGCAATAAAAACAATTTATTAATGATTTCATGCTGTAGACACTTTGGTACGGACTGATTTTTTTTATAACAATGTGTGTAAACTCGGAACTAAACCAACATAAACATCAGCTTCGTCAATAAAGATAAGTGTGTTAACATAAAACTTATTTCTAAGATTCCAGCTTGATTAGCACTGGCAACAAATAGTCAAATTGATTAACCAACTGTCGACTCCATTCTTCTCAAAAGCTACTGATAAAGATTCCCCCTTGAAACTGTCAGTTGATGCTTGCAGATAAGCTAATTCTCTGAAGGGGTTCCTAAGAAGCCAACTCAATCATACAGTGTATGGGCAAAATTGGTTGACAATTTAGATTTTATTCAAAAGAGATACAGTTAAAAATCCCCTGATGCAGCCGTTTCGTGTTTCAGCAGCTTAAACCTGATCTCTTGAGGGAATTAACTTAATTTTCCCAATCCTGACTGCACATTCATGGTAGATGTGCAGAAGTCGTTACCCTCCAGGCCAGGGGAGGAGAGACAGGTTAACACTCAACTCCATCTCCAAAGCATCACTTATTTCTGTTCCTTCCCGTTAAAAAATGATCAACTGGTGAAATATTCATCACGTCAGCGTCAAGGAAGCTGAACTTCCCAGCACTGCAGTCATCTATGGAAATTTGAAGTCAGCCCTAATCCATCCATGTTACAAGGACTTTAGACACATTACATGGCTTGGAAGCTGGGAGCTCTCATTTCAAAACAGGTCTTGAAAAGTTTTGAAATTAATTGAGAGAAGTCAAGTTATAAAGAACGAGGCAAAAACTACAACAGACCTAGATTTATCTGTATTTTCACAAGAAAGTTATTAAATCTAAAGAAGAAAATCTTTCAAAAAGAAAAACCCATTTCCTTAATCAAATTAAATCTGAACTTTTTAAAATCCAGAGTTGAAAGTTCTAGAGTGCACTGTTTTATAGTGGGGTAGAAATCTCTTCTTTACAATAAAGACATATCGGTGCCAGACATGCTGTGGAGCTCCAAGAGACTATTGGGACCTAAAGTAACAGACAAATTGATGGACTGCAGTCTTCAATTGGAGTAGAAGTATGTTTTAATGCCTATTCGGTTGCCAAGATTATTTCACTTTCCTGACTTTTCACAGAACAGGTTGGTTCTATGACTTGGTCCATATCTCTTGAGGTTCAACTCAAGCAAATCTTTTTATTCTTGTTCTACAAACCGATCGTTGAGATCAGGCATGGGATGTAAAGTTCAGGTAAAGAACTTTGACTGCCACCATATTGGAACAAAGGCCACAAGGACACTTTCAGCATTAAAGGCGTAGAGAAAAGGAATTCTACTGAGGCAGGAATGGACATCAGAAATGTAGCAAAGGGAACTGAAATCATGAGAATTTCAGGAAAAGCTGTGAAGTGTTTGTCATGTGAAATGGTCAAAGGATGCATCAACATCAAAGATAAGCCAGTGTCTAGAAATTCAGACACTGTAGAAAATATAAAGCAAACTTTGTGAACTTCAACTCAAATAATCTAATACAGACTCTTCAATATTGTCTTACCTCTAGTCTGTCTCCCAGACCCTAGAGAATAGATTAAATAGGAGTCTGACTCAAGTCTAGAATGTTTTGGCAAGTCTAGATTGGCTCCGATCCAAACAAAAGAGAACAGATTAAATAGAAGACTGACTCAAGTCTAGGGTGATTTGGCAAGTCTAGACTGCCTCAATGTTATTTCAGAAACTAATTGTTAGCCAGGACTACCTTTTGTTGCCTGGTGACTCCTACCTGACAAACATCTCATATTCGCACCATCATGCAATACTGGCTATCTGTTCTTAAGGTGGCATATATTTCTTATGGCTCCAAGAACTTCCAAATTAGCAGGGCTTCATAGCAATAGATATGTTGCTATAAACTCAAAGAATGTAAAAAGAATTTATCACCCACCATCTTGACTTATAGAGAAATCCTCAGCACCGTTTCCATTCAGCTGCAACTGTGTGCTGCCTATGGTGTCTGGGTCAGAGACATCAACTTTCAATATAGACTGTCCAAGCTGGGCATTCTCTGACACGGTCTCCTGGAAGAGGGAGCTTGAGAAGCGTGGGGGTGTATCATTCTCATCCACAATCCGAATCTGAGCCTGGAAAACAAAATCAGTATACTACAGATATTTTGATCACCAAAATAAAGGATTTCACAAAAATACATTTGTTTTTTGCATAAATTGTAAAAATACACATGACAAGATGATACACATGCTATACATGGGATTACATTTTCTCAAACAAAAAAAGTGCAGATTTTAGTACTCTTGTTGGGTTGATTCCCACCCGAGATTCAAACCCATACTCTCAGAGTCAGGCACCTGACTGTCAGCATGCGAAGTCAGCAATCTAACCCATTCAGCCACTGCAGGTTCCACCAGTAAACTCGACAATTAAAATCTGCACTTCGCTGAGAAAGTGTAATGACAAATATAACACATTCCCACATGTGAATTTAATTCAAAATGATGCACACTGTTTGCATATGTTCATGAAGATGATGACTAAAGTGTACGCTTGTTTATGTACTTTCTGTATGATGATGCATGTGTCATATCTAAGCGTATCCTGTACAATTGTGTGCATCATTCATTTCTGCACCTTTGATGTCAAATACCAGTTTATCTTAGATATGTCACCTGTTTCAAACTCTGTATAATTTGCAACATCCTATTTTGACTTGTACTATGTGCTCCAGGTATTTCTTTTTTCAAGTAAATATCTGACTTGGCTTTGCATGTATTCAGGACCTGGGACCTGTTGGTGCAGGATGTGCTCATATTTTGACAAACACCCAGTATTATCACCCTCTCATTGTAGTTGGAATCATACAATGGACTCTTTCTTTAGTTAGTTTTATTGCTTTTACTTATTACCTTCAAGACACTTAACATTTCAAAATTCCAAAATGATTTCATGCAATGACATTAAAATGACAGAATACAAATATGTCAGCCTGATCACACCCTATCTAAGTGCTGCAAGGATTATGTACTTTCATATTTACCCAGCTGTCACCTAGGTGGAGAGCATATAAATCTAAAGGCCAGTTGCCATAATATCATCAGCGGTTACCTGGCATTTGGTGACACAGATGTCTTGTAAGAATTCATAATACTCCAACATTGATTTCAGTTCCAAAAAAAGTCTTATAACATTCATGATACATTTACAAATGAGCTTAAACATTACACTTTAAAATAGTTTATGATACAAATATATTTCAACAGATATCAAAGCATGATTTGGTCACGACATAGGAATTACATCGCCAGAGTCAAAGCAGCAATGCAAAGAATCCATCACAAAAAAGGTCTCAAATTGACAGATATATTCCACATGATTAAATGTAACAGGTCTCAGTCTTATTCCAAATGTCTGCAGCCAAGATGACAGGACACAACTAGTCGAAGATGACGGTAGATCAAAGGAAAGTGAAAAGCTAAATATCAATCCCAAGTCAGAGTTGCCGGAATATTTCCCTGAGGGGAAAAAATTACTGGTCAAAGACAGGAATGATTTATTTGTATTGGGCTTAAATGCTTATCCTATTGGATAAAAGGTCATGAGAAGGACCAAGTATCCTTGCAAAAGAGCTGGTTTATTTCAAAGGGAATTCCTATAGTGTTTACCATACATAATACTAGCCTAACAACAGATAATGTGAGAATCATCAAACGGCATATCTTACATACATGCGAACAATATGCTCTTTCAATCTGAGAATATGTCTTTGTTCACATGTAGGAAATGGCAAGGAATTAATTTGATGTCATGACAAAAAGGAGAAGATGAGTTAAATTTAAATTAAAACCAAACCCTATAAAGTTCTTTGGGTCAAGTAATAAACATAAATCACGCCACAATGAAATTCAATCATCTGCTGTGTCCATTGACACAAATTTCCACGCTATTATGAGCAACACTCAACATTAGGAAACACAAACTCATTATGATTCTGCAGTAATTATCCTCTAAATAGTCACTATGAATCCTACAGCAACTCTGCCTCAATTATAAGCACGTGCATGAACCCGTAAGGTTCGAAATTGGACACAGGTTAGATTGAGAAAACCAGTAGGCTGTCCTCGAATAAGGATTATGTGAGTATTGTATCCTCGATATGGGGTTGAAGGGAATGCTGGGAGATCAGTAGTTTATAGCAGGTGTAATGAGAACTTAATGAGCTCTACCATTTAGTGTTAGTAAGCATGCAGTACGGTAAACATCGTAATTGGGTAGATCTGAATTGAGAACTGATAAGTGTGTTTGGTTTACAGTCACATAAAGACCGTGTCTGTTGCCTGGAAGGGTTTCTGGCAGGAGACCCTGGAATCTGTCTTATTTTAAATCAGTTAATTTTACCAAATGAACATTAGAATGAAATCTGGTCTCGAAGAGATTGGTCAAACTTCGTTTAACTGGGTGGCAGAAAGTTTCCTCATTGTTTGCTCCTTACCAGACAAATAATTGAATTCTTTTGCTGTATTTGCAAGTATTTACTTGAGTGACACTTGTCAGTTAACATTATGAAGATGTAAAATTTAATTTGATAAACAGTTGTCATCTTGAACTGAATATGCCATGAACTCCCATAGTTTTTACTGATCCTTCATATCATTTTCATCACGCTTTTGCCTTTTACAGCTTTAAGAATCTGTTACAGCAAATATTCAAGACTAACTACCCACTGACTTTAATGGTTCGAATTCATACTGCTTTGTGCTTCATAATCACTTCTGAAGACATTTGCTGCGAGACTAAAAAGTTTTAACATAAATCATACCTTGGAGGATTTGAGGCGTTCATCAAGACATGCAAACACACTTACAAAAAGTGGACTACCCAAATCCACTGTGTTAGAAAAAAGGAAATTGCTGATTTGCATTTTCAGAAAAAGGCTTCACACTGTGATGATCTGATTCCAACATGGCCGACACAACATGGCCGCATGTTCCATTCCAAGCTGGTATTTAAACAAGTACATCCTCACATGTGCAACATGCTGCCCTAGTGTTAGTTTTCATTAGTCCTAGCTTCACACACAAATACCATGTTAAAACAAAGCACATCAATACATGTAATGAAATCTAACCATGCCATTTTGACATTTTTCCCTGAAACATCCTCCATTTCAAACAGTTAATCGGACCACTGATCGATTTTCAATGCCTGATTTCCCAAGTCTAATGGTTGCTCAATAAGGCTATTGTATACAACATGCGATCATCAGTTTCACACCCTTATCTGCCCAGTGTAAACCTAATCATTAAAATGTATTTCATGAAATGTGACATTTTCTCCACAGGCCCTTTCAGACTCACGCAATGCTGGCTTGTGAGGTTAGCAAAACGTGAATGTTTCAACTTGTCTCATTACCAGCAGAGAACATCTTCTGCTTCCTATTGTCCCGTTTCTATGGTAAACAGGAGAGAATAAACATAAATAGTCTGAGTCTCGCATGAGTAGATATAAACCTATTACCCTCCTAGACATAACAACCTGATGAATCATGTAGGCAACAGTTGTATCCATTCATGACAATGGATCGAGAACAAGTATACAGAACTGACTTCAAGCTCATATTGTCGCAGCAATCCATGAAAGAACTGTATATCTATGATGCATTATTCATATTTTCAAAACATCAAAAGAATTATTTCTCAGCAAACTGTACCCACACAATCAATCATAGCGCATTGTTTTCTTGCCTGATCTTTCATTTCAAATGTGGAGACTTAACCTTATCATCAGCCAGAATGTGAGCTGCACAACATAAAACTTAATCAAGGGGAAAGCTAAATGAACTGCCAGAATGACAGATGAATGAATGAAGAAAAGGAAAGCTCATTAAGCAGATTTTACTGGCTTATTTATTCAAGAAGGAGACTGGTTATTTATCTTTCAAACAAACTTTTCAAATCTAATTTTCTTAACCTGAAACTGGTGAAATTAACTCCAGGTCGTTCTACTATTACGATGCAAAATGGTTGCTGAACATGCTGTGATTTATCAACCCTTCTCTGTGTTAACCTAATACCTTTCATCAATCTTCATTTAAATGTAAAATCAATTCACACTGTCCGAAACAACACTCCTTTATTTGTGATTGAATAAAAAGAGAGAGAGAGCAGTCTTTAAATGACCTACCTAGGTGCATGACTATAGAAATCAATCTCAGCGCAACTTTTATTTGTTTTATTCTCGAACAACAGCAAAACTCCATTATTAGACAAGACTTTAAGCATTCGATATCACAAAACCAGCTCTACTTGGTCCAAACTTCCAAACCTGCACCCAGCTCTCCAGCCTGCTCTCATGTCAGAGTCCAATTCAGGGTATCTCATTGCCAAGAGTGTTAACAAATAACCCCACCAAATTTGTTTTCTTAGCAATGATACGACTAATCCGAGCTGCAGGAATCCCTGACAGGTTGGTTTCTGGGCAAACAAAACAGGATTTCCAGAATTCCCGGGCTCATTCTTTCCACAGTTTGTCTAAGTTAAAATTTCACATTCTCAAATATCACGAACACGTTTTACATTATAGTTCGAAAAATTCAAACACACTTGATAGAGGAATGTGTTTACAAAATAAGGATTTCATGTCAATAACATGAAAGTAATATTTTGGAAAGAGGGAACGTAAACATGAATGATAGCTATATAAATTGTAAACTGACTCTTTATCGTGCTTGTAGAGGTGAATTCTGGGACAGTATTATGCAATCACACGATGCACCTCATTACAGATCTTGAAGGAATTACTATCAGCAAACTTGAGTGTATCTCCACCAGACACAACAAAGTCTGCATACCAGACTCTTTAATTGATCACAGACTTGATAATTTGTTTTTCAAGAAGGTTTAATGCACATTACTCCGCTGATAGAGGAGGAGAATGTTGCCCATGCTGTAATACCACCTTGAGTTATGTTGATAGTAGCCACTGGTCAGTCCGTCTGCTCCTTGAGAGATGCAATGGGCAACCTTATACCAATATATGGTGGTGATCAAGCTGTATGGCTGTCAACACTCTCTCTCAATCACACAAACACAACGCACAGGCTAAGTAGACAAGCAAACATGACTACTGTTTCCTCCAACAATGTGGCCACCATATGCTTGCAGACCTCTGACCAAACATCCATGTCTACATATTTCATCCATTCTCACTCCAAACCAAAACACTAGCATCTTAACATCTCAATTTTCAGCCATTAAATATGTCCAAAAATAAGATTTCACCTCCATCATTCTTCCTTTGTTTCATTCCAGGTTGACAATTTTCCCATCAGCGAATTTTGTCCTTTCTCATTAATGCACACTGCAAATCTAATACAATGTCAATCAGGATGCACTTGTAACCTCTTCGTTGCCATGGTAACAATTTAGGAAGGACAACATGTTCTTGATAAATTAAACCTAAAAAAGCTCAAAGGAAGCCCAATTCATGATTGAACAAGCCAAGAGAGTGTGAATTCGGAAGAGGAGCTGTGTAAGATTTAGCAGCATTGTGAGTGACAAGCAGGTATGTATTTAGCACATGGCTAATGCATACCACATGTGAGCTGGGGAAATATCAAGTGTTATACAATATTTCATATCATACACATGGCCACGTTGATGAACATCACCTCACACTGGTTAACTTTGTACTGGTAACATATTACTGATTATCAACAAAATAATGCCAATTTTTCCTGGAGCCCTTACAGGTAAAATATACATTGTATTTGTGTTGTAATGCCAAAGTAAATTGTTTGAATATATAGCAAAACATGAACATAAACACGGAGATATTTCTTTCACAATACATCACTTAAGAGGTGCTCAGAAATTATTTAAAAAGTCTGTCTTGAAGAGGCAGAAACTCATCAAGCGATGTATTATTAAAGAAAAATATTTCATATGCATAATAATACAGGAGAACGTTGTTTCCGTTTGTGACCCAGGAACTACTACAATACAGGCACTCTCACTGAAAACTGTTATAATAATCAAATATAAAAGATTACACCCAATTTTACAATTAGTTTTTATACCAGAAAATAATTTATGAACATACAAACAAGCAACAATCCAGTTACTGACTTTCTCCTCAAAATGAGCATTTACAAGGTGCATGAAATATATCAAAGAATTCCTCTAAAAGAAGCATGAATTCATTAAGCAATTAATCAGGAATTACACACTCTAAAGTAAACATGAATCCAATGATAAGGACTTTTACACGCTCTACAGTGACTGGGTCTCATTTATTGCTCTTCAGCCTATTAACCTTTGAAGACTGGTTAGATAAGGCCCCTTCCAGTGAGTTTGTATCATTGGCTATAATCCACAGCTCATGCTGGAGTGCCCCAGAGAAGGAGGCCCCAGCACATACACAGTGTCAACACCACTTTCTTAACCTGAAATAAATAGGTAGTAAAGTCCCCTGACAGATAACCACTAGTATCTGTAAAATACACTGTGGTTGGTCAACCACAACAAAGGGTGACCAATGAACTGAGGCATTGTGGTTGTGTGGTCAGTGGTTTTAGTGTTCCAGGGCTTTTTGAACATCTGGACCCATTTTCTAAAATCAAACTGTGTTTTCATTCAAATTTCAACTGACCTACCACAAACAACTTAAGTAATCTATCCACCAAACTCAAAATATCTGCCATGTTTGAGTTTAATTTCGATTTCAGTTTATTCTGGGAAATGAATTTTTGTGCATTTGCTCAAATTTGAAAAAAATCAAGTTTGTTTCGAGAAATTAGGGCCTGATGTTTGTAGTTGTTTGAGTCATTTTGCACTTTTGACTAGAAATATTCACATACTTCATAAACAACCAGTTGCAAAGTTAGAAATCAACGACCATTATATTTCTGGATATAGCCAGAAATATGCATCATTAGCGTAAGGAAAACATACCAGAAAGAGACAGAATTAACATGATTAAAAGAGACAACTATTGTGTCATAAAAGACTTCACTGCAAACGTGAGAGTATGTTGTCAATGATCATAAATATTCACATATCTATCTGAAGTCACACATACAACTCAAAAAGCGTTAATTTATTCATAGTGTTGATTTTCATACTCCCGATGTGAAACAGTTCATCAATATACACATGAATATGAAGCGTGACTGTAAAACCTGGTTCGATATTGATGGGAAAGATACATCAACAATGTGCAGTGTCAATAATGACTTCTGTGCCAATATGAGCATGTGATGGTGATGATGATGATAGAGCAGTGATGCTACTGCTGCACTGTATCACTGTGAAGTATTATCATATGTTCTGGACACACTGTCGCCATAATCCTTGGTGACATGTGTCTCTGTTTACAACACCTCCACACCAAATGTTACCTCTTGCAAAACAGGAATACAGACATACCTAGCCTCTATCTAACACACTGAAATTTACATATGACTTGTATCTGGATACATGCAGCACATGTATGGCTCACTGACTTGAAATATAGATTAGTGACCACCTGAGAGTGCATATCGCTTTGTGTAGTCTGTTGTCTATGCAAGTCTAGATTACCACAAGAAAGTCTCCAGGCTCCTTTTTATTGTATTTTATTTCATTTTTTTATGTAAAATGTGTTCATTTCAGAGACCAGCTGTTTGTTTGCTTTATGCTACCAGCCACAATAGTGAAATTTAATACTCTGATCTGTACATAATTGACTCCAGGCAAAGAAATATAATAATGTCAACATCAGAGAACAATCGCTTGTGATATCTGCTAAAACAGATTCCATTGGGTATAAAAGGCAAAGAGGCAAATAATTTTATATGAATATCACTGAATGAGTAAATGAGTATGGTTTTACATGGCTTTTAGAAATATTGCAGCAATATCAACTGAAAGAAACACCTGACATGAGCCTCACACACTGCACCTTTTTCGAGAATCAAACTCAGACCTTCAGCATGACAAGCAGATGCCTTAACCACTAGGCTACCCCACCACCCAAAATATCACTGAAATTCAAAGAGGACACTAGGTGTTACCCAAAGCAATGAACATGCTCCACAAGTACACTAGCTATACACGATGTGCATGGAGAAGTAAATTGTCTTTTGTCGGACTTCACACAGGAGCATTCTCCTGCCACACAACAGTCATCCAAACCGGTGTTTGATAAAAAGAGCAACAATCAATGCCATCAGGATCTATAATCAAGCCACACACTGCAATCGTCCAATCATTTTAGGTACCGCTCAAGAACAAGACTGGTGGGACTTCTCAGATCTGCACATGCACACAGGCCTGAGCACAAAGGTTGCCTGTAATTTGTGGCAGATTGTCTCATTCACAGAAGAAATTGAAAATCCAATTGTCACATAACATCTTGAACTAAGAACCAGAATCACAACCTTCTAAAAAATATTCACATGGTATCAATACAGATGAAAACTTTAGAAATACATGCGTTGAAAACTGAAATTGATCAATAAAATTTGTCCCATCTCGCCATTCAAACTTGAAGAAAGATGAAAATGAAATATGAAAAACCTTGGCCTATTAATGCTATGTTTTTTTCAATTGGGTTTGATAAATGAAGATAACATGCCAAGTCAAGAGTACAATCAATGTTAATCCCTGGGGAGAAATTCAAACTGCATTGGTAAGTTTTTTAACTCTGAGAACCTGGCCTCTGTAAATTGCTTCTCTAAGACGAAGGTGGTGTGTGCCAGAGTCTCCAAATGAAGATGAATAATTAATACCCCATTCCTTGACTTGGAGACAAAAAATCAAACAGGGTCTGTTTTTTGATGATTTAATTCTATTAATGGAATCGTGTCAAAATTGATTAAAAAAAAGTGATGTTGCTATGTTGGATTAATGAGCGTTTTCTCACACATCTCTTTAAATTCAAGACGGTTTCATCAATGCAATGTTTGCTTGAAACAAATTTGGTTGCAAATGCAAACGTAATGGAAAACATCTATTAAAGCAATTTAACGCTGTTCAATCTTGGTTTGATTCAGAAAATTATTTCAATTTCAGCAAATTTTCTCTTTTAATGATTACAGAGAAGATGACCACACGTATCTTAACCAAATTCCATGCAGAAATATCAATCTTCATTCAAAACATCTTTATCAGTGTCCCAAAATTATATATTTTTTCCATTCTTATCTGAAATATTGTTGAAAATTCACTGAAACTGACTGAGTCAATTTCCTGTAATTAGACCATTCAGAAATTTAAGTTTCAGAAGCCTCTGATTTTCATTTGACTGGCACAAAAAATAATCAAATACACAAGAACAGAAGCATGACAAATTTCCTTTAAAATCCACACATTTAAAATAAAACAGATGTGCGACAATTTGATAAAGCTTTCATGCAAGCAGTTTTTGTGTGTTAATTATTCAGGTCAGAACATCCACAGGACAAATTAAACAGACAAATACATTGAGAACAAAGCCTGCAAACTGATAATACAAGTGTTAGCAAAGATAGCCTTCATGATTATAATTAATCCTGACGAATGTTGAAAATGAGAGCCCTTAAAATCAAGCATTAACACTGAAAGAATAGGGTCCAGCAGACCACCTGAGGGCACTCTTAACAAAACAGTACAATGACCAAATGGCCGATTGATGGACAGTTCATACATGTGACCATTGGTCAATGGCTAGGCTGTCACCTGGAACACACTCAAAAGGACACAGAGATTCAAAGGAACATAAAACAACTTGGCTTTGTGTTCAGCTATGACCATATGCTGGGCCAGACAATCACTTCGACTTTCAGGCTTTCTCCCTCAGGCTAAAACAGGTATTTCAAAGAAACAGCTTGCAGATTAACACTGGCTGTTTTCAGATCCTTACAACTTTTTGCCTTTGATAGCTTAAATCCAGCAGTGACTCAAAAGCATAATAAAGAGTACAATGACATTAGATAGTATGTGGTCAGAGCTGTACAATAATGTGAGCTGGATCAAGCCCTGTATCAAAGCATAACTACTAATGAATAAATTTGAATATGACTGGTCAAGGATCATGATGTGATGGGGTGGACAAGCCATCTGTAATTCCTTTAGATACTTCTGAATAATATCACATATGTGGCATTAGATAATGTTGTCATCTATGCTAGTTTGAAAGGTGTCTCTTGAGACTAACTTGACCAAGAGATTGCAAACTTTTAATGAATAATAATGAATATTACTGGTCAAGACCAGTATCTAGGGACTGGACTTCCTGGCAACTGGACCTCCACTGTCAAGGGCACACAATAGGAGGAAGACCTTGCTACAATCTTAATGTCCTTTATTCATCTCAAGATTCCTGCCACGTGTTGACGTCTGCTCATATTTACCTGAGCATGAAGGGGTCAAGGGGAGGTAATCTCTATTGATTTGGGCATGGTGCCTGTCCTTTCAAGGGAGATTAATGAATGTTAGCCCAGACCATTGACCAAGCCTTAATGAATAGCAGATCTTCTAAAACTGCATCCATTTCTTTCACAGACGTCAGAATGACAAGAACAGAACCTTTCAATTTGGGTTTACAGCTATTCAATCTTGAATTATGTTGTTTGTTTTTCACACCTTTGAGCTACTATTCCCGTAAACCATGACCTTCATGTTTACATAATGCTAATGCCGGTAATTTTTCATTTTGAAGGGTGGTCAATCAATCCTCCATAAAGAAAGTTGAGGTGTTTGACTTAAGCTTATTACTGCAGGTTTTGCTACATCACAGGCAAGATGGATGGTAGCTCCTTCCCATGACCAGACAGTGGTAGAAAGGCTGCAAATGATTTGTCTTTCCATATGACTGCACATCAACAGAAATTAATGTAACGCTGATAAATTGCCTATAAGAAACAAAGCAGCAACTCTAAGCATTAGTTGAGATCAATATACAAGGATATACGGAGGTGGTGCTCGTAATAGGAGGTGCTCATGTTTCAACATGTCATAAAACGTGTCATTTGCCCCTGATGAGTATTTAAATCAAATATACCCTGACTCTCAACGATTGCCATTTAGAGACTATCCATTTGTAAACATATACATGGACAGCCAGTTTGTTTATTGCAAGGGAATTTGATTGGTTACAAGTTTGAAGCAGTGTATATGATGTGTAAACATGTTCCCTAATATGGTCTTCAGTCATAAAATAAGAAATCATCAATCTAGATACAACAATATGTTCTGTGCTCAATATGGCTGCCAAACTAATTCTTCAGGAAATCATTGCGGTAGTACATCTCACTTGTCTGTTCGAGGGGAGGAGGGAATGATTCAATTTCCTGAATCTTCGACACTTAGACATGATGACTAAAAAAATCGTGCAAACTTCATCAAAACCATGTGACCTTATGTCATCTGCTGAGACTCTTATTCCAAGGTGTCGATGATTCAAATCACTGTAACGCTACTAGACTGACAACTTATTCCAAGTGTGTGTTTTGGTCATGCAGCTCATCACTCTTGACTGTCTGCAGATGAGAAGACATAATTCATAACTGACAATTCTACAACAATCTCATCTTGTTCATCTTGTAGAACACAGACATCTGAAAGCCTTTGTAGGTACCAAAGTAATTACCACGTAGGAAAAGGGCATAAGAATCAAAGATGAATATTACAAGCTTCAAATTCTTGCATATAAAAGGCAGCTTAACTGGCTATCAGTGGACATCCTTTCAAGGACATTCTTGGCTCTGTTTACTTGATCTATTCAATACTAAATCCTTTAATTACAGAATATGAAACGTTTCCACAATAGCTTGACACTGTTCAAGTAGTCTTGGGAACCCATCCACCTCACATGACCAAAAAGATAATCTCGGGATCAAGAGTTTTACCCTTGCACCAAGCATGAACTCTCGCCCATACTGTCCTCCTGTCAACTGTCTGACAAGCCAGGTCAAATGGACAAATTTTATTTGATGATCACTGGTTGTCAGGAAAACCTCATATGAGATGCCATTGTCACTGGTTTAATTTAATTGCTATGATGCAGTCTGTAATTATGTAAAATTGAATGCTTCATATCCAACCAAGAGTTCCAAGCCAGACAGTCCAGGCAGACATCAAATTAAATGGAGACTAGTCAACTTGTGATTGTAGTTGTGTTTCCACACATTTGTATTACAAGCTTCATGCCACCTCTAAACAATGCCCCAGGACATAGTATTTGGTTTCCAACTGATTATAACAAACAAGACCCAGATCAGTCCATTAAGGACATTGATTTAAGATTGCAGAGATTATGTTTCAATGAAAACAGGTTTGGTCAGGGTGTCATTTCGGGGCTACCATAAAGAAACATTTGCTTCCCCCACTAGACCAGGCATGTCCCACGGAATGCGTAATTACCTATCACTGTTTCCTCTTTTCAGAGAAACCATTACTAAAGCCAAGCTCATTACCACAATTTCTTTGCACCACCATTGACCCATAAGCTAACATGAGGTGCTGTGTCCCACGTCTGCCAGCCAAAACATTTCCTGACAGTGCTTGAATCTTCTGATTTTTGACAAAGCCCACCTGGATAGGTCCTTCGTGACCCCTCAGCCATGGGTAGACTGGTCATCAGAAACAATGTGTTGGACAAGATAGCCCTTGGACGCTCCCAACAGGGAACGATCGAGATAAAGGGCTTTTCCTCTCCTTCACCAACATCAAATAACCAATTGGTCATCCATCTGTTGAGAGTGGCCGTGGACTCCCGACAAAGAGGTATATGGATTCTTGTTAAATGCACTCCAGCTTTTGCAAATAATGATGCATGCTGGGACGAACTGGGAGCTCAAACCTCCTCACATACCCCCTGTCACTAAATCCTGAAATTCTGACCTATGGCAGGATAATGCCAACCTCGGCAATGGATTGTATTCACTTCTTCCACGCTAACAATATGGATCTCGCAGAGTTATTTTATTCAAAGACTACTAGCATGTAATTTTCAATAATGTCACGCAGTGTGGCACAGTCAATAGATTGGCCATATTTTAATACAGCCCGTCACGGTGGCTGGGAATTAGGAATAGCTGGGAGTGGACACAAGTAATAGGTTTCCAGTGTGGACCCACAACAGACAAGAGTGACATTTAACAAAAGGGAAAGCTATTGGAAGCAATATATATATAAGTCAGGGAATCAATACCTTCATGCTTGTAACTATATTGTGCTACTGTAGTGACATAAAACTACATGATATATGAATGCAACTAAATATCATTATTTCAAAATATCTATTGTTACAACTGTATGTTATATACCTATCACTAATTATCATTATTTTGAAAATATTTATTGTTACAGCTATTTGCTACACATAGCTCAGTAACTTCATATGCTTACTGAAACAAAATTGAATAACTATTTAAAACTTGGGTGACATGAACATCGAAAACTACCACTTATTTACGGATTAACAGGATTAAATGGTTTCACATTCATCAGAGTTAAATGAAACTAGGGCCATGAACAGAAAGCATATTTACAAAGTCAAGAAATTTGTTTGCAAATCTCAGCAATCAGGTTCCAAGACTGATACAAGTGTTGAATGGCACTCTACGACACAATCCCCTGTATTTTCATTCTGACAAATAATCAATGGCAATTTGATGAAGTATTGTCTAAAGAAAAGTCTGATACGTTTGAAATATTATTAGAGTTATCAATGAGTTATCTATCAATGTCCCTCTAACCTCAGCAATAATTTAGTAATAAAGTTATTTAAATTTATTTTCTCTTCTGCAACACAGGACAATTTATTATGATTTCTGAAATCATTAAGCAATTCAAACGAGATCTTATAAATCAAGATTTAAAGTAATTAATCTTAATTACTGGTCAGTAAATTCATTGTACAGTATGGAACAAATTTGCATTTTTGAAAGTAGTTATTTGTCATGCTTATTAACGGTCTCCTAATCGTAGAAAATCGAATTTCAAGAGACATAAATCATATCACATTACAGATAAATAATATGGTATTCAAATGTTCCATGATTCCATGCCATTTCCTATTCAGTATTATCCTAGAACCGAAAACATTTAAAGATCAAGTATAGCCTGGTTGATCATGGCAGACATCTTATTCAGATTAAAATGACTGCATGTAGATGTGCGCAACTGCTAATACTCAAGGTTTAAATCCAGTATAGGCTGGTTGATCATGGCAGCATTTTACTCAGATTAAAATGACTGCATGTAGACTGCCTGTATTCAAAGTAAATGGCATTGTGTATTCATGCTAGTACTCTAGGTTCAAATTGAGTGTAGGCTGGTTGATCATGGCAAAAGCAGTACACAGATAAAAATGACTGTATGTAGATGTGCACAACTGCCAGCACTCCAGGTTTAAACACACACTAGCACACATTCAGTACAGGTATGTACAGGCGGGGTACAACTAGTAACACTGTCACACAATAAGCCATGGAGAGCAAAGGGGAAACTGTTATTTCTCTTCAGCAAACACTGCTCAGAAAAGCTGTGAATTCACACCAGCTATCCCCGTTCCTCTTACCTCCCCAATCCCTGTCTTTGTCCACTCTCAACAAGTAACAGAGGCCTATCATTAAAGGAAGAATTCAAACACTTTCCATCGTAAGGATGCAAGGAAAAACAAATTTGCCTCTTTTCTCCCTTCTCAGTTGCCTAAAGTCACCTAGCAAAGGCATTAAATTCATTCAACTTCCCCTCTAACCATTAAGCTTCAAAATGTTATTCTAACCGTCCTGAATATGAATCTGCTGGAATGCTCGTTCAATCTCAAGACCGAAATCAGTCAAAAGCTAATGATTGATGAAGTCTGATTGATGATTTACATGACATGCTTGCCATGTTCCAAGATGAGTTAATACAGAAAGTATGTGGTGTGATGTTCTGAACCGCGAATGCCCTACAGGAAGGGAAGCTATGTCGGGTTACTTACATCAATGTCATACAAATAAGATTAGATCATTTATAATACACTTCCCATCAAAAGATTATCAGGTTAGGATTTAACATGCATGATTTAATACCACCTAACATTATTACCTTCAATTTATTCCAAATCTACTGAATCTTTCCTGAGAAAGTGTCTGACAAATTACAAAATTCAATTCATATTTAAATCAAAGTAACAATAAACTACAACATGTCTGACAGCTTGTCATTTTGAGTATAGCTGATACTGAGCATGGATTATAAGATTTATACTCACTCATCTGATCTATACTGTCTTTGTTTGGCAGGGTGATAACTGGCTTTACATGGAACACACATATCAACAAGAACACACTTACATGATCCCTACCACAGACTGACTGACCAACTTTGGTTTTACACTGCCTTTAGCAACATTCCAGCAACATCAAGGCAAGGAACATCAGAAACAGTCTTCACACATTGTACTTATGTGGGGATTTGAACCTGGGTCTTCGGCGTGACCTATCACAGATACTGTTCTTGGTTTTTTCATGAGTTGTCTATGAAGATCTGGGTTAATATTGATTTTCAGTTACCATTTTCAATGGTCATTGAACAAAATTTCAGGACAAAAGTGGGGTTTGCATCCCCTCTGGATCTGCCCATGGGATACAATAAATCAGTCCCTATGTTTCATATTTCATTCTTTGCTTCTTCGGCTTGAGTCATGTAATCAACGAAAATACAAGTGGCATGTGTGATACCTCCTTTCCACACTATTCTGGATACTCCCAAAACCTTATGTTTAACCCTCCCTTTGAATATATTGCTGTTGCAAGCATGTAGATCTCACTGTCACAATAGTCTGTCACAGTCCCTGAACCACATTATTTTCCCTAGCCTTCCTGCAATGCTAAAGCCTTAAATGAAGCAAGCCTGAATTTCATCAGGTTCTGAATCTCTGGTCACCCAGGGGCTCCTTTTAAATTTAAATGGGTGTGTTACTATCAAAGTTATATATATTCAGAGACTAAATGTTAGTCTACTGCTTTCACTGAAAGTGTTTATTTAACCCTTCCCTTGAACAAATTGCTACAACATCCATAAAGACGCTACTGTTTTAACTACAAGTAACTCCCATATATGGCACATGCGCAAGTTGCTTTGCATACATGCTAACATCTTCTTCTCCACTACTTCAAGTAACATGAGTTTTATCACATTAACTCATTTGTATGCTGTAGTGGGGATAGGTGTCTGGTCATCACTTAACTATTCAATTGCTTAGTGTCCCCAGAGTAATTCACAGGGGCTTTTCTCTATGTAAATGGAACTATGCGGTTTGTACAGGAAATGTAGTTTCTATTTTCATCAAGTGGCATTTATCTTGACTCTGCAATTTCTGGATCACGATCTGTTTTAATCCCATCACAAAAACCACTCACACATGGCATAACCTAATTCCTGCCATTAGTAAAATGGCTGTATGCTGTGGCTATCATGGTAATGTTCGACCTCCACAATGGCCTTTAACGACACGGCATTAATGACCATTCACACCTGGCTGTAAAGGGTGACAAGGGAAGTTACTCTGCCTCCTAACGAGGGTGCAGACCATTAGTCGAGGGTGAGCAATGTAGATATTATGCCTGTGTCATGAGCAGTAAATCATGTATTGTGAAGAGCTGTGCTGAGCGGACAAGGCTATTGTGGCCTTTTCCCTAGACCCCCATTTAATTCTACCTGTGACGAGCGTCTCCTGCCACGAATTATCTCAGCGATAATAACCCAGCAGGTTCAATACATATTTCTCACCCTTCTTGTATCTCCGGGGCAAAGTTAGAAGCAAATGAATGCAAGGTCGTCCACCAAAGTAATAATGTTATGCAAGGCTGACCTGGGGAATATTAAGGCACACAATTAATGCAATAGACTTTTTACAGTTGTGTGCACAATAACATATAACACCGCCAGTTCATGAAATGTAAATACAGGTAGTTAGGAGTGAGAAGAAATTCCTGAATAAAAAAAATCTGACATTTTTGTCAATCAATAAGCACTTCTCTTTAATGGAGAAACTGCTTCAGAGGCATATATACCACTGGCCTTTATGAGTTTGATATCATCACTATTCGTGCTTGATGTATTAAAAAATGGACCCAGACTACCATGACTTGCAAATGCATTATCAGCTGAACCATACCACCTCAATGAAGCTGTACATGGCTTATAAAGAGGAGTTCTAAGTTTTCAGAAGTTGCTTATGAAGAAAACATGATCCATTTGCAAGCGATGCAAACAAATTACACTCAGGAGGACTATGTCTCCCATGGAGGAAACTCAACTACTAGAGAGAAGACTGAGTCTCTAAAGACAATTCTGCCTTCAGGCAGAGTTTCAATATCAACCTTACATCTTTTTGTAGACGAGCAAACACATTACCCAATGGACCAACACACCTCCCTAAAGACACATCTTCACAAAGAAGCTACAAGGTGTGATCACACAGTGTCAAAATGAAACCCAGACATTTCTGATAATACAAGCAAACACATTATCCACTAGACCAAGGCATTTCCCTAAAGACACCTCTGTAAGACCTAGCTAAATCCACTCTCATAAGACACGATCACATTTGACATGGTTGGGTAAGGAAAAGTCTCCACAGACAGTTTAAGATCTGGCAATCTTGGAATATGGCAGTGTGAGGGGAAACAGCTCCCTCAAGACAGTGCTTGGAGGAAGAGAAAGTAAGTGTTAAATACCAAGGTTATCACAGTTTTTCACACACTGCCTCAGAATGTAGCTGCAGCCAAGTAATTTCCTCCTCTCTCGGCAGACAAAATAGCAGAAGTTACGTGACAGCGTACATTGAAGACCACTTTGCAGCAGTAAAAGCACATCTGTCCCTGCACACAATGCCCCGCATATGGACTCGACTTCTCAAAACACAAACAGGGAGAAAAAAAGTGTTAAATATTCCTCACTTCCCTTGATCAGATAAGACGGAAGCTTGACAGGAAATATGCAACGAGATTATTGTTTCTTCATCTTTGATGAAAAACCTACATTCTTGCACTTAATTATACAGTTCATCAAAACTGTCACTATTCGTGAAAGTAACTTTTCACCATCCGATTTTAATATTTTCTCACACTATTTTTAAAATTTGATATCATACTCTATGCAATTATAATAATTTGTCTAGTCATGATATAACTGAAATACTGCCAATTTGACTTGCAATTAGTGACTCTCTCATTCACTCACTACACTTAATTGTTATTACAAATCTGCTTTGGTTTCTGTAATCTAACATCACTGAGAAACTAAGAATATTTTCCTTCCAACTAGTGAGGAAGAACACCAGTATTTCATAGTGTTTCAGATAACTGCAAGTCTTGGCGAGCCTGTGGGATCACTGTATTTACCCACCAATTGTACACACCATACTTGAGAAGACTGTCTATGCATCAGAAAGCAATCAAACACAAGTCATGTTTAACTTGTGAGCAACTCAACCTCAAACACAATGTACATCAGCATGGAAGTCATTCATCATGGTGCCCAGCTTGGTGAGTTATTCAACTTAATGTTGGTTGAAAGATTTCACAAATGGGTACTTTGTTCCGAAGGTTGGGATCGGACTGGTGTCAGTCAGACTATGTGCCCTAATCTCAAAGTCCAGCTTGGACAAACCCCTCTTCATCAGATCTGAAGAGGCCCCAATTTGTTTGTCCTGTTTACGTGAGTGTATGAGCGACAGGCCGATGAAAAGACAATTGAACCTACAATCACCTAAATATCACCCCTAGAAGTGCTGGAAAATGTAAACATAAGGTTAGAAAGTCCACAGTAGCTTTCATCATTACAAAGTCCAGCCATTGATCCTTGGACAGCCGTTGTCTCCATGTTGATAGCCACATGTCTTCATGTTTGCTTCAAATATTTAGATTTACTGACAATCTCTCGCCCAGTGAGATGGCTCTAAGCAAGGAGTGTTGTTGGGGTTTTTTTTGTACAGAGTTTATGTTCCTCAAGTGTAATACAATATTTCAATATTAAGAGAATTTATTGATGATTGTGAAAAGTTTCTGAGCTTTTGGCTCCAGCATTCAATAAAGTTTTTGATCCAATGGATAGGACAGAGCTGGGATAAGTTTTCTTTTTGATATGTCTGGGTTGAACGTGTTTTACACCTCCCCACCCTAGAGAGAGTATTTACATGCCGCCATTGATCACACATGACTGAAGCATCATTCTTGCTAACTGGGGATACAAAAACAGTTTTTTTCTTTGTGCACATCAGAAATATGGCCGCCAAAAAATAACAATAATATTCATATATGGTTATGAAACATTCTACTCATATCTCTTTATTTCCCTTGGATCAAAGTCAGGGCCGTGGAAATAGTGAATTTCTTCCTGAATGATCTATTTCAAACTGTTTTACAGACCTAACAGAATTCTGTCTATACAAACAAAACTGAATATCTTTATATGAATGATTGAGTACATTTTCGGTATTATCATGGTTTCCACAGCCTTTGGTAAGGTGTAGGATTCTAGCGACATAAAACAAAAGGCAAAAACATACAGATAAACCAAAAACAATGTGTCCCGTTATTCCAAACAATGTTTCACATCAAATCCCAAATTTATAAACTCATCTGACATTTACCCCTTTTAAACAATTACGAAGCACCTGATGATGAAAGTACCAGTAATACAGGTTCTCAGTTGTGCCAGGATGCGACTAAACAAAGTGCCACGTTCACCACTTCAAAGGCAACATTTCACAAGTTATTTATCTCAACTAAGTCCTAGTGAATCCTTCTCAGTCTTGCCATTGTTGCTCCGTTACATACAGCCAGTTGACAAAGTGATGCATGCAGTACTTCACAACAATGGCCGCCAGGGGCTGTCACAAGGTCTCATGGGTAATCCTCTGATGCAAACGTTGACATTAGGGGATTCAGTCTCATCGTGGCTAGAGATCAAAGACTTTGTATATTACCATGGTCAAGACAATTCACCTGTCTGCTGTGATGGATGACTGTCATGGATCATATTCAGATTTCATATCCATTATTTATTTCTGTTAAACCCTGTCCGGACACACTCTCTCGTTAATCACAGAGTGTGTAATCTATTGCTTGTCACACAGTGTGCACCAACTGTATGTACTGATGTCTGTAGCGACTAAGATCTTTGACAGCAATAGGGAACCAAAATTATCTATCAGAAGATCTGGAAAAAAAAGAAATTGAAAGAAAAAAAGTTTTCTTGTTTGGACTGATAATGTTAGATCTTTGGCAGTATCAGGGAACAAAGTTTTGGATCTGAACAAAAAATTAAGCAAAAAAATAAGACTAAAAATTCTTATTCGGACTGACAATGTATCATCTGAAATGTAAGTAAGTCCAAGCAAACACCAGTGAGTGAGTTGGGTTTTACTTCAGCATCATCATGATGGGGACACTAGAAAGGGGCTTCACACATTGTGCTTATGTGGGGAATCAAACTTGTGTATTCGTCACAATGAGCAAATGCTTTAACCACTCGGCTACACCACTGCCCCTCAAGGAGATACTAATGTATCTACTAAGTTTCAATTAGTTTATGGCCCAAGTAAGATAGCTTGAGTTTGCTCGAGGATGTTGAAACTGATTCATGATGAGCTGTGAGTATTTCAAACGGTCATAATAATCATGACATCCAAGAAACGACCAGGTATACAAGTATAAATGTGCACTGAAAATTAATCTTCAACTCTGATCACAGATCAGTGATCAAGTTATGCTTGTCAGATCAGTTACACTTTTTAATACAAGATCAATTATATTTATGACAGCCTGAGGAAGTACAGAAACAAACACATGCATGAAAACTATCAACTTTCAATCATTTGGGAAGAGGCTACCGAACATCTCGAACATCTCGTCATCTACATGTGAATAATATCAATGATGGCGATCTGTTTCATCTTGATGAGTGGAGGTTTGTGAAGATTGTATGAAATCTGGAGATCTGGAACTCTGCGTATCACAGAAATTCTGATCGGGTTACCTGGTGTACATTTATGGCTGAACGACCAAATATTAACCTCAATCATAGAAGATCATATCGTAGCCCCAGGACCGACTGCCTTATCACAACCATACGGGTAGATTCAGAACAAGATTAACCACACACATACTTTAACCCTTTAAAACACACGAATCTCTTACTATCCTTTCTTCACATAAGCCATGTGAGAATCTAAGTGTCATTAGCATTTGGAATTAGTTGTAGCTTGAGGCAACTGAAATAAATCCAGATTTGCAACTATCTGTTTGTAATTGTCCCTCTTTATTGCGTGTTAAACATAATTTGATTCCACTAAACAAAACGCCTTTAATAAAATCTTACTCACTCTTGATCACATTAGAAGGAATAAGTAAAACTGATTCAAAATCTGGATAGTTGTCAAGAAAGTGTAATTACCAAGACAGTGTTGAAAATCCAATATGTTCAAAGTGGCATGCTGACTGATCGGCTTACTCTAGTTTCAAGATTTATGAAACTTTGTGTCCTCAGACAGACACAAATTAAATTCAATACATCAAACATCCCACAATTTCAGTCTCAAAACAGATAAACACAATTCTACCACAGTCCTGTCAATCTTGAAGATAACAAAATCATGAAACCTAGCCCTAAAAAATATCATCATGCTGACTATTGATCACATTAGGTTTTACCAGACTATTCTCTGCACAACATATGTTTGAACAACTTATCTCAATACAAAATTAAATTGATAAAGTGTATATTCCCACCGAACTGCATGGCAGCTTCCGATAATAGACAGCTTGTGTAAATGCACTGAAAGACAGTGTCATAAGTGTTAAAGCTTTCACTTAAATCTTCTCATCTATATTTTACAAAGGAAGGCACTTTTACAGTTTATGTCCTCCATGACACAGGAATAATAAGTATTTATCACATACCGGGTACTGATAGCCAGCCAACTGTTGATAACTCTCCTCAGTTATGTAACACGTTTTACACCATACACACTGGAATTGTGAGTGCCCGATCAGCACAAAAGGCCTGGTAGCCCCCTGCAATGATACAGTTCTGAGATCCCTCACACCCTGTAATCACATTGTTATAAATCCGACCCTCAACTGAATTATATACATAGATCCCCTCATTAGGGCTTTTCAAGGCTCATCTTTTGTAAACTCCTCTGAGTAATTTGAAAAAGTTGCATAACATTCTTTTACCATTCCCCTCTATTCCACCTTTCTTCAAGTAGATCTCTTAATTTTCCGCTTACTGCCTACATCCCACAAGAAAGGACTGAACCAAAATACTGTATGTTCCTACAGCTGGCACCATATTTGTGCAGGTTATAAGCATTTGTGTTTGACTATATGCCAGAGACAACTTAAAGAAAATGTATTTGTTGATAAATAAAATGTTGCCTATGATTACCTCAAGGATAAAAAAAAAGCTTTGAGGTGTCATTTCAGTTTATCAGACAGAGAAACTACTCTTTCTTTCATAAACACCATACAGGATGACTCCTTTATTTGAAAAACAACAACTTAAAACACATCAAAGTCAGTTTTTACCCATTATTAATTACATCTATTTGTCTCATGTTAAAACTTGATACAATAAACATGTGTGAAAATATACATAAGACGATCACAATTTCATTATCAGCAAGCAGTAGAATGAAGAAGTGCTTTCTTCACATCGTGATCAATTGTGACAACAGTAAGAAACAGCCTCCAGACACATAGCCTGCAAAAGATTAAATATTAAATCTATTTAAGGCATATTATATCGGACATTATGGCCTTGAACGGATGTGAGTAAATTGAAACAAAAGCCAACCAAACAGTATGCGAAACGAATCATTCCTTGCCACAATCTGGTGATGTTAACAGTTTTCTCAAGGAGGTCATCCTTTGATTGGCTGGCTTGTCAAACAATCGTTTGACCCTGAAACTTACACAGTTGTATTTGTGTTCTGAAATAGAGGTAAATGAAGCCGACTTAATCAAATAAAACTTGTGAAGAAGACTTGGCTTGATGAAATATCCTTGGATTCCCCTTACAGAGAGATGAGACAACTCAAACAGGATTCTCGGGGCTTGGTCAAGGTGGGTAAATGGAACAGTTCCGGCTCGTAACAAAAACAAAGGAACTGCAACCAAGATAGGATTAATAGGATTTTAACTGGGATAAAGTGTTTAGAATATGCTGGGCGCTGCAGACATCTCGCCTGGTTTGTCTGGCAAGCACTCAGACAAAACCCCTACGTTTCAAATGGTTTCCATTCGTACATTTACATTATCAAATCATGCCTCAAGGTTAATGCCTTGCGTGAAAACAGCTTAAATATTCATGGTGTCAAGCAACAATTTTTTGGTCTCATTGCCACTATATTGCGATTAACTGAGTTTCTAACTCTCAGTTTTATGTTGAACACCTCGGAAAGAAAACTTGTGACCATCGACAAGGTTTCTTTTAACAGATTGACACTAAACTACATTTAACTCAGTATCGAAGTCTCCATTGTATTTTGAAGGCATGAAACAAAAATTGCATCTGACAACTATTTTACAACATGATTCTTGCCATATTGAACTCCAATTGTATAATTTATCTAATACAAGCTCTGCATATCATTTTGCAGAAGTTGAAACAAAATACACTGTAACAAATACATGCATGTTCAGTCGCTGTTACATTGCAGTAACTCAGTTCAGAAGTATCCTTAATACTTTGTAGACCAGAAAACAAATATATTTTCAACACTTCTAGGTATCAAGGGTCTTTCTTGAAGTGTGCCATAATAGAAGAATCTATTACAGCCAAAGCTGGAATCATTCCAGTCTCTACCAGACTCTAGCGGGCATTTAAGACTCTCAGAGGACAAATAACACCTTTCCGCCTATCTACACTCTACACAAATGGTACATCATTCCTAATAATTGCTGTCAAATAATCGCATCAAAGGTCCTAGGAGATATTTTTTCGCCATCTTCTGGTTCCACTACAAGGAGTAGCACATTTATTTCTTGGTCTAATTACTATGGCTTTCCAAATTCTAGAGATGGCAAATTTTGGTTGCAATGTTGTAATAAATATCTGGTAATATTTCAGGGAGCTGTACAGCGGAAAGATAACATGATTACCAGTAAATTACCTCTCAGAAAATATTAATGACAATATTAATTTCACATTTATGATCATCTGCTCCAGTTAACATGAAATGAAAAGTTGATTCTGGGCCACACTTGCCAACATATTGATGAATTTTAAAAGCTGTCTACACAATCCTGACATTAAGTGTATTAACTTTCTTCAAGAGACTGAAAGAAAAAAATCATGAGAAATCTTGCTGTAGGCAAACACTTTGTCAGTAAATCTTTTATTGATTTTAAGAAGTCACTGGTGTATGGTACAGTCTTCACATACCAGTTATCGGTGATTCAATAAACAAAACGGATGAAGGTGCCATGAAATATAATTCAGTGCTCAAGCTCTGGATGTGTAACTGATGAATTCCAGCTAATTGAAAGGTGTGATATTGATACCCTTCAATCTGTGTCCAAATGCTTGATTTATGACCAGGCACAGCTCAATATTGAAATCAGAGCAGTTGCTAATCTAACAAGTATTCTCCACAACAATTTGAAAACTTCAAAGACGAAACAGCCAATAGTCAATATGCATAATACACCGGTCACTGGTCAAGTGACCAGTCTGCTATGATCCTTCCTACAGATGCGAAATAATAGCATGTCCATGAGCTATTAGTCGTATCGCTTGGTTGTCTTGGGAGACATATTTGTTCGATATTGGTTATTATCTGTCTGATATTGAGGTATGACAGGTTTACTGGAAATCATATCACTATAACTAGATCCAATTTGTTGAAATAGCCAATTAAATTTGGTAAATTGTCTTTGTAAACAAAATGAATGACAAAAAAGATCAAAACAAATTAAATTGAACAGAAAAAATGGTGTCTCCATATTCCTTCTGTCGTTCTTTCCCTAAGTGTCAAATTTCAAGTGTGAACCATCCTTATTTGTATAAGAAACTAATGCAGTCACACAAAACAAATCATCTTATATTTTTCCGTTACACCCAACCTTCTGGAGAGCATCGAGTTGCTAACACAAAACATATGACAAAAGACTATATTCGGAAAGAAGCCATTGATATTTACATAATTCTGACTTAGTTAAGGAACAGTGGTATTAAATTACTGATATGTTGGCATCACTTTTGTTAGAAAAGGGAGAATAATTTGATTATTTGACATCTGAGACTGCATAGCTTAGGAGGGAATTCAAAACAGCACATTGTCTAGACGTCTTTCTGGTAAAACTGCAAGCAGACCTATCATGTCAAAATTGAATGAGACGGGTGTCTTGTTTTACCCTGGTCAGATGAAAGGGACCATGATCTATCCTTGAGGATGTTTAATAGATATGGCTTACCAAAGTATACATCAACTGTGAATTTCATGCTTTACAGCCTTCTTTGAAACCAAAATCAGTTAGATGATTCAAAAGAAAACACTTCATGCATCACACTATCCGCAACTACCAGACTTGCAGAGATATTTTTCGTACCAAATTTACATGGTTTTAAAAGGTCATCGGGAATCAAACCTGGTAATTATGCTTGACAATGAACAATCAACCATCCAACTACCCTGTCAAGATCCATCTCTGCAAAAACATACACCAAATGCACCGTCTGTACATGAAACTATGTCTTCAAACTTGAAAAAATTACATTGTAATATAATACTGAAAAATGCCATGAGAACATTTTTCAAACGAAGCTTGCTAGACTTACTATTCCTTGATTAACCATCAGAACCTAAGCAAGTTAAAAAAAAGAGACATATGCCCTGATATATGAAAAAAACATTTTCACATCAACATTTCAATATTGAAAAACCTGTTTGATCAAGGAAAATATCCTAAATCCACATTTAAAAAGTCAGTCCTTATCAAGCCTTCTTACAGCGTGGCAAATTGGAAATAATTGAATGTTTGGAAGTTTTATGGAACACTCAGTATTTCTCTTGGCGAATTTCTTGTTTACGAGATGTGTGGGAGAGATGGTCTAATGTGAGCCACATGGGTGCCCCGCCCCTCCCAGCAGGGGGAAGGGGTGATGGTATTGTGCATGTGGATGTAATCATCCTGCTTCTACCAGGATGAACCATCAGCTGAGCGACACCATACACCATATAGTGCCTGTCTTGTGGGCCATTATGGTCCTGGATCCCATGCCAATATCTCATGGCTGGTCGTTAATTAACACGCATTATCTCAGGCAAAAGCTCTAAATAACCGTGCGTGTCGTTGCGCTTCTTCCATAACGAAACACATGTTTATCATATCTGTTGATAATTACTTAAGACGATAAATCATGCGAAGTCTCCAAACTGTAATATGAATAATATTTGGAAACTAAATTTTGAAACCTCATCCATTATCTAAAATAACAGTTTAATGAATGTTGGAGTGCATTTTTGTGATACATGTACACAAGAATCAACAGATTGAGGGGAGATGCACCAACATCCACGACACAATTCCCAGCCTTGACCTGACATATGTCCTGTTTTCTTGTCTTGTTTTCTCCTTTCAGCAAAACGTAGGTTTAGACCCACAGCTTATTTTCCTAGTACATTTGGCATGGCATCCTAAATGTTATGTCAAGCTATAAATAGATAGCAGATAGAGCCAGCTACAATCACCAGTGATGTTGTTAATCATAAGAATGTATTTACATAATTCATCCACAGCAACAGGAACTTGTTTATCGCTTACAAACGTCTTCTCCTTGGCCATGCCATAAATGAAAACACTATATGATAACTGTGCAAAGATGTCAACACTTTGGGTAAATTCCCAACAGATACTCCTAACAACTTTTCTAAACTACCTCCCAATCACCTCTCAGGAAGACTTACAATTTTCTCCTAGTCTTAAAGGCGAGATTCCCAGAGCCTCAGAAACAGACAGTGAAACGGAATGGACAGAAGCAAATCAAATTTCTCTGAAGAGTTGATGCCAACTATCCATTGTGATACAATCAATGTAAGGAAAACGTTATAAAAATTGATTGAAAAGTCATATCTGTCTTCTCTCTGGAGAGAGCACTAAAGCTGTAATCGTACAAACAGGTCAGACTCCGGGAGAGAGGACATCACTCAGCACTCACATAACGATGGATTAAGTTTCCATTAACAAAAAGGTTGGAGGATTCTTTCAAAGCCTAGGTTTAGGAGAACTAGTTATATGAAGCATACACAAGTATATTTGTAACATGTAGTTAATGTAATAATCTTATCTATGTTACTGGCAATTACATCAATCCCTCTTTACAGCCGTGTCGTTTGAAGGCCTCTAAGGATGTTCCAGTATTGTTTGTTGCTTGGAAAATAAGATATTAATCCTTACTTGGGGGCAACCCTTTGAGATTCGGTTGAAGAAAGTATATATCATAATTACGCTTATGTCACATCTATCTGTTTAAGGTTAACCTTTAGGGACCAATTTCAGGATGATCGATGTCATATGGTTACACATTACTTTCTCCTTTTTACGAAACCTGCGAGACCTATTCCAAGACAGATGATACAGGATCCTTTTTATTTCATTGCCCAATGCAATCATATACATAATACTGATTTTAGCTTATATTTTATGGCACATATGTGAGAAAATATGGGGTTTAACTTTGTGTTCAAGATTATTAAATTTTCTGAACAATGTACAAGCATATGCTTGTGCAGTTGCTTGTATTAGTCTGACTAATGCCAGTTTAATTGAACTATACCACAAAAACGCCATGCCACTACTGAATATGGACTTCTCAGACACTGTATACCGATTCCAAGAATACTGTTCCTGAATCCCATGTAGTGATGGGCAGGTTAAATGATTACCATCTTCTGATGTCATGGTACCACATGGCCAGGCATCATATCACCACCCTTTCACACTCCAGGCTGATATTCTATCCACCAGTCCCAACTGGCCATCTGATTAGCAAATAGCAATTAGCTACAACATAACGTGCTGCCATGTTTTCACATTTATGCAATAATCCCTTTTAAACCACATCAATAATACAATTACAAGATGCACATATTTCTCATTATTCAACAATTCTCACTGAAAATATGATGCAAATTAGCCAATTTCTGTAATAATATACCTTATAATTAATTTTACATCAAATGTTTTGTGTAAAAGTATTGTTTTCCCATGAATCTGATGCTGCAACTATTCCACATGGAATTGCCATACAGCATATTTTATCCAATGGCATATTTACAAGTAAGTTATATCTGAACATCACTTCCTTGATAAAAAATACAAATTTTAGCACCAAACATTTGAAGCTTCCATCAACAGGTGAGAAAGTATTTTTTTCTGTACCACTTGAAGGATTCCATGTTCTTTTATCTAAGTGTTGTAAATAAATAAAAGTAATTTCTGGTTTTGGAAAGTCATGTCTTAATGCCAAACCAAAAACACCAATCACATACAGGAAAATAGTATCAAATTTGGTAAACAGAAGTGTAAGCCTTCTCAAAACAAACCTGATCCAAGGAACGAAAAAACAATGCATAATAAAGAGCAAATGCCAATTAAAAACCCAATCAAACAAAACAAGCCAATTAAATGAGCACTGGCGTGGAATAATGTTGTCTTGTAGTTTTTGTGTTTTTCTAACGAAGGTCGCAGCTGGTCGAGAACGGGTGGGTGAGAAAAGACAAGATCTATCCATCAGAGGCACACTAGAGGCAACATGGCGGGGTCTGTATACACCTTTTTGTCTGCTTCACGCTAACGAGGAGTCTAACTTGCTGATGGAATTACACATCGGGCAACATGCATGTATATGTGAACATCTCCATTCGGGCCTCTTGACTCTAATTGGTTGGCGAATTGAAAAATCTACAAAACGTAGAACTGGCGACAGCGATGAAAGATCAAATACATCTCTTTCAGTTGGAGAAGTAAATACTAGCACCCTATCAGTTTGTGGTGCTAAAAATGTACAACAGTTTTTAAAGAGTAAATTCAATTTTCGGTGTGACATCACTGAATGCTCTTTTCATTAACTGAGCTCATTTGATGACAAAAACAACAACAAAAAACAAACAAATATCACGATCAAATTTCAGATTAATTAAATGTTGCAGAGGGTGTCTTTGATAATTTAGCACTTAAAGCTTATGTCTAAAAAAAAAGAGAATGATAAAGAATTGAGTGAGTCATATTACATCTACAAAATAGTAGCATTGTAAATATTGAAAGTTAAAGAATGTGTACCAGACAAAGTTTGGGTTTATAAAAAGAGCAAACTTATGCATAATTCCACTCAACGAGTTTTCCTCTACGAGCAGTTATTCTATAGTTCAGCTGTCGCTGAACAAACTCAGTTGCCATACTTTATCAGCGACTCCACCAGGGAGTTCCTTGACAATTTGTTTTCATACATGAACAGTTAAGTCTGCATTTGAGGAGACACCTTGTAGGATACAGTTTTCCTGCAGACTAATTTCTGACACCAGAGTCCAATTAAGTACTGACAAAGACAAAACTGAAATGGCAAACTGCAAATAGTGCAATTCATCATGGCCTCCAACAAGGATGTTACAAGAACATGCATTTGTTCCAATTTTTCTAAAACTTCAACTTTTATTACCAAGAAAATGATTATTCATAGTTTCATTAACAGCAAAGAAGAGATGCCCTCAGTTTTGAGACAGGCTGGAAAGCTCTTCAGGAGGCAGACATACAAGCATGTGTGAGGGGAAAATGGGCAATATTTTATGACAACTTTGTTTCTACTTAATGACAACAATTTTCTTGTAGCGATTCCACATCCGATTGTGCTGAAATACAGTCTGACTTACATCAGATGTAAAAGAGTGTTTTTCTGTTTCAAGTACCCCAGCGAATATTTCTTGTTCAAAACAAGTCACATAAATTTTCAACTCTGGAAATAACAACTCAACTTGAAGAAATATAAATAAATATTGGAAACATTAGAAAGCCTTTCTTTGAATATTGGAACTCCTACCGGCACATATGCAGATGGTCTTTGTATGTGGATATGCAGACGCACATGTGAGCAGCATAACAACAATAATTCAGAAATGTCCTAACCTTCTCTCAGCCAAAACTCTTCTCTTGGACCTTGATCAACACAGATGTTCCTATTCCAGGAATGTTGGGACTACTCTGTCATACCAGGCAACTGAAGGCCCATACAACATAAAACATATATTAGGCTAATGCTACTCCCTACAAAGAAACCTTGACATATTGGGCTCTTTTTCTGCCATTTTCACCCTAACCAGCAAACTCCATTGTGATTGCATGAATCTCCCATAAATATGTGCCGTATCTTTCATTTCTAAAATCTACCAGGCAGTTGTTACCTGTTGTGGTTGAGGGAGTGAGTGAAAGAGCTAATTTGCTGCTGAAAACTGAGCAGACGCAAATGAAGAGGAATCGATGTAGCCCATGACGAGATATGTTGGGAAGTGTTTTTCAGCCACCAAACATGCCTCCAACAAATGAGTTATTGTTTTTTTGCCCAGCAGACGCCATCAGTTCTGATTGATTTCCATTTTGTGTCAGATGTTTTATTCTCACACACCTGGGGGTAATTCAAGCGTGAAGAGATCCTCCCATTGGTCGGCTGGTCTATACTAAAGGGACAATACTAGCTAGATAATTTCCCAGAGATAATTCTCACCAAGTATCTCTTGTCTATCCTTACTGGGAACATTATTTCCAAATGATAAACACCAACAAAGGCAGGAATCAGAGTGGCCCCATAAACCTGAAATAAACCTGGAACAATACACTTCCCTAAACAGCCTCAGGTTCAGAACTGGGGTCAGGTTTCAGGAACAGTGTAGCTGTCTCATGATGGGTGGATGCAGGAAGGTGTGAAATTATTATAAACTCCAGCTCCATATTTATCAATTGAAATTTAGTTTGTTTCGGGAGAAAATGGATGGATTTGCACTCTTGACTGGATATGGATTCTATTAAAAAAAATATAATAAATGACAGGTTTTATTACATTCAACAGATGATACAAGTTCATAACGACCCCTGCACTTGTAGAAGATCAGCGTGAGTGTGTGACTGAGTCAGTCAGTCAGTCAGTCAGTCAGGTTTCACCCAGCTTTTAGAAATATTCCATCAATATCATGGCAGGGGACACTGGAAATGGGCTTCACACACTGTATCCATGTGGGGAGTCAAACCCATTCTTAAGTGTGGTGATGCTTTAACCACTAGATACCACACCACAAAAGCTATCATACTAACAGAGCCATAGATTAAAATCACTGCCCAAGGCTGAGATTCCAAAGTCTGATGATTGTTATTTACGTCAAAGTACAATCTTATTAATTTTTGCTTCAGAGAAAGCCTAATAACAGACATCAAATTTGAATCCCTCATCATCTTCTAGACATTAATAAAGCCTGAGGATTTTCCAAAATATCATGTATATCTCATAAGTGGTAACATCAAGAGGAACTGTCCATTTTAATCTGTGTGGTTGTTCTATAAAGAACATGTTTTTAACAAACCAATGATTCTTACAACTGTTTGAGGGTCCCAGGCCAATGTTCGAATAAAGTAATAAAAATCTAAAATTCATTTCTTTACTACATTGTTATAATTATAGTGTTTTATATACATCTGTACTACTTCTCATTGCCAATACAAGTGAAATCTATACAAGTGTTTTATATTCAACTCCCCAATAACTGACGCCCTGGTTGATAGATCTGTGGATGGCAGCTTGTAATGCCTGTGCATTGAAACAATTCTCTAGGGACTACAGAATGTAGGAAGAACACATCATACAGACATTCATCCCAGCATCTCGCCACCAGCTTACTGAGAATGTTTCCATTGAGTATTGTGAGTCACTGAACCTCTCATTTGAAGCTGAAAATCTCACCCTATATCCAACATATCCCAGAACGGGCATACTATTCCTGTAGTTTTTACAGACCTGTAAAATGTATCCCACAATGATTCTAATTGAAAAAAAAATGGAATTCCCACAAGCATAAAATATGTCTGAACATACGGTAAAGTATTTCAGTCACAGCATCTGCAGAAGCTTAGCTGCAAGTGTGAGTCTGAAGACGGCATGCTGAAAGTAATATGGGAACTGCCCTGTCAGTAAGATTAATGTCAGCTACAATCAAATCTCTACAGTCTTGTGGCAAGTCTACTAAGGAAGTAGCCAGGTCTTAAAAATGATTAGCCAAGAAAAAAGTCCTGTAGTGGATTTCTATGGGATAGCAAGGTCGCCAAGATGAATAAAAGACTCAAGTGGTCTTGAAGCAAGTTGGGGATGGGAATAGCAGGGTCCTGAAGATGAATGGCCGGCCAAGTACAAGTCTGTGTCTGTTCCTTCTGCCTCATTACCCATCCATCGGGGATGTTATGTCTAGGACCCCTTGTCAACCCTGCTGTCTGTCACAGCCTCCGGGTGCTCTCCTGACAGGGAGGGAGGAAGATCATTGTTGTCTATGATACTGATACACATAACTATCCCTGCAGGCAATGGATGACAGTGGTCCAACGGAGTTATGATACACAATATCAGGAAGGTGAAAGGCTTAGAGGATCAACTGGTGCACTGAAAAACAATGTAGATTTGCAAGCCTACAATCATTATTATTAAATAGGCAGACTAGGGCTGAGTTATTGAGGAAAAACTGTTTCAAGGCATATTACACCAATTGCAACATACCAGAAATCAAAGTCTGCAAAATATCATCCATCATACAATCAGCCTGTTGGGTGGTCATCTTCCTATTTCAGTTTAACCCATACTCTTCAACAAGTGACCAGGCAATATCAATTTTACTGCCTATGAAACATGAAGAACCCAGTAAAGATCTGTAGATTTTTGTTCATCGCTTCGCACTGCCCTTAGCAATATCCCACACATACAACAAACATTTACAAACCAGAATACCAAGCCATAGAGCTTGACCACCAATAAATTTGCCAGATATATGACCAGTATATAATCTTCACGACAATCCCAATCTGAAATCCTAACAGAAACTTCCCAACAAGAATGTCTTCTTGCCAAAATATGTTGCAACCCTGGTAACTGCAGCAGAACCAAACCATATGAAAGTTGATGTCTAGTGCAATTCTGCATGATGATTTGGCATTACCCATTGCGAACCTAAAAACCTCATCACTGTCAAAATTCCACTATATTTACATCTTTCGTTTTTTCACTTCTAACATGATCCTGGTAAGCCCGAACAGCTGGGGATCAGGCAATTACTCCCAACATTAAGTCAGCTCACTACATAGATGGAACATATTGAATGTTGCCTCCTCTCCATGGCTCAGGAAGACAGAGAGAGACCAGGACTCCTCCACACCTTTGTCACTGATCACTGCTTCTCACATTGGGCTTGCATAATTCATGAAGCTTCCAAGCATGTACTAGTATTCCCACATGAATGCCTTTCATTACATTTACATGGGACACTCTCAACCTACTTCTTAATTTCTCATGTGTTTCTCCAGTGCAACAAACCTGGCACAATACTGAGCCAAGTCGTAAAAGATATTATGTAGATTTATTGATCCTTCGAACAAATAACGCCTCTGGGGCGACCAATTTTACCTGCATACATAGTCAGCTGGAAAATTTCAAAGATACTTCATTCAATTAATTCAATTTAACATAAATGTTCAAATAAATCATATCTACCGCAAATGTAAATGTCAATTATCAATTCAGCCATAATGGGAAGTTTGTTTATTACTAATGAGGCAGAAATTTGACACTTCTGAAAAATGAATTTGAAACTTTTTTCACCGGAGCTTCTTCCAAGTTTCACTAAGACTTACAAAAGATACACTGTTTCTCACCACCAGAAAGAATTCTGTTCTATCACACCATCAGTGCATTTCATGGCCTCTCACATCAACTTTACCATCACGGTACAATCGGCATATTACTGTCAAAAACCTGTGGATCCTCTACAGGAACTTTTCTGTGTGAATCAGAAGATATCTATATCAGGTTTACATGGATACAAAACTGTCTTAAGAAATAACACACAGAAGATTTCCAAGTGTTTAGGGAAATATCACATTTCCCCCTAATCTATAAATAAAGGACTATGACCCTTAATTTAGGAGAAAATGTTACAGCCCAAATTGAATGGTTAACATGTATTCTTTTTTTTCTATTATCCTGTTATCCATGACAATGAATGAATTTATGAAACACAACATTTTTCAAATATTAAAGTTTCTGAAAGAATCCGCTAATATCCTCCACATAAATAACAACTCAGTGAAGCCTTGAAGAGTTTGACGAGATGTATCTGACAGATATATGGTCTGAAAAATTTGCTTTTCAACTAGAATTGAAAAGGTTTCAAATTTAGAGAGATAGACATAGAATAAGGATCGTAATTCCCTGATGTGGATATTTCAGACAGTTTCATTTTTTCAAACTCTTTGCTGTTTAGCATCACTGGCTATCAAAACGGGTTACTCACGCGTGGCTGGGGGTAAATTATGGCTGCTCGCAATGATGTGTTGTAATTACAAGCCTACAAAGAACCAAGTTACAGGAACTGTGGCCTGCTAAGAAAGACCCTCAAAGAAAGTCTGGCTGCAAAATACTGCTTGTCCTTTATTGTGAAAACTTGCTTTAACCTTTGGCGTTTACATGAATAATGAAAAAACAACTGAATTATTGTGTTTGGAGACAGTCTGTCCTAATCAACACATTCCGAGTTGGGAGTAGGAATTACTAGCGTGCATAAAATTAATTCTGATCAGAAACCTCTCAAAAGTTCATGTCACCTCAAACAACCCAGAAGCACAATCAAATATGATGTTAAACAAAACTACACCCTCTAACTTGGAAATAATAGCAAAAAACTCAAATGTTTCTGAACTGAAAATTGGGTTATTAAAATATATGCTAAACAAACACTGAAAAGTTTAAAACATTAGCGGCATGAGAGAAAGTTCAAACTTTCTTGATAAAAGTAAGCACGACCCACCAAAGCAATGCATTTTAAAAGCGCATTAAGTGTTTCCAAGAATATTGTCCCATTCATATGGAAAACGAGAAAACATTCATCCCTTGAAATATTGTTCCTAGAGTGTGGTGATGCCATGGAATGGCCAACGAAGTATTTATTTGGCAAATCCGTATTCATCCAACCAATGACGATAGACATCTTGAGTGAAAACGGAGCTTGGCAATTTCTTGAATTTGTATTTACTTTTTCCGCCTCCATGGGTTAAGCCAGTGCACAGTGCAATCTGCCATGCACATTGAGACTGGATTTATTCAAATCAATATGCACCACATAAAATCAAACATATTTAAAATCAGCCCTCTTCAACCCTGTCGAGACACAAAAGCTGTGTTCTTTCACAATCTACCATAGGAAGTCAGTGATAAAAAAAATATCTAGATTATTATGCACTTTTCAGTTTAGTTTGAAACGACTGAATCTTGATGACAACAAAATTGCAGTTTCTTCATATCTTTCCAAATAATATATACAAGTATTCTAAAAATAGCCTAATCTACAATCTGCAGAATACAGATTACATACAATCTTTCTCAAACGTTACACAGGTAAACTTTGAACGCTTACTGGGAGGTGTAATTAAATATGAGCCTGCGATGAATCGGCTTCATCAACCGTGAATATTCTCTTCGCTGAGAAAGAAAAATATACCTCTCTAACAAAAGATCCTCATAATAATGTATCATATTTGGTTCCTGACGACATCTTTTTGCATGATACATCACACAGTCATGTGACTCAGCAGTCTAAACTGAATTGTGTTAAATCTCAGTGGTGTTGAATGTTCTGATTTTGTTTTTAATACAGTCTGTGTTATAACATAGGCTGTTGTCATCAATCATACAGCTACTAGTATACCACCTGAAATTCATCACGAAAGAAAATCAGTGAATAAAAATAAAACTCAATGGTCAGATCTCTGCTGAAGCATGAAGATCATTCAGATTTCATATGTGATGACTTAACAAATTCCAGTCTAGTCTTGAAAACAAATACTTGTGAGCAAAGATGTCTGTGTTAAATCAGCCATTTCGCCACCCAGGCTTCCATGTTGAAAGAATCCAATACAGGTATGCTCTGGGAAACTACAAATGATATTCTGTCAGTCTCTCACAGTGGATGATTCACCAGTATACACACACAAAAAAAACAAAACAGAATTCTGGGAATTATTCTGCATAAATTTGTTCCAGGCTATTTACCACAATTCATTTGCAAGAACCAGATACCATTCTCCATATTACTTCCCTTACAACTATGTTTTTATGAACAACATGTGATAAAGCTTTTTAACCATAATACTTGACTACCTTTCAGTATCTAAACATCATAAAGGTGTTTTATTAGTAAATGCTGACTCTTGAATTACAAAGTCAACTTGTATTATTATTTGTCATCAAATGTTCATTGTTGTGCAATACTCTGGATCTATTTAATTCATTTAGCATTTCATTGCGAACATGGTTCCTGTTGAACATATGACACTAAAAAATAAATACAACTATCATTTAACAACAAAGCTTTGTTCTTTTAAATACAGCTGAAAATTAAATTTGAATGAAATCTTCCTTTCTTTGAAATATTTACAATCCTGTGAATAACAAATAGCTACACAAATAACACAGCATTAGGGATTAAAGTTAAGGATCTTGCTTCTAATCAGCAATTAATTATAAAAACATGTCTTTATTAACTGTCTGTTGGTAACCTTAAGAGATTCATTATCAAAACAACATTATAAACAAATCATCAAATGGCGGAATTTATTTCCCCCAGGTGGCTTTATAGGAATTCAATGTATTGCTCATTGCACCCCATTTTGATACAAAATGGTGTTGATCATGACCCTTATGAGAGGTAATGAAATCTATAATGGAGAAGGTGGCCACAGCCACTGGCAAACACTGACTACTTGGGCTGGAGCTTACTCCCCACAGTTAACAACCCTTGACAAATGGCAAGCTCCACCTGGATGATCTGAACCAGCCTTTTTAATATAACACTTCTGAGTGAGTGAGTGATCTGAACCAGTCTATTTAATATAACACTTCTGAGTGAGTGAGTGATCTGAACCAGCCTTTTTAATATAACACTTCTGAGTGAGTGAGTGATCTGAACCAGCCTTTTTAATATAACACTTCTGAGTGAGTGAGTGATCTGAACCAGCCTTTTTAATATAACACTTCTGAGTGAGTGATCTGAACCAGCCTTTTTAATATAACACTTCTGAGTGAGTGAGTGATCTGAACCAGCCTTTTTAATATAACACTTCTGAGTGAGTGAGTGATCTGAACCAGTCTATTTAATACAATTCTGAGTGAGTGAATGAGTGACCTGAACCAGCCCTTTCAATACAATTCTGAGTGAGTGATTGAGTGAGTGACCTGAACCAGACTTTTTAATACAATTCTGAGTGAGTGAATGAGTAACCTGAACCAGCCCTTTTAATACAATTCTGTGTGGGTGATCTGTACCAGCCTTCTTAAAACAGTTCTGAGTGAATGAGTGAGTGACCAGAACCAGCCTTTTTGATACTATTGTGAGAGTGATCTGAACCAGCCTTTTCAATACAATTCTGAGTGAGTGAGTGACCTGAACCAGCCTTTTAATACAATTCTGAATGAGTGAGTGAGTGATCTGAACCAGCCTTTTTAATACAATTGTGAGTAAATGAGTGAGTGACCAGAACCAGTCTTTTAATACAATTGTGAGTGAATGATCTGAACCAGCCTTTTCAATACAATTCTGAGTGAGTGAGCTGAACCAGCCTTTTAATACAATTCTGAATGAGTGAGTGGGCTTTGCTACTTTTACCAACACCATGACAAAGGGGACATCAGAAATCATCTTACCGACTCAAACCCATTTATTCTGTTACAAGGAAACACTTTAACCACAAGGCCACCAAACTACAATCATGACCTAAATAAACATTATGAGATGTGTAATCAACAAGACACTAAGAGCTCTTCATTGTTGTTTGAGATCGATGTTTTCAGGTTTTTTCAGGTTTTTGTTACCACTTTGAGAGGAATTTATCATTTCACATTTAACCCCACTTAGTTATTATGAAATTTTTATGACAACCATTACTTTGTTGAGAGTCATACTTTATTAATTTTGTCATGAAATTTAATTTCATTCCCACAACTGAATGAAATGAATAATGCACTTATCGATTGACACAGAATTGACAATTCGTGCAATTAGAAATAAAAATATCAATAATTTCCACGAAACATTTCACACGCTCATTTCAGCCCAATCTCTGATATATAATTATACCTGTACATGCCAGGTGTGTCACATGCAACAATGCGAAACACATACCTAACAACAACATTTCCATCTGTTGAACATCAAGGAAACATTTCTAGCAGTCAATGGACCATCAAAACACAGAGCAGTATAGAGTGCATGTTGAGCATGCAGTACGCCAACATTGGGATTGTCAATGTTGATTTCTTAAATAATGTTTTAATTACAATACAAGTTATGATTCTAAAACTGTTTTTTTTTTTTAACAATTAAGCTGAATTTTCATGTCTGCATATTTATTTGTTAATAAGTGTCAAGAAATCCTTGATTTTTTAGTAATTACATGAAATCCCAAGCCAAAATATAGTTTTCATTACAGTATTGAGATGTTCAGGGTTGTCATGAAATCCCTTGTTCCACAATTTTGCTGCAACATATATACTTGAACAATATATATGAGTAAAGTATCTACACTGGCAAATATGTTGTATCTGAAGAGGAATGTTGAGGCACCCAAAATGTCACCCGAAGAGAAGCCAATCTCCTTTTTCAGGATACTTTTTGGGTTGTAAAATTTGGCTTATCTACGGCAATATACAGAGCACTCTGTCCAACTCAGACTCTGTCTTCAATGGACTGCTGTATATACCGGACTGAACTTACCATCCCAACATAATCCTTCTTTCTTGTCATAACGAAAAACCTCTGCATCTTGGACTCTCATTATTTTGGATTTCGGACCAAAGTTTTGAGCTGAAAAACATAGCTTTATAATCCAGACTGAGCAGGAAGCCTGCTTGGCCAGTGAACCTTGAATACACAACAAGTTGATTGCTTTGTGTATTTTGTCTATTTACCTTAGTATAATTAAGATGATCATGTAAACAATAAAACTTTGATCACACCCTATACTAATTTCAGCAATAACATAAACAATTGGTGTATATGCTGGTCCCAACCGTAATACAGGAAGTCAGGTCTAAAAATAACTGATGTACGTATCATTTAACTGTAAAAATAGTGATGTAAACACATATTCAATTCATCAGCAATGTTACAGTAAAATGTCTACCAACCAGCACAACCTCAGTTCTCTTGACCTGGGAATTATTATTAATCAGGCATTGATACAGGAATTCTCTGTAACTTGGACTGCAGTCTAATTTTGACTTTTTTTGTCAGTCCCAAGCCAGTCCGAATTGGACAGAGTGCACTATACTGTTATAGTAAGTTACTCCTTAAAACTAAAAAAAATAAAACAAGAAATTTTTGCAATTATTTTAAATTAATTTATAATTACACATCTAACACCTAAAACCTGCCCTGGAATACAACATGCAACAGGTCAATCACCTTGCATGAAAGCAGTTGTCAGGTTAATATTCTTAACATGTACAGCTGAGAACAATAGGATCTAACTTATATTTTAGACTGCATTGTCTGGGCTGGGTGGTGAAATGGTTGGGCATAATGTGAAATGCCACTGTAGTGTTATAGTGGTCTGAGATGGAATGAACAGACCAGATTCAGCTCGAGAGTCATTATCGTGGCCTATTACTATTAGCTGAACATGATTGCATGGATAACATTACCACACCGATGGACCTCTCCAAGAACCTAAAACACAGCATCTAATCAATGAGCAAGTGCATTGTTACAGCCTGTCTGTAAAACGTGCAAAGAAACATTATATAGATTCTTCCCAGTTCATCTCATCAGACAATTATATCAATCGCTAGGAAATTGCAGCAGAGCAACTACTTTTAGACACCATTTTAGGGAAAATATGCTTGCTTCGATATCCAGCAGTCTAATGTTGATAAAATCTTTAGCATTCAACATCATTGATATATTTGCATCTGATTGACAAGGTGTGTTTGTCAGGAACTGTTGTACACACGAACTGAACACCCACATAGCAACAACAGCTTCGAAGTCAGATGTGGATGACCTTGAAACTTCCCATCAAGATTACTACGTTGTACAAGATTCATGTCTTTCATGTTTGGAAATCAAAGCAATTCAAAGATTCAAACAGTGATTTTTCAAAAGTAAGTTTCATGATAAACCAGAACTCATGATAAACCCAACTAAATGACAATCACTACCACAATGCTGAACATTTTTTCAACTTGGCTCTTATGAAAAGTTTGAAACCAGATCCATCATAGTTTACAAGCACATCTAATCTACTGATGACAGTTCTGGGTTTTTCATTATAAGGCTGCATCAAGAGAACCCTCCCCAATGGATGCACATTCCAAGAGAATTGAGCTACATTCACCTGGCTACAAAGGGGAAACCACCCCTCAAACATGGCGTCTTATCACACCATCCATTGTGGGTTATCTTAATGTCCATCAACATCATAAAATCACATCAGTTTTCAAAATATCATCTTTCAGGGACATAGGGGAATGCTTTATCATTGTTTGGGTGCCTTCACTTCTCGCCGAAGAGTGTGTCGATTCAAAACAGGACAATATACAGGTGTTACATTTGAAATATTTCAAAATCTTACCTAGATTAAGTTTAGATTTGCCTCAAGTGCATACGCAATGTTCAGAGACATTTGTATGTTTGAATATTTATGATCATAACACTGACTTTTCTGACACCAGAGGGCTAGCCTATTAATATTGTTACAATAAAAGGCTTAGAAACTTAAAGAGTATCACCTCCTGTCGCATAATCATTCTCATTTTCTATCATCCTCGTGGTTTGGTAGACTGTAAGTTTTACCTGAAGTCGCGGCAATGCATGCTATAGAAATGATCCTTAAAAGTATGATTTGTCCACAAAGTCTGCGCAACGAAATGAAAATCACCTGACTCATGGTTTGACAAACTTCCTAACAAACAAGCCAAGAATGATGATAAATCAGGAAGGGAGATAATTTATGACACGTTTGAAACACTCGGTCATCTGCCCCCAAAGACTTTCCTAATGATTTATTAAACATTGACTGTGTTTACCTGCCAGAAACAGGCAGGTGGCCATGGGACAAAAAAGAAATACTATATTTGTTCAGAGGTTTCATTATACAAAAACAAGAGGTATGCTGACCAGAGGGCGTATTGTGAGACCATTTCAAGCATAAATCTCCACGACCTTGTTGGCATCCAAAGCATATGCATTGGTGACACCTGAAATTTTAGACCGATGATTCTGGGTTCTGTATGGTAATTTTATCCTATGTTTCCGTGACAATACCCTCCTCAACAATTTTTCAACACAACAGATCCATTATCATGTCAACTGACTGACTGAACATTTCCATTCAATTTAATACTGCAAAATCAGCCAAAACTCAAAGGACCTCAAAAATCCAAAGCAAGCTGAGTGTAATCATTCACATGTAATTCATTAATAAGAAACAAAACCATAAGAAACACTTCTTGTCATCACGAGAAAAAAAATATTCCAGTCATCAATATAAAAAAATTCCCCGATGATTGTGTGTTGAATAAATGGCCTCATTTACATGGGAGCCTCGCATCAGCCTTTCATGTGAAAGTGGCAAGGAACACCATTATCAACGTGACAGAAACCGGACATCCTGTTGTGAGCCTTCAGTGACCATTAAACTTCTGTCGCCTTAACTACAAAGGCCCCACACTTTGGTGGCTGGAAATAAAACCACTGCATAGCTATTCTTGTGACATGTCTGCAAATTAAACAAGGATTTGTACATCTAAATTGAATTGAAATACAGCCATTTTGAGAAATAAATTCAACAAGTAAGATGTCAATTCAGCCGGATAATTTCCAATTACACTTGTACAATCGGTTTCATCGAATAATGATTCTAAGAAAAAAATTAAATGATCTAGGAAATAATTACAAGGAGCTGGCAAAGTTGTACTTCTTTGTTTATTGAAAAACATGTCAAGCTGTTGTCTTGGAACCAGTGGTATAACTGCCCTGAGAAATCAATCTTACATCATAAACACCATTTTCTCCACATGACGGTTGTCAGGGGCAACCATCTCCACTCATCCCAACAAATCTGAAAAGATACTTTAAGATCTAACACAGCTATTGTCATAAAGTCAACAAATCATACAAAAATATTTTCTTTTCATTTGGGGTAAAGCCGTCTCAAACTAGTCAAAGGTCATGACTTTTGCACAGAAAAAGCCCAAAGTTGCAGGAAAAACATGATGAATTGCTGAAGTATCTACTTGCCACAAGAACCTCGGGTAAACTAGGGAAAGTATTATGGCAAGACCCACTGACTTGAAGAATAGCCCCTCTGATTGGCCGCAAATGTCAACATAGCCGTTACAACAGCTTTTGAAATTGTCAGGCCTGTGGCAGCTCTATAGTCAAGCAATAACCCTAATCTCCATCAAATACGAAGAAAAAGTAGATGTTCCCCTTTGTTTCGTGGACAATAATCTCTATGGCCGACAATAGTGCCACTGGTCTGTGACCACTAACGACCGAGGCAAACGCCAATAAGCCAAAATATCTTTTGTACTGTTTAGAGTTCATGGCTAAACTCTACACCGAGTAGGCGGATATGGTCTTCGTCCGTGATGTTTGCTAAGTTGGAACAATATATGAAATGCCAAGGACATAATTATACTCAGAATTAAACAAAAATTGTACATCAATTTACATTCCACAGGTTTGAAGCTGTATTGGTCTCTGAGATGTGCTTTTGTGCTTAGAAAGGGTCTAAATCCTCGAATATGCAGATAATGTTACTTTGTTTCCAAACACATGGTTCGGAAACATATCAGAAACCCTCAGCCTTTGATTATGGTTGTGTCGACACATAATTCTCTACAAATCACCCAATTTGAAATGAAAACCTTTCATGGTGCACTTCAAGCAGCTTACTTCTGCCTCAGTCTACAGCCTAACCAAGATAATCTGGATTACATCATGTAATCTGCCAACATTCACAAGCATCAATGTCCATTTTAAATACATTGTTAAACATTCTTTTGTTGTGAGGAAATTGGGGTTTTTTTGCCATCAATTACAGCAGGCACATTTCTCAACCTATAACCAAGTAATACATCTATTTCATCCATCGACAACTTCTCACGCGTTTATATAAAAACAATATGGCTGTACCAAACATCAATACGCCATGTTGAATGCTGTTTCATTGCTTCACAAGGTACATCGAGCATCTCCACGCACCAGGTGGCTTATGTATCTGTGTCTATTTTGCTCTCTGCTGTTGATGCTAATCATAGCCCTACATTCTCAATCTCAAATCAATTCTTCAGGAACTATTTGTTTTGTGAGAACGCAGACCTTGGAATGCTAAAAAGTAAAGTTTGTAGACCGAAGAGTATCACCTTTACTATAGATTCCAGCCACAACCCAATCCTCTGACCACCCATACACACACACTGCCACAAAACTCCTGGCGGAAACATGCTAAATGCTTTTCCTGTATCGCAAGGCCAGACTCGTAGGCACGAGGATTAGGTGATGGGCACAGTTTTATCGCGGCTTCTTGATTTTCCTTTTTGAATCTCACCGACAAATTCACCATAGCAGAAAATCTCTATGGTGTTGTCCCAGTCAGATAGGATTTTAAACTTGTTTGGGTTCAGCCTGATCTCAACCTGGTTGGATGCTCAAAGAGGGTGACGAGGGAGCTATGGCCATCCATCAGGTGATACCAGCTTTACAACTGAATAGAACCAGCTAAATATTCTGTGTGAAGAGAAAATGTACTTTCATAAAGACATTAGCAGGTTTATAGGTACATTTGATACAATTTAGGCTGAACATACACGTTTCAAATCTGTCACACTCTGAATGAAGCTAGTGGACTGTGAGACGGCTGGACAAAAGCTCTACAACACACCACCAGTCTAGCCCAGAGCTCAACCAGAAATGTCAACATTTTGTAAAACACAACCAGCACAAGCAGAAAATACTTGACTATTACAGTCCAAGAGATGAATGCTGTGCATCGTTTATTTGAAGAGTACAGTTGAATTCAGTTCAAGAGTAAATAAATCTCCTAATGCTGTTAAATGGCAGGCCTGGGGCCTTGTTTTTCTTTATCCAATGGTGATATGCAAGTCTATCTGCGTTCAGCCAGGCGGACAGAGTTCCGAGCCAGATCATTGTCATTCAACGATCACAACCACGTTTGAAAAGGTTTGGAAGACATGTGCGATCGTCTTTCTATTCTGTGTCACGTCTTCTTCGCAAGAGAAGCTGTACAGAGTATTCAAGTTGCATGATTTTATCAATCCCGCTATTGAGGCCAGGGGAGACATATGAGCAAACACTCAACAACACTGGATCGCCAAATGAAAATATTCCCATTATCGCACAAAGACAAGATTGCTATTTGAGGACCTATCCACACAACGTATCACATAATGTCATCACAGCCAAGTCGACATGAGGTGTTTTCTTACTTCAACTTACGACTTCAAGACAAATATGTGAGCTATATTCACACAAATTAGTCTCAAATTTAGCAAATACTGCAACCACCACACTTAACCTACTCAACACAATACGTAACCATGGAAATCACAATTAGTGTCTGATTTTCTTTCTGTCTACATGACTGGCTCCTTTTGTTTCATTTCTTCATAATGTATTTCATCAAGCAGGTTATTGAATGTACAGTGTTATTGGTATTAATGCATATATACAAAATAACCAAAACATGAATAGGACAGCTGTCATTTGACAATAGGCAGTATGTCAATAGTGTTGTACAGTGGCAGCCACAGGAGAGTCATTATTGAACATGTTCTTTGTCTGAGCGAAGTATTAGAAATTCTCCATTGCTCGTTTTCATATGGTCTCAGTAGAGGGCGCTGGAGTATTTGCTGGTGTTCATAGCACATTCAATAAGGGTAGCCCAGGCTGAACAGACACTAAAAGTCCATACAAAAGCCTTTGAATGAAATAACATGGAGGTTGTCCACCCTTAGAGTTATCAAAATACTGATTTCCAAACAACTACTGCCACAAACTTAGTGTAATAATGGTCAATATGCACCTATCATAATTTACTATAATGAAGTTAAGTTCAGGCTATGTTGACACATTAATGTGTAGTGTTGTTAACATTTAATTAGATTTTTTAATTTTTTTGCCTTATAAGGAGACATTTTTTTACGTTTCAAATACTACCAAGGTTTTTGAAAATCTATATGAAAAAGAAATACATTTAAATCAATGGTCCATGTATAAAGCAAAGAGCAGGACACAGAATTTTGTTTCATTAAATGCAAAAAAATATTTCCTGTATAGGCTTTCATGCAAAATACACAAAACTTCAAAATGTAAACAATTTACTGTTAAACCTTAACACAGGAAATTGAACATGGTAGATCCCAAACTCCAGACCTCTATAAACCTTACATTATAACAAATCTCAGAGCAGCAGCAAGAAGTGATAGTAATGGCTAGTTGTCAGCTGGAAGAGAATTTGCCCACGACAGACAAACATTAAACTGGCTTAGTCCCTATGCTGTCAATATTGGGACAAAACCCAGACTGGTGTTTGCAAACACACAATCTTTCCCCTTTGGTGAAAATGACACTTTTCGCCTCAAAACACAGGTGATGATATCGAATGCTTCAACAAACAGACCACTTGACACAGGAAATATTTCAAAGTTTTCATTCTTTTTTATCATATTAAGGTTCTCTGACAACACCCTCCTATCAAATATTAAATCTCTTTTAAGAAATGAGCAAAATTTCAAACTGCACTAAACGATAAAATTGATACACAAAATATGCTAAAAATGTGAAAACAATATCTGAAACCTACATCAATTGTACCTATCAAGATAAGAGTTAAATTTATGATTAATTGCAAAATATAGGTTCTCTAACACTTATATTTCTGATCCAACATGTGACAAAAATCGAATTTCTCACAGTGAACAACCAGCTTGTTCTTAGGCTGAGAGTGAACTTACAGATTTTCCAAGACATTTTCTTTTCCACAGTTCCAACAACAAAGAGCCTCTGTCCAATGAACCTGTGTTGACATTGAAGTAGTTGATTATATTCTTAACTGTTTATTGAGTTAAACGGCTAATTCAAACCAGTTTTGTGGCAAACATTCTTGATGTACCCCCTGGTGTGTCCAGCCACCTCAGACATGACCCATGAAAGGTAACGACGTAGATGAGAGAGGTACACCTTTACCCTCCCAACAGGTATGCACCAATTACTCCTAACACCTCCGCAGTGGGGGACTATAGAGACAATGACAGGACCAGGCTCTGTGAGAGATATATTGCATAACACGTCTGGGGAAATCTGCCAGTTTCTCTCATTTACTGAAAAGTAGCTTTTTTCTTTGTTATAAGCTGCTTTGAGGATTTGAACAAGAAGTAATTATCTCTTCAGGATCATCAGAGCGGGTGGAAGGAAGGGCTATGGAGATTAGGGAGCAGACAGTCGGCTATAAGCTGGCTGCTGGGGCAACATTACATCAGAGACAGTTTACGACATACTGCTTTCCTGTGATTAACCTCATGACCAGATGATGGCCGCTTCATGTTAATATCCCCTACAGCATCATGTAACTTGAATAAAAACATGCTAATTTGATTTTTTCAAACAGATCTTCAAAATGATCATTTTGAAACATGAAATGTACATACCCTTTTATTAACTGGAAATAATGGTGATTATATATTTATGACATTTTTCACTCAATCCCTTTTGTCAAACTGAGCCAAAATGTTTGACTTTACACATAAAAGACCATACTGAAATATAAAATATGAAATATGATCCACAGCAAAAGTACTATCATGAAAATTAACTTTTACAAAAAAAGTTTTATAATCAGAGAAATTACTTGAAACCAAAACATTTACAGAAACATTGTCTTGGGAAATATGAATTTCATAGTTCTTTTTAAACCCAAATAACAACTGTTATAAATACATTGCTTCACGTCCACAAATTACCTCATTATAAACAACTTATTCCCAAGGACAACATATTGTCAAGAATGGAGTCATCAAGATGTTCCATCCTTAGTTGGATCAGGTGAGAAATTGTGGCCTCTCATTCCCTTGATGCTCTGTTAGTTTTTCATTAGAAGTAGTTGTATGGTAAATGTCACAGTGCTATTCCCACCTTGTGTACATCAAAATTCCCCAGTGTCATCACACTGACCTCAGCCACAAGAACCGTGTCTCACAAACTAATTCCAATAGTGGAAGTGCTAATTCCCTTCCTTGATAAGTTCATACATCACAGAGAAAAAGAAGAAAAAGTACAAAAGCACCAAAACAAAAAAATCGGAAAAGGTTTCAACATCTATTTTTAACATATTTTCCTTCTAGCACACTATAGCTAACACAGCAAGAACTGAAACTATTTTCACATCACACCTGACTTGTTAAAATCTTTTTTAGAAAACCAAAATATCCTAAAAATCTTGTAAAACAATGATTATGCAAACAACAACAATCCTTACGGACAAACATATTTCAAAAACATTTCCCAGTTACCAATTCTGCATCCTCCACAAGAGAGTTATACTAAATTGTATCATGATTGTTGGTTAAGAAACCTGTTGACATGGCTATCAAACAAGAAAAGTGTCATGTGACCCGCCATTGTCCTCCCATCAAACCATTTCAAATATGACACCCTATACTTAGTATCTCATTGACAACACAACATATATTCCACATGTCAAAACATGATTTATGGCCATTTTTTCCCCTTTATCTGACACAGTCCCCTCAACTTGAACTACAAACCGATGGGCTTCACTTAGGACAATTACCAATGGTACCTGCTTATTTGAGGAGAGGGTTCCAAACCCCTGGCGCCTATTTCTGAGAAAGTGAGCGAAATCTGTGGCTACTTCAACACTGTGTAACCAGCAGTGGCCTGTGTTTAAATCAATAAGGAGTTTGTAACCATAACATGTTAATAAAGTGTTGCGTATTTCATCAAGTAGTAAATACCCATGTAACCAAACAACATAGCTCTGGCTTCACAGACAGTTGGTAGCTGTAGATAAAGGCTATGAGAAGTTGGCTGATAACCTACAGGCTTGTACCTGTAAAGACAGACCACTAATAAACTAAAACGGACAAAGGCTTCCAACAATAAAACTATCAATAACGTATGGTAGTCTACAGGCTAGTAACTCTATTTTTTCATTTTTGTTGTTTTATACTGCAGGTGACTGATTTCCACCTTAACGGCTGTAGTCTGTAAATAATCGACTAGTGAACACTGATCTACACAAAGTAGTGTCATTAGCATACTATGACATGTCAGCAAAGGTTTGTAACTGTACAAACCATCAATAGCATAAACCATTAATCAACCATCGGTGTTAGGATTCATCCTCAAGCTTTAGAAAAAGATATATAAACTTCAAATTATTTCAACAACCTCAGTTCTACGATCTTTATAAAATGTCACAAGTGCAAAGGAGGATAGCAAGCCATATTTAGAGACTGGAATGCTGTTTGAAAAGGTCACATTTGTGCGAGTTCATTCTAAATCACTGAATCGGAAGAGCAGACTAGCTGACACTACATGAAGTCCATGTCACACACAGTGATCTCCATATAACAACATATGAACATGATATACATACAATCATGCAGCTATTATCAAAATATCACGTCATCTTGTCACAGAGATCTAGGTCAGTAGCAGAATCTCTTAACAAGGCATTGTTATCTTTAATAATCTCTACATTAAAGTGCTCCCATTTTAAGTGGAACTACATTAAAGCTAAACAACTTTAAAGTTGCATAACTTCAGATTTGGGCAAAATTACATTAACGTTCTTCCACACATAAGCTGAACTAACTTGCTAGTCACAATAGAACTCTTCATTACCCTCTCAAACAGTATTAGAAATAGAAATCTCTGCTAAATCCTATTAATTTCAGCAGTGGTAATGTTTTCTACAAAATGAATAACATAAACGTGGAACGTGATGGAATGTTCAATAAGTTTCATGCTCCATTATTGGAACATAAACTGTAACCAAGTTACTGCCATATTCATATTTGCTGTCACATCTACAGTAACACTCTCAGATGTAGGTTTCACAGGTCCTATGCTAAAATCAGTTGTCTGGAAGATACTATTTCAGTCCTGTGTTTAAATATTTATACCTGAACATAATCCTACAGAAAGCCATCATAAAATTTAATAATTGATACCGCTTAGTCAATAATAAGGTCCTCAGTATAGCATTTATCACTGGGATTAATTTCTCCCAGTGAACAACCACTTAATTGAATCGAATGATCACATGGAAAAGCTGTTTGCAAAGAGGCTACTTGTTGTTATAGAGATTTAGGGAACATCAAAACCTGCTTTGTTTCTCTTCAAAACCATTAAGAGTTATGTTCGAAACATGAAACATCTAATTCCTTTTCTTCGTTTACTCAATTGATTACTTCAGATGATTCCTGATCAAACTTAATGTAAATTTCCTCCTCACACATTTACAAGACACAACATCTCGTTCTAATAGTTTACTAGAAAACAGATACATTCAGCACTGTTAAAAATATTAAATGATGTTCCTGAAATATGCTATGTGTTTTTTTTAGATTTATTCACATGTTGTATTTTGAAAAAGAGCTACCATGATTTATCATCCACATCTTGATCCTTGTCCATCATGTGTGAATGGTATGTTGACTTGTTTTGTATTTTGTGTGTTTGTCAGAAAGGAAAACATACTGCATCCTGATTTCTGATCTCCCTGTCCTATTTGTTTTGACTTTGAAGTTCCATGGCTGCATATCTATTTTCTTGTAAAAGGAATACAGGAATAAATATGTCAGTTTCAAAGAAGGTGTTGTGTCCATGGGTTTTTACCTCCATATTGAACACGTGTGTTCCATGACTGGCAATTAATGGGGCGGTAGCGTAGCGTTATGGCTATAGCATCCACACATCACAACGTAGAACCGGGTTTGATTCCCCACATGGATACAAACCATGACACCCATTTCTGGTGTCTAGCACACTGTGCTATTGCGGGAATATTGCTAAAAGCAGTGTAAAAACATACTTACTCACTAATAATCAGCATGAAAAATTGAAATATGATTTATCAAATAATGTTATGATATACTGGAGCCCAGATGAATCTAAACTTGCAAGGTTATTATAGCCTAGCAAGGAGTATTATGGATTTACTGTTTCAAGGTCAGTTTATAGAATAGCGTGTCCCCAACAACCCAAGTGGTTTAACTATTGTGTTACCCTCTTGTGCAGCCTAGGGACCAGCTGATATTGGAAATTAGCCAATCACTTTATATCACAGCTCGAGTTGTCAAGCTACAAACAAACATGCTCTGTGCAATCAATACCCAATAGGACGTAACACAAAATATTTACAACATAAACTTGATGCTGTTATTACCATACAAAGGATTATTGCTTTTAACAGAAAGTGCAGAAATCAATAACCATTGTCCAAAAGAAACTAAAGTAACATCTTATCGATTCCATTACATGGTGAGAAAAAAATACTTATCTTGAAAGAATAAACAAGACATCTGATACAGGCAAGTAAGTCTATGATGAAATTTTGGAAAGGTGTGGTTCAATAATCGGGAAGATTCCAATCATTTGGGGCATCATTTCCCTGATGGAGAAAATTTGTAACAGGCTCCCAAGAAATAAAAATACGAAGGTCGTAACTCATCCGAGTGTTACAAAACACAGAGGCTCCTATTCATCCTGTGATGTGCCGATGTCACAAGATGGTGACAGGTGCTTGTCATCAGGGTTGGAGGCTACCCTGCATCAAGTATACCATCATGTTAACCCAATGTGTGCATGGTCAGTGAAGCATTGAGGATTATATAAACATCTAGTCCATATTATATGTGACCCAAATCTAGCCGATAGTCTCCAAGAAAGCTAACATGAATTATACTTATTAAGTGTTCAACTCTATATTCATGTGTCATTACTTCCACAAAGGAGGCAAGCACCTGTGGGGGTTAAACACCACAAACTTTTTTAGCTCAAATATCGCCATGAACGCCAAGGAAAATTCAAGCTATCAGTATCTCATAATCCAATTCAACATAAGATCCATTTGAAAATCTTATTGCTTGTCCAATAACGAGCTTTGGGAAAATAGAGTATTTATCAGCTGATACAAATCAAATCAGTACTGCGACCTAAACTCTGAAGGGAGTCTTACAGACACTTGACTCACTGTTATCTGGAGCTAAGTATAACATAAAGGCAACATGATCACTGCCGAAACAAGAACCTGACAAAAAAGATATTAGCAGAATGTTCATGTGTGTCACATATTTGTCCTGCCTAAAATCCACTAAAATTAAGTTATACACAATCACAGTATAGAATATTGTACAATGGTGTACATAAATTCTGAAAAGCGGCCTCGGACCAAAAGCGAAAAAACGTCTGACAGATAATTCTATCCTCTTTGAACTAAATACATTTAACTAAAGTTAACAGATGTGTTTGAACTTCGCTGACACATTTGTCACACATTACTGTTACCATGATGCAGTACAATCGATTATTTTCTTTGGAAATAAATGTCCATTCTTGAGGTGAAGCCTTAGGGGAGTGAGTCACAAATTCCCAATATACAAATAAGAGAAATTGATCACCAAATGTCTGCTTGACTTTCACACAAACCTGTCAGAATGTTTCGACTCGATAACCGTATTAGTGTTGATGATCTGACCCACGATATTAATAAAGGATTGACTCACTGTGGGTAAAATCATTACTCTTCTCCAAGGATACTAAGTAGAACAAACTGTCTGCTTGGTATATCCAATCGACAGGTAATCTCAATCTAAATACCCTTCACACATGGGATAGGTACTGATCAGCAGATTGACTACATTCAATATCATATTTCTCAACAGAAAAATCCCATGGAGACTAATAATCTCTGATAATGTATTAGATAGAAACAAGTTATTCGTTAAGGATTTTTAATTCATGTTACTTAGGATTCTTATTCTCTTGTTATTATTTATTTCATTAAATCAAATTTGTTTTAAAACTTAATGCTTTGAAAAGTATTTTATAAACCACAATATTTAAGTAAGTAATTTAAAATATACATTACATTCTTCCATACCTATACTAGCCAACGCTATGATAATTAAACATTGATCATGTAGTCAATGAAATAAGACAATATTGGTAAGTGTATAACAAAGTTTTAAATTACTTTTATTTATAAAACTACTAATCATATTCCACATCTTTTTACAACATCCCAAGTGCATCTTTTTACCTGACTGTGCAGCAGAAATTCCACCACTCAACCAATTAATCACATTCTGTATTCACTACCAGTACATCACAATAGAAGCTCTCAATGTCAAGCAAGAGCTCAGAAGCTTACACTGCATCCAAAATGAAAGACCTCTTGTGAATTGCAGTGACATTCCATACCTAAGCGTACATTCCAAATAATGCATTCATTAATGACCTGGTCTGATCACCAGACAAATTAGTATTCCCTCCATGAAGAATCTGAGTTGAACCAAGTTCGCCTGTATTGGGTTACAATCAATTTCATGTTTATTGGCAGAATTTCTAATTCACACCAGACAAGGTAATCCTGGCAATTTTTCTGAAACAAAGACATCTTGCAGTTTGGTTACAGTCAAGCTGTAAATTAAACGGAACCAGGGATAAATCACTGGCAAGATGGTACAGGGCCTATACATTCAGGTTCTCCTCATCACACATGTCATATAAATTATCTCCCTTGGAAATCCAACCTCTATTTGAAATTAACCTTTATTTATTAAAATGGTAACACTTCTTGGCCATCAACAAACTCAATAAAAATATTTGGCTTCTTCACATAAATATTTTGAACAGACTCTGAGATTCTAGTATAGCTTTAATTTCTTTAGTGAGTGAGTGAGTGAGTGAGTGAGTGAGTGAGTGAGTGAGTGAGTGAGTGAGTGAGTGAGTGAGTGAGTGAGTGAGTTAATGTTTATGCAACATCAGCAATATTCAACAAAATGTACTTTGCAGTAAACATTTCATGGTATTTCCTGCTTTACATGCACATGATAAAGTAATTGCATTAGTGAAGAAACACTGAAACATATTATGGCAGGTATTATCACCTTCCCACTCTAAACAGCCGTGTTTCAGAGGAACAAAGTGTGCACCACATATCAACATTAAACTGGCCCTGGAATTAATCACTTACTCACCAGCTGTATAACTTACAGTCTATCCCTATCAAATACTTCTAGACATTTTCCATTGAAAGGGGCACAAACATTTCAAGTATTATTTTCTTCCTGTGGAATACAACACAGAAGGAACGCCAAGAACACAACAGCCATTGCAATATTCCCCTTAACAATGATTTCAAGTGCTGTGCACTAGCCAGCCTTACCCACACCCCACAGGTACCAGCCTGACATAACATAGGAGTGACAACCGATACAGTATAAACAGATTATACACCAGTCCATATACCACCACTTCAATAGCAGAGACAGGAAAAGCTCGAATACCAATAGATCTATTGCAAATAAGCGTGAACAGTAGGTGTCTTGATCAAGTCAATATTATAGCTTGGTTCTGAGGGGCTGAACTAGAGTTAGCCTTTAGTAGGTCAGTAGTCAATGCAATCATTGTCAACAGCTTCCCGTTTTCAGGTACAATGCTGAGAATCATGGGAAATGTTTCTGCGGTTCTATTATTACATTATTATTGATTATAACGAGTCTGAAATCACATGGGAAAGCAGGGTATGCTGTTATATAAGAGATTGAATGCAAGATGAAGCTTATTTGAACCAGTGAAAAAAAACAAACTGAATTTAAAACAGGATCCAAAATCTACAGCATCCCACTGGATTTTCTTCCATGGGGATTTTATCAGTGGATATTACAATCATTTTATAATCTTTGTTAAAATCAATAACCTGTTTCTTAAAATATATTAAATAAACAAGTTTCATGATTCATCTTAAAGCAGGTTACTCAAACGAATTAAAAAAGTATTCAAATTCCATTATAGATATTCAAAGAGATATGTGTTTTCCCTGGGACATGCTAACGCCACTTGTCAAGAAAATGCTTTGTTGATGTGAAAATACATTAAAGAAAAATACATTTTGTCAAGATTTGAATTTCAATCATATCCATTTGGCATGCTAGTTTATTCTCTACTGACAGATTGTGTATTGTTTGTTGGGCTACTTGGGGCACACTGAAAGAATGTGTAATGTGATGAGTTTTCTAAGAAAACCAATAGCGATGTAGGGCTTGAGGTATACAGTGTCAGTAAATGGCTGTGCTGCAGTGTAAATGTATTCTTGCAGGTCTGCGGAGAATAAGGTTTGACATGAAATTCAATACAAGAGAAAATATTTGAATATACCATGGAAACAGAAATTGAATCTGATGTCAAAAACCTGAGAAACTTGTTCCTGAAATTGAAATTGAAGAAAAATTCTATTCCTTGGATATGTTTTTAATATAATCAGTCTGACATGCTGGAACATATGCATCTGTTTTGTTTTCAGCAGAGATAAAGTGAAAACTTTATATTGCAGAAATCGTGTTTCCATGGTGATTTCAAATCTTTCTCAGTCACAGTAATGACTGTATTACAAACTGGCTACAATCAATATTGACATAAAAAAAATTCAACAATGTGTATATTTTCTTTCTTCATTGTTGGAATAAATTCAACAACACTCAAATTGTATCCATGAATTTGTTCTCAACTCAAGAGTGAGTCCACCAGCAAAAACTTGATTACAGTATAATTTTCAGGTGATCTTTGTGTGATGATAGATGCCATTATATGCTGATCTTACCAGAACAAAAAAGAACTTTATAAAAACTCATTCTTCAAGCAATTACAAACAATAGAGGTTCACACAGAAATGATGTAGCCAATTTTCACACAGAGGTCTACTTTCACTATAGGAATGGTTTCCATCTTACCTGAGTGGAGCGAGTTCTTGGGCCATTTCCACTAATCAGTGCAGCATAAATGGTGACATCCACATATTCCGGTAATTTTTCCCTGTCAAGAACTTGTGCAGTGGTAAGCCTTCCAGTTGATTTATTAATGTCAAATATCCTTCCTGCGGAGCCTGAAATGCCTGTGAGGAAGTATTCTACACGTAATCCAGACTGGGAAGATGTGGCATCTACTTGCAAAACGCTTGTACCAACAGGCTGGTTCTCTTGAACACCACTACTGTATGAACGTGAAGAGAATATGGGACCACCACTTTCAGATATGACCAAAACTGTAAAGTCCATGCTTGTTGATTTGGGATCGGGCCTCCCATCGTCCTGTCCATGGTCAGTGGCCTTGACTGTCAGGGAGTAGGAGACAGGATTAACAGGGAAGTTCTTCAACAGGTTCAACTGTCCGCTGGAGGACAATGAGAACAGAGTAGTATCACCAGACACCATACTGAATGATATGCGTCCATTATTACCTGCGTCTGGATCATCTGCTTCAATTCTGGTGATGATGCTACGAGTGGCACTTGAAGAAACAGGAAATGTATTCTGAGACTTAAATGTTGGTGCATTGTCATTTACATCAAGGATCATAAGACTGACAATTTTCGTGGAAGAGAGTCTCAAAAGTGGATCTGTTGCCTGATCTGTTGCCATGACGGTTATTGTGTAGAGGTCAGATACTTCTCGATCAACCTTCTCATGGATGTAAATATCACCAGTTGCAGGGTTAATCTGGAAGTTGTTGCCCACAGGATTCTGTTGAATGATGCTGTACAGAATCTGTCCGTTTGGACCCGAGTCCGCATCAATGGCATTAGCAGAAGCCACATTCTTGCCCTTTGAGGAATCTTCCCTCACAGAGCTTGAGATGGACCCATCAGTGAATATGGGAGCATTGTCATTGGCGTCAAGGACATTGACAACGAACGAGGTGCTGGATGACAGTGTTTGGTGTTCACCATCCCCAGCATCAGACACCATGATCTCCAAAGTAAACTTCTTGATGCTCTCGTAGTCCAGGGGTTTGTTCAGGTAGAGTTTACCTGTGTGCCTGTCCAGGTTGAAGAAGTTTCCATTGTTACCAATGTTGATGTCATAGAAGAGGACGGCATTGTTGGCAATGTCATCATCCACTGCAGAAAACGAGGCAATAAGTTTTCCAGGCTGGGTTGACTCAGGGATGCTGGCTTCTGATGGAGGAGAGACAAACAATGGTATGTTGTCATTGAAGTCCATGACAGTGATGTGCAGAGTAGCAGTGGCACTGAGGCGGTTGCTCACATCTACAGAGTCAGATGCCAAGATGATAAGGTCGTAGTGATCTATCGTTTCACGATCTAGTTTACCGATGAGAATGACATTACCCGATGTTTCATCAATCTTGAACTTCTTCTCTTCATTTCCAGAAAGGAACACGTAAGAAATTGCTCCATTTTCTCCAATATCAACATCAGTGGCTGTGACAGTAGTGAGTCTCACTTCAGGCTGGGCATTTTCCATCACAGATGAAGTGTAGATTTGCTTCGAGAAGATTGGTGGGTTATCATTATCATCTGTGACATAAACTTTCACTAAAGCAGTTTCATGAAGACGTTTCAGTCCGTTATCGGTTGCTGTTACCTCAAAAGCATAATAATCCCTTCCCATGAGATTCTGCATACTTTCTCTATCAAACGATTTCAATGTGAATACCTCTCCTGTTTGAGGATTTATAGTAAAATTGGTTTGATCACCTCCAACAGAGAAAATAATCTCTGCATTTCTACCTATATCAGCATCTGTTGCCCGAACTGTTCCAGTGAAGGTTCTCAAGGGCATGTTTTCTCGAACATAGAATTCATAAGTGTCATTGCTGAAAACTGGTTTGTTGTCATTGTCATCAAGAATGTGAAATGTTATGTTGGCTACTGAGCTTCTAGGTTCTTCACCCTGGTCGCTGACAGTCACAGACAAGGAATAGATGTCCCTTTCTTCTCTGTCTAGCTCATGAGCAACATAGAGAGTACCATCAGGAAATATACCAAACCTTTGTTGCAGATTTCCTCTTGTGATGTTGTAGACGAGAGCACCATTCTGGCCCAAGTCTTCATCAATGGCAATAAGTTGGAATATTGGTTCATTGACTGGTTTAGACTCATGGATAGACCTCTCATAATGACTGCTTTGATAAACAGGGTTATGATCATTGACATCTTGGATGAAGACAGTGATGTCGACAGTGGTAGAGAGCTGGGGTGTTCCTGCATCAGTTGCAGTTACAGTAAGGGTGTGGGTGGTTCTGTTGGATGGCAGTTGGTCGAGTGGCTTGTTCAGGTAAATCACTCCTGTCTGGGCCTTTATCATGAACACATTATTAGAATTAGAAGTCAGGGTGTAGGAAAGATCCGAGTTGGGCCCAAAGTCAGCATCCCTAGCTTCTGCATGGTAGATGTTGCGACCGATTGGCCAGTTCTCATGGACGGAGGTCTCCATGGTTTGGTCCACAAAGACAGGTGAGTTATCATTGATGTCAGTGACCTCCACCTTCACCGATGTCTCCCGGAAGCGAGAACCACCACTTGCAATTACCTTCAGGTGGAACTCAGACTGTACTTCTCTGTCCACCTTCTTCACAGTGGTAATCAGCCCAGACGTTCTATCAATTTTGAAGATTCCATAAGGATCGCCCCCGACAATAGCATATGTCACAGGGGAGTTGTCTGACACAGTTGCCGTCACTCTTCCAACACTTCTGCTCACATCAGGAATCTGATTTTCACCAACTTCTTCAATAGAGAATGTGTAGCTCTGACCACTAAATTGTGGAGCAGGGTCGTTAACGTTGGCGACTGTGACCTCCAAAGAAGCATCAGGGGATGCAATCTTACCTCCACCATCAGTACTCCGCACAGTCAGACGGTATGGGCTGCGACTCTTGTCCAGCTGTTTGGTTGTCCGAACTATTCCAGTGGATGCTTCAATGGAGAAGCTGCTGAAGCTGTCCCCAAAGAAGCTGTAGGTGATGCGTCTGTTGAGTCCTTCATCTGGATCAAAGGCAAACACCTGGACCACATCAGTCCCTGATGGCTGGTTCTCTAGGATACTGCTGAAGTACTGTCGGGGTTGGAATGTAGGAGCGTTGTCATTCACATCATTCAGGTTTACTATCACAGAGGCTGTGGATGAAAGTGATGGGTTTCCACCATCTCTAGCTATTACTAAGATGGTGTATTTAGGAACAGTCTCTCGATCTAACTCTTTAGCTGTTCTGATCCTGCCACTGATAGAATTCATTTGGAATGTGTTTGGATAGCTTCGATCAACACTTGGGTGAAACAGGTACCGGACAGTTCCATTCAAGCCTTCGTCAGTGTCTGTTGCTGTTAAAGTGATGATATCAGATCCAACTCCTATGTCCTCTCGAACATTCACATCATACATTGATCGATCAAATGTTGGAACTACATCATTCTCATCAAGAATCTCAACAATCAGCGTGGTGTAGTTTCTGAATATCTGAGCACCTCCATCTTTTGCCGATATATTCATGATGACCTGGAAGGTAGTTTCATGGTCAAGCTTGTCCTGGGTAGTTACAAGACCTGTAGCTGGATCAATCCGGAACCAATTCAGTTCATTTCCTGTCACAATTGAATATGACAATGCAGAGTTTGGGCCTGAATCTTCATCTGAAGCTGTCACACTTTCAACAAAACTTCCTGGCAATTCAAGTTCGCTCATCTTCACCCTGTACTCATGTTTCGCAAAAACAGGAGCATGGTCGTTAGCATCACTTACATAGATAATCAGATGGCCGGTGGAACTACGTTGAGGGTATCCATGATCCACTGCTTTCATTGTGAGGTTATACATGCTCACTTTCTCCCTGTCCAAATCTCCAATGACCTGAATCAAATTTATACTTAGGTATTGACTAAAGAGTGTGACAAGTTTAAAATGTCCAAGTTCATTACCTCCAATGATTGAGAGAGATGTGTTACCATTTTCACCAGAATCATCATCAGTGACAGACACAGATGCAACCTTTTTACCAGGAGTTACATTCTCATCCACTGTAGCAAAATCCTTACTTCGGTCTGGATAGTAAGTGAAACTTATAACGGGATCGTGATTGTTTTCATCATTGATGATGACAGTGACATAAGCACGACCAAGGAGGGATGGTGATCCTCTGTCTGATGCCTCTACAGTCACCAAGCAGCTGTTCGGGATACACCTCAGTGAACGAGCACAGATTCTTGTACAAGTCAAGGGAGTTTTTAATGTCCTGATCACACCTGTCCTTTCCTCCACTCTGAACTGTCCACTGTTCTCATCACTCAGGCTGTACACAATTTCTGCATTCAAACCTTTGTCAGCATCTGTAGCATGGACAGTTACTACAGCTGTATTAATTGGTGCACTTTCGTTCACTTTAGCCTCGAACTCACTTGGGTTAAATGTTGGGTTGTTATCATTGGTGTCAGTTATTGTAATATCTAACTGTATGAATCCATATAGGGGTGGTGTCCCACCGTCACTGGCCGAAACGTTCAGTTTGTATGAGTCCCTCGTCTCACGGTCTAAAACTCCTTGGACTTCCAAATACATAAATGGTGTTATGGAACTTGGGGGAATGAGTCGAAATTTACCATCATCATTGCCTGAAATAATTCTATAACTTGTAATAGTTCCATTTTCTCCTTCATCAGCATCGGATGCAGTGACTAAAAGTTGTTGGGAACCTGTTCGCGAATTTTCGGGTATTGCAACAGGATAAACAGATTCTTGAAACACTGGAACATTGTCATTGATATCCTGAACTTTCACGAGAATTTCCATCGGTTGACCGGACAGAGCAGGGTGTCTTCCAATAATGAAAATATTGATCTGATCTTCAGATAGTGACTCTCTGTTTATAACTTGCAAAGTTTTAATTTTGCCTGTTGAACTTTCTAAAGTGAAATATAGCGACGGTGTTGGCATAGTGTAAGTATACCCGGCCGTTGTGTTGATTGTCCCTACCGTCGTTCCAATGGGTGACTCTTCAGGTATGTAAAATATCACCCCTGGGCCCTGGCCTTGAGAAAATTTCACTAAAAACTGTAATAATATGATACATATGACATGATATGAAGTCCTTAAAGCAGGCCTCTCGATGCTGTTTTTAGCCGAGGCCATGTTGCAGCAGGAGCACACGCACGGTCGCACGAGCCCTGTGTACACACCTGTGCTTGAAGCTGTATTCCAGCTAGCTAACCAACAAACATGATCTTCCTTTCCAAACTTTCCATCACCCAAGTGTTCCAGTGACAAAACAATCGCCTAAGTTTTGCATGGTGGACGTACAAACCTCTTGATAACGACTTTGATATCCAGGTGAACTTTGAGGGTCCCTCACCAGCGTATTTCCTGTGTCACCGCCGTCAATCGACCGATATGACTCTCACCGCTCACCTTTACAGTGCTCGTCCCTGTAACGGACATCTACAGTGACACAAACGTACACAGTCCACGAGAAACATTCTCACTCACGTCGGTATCATCTTGAATGTATATCCGTGGCTTCTTACATTTACTCAAATTCAAACACACACAGTGTTTTCACAGTAAGACATAATTCTCTTAGGCCGTGTATCTCTCACGGTAGCGAATGCGTGCAATGGGAACGTGACGTCACAACGCTCCGCCCACTGCTGGTTGATTGACAAGCCAGCTGTGTGTATTGTCAGTAACGACACGGTTACGAGGTAGACATCGCCTGCTAGGCCACGCCTCTTGTGTTGATAACACAGTACACCTTCAGTTCATGTCAGTTTGACAAACAGAAAGAAACGATTTTCAACCAAAGCATAATTATCGACTGACCATCTCCATTTTAGATTGTTGTGTTATGGTACATATTTTCACACGTAGACTCGTGCTGTTCTCGTTCACGTTTTCAAAATGTGTTATTATTTTCTTTAAAGATGTGGCAAGGCTAATTTTAAGGAAAGACTCTGCAGAAGTAAAATAAATGAGCAATATGTACCGTCTAAGTCAATAAATCACCTGCTCGGAATAGTAAAAACTAAAAACTTTTCACACACGAACAATAGATTACTCGGCTGACTTTTCAACGGCTTAAAACGGGAAGTAAACCCAGGTGTGTCGGCCACATATGTCTTTGATGACATTTCTTCAAACCGAATGTACAAATCGCAAGTATCAGGTATCCATTGGTACATATCACGTTCATGTAACATACATATATAACAGTTAATAGATGTATAACAGTGTTACATGATGTCTATCTTTATCATATTGACAACGCTGTGTGGCATAAAGTCGTATTCGTAATGGTCGTGTTATAAACTGTAATAATCACTCGTGGCTATATATTTCCTGTGTCATAACAGCGTGCATCAATGCTTTAAATGAGTACACATATATTGAGATTCCATCGAAGCGGGCTCAGCGAAGCGTATATCCGCTCCGCCCACGAAAATGACTGACAACCGAGCTGTCCAATCACAAGAGACCCAAGAAGCCAAGCGGACTCAGCGCAAACCTTCTTCGTTGACATACCTATCATCCGTTTTTTTTACCTGTTGGCCGCAATCTGTAGTGTTGGAAGGTAAACACCAGTAGCCAATTAATCAGGCGGGTCAGCAGGGGAACAAAGAAAACTCAAAGCAATTTACACAACTTTGCAATAATTATCGCCGAAGAGGACGCTCTTATGACGAGAGAGTACACACACCTTTCAAGTCAACAAACGCACCAATTGGTATGGAAACAATACATAGGGTTTAATATGTTAAGACTCAGTTTACAAATTGAAATTCAATGTGCCCTTTCTGAAGGTAGTAGATTATATCATCACACGTGGTACATGTCGAGAAGCCTGGGGATAAAAATGTGGAATTATCCCAAGCGAGTGATATCATTACTGCCTTGCTTGAAGCATCGAAGATATGAAACGATAGCAGATGGTGGCAAGTGATATTATAAACCGCACGCGCTGAGACATTACTTAACCCCAGTCTCTGGGTCGTGAGTAATCGTTTTAACTGGAAATTAAAGACACTTAATACTTGAAAGTAGTGTCACAAGTTACTATGTAATTTAAAACTTCAAATAAGATATATTGAATAACGTAAATATTCAAGATATTCGTTCGCTTTGCAAAATATGTATTTAACAAAAACAAATCACGTGGTTGTTGATTCTGTTTTCGTAACCAAGTTTCTATGATCATATAAATGCTATTATTCTGCGTTGGTCTTATTAAGTGATCAAATTTCAATGTAAAAAAAAAATTCAATACAGGTTATTGAGAGAAGGGAGGTAACTCCAACATCGATCAACACCAATGGCGCACGTTTTTGCAGCTGCAATGAACATTCCCAACATGTTGTGGACGTGAGGCTTATTCCATCGTGATCAGTATATCACGTGTTTGACAGTTCATGCCAAAGAGAGGAATAAATTAATATGACGCATCAAATCAGTTATATACAATTATGACTCTCGTCACATTTATATGACTTGCATGTTCCGTGTAACTGGTTTGTTGCTAATCCACTTTAAATGCGTATTAATACACAAACAAAAGCAGATCAGTCGTCGTTCTTTGTTCCAGGTAAAATACAGACACACACGCCATCAAGCAAGCAAGAACGAACGCACGCACGCATGCACGCACACCCACACACACACAAGCGTTTCCATTTTAATTCGAAAATTTACTGTACAGATGTTATTTTCCAGTTGTTAGATAAAATAAACTTCACAGATTTGAGTAGAGCGGAGATCATGTTCAGCTCGTCTATAATGTATACGATGGCGGACAACTGAATCCTTCCTGCCTGGCTGATCAGACAGACGTTGATGGCGGGCGTTTGAAGGCAGAGACAAACAGATATAAGAACTGTCTGGACGTAACGTTTGAGGATGACAGAATATACTGATAAATCTGTCAGAAATATAGTACAGGCGCTAGACACATTTGTCAACTTCTGGGCTTCACAGGTGACGTGACGTCATACACCAACCCACGTGCAGAATCTCGCCCTTTATCGTGCTTCAAGTAGGGGTGGAGTAATGACTAGGATATACTTGAGCTTCTATGTCGTATATAACAATATTGTCAATTTGGGTGATGATTTATACCGGGAACTCTATTTCTAGTACATTTATGGCTTTATATATTGCGCAGGGCGAGATATACACTACTTATGTTGTACAGTGTTACAGGTAATACGAAAACAATTTGTGCCCAAATTACCGCGTATCTTGAATATTCATCATACTTACTTACAACCAGCGTAAACGGAAACATAAGACCAACAAGAGGAACCGCTAGTTGTCCTGTCTGGTTCTCTTATTTTCATTGTTTGGAATCTTGGTCAGAGTATAGTATAGCTACGGAACTATTGTCGATTCCTTTCAGTTAGCTGTAGGTTTATGTTATGATGCTAAAGGCATATTTTACACTTACTCAACATAACTAGGATGATAATGATTCTTTAAAGACAAACACATTCTATAGTCAATCGCAAAGATTTAGCTAGTATCTTAATTTACGTCTGTCTTAAAGAAACCGTTGTTGCATATATACATGTACGTTTTGGTGAGGTAATGTTCAATATCTGTGAATGGATGCTCTTTCTACTGATCAGTGGAGAGTCTGTTCGAGACTATTTACAGACCACCCCCACTGGTGAGCTGAACGTGACATTAAACAACAAACAGAACATATGACCTATTTATAACTAAATGCTTATCAAACATCTGAACTGAGTTTGTTTACATCACGGAGCTTAATATTATGTTACAAAACCCCACACAATATATGTTTATGTGTATCAATTTATGCTTTTTTTTGCAACCGTCGATATGTTCTAAAACTTAAGGTAAATAAAGAATTAAGTTTGAAATGTTCGTAAATAAACACAATATTTATTATAATTCGGAAAGTTTATTGTAGTTTAGTCCAGATTTTAGCGCTGAGGATATCACTGTTGTACAAGCTTGCCGACACATTATATTGAAAACAATCCGATGCTATCATCCCATCTTTTAAGATAGTTTTATCTTACCACAATTAACACCTTTGTCTCCAGACAGTCTGATTGCCTCAAGGCTACGTGTTGATTGCCCGTGTGTGAAGACACACTTTGTAGCCGATAACTGTAAAACAATAAACTAATTAATCCCTCCTAAAGCTCTGTGTTTAATTACCCCGATATGCGTGAGTAATGGGCTTATGAACGGTGACACTTGGATTAGAAATGTGTCTAGACAGATAGCTATAAATTCTCACAGCCGACACGTCAGTGCATCTGCAATTAGTGACGTCACGTGATTAATTTGACTGTGACAGTTGTCAGTTTCCATTGTACGCTAATTGTAGGCCTCCTTTGAGTTGAGTAACTCCGTAATGTCGGTGAATGTTATAAATATGTAAACACCATCTTGGTTGAGATACTGAATTAATATAGATGAACTGCGCATGAGTGAACTATGTCATTGCCACGGAATCTGGGAAGAATGCTTCTGAAAATGTTAATTCTGAAATAAATTGTTCAATTTGAAAACCAATAATATTGGTATTGATATAGTACCAACAAAATCCCCATTTTTACGTATATTATCTTTCAGTTTGTAACACAGACTCTGTAGCAAATATATCCAAGAAAGACCACGCAAGTCTCTATTACATTATGTTACAAACAGTCTTTTCAACCATGATGGCCGCATTCAACCAGTGTTTAGCGGTAGTAATCAAGGAATACTCAAGCGTCCATATATAAAACACAACCTTAAACATGATTACAACTGTAAATAGCTATAAAACACTACCAGGAAAGGTCAAATGGAGATTAAAACTCGTCATCAGTGTTGCCCCGTTGATACCCAAGTATTTGTATTACAGTCGAAAGTTAATTTCCCTGAAGTATACTGGAATACTAGAAGTTAATCGTAATACATGTTATGGTTAAAATAAAATGATTTTATTAATTAAATTGTTTTATTCATGAACCCACACATTAAACTTATTGCGTAAATGTTTACATTACGAATCTAACCAGCAGAGGGCCCGACAAAACCCCACCCGGACAAATCCTGCAGGACAAAATGTCTACACACTGCAGACAAAATCCCAGCACTCTGAAAAATGACGCACAGTTTATTTGGAAATAGATGTTTTTATTCTTCCTCTTAACCAAACAGTATTGATCATGAGCACTAATAACATGATTTAACGCAATCTCATAGCAGAATGCATCATCCTGGTACGTCTTCACGGTATAAGCCTCTAAAGCATCATTATAGAATAGCATTATCGTAGATGATGTACAGAAGCACTAATAGTATAATTCAATACAATCTCACAACACAATGCGTCATCCTGGTATATCCTGATATTGACCATAAGCACATAAGCACCAATAACATAATTCAATACAATCTCATAACACAACGCATCATCCTGGTATATCCTGATATTGACCATAAGCACATAAGCACCAATAACATAATTCAGCACAATCTCATAACGCAACGCATCATCCTGGTATATCCTGATATTGACCATAAGCACACAAGCACTAATAACATAATTCAGCACAATCCCATAACACAATGAATCATCCTGGTATATCCTGATATTGACCATAAGCACACAAGCACTAATAATATAATTCAGCACAATCTCATAACACAATGAATCATCCTGGTATATCCTGATATTGACCATAAGCACATAAGCACAAATAACATAATTCGACGCTATCTCATAACATACATCAACACAATCTGCTGTTGTTGTGTCCAATGCTAGATAGACAATTTGGAATGTCAATCTTTCCCTCTTTTCGGCAACAACATATATAAAGGAGATTTTTTCCTATGTCAGTAATTTTGGTTTGTCCAAAGACATTTTGTTCTTGGGGATTTTGTGCGCCATCATTTAACCCTGCTCACATATTAGATCTCTTGTCCACAAATCTCCATCATCATCGTTGAACCACTGAGTTACGTATATCTCATATTTCTTCTATATTTCAACCGAATGAATGAATGTCATCTAATGAAGACATATGCACTGGATAATCTATAACCCGAGGACTTGATACATTAATTAATGGCAAAAATACACACCATCACACCATATACACTCTTAAAAAAGTAGGGGAACCTGAACTTTCAAGTTGGATAGGGAGTGTAAACGTTAATAAACGTTTCAAGGACAGACATCTTATGAACGCACCACCATTTCCCTCTATTATCACCCCTAAACACAACGCATGATATGCAGGTGCATGGGGTCCAATTCTTGATTTTGACGTTTTTTCAAGAAGGTCGAGAAATCACTTAGAACATTAATTTTGACACTCATCTTGCATCAGACATTTGTTAGTGTTTGTTTCTAGTTGTCTGATGAAAAATGCAAATTACATGCCATACACCAATCATCTTTCAAAAGCGACTACATTCCAAATAACTATGGTTGTAAGTAAGTGCAAATGGTGATGCACTCTCAAAACATTCAATAATATCATATCAACAATGATTAACTCCGATGAATCTCCTAAATTTTTGTAATCGTAAATAAAAATAAAAGAAGTTCCCCTACTGCTTTAAAAGAGTATGGTAAAACACCCAAATCAGGTTTGGTTTACTAACAATCTTGATTGGGATTTACGTGTACTAAAATACATGCAGTTGAGTATTGTGAGCATTGGTTTACGTCGCCTTTTGTATTATCCCAGTCATATCAGGGCAGGGAGCACCGGACATTGTGCCCATGTGGTCTTGTGACAAGCCACCCCAACGTAACCCCACCACCCAAACGTATAGCTGATACGACGCGGCTCGCTTGTAGACGCCGAATGACTGACAGGCACGATGAGTGTGACTGATGGATGTCAATGTCGTTCTGGGAGGTGGTTGTGACGTCACGACTGCGTAAATACCCGTCATATCTCGTTGCGGTTATGTGGGTGCGCTAGTTTTTCATCAAGAATTGGTTTCAATGGCTTTAAAATATAAAGGTTGAAAACCTACAGATTTTAGAGGCATTGCCAGTTGCTACAGATGCGTCATATGTGTCAACTTCCAACCGTCCGCAAAGTTTTTAATCTACTTATCACACACAGATAATAATTGCTCACATGTTTGGGCTTTGCATTGTTGAGCATTGCGCTTGTTTGCTTTGTGCATGGTGATAACATTCCATGGCTATCTACGTGGGAAAGGTCTACACATTTAAGATTACGTTAACAGTTTACTACAGCCGTATGCAAGCACTCATACACTTCTTTTGTCGGGCTTTTTAATGCTGCACTCAACAATTGTCCAGCTATCAGACGTTGTTCTGGACCAGATAATCCCGTGACTGACATCATGAGCATCGATCTTTTCGCAGATGGGATAAGATGATATACAGCAACAAATTTAACGAACCTGACCACCCAAAGCCGGAAATCGCTTTCTGCAAACATCGGATGTCTGTTCCAGCCTGTGTTTCTTCAAGCCGGTTAAATTCTAAAATTCACATATTACAAAACAAAAATTTGCAACTCCAATACGTAAAACCAGAAAGGAATTCATATACAACATACTAATTTTCTTAGAATACTTTCAGCATTTACTATGTGTAAATTCAGAACAAATAAGAATCAAACTCTTGCATGGGTGTTGCAAAGATGCATCTATATATCTTGAACTCTCCTAAACTGGCCCAGTAATGGAATTTACTATCGTCACCCAGAGTGAGTGAGTGGTCTGTAAACAATCGAGGCTAGACCAGACACGGGAGTTGCAAAGATGCATCTATATATCTTGAACTCTCCTAAACTGCTCCAGTAATGGAATTTACTATCGTCACCCAGAGTGAGTGAGTGGTCTGTAAACAATCGAGGCTAGACCAGACAATCTAGTTTTCAACAGCATGAGCTTCGATCTACACAGGATAGGATGACACGTGTCGACCAAGTCAGCGAGCCTGACCACCCGATCCCTTTTGTCGCCCCTTAAGGCAGGCATGGGTAACTGAAGATCCACAAGAGTGTTTTATGCAAACTGAACCATCGTTATCCCGGCGTGCATCGACCCCTGTCTACTCGGTCTGAAAATTGAGATTCTGGATAAATGGGGTTCGGTTTAAAGGGGTTCAGTGTAGCAGTAAACTACATGCATGGAATCCAAGAACATCAACCACAGCCTGATACATGACTGCCTTTTCTGAAACAGACCATGACCCGCAAGGCATCATGCGTGAATGTGTTTACATTGTAACTTACTGCATCCACACGGATGGTTTAAAATGTTTTCACACAGAGGATGGCTTTCGTCCAGGACCTGTCATAGCTTTTGATAAAATGAACGAGGAGGAATTTGGATGTCAGTGAGTTTAGTTTTAAGCCGCTTTTAGCAATATTCTAGCAATATCACGGCGGGGGACACCAGAAATGGGCTTCACACGTTATACCCATATGGAGAATCGAACCCGGGTCTTTGGCGAGGCAAGTGAACACTTTAACCACTAGGCTACCCCACCGCCCCTTACTTTACGTTACATTTCAGTAAAAGAAGTTTGTTTGGATCGGCTATGTGTGCGTGTGCGTGTGCGTGTGCGTGTGCGTGTGCGTGTGCACGTAAATAATAATATTTTACCCATGATTGATATAATGAGCAAAGCGCTACCTAACCGGAATAAATAAGCATGCGGCTTATCTCCCCTCATCGATCTCACCGATCCATAAGCTTATCCACAGGTTCTTCTACCAGATTTTTAAGCACACAACCGGTACAGTATATTCAATTGTATCGAAACTGGATCGTAAAAGCAGGACGATTGCCCGAATAAAGAATCACACTGTCGCATACGATTTCACAGTCAGATCGCTCTTTGTAAACTGCTGGCCTCTTCATTCATTTTGACTGTAACGAAATGCAGACAGATTTGTTTCTGTCCTAGTTACCTGGATTGTCAGACTCACGGAAGAGAACAAACAAACAAACAAACAAACAAACAAGCAAGCAAGCAAGCAAGCAAGCAAGCAAGCAAGCAAGCAAGCAAGCAAGCAAGCAAGCAAGCAAGCAAGCAAGCAAGCAAGCAAGCAAGCACAACTAAACATCAAACCGAAACACACACACATTAAAAAAACAACAAAAAAACCCCTAAACCTCAAAAGTCACACTTGACCGACATACATTAGTGCACGCAGATTTTCAAAATATTTTGAAATTAATCACTTGTATGTTTCTATTCAACAGGTTAAGGCAACAATGAAATTCCATGAATAATAAATGGGACAATGGTCGTGTTGAGAAGACGTGCAAGACACTAAGGTCGTACGAGTGGCCTCCCCTTACATCAAACCGTCAACTATTTGGTTTCAAAGAATCAGAAATCTCCTTCCAGCAAATGTGTTCGTCCGAATTGATTGTCTCCATGTAAAAATTGCTTCTTTTGTCCACAATACACGTTATAAATATTAGAAAACATATCTTTTTGAATCATTCGACACGGCAGTTGTTGCTGTACAAGGTGTACAAAGCGTCTATAAAATCCCCATCTGTTGCACGACACCTTGTCAACGCAGTTTATTCAAAAGTTTCTCTTCAGTCTCAGACAAATAAACATAATCTGTGTGATTACGCACGCACTTGTCGTAAATCACAATTTGTGGCAAATTTTCTGAAATTCTACAATTTTTCGCATTCTTTGGACGTATGGCAGCGACTGATTGGGAAGATAAACATTTTAGGTTCGAGTGGACGGTGTTGGGGTCGATCGAGGGATGAGAAACACATAGTCAGAGAGAAATTGATCAGCATGTTGTACATTGTAACTATCTATGTGCATGACGAATTGCAGTTTTTAAAAATCTGCCACGGTGTTCCTTTTTGCTTCTAAATAATAATGTAATGAATAAACATGTATTTCAAGAAGCTAATTTAAACTTTGTAAGTAATGTCCATGTATGCAGACTTGGTTTAGGAATAATAATAATAGCTTAGCTTTGCGACGTAAAACTTCAACACTCACAAGAACTCATTCATTCCTTTCGTTCGTTCGCGGTATCTACTTAACACATTCAACGTACACTAAAACGCGCTCACAAACATAAAGAGGTAAATATGATTCAATAAACAGCAGATTATAAAGATCAGTTTCTTTTGAAGATGGTTTAAACTTAGAACCCATCTAACTAGACGAACATCTGTCTTCCGAAATAAACATATTTCACAGTGTTTCCAAATAATGTTCATAAAATGTAATATGTATCGCCGAGGCCTTCTTCAAACAAACACATACTGTAGACTTGCATGGGCTTCATTGGGTATATTTGTTTCAGGAGCTGCATGATAGACTATCAGCTCAGGTTAGTAACTAGATCCGTGAGTCGTAAGGGGTGACTAACAGGATCGGGTGGTCAAACTCGCTGACTTGGTTGATACGTTCCAGCCTATCCCACTTGCATAGATCGATTCTTGTGCTTTTACTCACGGGATTGTCTGGTCGTGACTCGATTACCTACAGTTGGGATATGGATCCGCCATATATAACTGGGATATTGCCGAGTGCGGTGTAATACTAAACTCACTTCCTCTCACTCATAGGCATGATAGAGCACTTTTCTCTTCATGATTAGATAATGCATTATGGGACTATTGATATATGGTTGATATCAGTAATAATTAACGTTTCATGGTATCTTCATGTTCATTTTTGTCATGACTTGACATCACAATACTATTTGGAGATGTTATAAATTATCTATCAAAATACATATATGTGATGTCACTGGTTTTAAAATTGGTATATTTAAGCACGCCCTTTTAATGAGCTTTTATTCTGCTACCTCGTTTAATTTAATTTGGTATTTGCCCACCTCAATAGGTAATTACGAACATGATAGAATAGATTAATTTAATAATTTTAGATCCTTTAACGTATACAAATTATAATAATCAGAACAGCAAGTTATATTTGCCTTAGATATTGTTTTTCACTGTCTCCATGTGACCGGAGATTATTTTGTGCAACCTAAAAAATACACCATGGCGGGTTCTCACAGATTTTCTGTTTATAAGCTTCGAAAAGCAACCTACACTGTGCTATTTAAGACACAATGACACCTTTTAACTTATGTACACCGAATGAATGCATGGAAAGTGTTCGGTTATTCAATACCGGGAAGTACCTTATACAAATAAGCTCGTATGTGGTACCATGACTAAGTTCTATTTTAGATCTTGTTATCGATCCGTGACTTGCAGTGGCTGTTTTCATCGACAGTTGGTCTGAAATATAACCTCTATTGGCATTAACGATAAACTCAAACACTTATGAACTGTTGTTAAAACTCACGTTGTGAAAATAACCATGGTTTAATAGCATGCAGTGCAAAAATAAATTCGATCAACATTTCCGGAAACATCCGGAACACTCCGACGTCGTCTGCTCGGGCACCGAACATTCCCAGAATTCATCATTCAAAATGTCAGCCTACGTCAAAATCGAAAACAGAACAGCAATTTCTTAATTTCTTCTGCATATTTCTGAAGATCTGGGACGATCGCTACTCGGGAAAACGCTAAAATGCCCTGTAATATGTGATTGATTGCCCGGAGGAGAAAAAATCACAATGGCGACAGCGGTTTTGCAGTGCTCTAGAAGTCAACTGGACACGTTTTTGCGTGGCGAAGAGCTGTGCAACAAATTTCATGACCTCTTCCGCATTCGCGATGACAGCCCAAATAGGTGAGTCATCCTGTACCCCCCAGTGCCGTTTAATTACAATTTGCATATTCGTGTGCACCTCCTGCACATAGATTCCATTAACGGGAAAGCCATCTTTGAAATTAAATGTTTAGACATTTTAGTGATTAGATTGTAAGATTTTCCAATTTCTCCTTTTGATTGTGTTAGCCCTTGGGCTTGGTTACACGATGCTTGGGTCTAGGTTTCCAATATTTGATTTCATGATCACCACAGTAATGATGTTTCAGATATGACTACGAATTGATTGTTGTTGGACCAGGAAGATTAATTCCTGCTCTCTTCAGTACACCATGTTTTCAACATACCAGTCTATCCACATATTCGCCTCATTGATGCATCATTGCCGTAATGAGTTAAAAAAACAAAATGAAACTGAATATTGGAAATATAATACTTTACCTGCTTGATACTAAAAGATTACCACTTGAGGTAAACAATGGAGGAAGAAAAAAGTTCCCCAAAAGGATCTGATGTTGCGCAAGAAGGAGAAAGGTCAAACCTGTGTATAGAAACACATGTAAATAATTATTGATTTATGATTAGTTGTCAATACCAATTTGTGCTATCTTTTGAAGATATGCATGTTACTGTTGGATAAGACCAGACCCACGAAGATCAAAGTTGGAATTGTTCCTCAGCAAATTGGAAGTGAAAGTGTAATCCCAAATATGACAAATGTTAAAAGCATAGTTGATGTAGGAATTTACTAGTGGGATCGAGTTGTCATACTAGCTGACTTGATTAACATTTGTCATCGTATCCCACTCATGTAGTTCGCTGATCATGCTTTTGATCACAGAATTGCCTGGTCCGAGTGAATTTGTTACGGACAGCCATCATATAGGTTTAATATTGCAGAGTGAGATGTAAACCACAAACAAATCATACTGTTCTTGAGGGTACCTTGAATCCCTTATACCACTTGCTTTAATTTCTAATTCATGAGGGCTCACCTGTTATTGGCCATATCAGTTAAAGCTTTCTGTAGTAAAACTCCTCTCTGTTCCCCATCCTCTCATCTGACACTACAACTTTACTTGTTGAGAGAGGACTATTACTGATGGGGTAATGGTGGTCTTTACCTGGCTGATTTTGTAATCATAAGTCATTGTATGAACTTCATCTACCATTGGTATCTTATCATGATCGCAGACTTATATTGGTTCATTTAACAATTTCCTTTAAATACAAGACTGAGATGCACCTTGCTATGCATGTTACCTTGATCTTGTATCCAAGGACGCTTAGACCCCCTTTTAATTAAGAACACTGGCAGGCTACCAACTTCTAGACTGAGGAAAGGTGTCATGTTGGGGAAGTGATTAAATATGTTGCATGCCTTTTTGGTAATTTATGTGTCTCATCATTATATCACATTCTATAATTACTGACCTAATGATTCTCTCAAACAACGAATGTATGTAAGTGTCCATCAATAACTTATGTTTCTATGGTATAGTTTGCTTGTCTTCCTTTAAGCTCTGGCTTAGTCATACTAAAAGACATTAAATGGTGGCACATATCCAGTGTATAGAATAGTTTCCAAATTTTGCTAGTCAGTCAGGCTAGCTGTGCCTGAAAGTTACTAGCTCACAGAATAATTCACTAACCCTAAATATGAATTTTACTAGGCAGAAAATTACAAAAATAGATGAGAATAAGATATTGTTGATGTGATAATAGGTTTCATTATTAAGCTGCCAATGTGATGAACATTCTTATCAGGCCATAATCTTGCATGATTTAAAAGTGTATCATCACTTAACAGGTCAGAGAGAGTGATATATTTAAAAAATTACCCCTTGAAAAATTACTAGGAGGGTGAGTGACTGGAGATAAAAAAAAGGAATGATTTTCATTATTTCTTTAAAATCACATGTCAACTTTGGTGTTGTAGACAAAAACTAATTTGTCACAGACCTAATCTTAATGGTGATCAGTAAGATTTATAGAAGACATCTTCTTAGTGTTTGGAATTTGTTTAAAAAACTCCAAATGTTTCAGACGAGACTGAAGATGAGATTTTGATTCCCCACGTGGTTGCAATGTGTGAATCATATATCTGGAGTCCACTCCTTGATATTGCTGGAATGTTGCTGCAAGTGGAATAAAACTACACTCACTTTTGTGTCAGAACCAGTACCTCATTACTACCCAACCAGGACCCATGGTAGATCTATCAAACATAGATGCTGTGACTAAATTCTTCAGGTGTTAATAATGTCCTGCACTTGTTTGTCTGGCCTTATGTTTGGACTGCCTTACTGTATAGCTGGAAGACCATTGAGTGACTTAAAACAATGAACAAGAACCTGAAAATTTAAGATCATGTTTTTTGCAACAGAAAAAAGGTTGACAAGAAAAAGAACAAGAAGAAGGGGAAGAGCAAAGCCAAAGAAAGAAACAAGAAGGTTTGTGATTAACAGTTTGCCCAGTGAGTTTCATGCCTTGTTGGCTGAGATCTATTATTAGTTCACTGGACTGTCATAACAGATGTCAACTTCAGCAAATTGTTTGTGTAAGCTGTCATTGTGCAGTGCATTGTCAGTCATGACCAGTGTCAACAAACATTTCATTTGTTTTTTAAAGGCTTGACTGTGTTGGAAAATAACTTATGTATAGAGCTTGTGTGTAATGAGTGATATTTGTCTTGCAAGTGTTGAGCAGTGATTCATAAATACCTGTAACTGTTGAGAATTGTTAATGAAAACATCACATAACTTGATTCAAATTCCAGGAACATTTCGTCATGGGTTTTGTATGTATATATGTCCCACTGACTTCACCTATGTATTAGGCATGCCTTGTTGAAATGCACTGACATAGATAAATAACCTTTTAAATCAAGCATGCCTTGTCTTATGTCAAGCATGCCTTGTGTTATGTCTTAACATGTTTTCCGACCAGATAAAGTTATATCGATCATGAAATTGATTTTTTGATTGTTTGATGAAATAATTTGTTCAGAATATAGCTGTAAATAAGTTTGTTATATTCAATGACTATAAAATCCACAGATTGATTTCGGATGGACAAAAGTCTCCAACAAGCTGTGTAGGTTGTACAGAGTCACTACATGGGAAAACTGTTCGTTCAGACTGTCTGATTTTGCTGGAATATACCTGTGTTGTATGAATAACAACAAACTGACATTTTGTAAAATATTGTCAGGTTTATGGATAACAATTTCTTTTATCTGTTATTGAACTCACAAAATACAAGAAGTTGTTGTCCATAAATTGTCAGTATTTGTACTTCCCAGCTTCTAAACCAGGGGTGGTGTATGAGCCTGGTGCTTAAAGTGTCCGCTCGTCACTCTGAAGAGCCTAGTTCCTTTCCCCTCATGGGTACAATGTGTGAATTTCTTGTGTCATGTGATATCCCTTGAATACTGTAAACTGGCTTAAAACCACACTTACTCACTACAAAATGCAAATCAAAGAAGAGATTGTGTAATTCTATGAATTTAAATGTGTTTCAGCGTGAAGGCAGTCCTGATATTCCCGATGCCCAGTTCCTGTCAGTGGAGCTTCAGGGCAATGCTTCAGGCTTCAATGTGTATGCCAGTGTCCGTCAGTCTGTCCTGGAACAGTGTATGCGAGATACAGCCCGCCTGTACCGACTCGCCACAACCACACAAACATCAGACTCAGAAACTGATGATGATAATGATGACAAGAACAAAGATTCTGCAATCAAAATACCAAAGGTATGTCTTTCTTGAAATATTGATATTATATTCTTGAACCCATGCTCATGGATTTCTTCTGCTTTTAAACCACAATTCTGTGATGTTAAATGTTAGATTGTGAATATTAGTGAATATTTACTCACAGGTTCAAATCAAACACACCTTTTGACTGATTATGTTTTATTTGTAAGTAAGAGATTTTATTTTGTAGTTTATGATTTGAGATTTACATGCTCTTTATTCATGCTTTGTGTAGATCGTTGGCTTGGGCTTGAATGGAGTGTTTGAGCTGGTCCGTGAGACAAGACACAAGTACCCTGACCTGTGTGTGAAGGCCTTGAAGGCCCTGCTTGACCTGCTACAGGGCCAGCAGCCAGAAGGCATGAAGTGTGAACCACCTGATGTTGTTGGTAAGAATTATCTGTGAATTTAATATGATGGCTTGACCACGTACAATCTTATTGTTATCTGCATGTATTGCTAGTACACAAATTATTACATGTTTTTATCTTCAGAAAACCTGTACAACTTGCTGATGGAGATAGCGACCAATGTTGGATCGGACATTGTGTTTGATGGTCAGTCACTGACAGCTCTGGCCTGTTCTGCTCTCATCAGTCTCACCATTGCTCTGGGCGACACAGGGAAGCTGTTGAAGGCTGTCAAGGCTCTACTGATGAGTCCCTCGTCACTGGCATCTCAAGATATACTGGTAAGTGTAATGTTAGTAATGTAACATGCTGTCTCAGATCTGTTTTCATGGTAGCAAAATAGTGAATTCCAAACAAAAATAATTCCATAAAGATCTGGGTGAACTTGGTGTTTAGCAGCCCATGCTTGTTGTAAGAGGCAACTAACAGGAATGGGTCTTCTGGCTTGATGACTTGGTTCATATATCATTGTATCCCAATTAATGTAGATCAGTGCTCATGCTGTTGATCACTGGATAGGCTTACTCATTTACAGACCTCTACCACATAGTTGGAACATCGCTTAGTGTAGTATAAAACAACAAACAAACATACTATACAGTATATAAAGTATACATACTTTTGTCAAATAGTCTCATAAAAGTCCCAAGTTTCATGTATCACCTTTTCATTTACTTCTGATGCAGTGGCTCATAAGCTATTTGACTTTCTATTAGGCTAATTTGTTGTAGTCTTCTGATGCAGTGGTTCTTAAGCTATGTGACTTTCTGTGACAGTATAAGGCCAGTTTGTTAGTGTCTTCTGATGCAGTGGTTCGTAAGCTATGAGACTTTCTGTGACAGTATAAGGCTAGTTTGTTAGTGTCTTCTGAGACAGTGATTCGTAAGCTATGAGACTTTCTGTGACAGTATAAGGCCAGTTTGTTGATGTCTTCTGAAGCAGTGGTCCTTTAGTTAGAGACTTTTTGTGACAGTGTAAGGCCAGTTTGTTGGTGTCTTCTGAAGCAGTGGTCCTTTAGCTATGAGACTTTCTGTGACGGTATAAGGCCAGTTTGTTGGTGTCGTCTGAAGCAGTGGTCCTTTAGCTATGAGACTTTCTGTGACGGTATAAGGCCAGGTTGTTTGTGTCTTCTGAAGCAGTGGTCCTTTAGCTATGAGAGTTTCTGTGACAGTATAAGGCCAGTTTGTTGGTGTCGTCTGAAGCAGTGGTTCTTAAGCTATGAGACTTTCTGTGACAGTATAAGGCCAGTTTGTTGGTGTCAAGTGAAGCAGTGGTGCTTTAGCTATGTTACCTCCTATAATGCTAGTTTGTTGAATGTTTGCTGCATTATGGTTTTCAGACTTCAAAAAGGATCATTAATAGGTGGCAATATAAGTAGTAGTTATAGTAGTGTAGTGTGAAGGTAGTATCATGAATATGGTCCAGCTTGATTCTAAATTACTTTACCGGTATTCTAATTAATCTAAATTAGTGTGGATACGTACTGACCTGTAAGATCCAGTTTAGAACTGGTCTTCAGCAAACCATGCTTGTCGTAAGAGGTGACAAACAGAATTGGGTGCTCAGACTTGCTGACTTGGTTAACACTTGTCATCATATTCAAACTGCACAGACTCATTCATAGTGATCAACATCACGATCGTGTGGGCCAGACTCGATTATTTATGTGATGCTGTCAAATTACTGGAATATTGCTGTGTTATAAACAACAAACAAAATGGATCAGTACCAGCAGTGACAAACACATGAGCATTAATGTCAGTTAATAAGTGAAATTGTCTTGAATGTGACGTTAAATCCCCTTTCACTTCATCCATCTTCAACTCTCAACATGCTTATTGCAATGGAACTAGAAGCTCAGATCTATTTCTATCTTGACCATTTTACTTAATTACAAATCAGATCCCTCCATTCTCTTCTCTTTGGTGCTATGTCCATGATCTTCTTGTCTTGAAGACTGTATGGTTTACGATATGTGATAACAGGTGCCAGGAATCCTGACTTCACTACAGAAAAGTGTACAGGCTGTGTTACTGGGAAAAGCACAATTGCCAGACTGGTTCAACAGTGGAGTCAAAACAAAGTCCCACTCACACAAGTTCAACATACCTGACTTGAAAAATAGTGAGTATAATACTAAGATGAATTGGTATTAATTTACATATGAAGCCAACCTTAAGAAGAGGACAGTATATGCCTGTATGGCTGAGCACCAACAGAAAAAGTGTGACATAACAATAAAGGTGAAAACTAAAAACATTCAAGGCAGTCTGAAGTGAGATTGCTTCCTACTGCAGAATTTTCCAGATTTTCAGCAGGTTCATCAATGAAAAGAGAAGAATCTGAAAGGTGTAGACCTAGAATTTTGAAGCTTTCCTATTGTGAAGATGGTCATAGGTGCCATTCATTAACATTAACTTACGACTATCCTAGCTTTAAAAGAATTTCGGAAATCTTGGCCCTGGTTCTAAATGGTTATGAGTCTTTTTCAAGGAAAAAGAACATCATACTGCATGACATTTTTTATGGATAACAACTTCTTTTTATTCTTTATCACCATTTCATAAAGAAAGAAAAGAGGTTATCCATAAAGCTTGTCATAAGTTCATGTTCATTCAGCTTCTAATTGCCTCTCAAGAACTTGTAGCAGAGTGCTTGTTAATCATATTGTTTGTTGTGTCCAGGTGAAAGTACAGTGGAGAACAGTGCTGTGGCTAGTGATGGAAGGTACCTGTATATTCTCAACAAGAAGGGACTGTTTAAGATAGGGACTGGATATGGAGGAACAATCAAGGTATGTGTGTTCCATTCTCCATGCTTATCCTACTGGTAATGGGAACAGGGGGTAGTCTAGTGGGTAAAAGTGTCTGCCTGTCACATTGACTTCTTTGGTTTGATACCCACATGGGTACAATGTGTGAAACTCCTTACTGATGTCCTGGCAGTGAAATTGCTGGAATAATGCAAATAGTGGCTCACTCTGTCACTATTGTCTGTGTTTACCCTACTGGTGATGGGAGCAGTGACTCAGCCAAGTGGAAAAAAGAGTTTGTCTGTTACACTGAAGGCTTTCATTTGATACCCTACATGGGTACAATGTGTGAAGCCGATTTCTGGTTTCCCCAGCCGTGATATTGCTGGAATGTTTTTAAAAAGTCAGTAAACCTTACTCACTCACATCTGGTAATAATGTCAATGAACATGTTCAAACTAGCCATCGGTTTGGTACAAATAGATTCAGTGATGACATCTTTCAGTGTCTTTGCGTTCAAATTACACAATTCTCTGGCCATTCTTCTGAATATAAACTTCATCTTCAACATGTATCTTTTCAGGGTAATGTCTACAAACACAAGGAGAACTTCCCTGTCAACAGGACTGTGTGGCTTGCATTCAGTGGGGTAGGACACCACATCGTGTGTACACTGACAGTTGGGGATAACTGCTCATGTATAACTATGTCACACATATGTTGGAACTGCAAGAGAAATTAGAATCCTGTGTATTTCAACATATACTGAGTTTAAAACATATATATGCAAATAATGTGAAATAATGATTGAATTTATTTAAAGAAACTGAGGAATGTTTAATAAAAAGAAGTACTGTGAGAGAGTTTCATCTTAAAAATCGAGTGTATCATTCTGTTGTGATAAACAACATACAGACCTTTGCCCCACAACTATGTTTCAGAAACCATGTCACCTGCTTATCTCTCCGTAGAGTAAACTCTCACTTGCTGATCCAGTCAAAATGCCTTCCTTAGCAGTTATGAAGACTTTGAATTTTAGAATTGCAATCTTTTATGTGCAGTCCTTTAATGAACTTTGTCATAGCAAGCAAATACTTAACTTGGGCCAAGATTTTTTAAGGTCTCTTAGCACTACGATAGTTGTACTTTAATTTTAATGTATGGCACTTACGAATGACTATCTCAGCGCCAAGAGAGTTTCGAAAATCTAGGCCCCAGAAGAGATGCCACCTGAATATTAACATATGAATGGGAATTCCTTTCAGCATTATGCCATTCCTATAAGGCTCCATAATTCTGTTGCCATGAAACTGTAGAGATTTTGTTCACTGGATAAATTAGGATTGACAAAGTTAACAAGTAGATATTCTGTTGTAAAGAGTAATTGTAAACCAAAAGTCAGTGTGCTCTGTAATCTGACGTCGTCGGTTCCAAATGCATTCTCGTGCTTCAAATACTCAATAACACCCGGAAATTGGCCAACACATGATGTATATCTCCTAACTGTAATTGCTATGATCAAGGTGACATGATGTGTTGTGTTGTGTGCAGGGTAAACTGCTGTGTCGATCTGACAACAACTCCTCCCCAGGCTTGTGTGTCATCAACAGAGACAGTCTAGAAGTGAAAGCACCATGTGATTTGGATGGTAGGTTGACACCAGAACTAAATATCAGAGCATTTTTGTAAGTGGAATAATGCAGTCTGTCTTCGTATGGACATGGAGTTACGTGTCAGGATAGATCCCTGGACCCCAAATGTCCAGCACAAATAGAAAAAATGATTATGATGTGGGAATTAGAGGTTTGTGATTCATTGGATGCAGACAGTGTGGGTGTTGATGCTGTCGACCACTGGTTTGTGACTAATTTAATCTGTTACATGTTGCTGTGGCATAATAATTCATCACACACTTCTTTGGTTCCTGCAAAGACGGGTTGTTTTTGCATTGTAATGTACTGTATGTGAGAAATGTTTGCAAGTGAATGTTTATAGAAAACACATTCTGAATTGGCTGTAAAGTATTATTAACATGACTAAATTGTTGGTTTTTGTGGACTGCCCTCACATAGAAAAGAAACTATTTGTTTCAGTTGGGTTTGAAATGATAATGTCAGTACATGTGGAATAATGTACAACGTTCAGCAACATTAGTTTAACTCAGAAATAAACATTTAGATGTTTAAGTTTTGTTTTAAGTAACAGTATTTACCAGGTACTATTTACCAGATCACACACCTTTACTTGTGTGGGCAACACTTGAATAGCTTATGGTTTATTCATGTTCAGTATTTTAAGTGAGCTTGCACTTGAATGTGTGGAGTTTACATCAGTCCTTTTATTGCATCTCCAGGTCACACCATTGGACAAAGTGTGTTGTTCAGTGATGGAGAGAGCATAGGTCAAATTGCACCCGCAAAAGATGTAAGTATTGATAGTTGATGTTCATCTAAATGTTTATCATGTTGTGTTTGTACACAATTTGATTTTAACCAGTTTTTGGATAGAACACTTCAGAAGGTCTCAGTACCAGATTGTAATGTCAAAACATTAATAAAATAAGGTTTGGGTGGTCAAGATGGTTGTCTAATTGAATTTCATTTTAACAGATCATATGTACTATTAGCTAGTAATTGTCTACCCCAGACGGAAGTATCAACTATATGATGTACATAATATAACTGAGTTTGTCACTGTGACATGAAACAGTTACCTCCCTGTATAAGTATGAAGGATGGTTGAGATGAAAATGTGTACATAATGTAATGGTTTAAAGCATTTACAGCAGGACAGCTTCGTGGTGCGCACGTTCAATCCAGACAAGAGTCCCATGTCAGTCCTGAGTGAAATCCCCCTGAAACTCACACGCAAGTGCATGGATGTGTTTGGCAGCAACTCTCTAGACCCGGAGGTGGAAAGGAGATTTATCCGTGAGTGTTTAAAGCAGATTTTTCATTTTCCTGACTCATGCTTATTATGCTTATCTCCTCCCACTGTGCGAATATAGTGGAACACTATAAATCCCTTGAAGTTCGCTTCTAATGGAAGCATACATACAAAACATTGACCCACTGGAAGCCTCCCTTTCCCACCATTACATTCTCATGACCAGCCATGCTTGTCACTCTCTCCTTCATCCCCCGACGAGGACGGTTGGAGGCATTTTAAGGTAAATTATGTCGTATTTGGTTTTTGGATGGTAATTACTATTGTCGTTATGTAAATTATTTTTGAAATTGACTTGAACTTGAACAGGCTAGCCTGAGTGATTATGACCCTGTATTTGTATTGAAGATACTTGTAGATGAAGAAGGGTCGCAACTGGTCTTGATTGGAAATCTTGACATATAGTTACTGGTCATGTGACCATATTGGCAGGAAAGGGAGGCTTCCTATGTGTGAGTTTATTGTAGGTCTGCTTCAATAAGAAGGGAACTAAAAGGGATTTCAAGAGTTCCACTACCTTCCGCATAGAGGGAGGAGATAAACATGAGCCAGCATAAGTATATAATGCCAATTTTATTTAGAAAATTAGATTTGTTTATTGTATTGCTTGCATAGACCAGAATATTTTTTTGATATGTTTGGCACATGCTTTAGACTTATGCCCATAGTAACCCATTGTTAGAACTTCATTGACCTGTATATATACTGTGTAGTAGTCTAACCCCTTGAATCCATACAGCTTGTATTTGGTGTTAGTGCCCCCAGCAAAAGAGTGCCCAGAGTTTCTCTGATGAATGAATGATCAGTTTACATCAGTTGAAAAACAAAGATGGCTACCACCATTATGGTCAAAGTTGGTGAAAGGTGAAGCTAACATATAAAGATGGGTTTCTGAAAAGAGCAATTCTTTCGGGGTATCAATATCTGACTTAAACTTTTTGATATGTCAAATGAAGAACATACTCACATATAGGTACAATGTAATTCACAGATACAGGATTTGATGAAGACATAGCCTCAGTCAGCACGGGTAAGGAGTTCACCCTAATCCGAACTGTAGGAGGCAAGCTGTTGTACAGTGGCAAGTCAGCAGCCCTGGGTATCAAGCAGGGTGGCCCCTCCCAGGGGAAGTGGGCGGAGCTCCCAATCACCAAAAGCCCCAAGATAATCCACCTAGCCGTGGGGCATGATGGACAACATGCTCTCATGGTTTCGGAGGATGGGGGCGTGTTCTTTGTTGGCACACCAAGGAGAGGGGAAGATGGAGATTCAAGTTTGTGTAAGTCGTAATTACATGATGTCGTATTCAGTGTTGTAAACTGGTCAAATTTTGAAACTTCATGGTGTATTAGGCTAAATAAAAAGAGTGAAATGTTTCTTGGGCATCGGTGCATCACTTCTATTTGTGCATGTAACAAACTTTTATTGCTATTTTGATAAAATAATTTTGACTTTGCTGCATCCCGATCATCCATTTGTCCACTAAAAGAATGATTGTGTAACAATGAGTGTGACTGAATCTACAACTCATTAACACATGCTAAACTTTCCAAACTGTATTTCTGAGAGAAGAATATACTTTGTTCCTCCCTCGTCACTTTTTACTATCAAAAATTAAAAAAACAAAGTCCTATCGCTCATTGTCACTTTTGAAAAGAAATGTGCCAGAGAAACATTTAATTATTTTTAGGCAGACTTATCAAGGCTAACATATATTAAGTACAACTATGTGATGATATTTGGACATACTTAAACACTAGGAAAACATGCCATTTCTTGATATGTTTTGTGTTTGTGTTGTTGAACACAAGATGGTAATTGCCAGTTCTTAATCTGTCCATTATATTTTTGGCAATTTCAAGGAAGTAATCAATATTACAAGTTATTCGTGATGAATGGTATTTATGTTGATGACCAGGTATGTAAATGATTGTTTTGACCGATTGATTGTAGTTTGTGTGTTATTGTATTAGTTTCATTGATAAATATTATGTTTGGATACAGTTTAGTGAACCCCTCTCTATGTAAAGGCATATGATGTGACCATCTTACTCTGCAGCCAAAAACCGAAGACAACCAAAACCAGTAAAACCAAAGAAGATGATCCGCCTAGAGTCACGGTCGGTGGTGTATGCTGCCTGCAATAGTGGTAGCAGTGCGGTGGTCACTAAGGAAGGCGAGGTCTACATGTATGGAAAGGACACTGCACATTGTGACCATGCTAGTGGTAAGTATACTGGAGTCATTTATATAATAATGATGACTATTTATAAAACGCCAGTTTCCACTTGTCCACATTATTATCATGGATAACCTAAGCTGACCATGAGGCACAATGACTTATCCCACTTGGTACCCATTCACTGCTGGGTCAAAAGTGGCAATTTATGAACAAACCCACATGCCTAGGGGAGGAGACCACAAGTGTCAGGTTGTGGAACAGGATTGTCCTTGTCCTTGAAACTCTCAGCAGTCAAGCTACCAAATATAGTCACCTATTCAAGGACTGTCCACGACCAATGTTGCTCAGTTTCAACTGGTTTGTGATTAGGGTTCAAAGCACAGGACCACACATCTGTGTGTTTCTGTATACATATGTGATGTCTCTGCATGTTTTCCATCTGATAAAATCAACTGATGTCATTTCATAGTGTTTCATGTAGTAACTTACAAAGCGAACACTTACATCATGCTTTGCTGGCCCATTTCCAGTGTCCCCCACCATAATTTTGCTGGAATATTGCTAAAAGCGGCGTAAAACCATATTCACTCACTTGTTCACTCAATCACTATTTCTCTGATGCCTTTTTCAGCATGTGATTGTCATTCCTTGTGTCTAAACATTACAGAATTTTAATTTTTTGTGGAAAAATAAGGAAAAGATTAACCTTACCCTTATTATCAGGTCATGTGACTGACCTGAAGGACGTGATAGTGACTCAGATTGCCCTGGGCAAGGCCCATGCTGTGGCCCTAACCAACAAGGGTCAGATCTTCACCTATGGTATCAACAACAAGGGGCAGTGTGGTCGGGACTTCAATCCAGGGGCGTCGAGAGAAAGTGAGTTTGCTGTTTCTTAGATGGAATATATCAATTTGGGAAAAAAATATTTTGTTACACACATATAAGTGGTTTGGCTGTCTTCAGACTAGATAGTAATAATGAAAGAACATGTTATCTGCAGAATGGATGAAGCATATTCATGGTGCCCCATTGTGATATGGCTATGGAAAGTATTGTACTACTCTACACTCGGTTCTTATGTGCCTTTTCAGTAATGTGTTCTGACCGGTTCTGAATTGAATACAACTGTAGGATATAGTATACAGAATCATCCATGTCAGGTCTTTAATTCTCAGTGTCCAGCAATTATGACAGTTGTGAAACTTACGGCATGCTGCTTGGATTCATTGAGGTGTATCTTATGTTTCAGCAAGCAGCAATGTAATGATGGCAGAAGAGGAGGAGGAAGTAGAGAATGATGATGCTCTTTGTGGACCAGGTCAGTGTGTAGGTGATGCTCTTTGTGGACCAGGTCAGTGTGTAGGTGATGCTCTCTGTGTGGACCAGGTCAGTGTGTAGGTGATGCTCTTTGTGGACCAGGTCAGTGTGTAGGTGATGCTCTTTGTGGACCAGGTCAGTGTGTAGGTGATGCTCTTTGTGGACCAGGTCAGTGTGTAAGTCATGCTCTTTGTGGACCAGGTCAGTGTGTAGGTGATGCTCTTTGTGGACCAGGTCAGTATGTAGGTGATGCTGTGTGTGTGAACCAGGTCAGTCCATAGATAATGCTCTGTGTGGACCTGGTCAGTGTGTAGGTGATGCTCTTTGTGGACCAGGTCAGTGCATAGATGGTGCTCTTTGTGGACCAGACAATGGCTACTGTTTAGGGTTTGAAGGGACTTACAAAATGCACAAGTCACTGACAGTGATCTCTCAACAAAGGAAAATCTGCATATAACACTGATATTTGACCTGTAGTATACATGCTTTTTGGTTTCTGTTGACATGGTTACCATTAGCTACTGTTATGCAGGCTGACATCCTTGAAATTTGCCCAAAAAATTCAGCGACTGTTTATTCACTGTTGTTAGGTGCTCCATATGCATCACCCAGAGGTGATCGTAGGGAAAATAGCATTCAGAATCATTTAGGTAGAAAAATCTTTGCATGGGTAAAAGTTCAAAATGTATGTGCGAATGTCCACTTTTGCTGTTTGGTAAGCTGTGCTCTGATTGGTCAATCTCAAAGGTTATCTGATATGACCTCCTACTAGGTTTTGTTAGACCCAGTGTAGGAGTGTAACAAATAATACTGGGGCTAAGTTTACATAGACTGATGTTGTCTGATATTCTGCCCATCATGGAGAAAACGGGCACGATCGAAATCAACTGGTCGAGTAAGGACTGGATTCTCTCAATGTGATCCTAGAACACTACAGCATGCTGCTTGGCCAGGAAAATGATGACATCATGCCTGTTATTGACACGGATTGCATGAGAAGGCATTTACCCACAGTTCAAGCGTGTCCTTGCTGGCATTGGTGTCACATCATTTGAAAGGAGCTATGAAAATGTCATCAAGGAATATTCTGATATATTTCCTGGTTTTGCTGTACCTGCAAATGTGTGACTGATAATTCCTGTAGCAAGTGTGCCAGCTGAATGAGTATTTGACTTACAAAACAGAAACCTGGAAAATAATAAGGGAACACTTGTGCTTTTATGTGATCCTTTATTTTTTCCCTCAGTATATGTAGGAATTATAATCATTGTAGGACTAAGAGTGCTATATTGGCTCAGATATGTAAATTCTGTATTTGTAGGTGAGCACATGGACACTTTCTCTATGTAAATGTACAGGCCTTATGATCATAGTATCACTAACAATACCTGATTGGCTTATTCCTGAAGGTGAGATTATGTTCAGAGATTATGTATCTTAAATATGCAGGCAAGCATCGTTGGAAGCAGGACCAGTGTATGGTGTGTACTGTGTGTGGGGAGTGTACAGGCTATGGCGTCAGCTGCATCAACAGCAACAGGGTGGACCGCAACCCTGGCATGTAAGTCACAGATTCCAGACTATAACATTGTTGGAAAACATCCAAGGCCTTATTGTATTAGATTGCTGAATTGGGTTGGTTGTCAGTCTCCAAAACATTCTGACTGAGCATCATTATGCTAAGAGGAATTGAAATTTCTCATGTATGCAGTCACTTGTATTCCATACTTCGTCCAGCATGCTCAGTCAAATTCCAAGACATTTTAGCTGTTGCATGCATGCACATTCCAAACTGCTGTTTATGTCATAAATATTTATGAAGTCACTCAAGAAACAGGACATGGACTGTTTATTGTAATTTGAAGTGTGATGTGTATACTTACTCTTACAATATGAACAGGATATAAGTATGTCATGTTTGTCATGCTCTTGTTGCCATGTGATATTTCAGGCCATGTGGGTGTGGAGCTGGAGACTCAGGATGTGCTGAGTGTGGGGCGTGTCGTGTGTGTGCTGGGGAGAAGCTGGAACTTGAAGAGTTAGATGAACGAGGATTGCTTGAGGTTTTTGCTAAAGGTATTTATTCATTCTTTGCCATTCTTTCTAAATTTCTGTTTAATCTATTTGTATTAGGGATGCAGTTGGTATGTTGAAATTAGATGTGTTGTTTTTAATTGGAGTTCTGGGGCAGATTTGTCTTCAGTCCATTATGTGTCTTCAAGCTTACAGCAGGTACTGTAATTGGTGACCTCTTACATGATTGAGAATTTGCTGTATCAACCAGTGCACTCTCGGATTCCTTGTAGTAATTTGGGATTCTAAGCCACACAGCTTCAACATCCTTTGTTGGTTGAAAGAGGTGACCAAACAGATAGTCAGCCACAAGAATCTGGTTGGTGGTACGTAATGTACCCCATCTGCATGGATTGTTTCTGATAACATCAGTCATCAGATTGCCTGGTCCAGGCTTGACCACTGTCATATCATCCAGTACTGTGAAAACAACAAATACAACAACAGTTCTTCATTTCCTGGTTGTGTTTTTTTCACATGTGAAACTTTTTATCAAATAATGTTTCCAGTTATGTAAAGGGATTTCATTTAACAATATATAGAGTTAGGTTTCCATTAATGAAAATACTCTCTCGTTATTTTTTTTCAAGTAAATTGTGACTGGTGGTATGTTGTATGTCATTTCTATGCTACCTTAAATGAAATATCAGAGTTTTGATGTGTAGGGGGTAGGAATATTTGCCTTGATTGAAGATGTTTACAGGCATAATTATGTTAATATAAGATGGACCAGTCCGTGTTTCAGCGAGTAGGCAGGGGGTCCGCCATGTAGAGCAACTTGGCAAGCGTCTGGAGCAGAAGATCGAGTTACGGAAAGCCCAGCAGAAACTAGTCAAGGAGAAGAGACAACGGGGTCAGTGTTCCCTTTATGGCTTTGTGGGGAAAGTCGAATATTTACCAAATGTGTTTACGGATGGTACTGTTAATTTTAAACTGTTTGATGAAAGGTTATTGATGTGGTTGTTTCATGTTGTAGAGTTATACTGCTTTTGAAAAAGTGTAAGGAATGTCTGTAAACCTAACAAGTAAATTGGTCATCTCTATGTCAGCAAACTAACCACACCTGAGGCCCACAGCTTGTTCACTTGCCAGAGGATATCTTGCCGCTGGTCCTACATTCCTCAATCAACCATCTTTGAACATAAGCAGGGGTGTTGGGTAGCTTAGTGGTTAAATCATTTCCTCCTGGTTCGATTCTGTACATGGGTACCAAGCCCATAGTCCTCTGCTGTGATATCGCTAAAATCAGTGTAAAATTAGACTCACTTACTAGAAATAAGGAGTATCTCATCTGATACATGAGAACATTAACTGAAACAGATGTTTTTTATATGTGTTCTATCAGAAGGTGGCAGTGACCCAGAGGCAGAGAATATCAAGCTGGTGAGCCTGCCTCCCCTCGAGGTGCAGATTGGTGCGGGAGATGTGCAGGTGACGCAGATAGCTTGTGGACAGCACCACACAGGTCAGCAGCATTTCTACATTTACATGTTTTACATTATCTTTGATAAAGTACGGAGAATATGTCCTCCCTTTGCAGGGACAGTTTTTATTTCAAAAGACTGAGAAATGTAATAGGACTCATTCAGAATGTTGTTGTTTATGATAATATGTTGACTTGTTATTTTTTAATGATTTTGTGATTTCAGTGGTGCTGCTACAAAATGGAGATGTGTACACATTTGGCAGCAACCACCAGGGTCAGCTTGGACTAGGAGACACTGGAGTCAGGTAATCATATGTCTGTGTGATCTATATACTCGGTCCAGTGTAAATTCTCTGCTTAGACAGCTATTCAGATTTATCTCGGTACACTGAGGAATTAGTGTGTGAATATTGTTTTGTCAAATCTGCAGTTTGGAGGCTAAGGAGCGTGTGTGATGAATAAGTGTGAATCTGTTGTGTTGTACAAGTTCAATGGCGATTGGGGTATGTTGTAAAACGTTTACACTTAAAGGTAAGGAAAGTATAGCAATATAATAGCTTGGCAATGTTCTTTCTCCTTTTTTAAATGCCTTTAAATCTAGCCTAAAGATCTTGCCATACCTTTTGGTCAGATCACCCCTCCTTCAATCAAATCATCATCATCATCATCATCATCATCATCATCATCATCATCATCGTCATCATCTGTTGTCTATTGATTTGATAGGCATTTCAGGTTTGCGATTAAATGATGCCAAATATTGATGTTCAGTTATAGGTCAGTATGTTGTTCAAATGCTGATGTCGTACTGTGGTTGTATTGTAGAGGCAGTCCCAACAAGGTGCCCCTTCCTCTGTCTGCTGTCCAGGTGGCAGCAGGCAGCTATCACTCTGTCATATTGCTGACAAGTGGTCAAGCCTACACATTTGGCAACTATCAGGTGAGACTAAGCTCAGAAATGAAAAGCTTGCATGTATTTTATGAATGAAAGATTTTCTTTTCTTTTCCAGTCCTTCTTGGGGTACATATATAGCATTAAAATGTCCGTTTTAAAATGCCTATGACAGCTGTAACAATATTTCAATAAATATTTTACAAACAAAAAACTCATTTTTGTCTTGTGAGACCACCTCTACAGGGCCCCTCACTGGGCCCCCCTACAGCCAAGAGCAGGTAACTCTTACCGTCCACCTCGTACCTCACTTTTCATGCTGTTGTTGTTACGGACGGTGAGACTAAGCTCAGAACTGGAAAGCTTGCATGTATTTATGAATGGAAGATTTTCTAATTTGTTTAAGCATCAATGGTGTTATTTTTATTATGTTCTTGAATAGCACATTTTATTCACTTGAAAATATAAAATATCTCTTGAACATTTGTTTTAATTTGATTCATGTCTGTTGTCTCTCACTGAAATGTTGAAGCAGCTGAGATAATGTTAACTTGTATTTATAAGCAGTGAGACAGGACTGACTAAAGACTCCCACTGTTTTATCTTTCATTACAAATCATGATAACTTGCATGATGGAGGTACTATCATCTGGACAGAAACTTCATGAATGGAGCTTGTTGGAATTCATAAGTCAATCCTGTGTTCAGTGAGGCAATATTTGTGTTTCAGAAAGGAGCACTTGGTCGGATGGGTCCTGATGAGGGTGGAGTGAAGAGCAAGAAGGGACCATGGTATTCCATCCCTGGACCAGTTCCTGGAGTTGGTAAGTGACAGTTTCATGTCATGTCATTGGTTCCCAGTTGGGTAGATTGATACTCATTCACAATGATGGTTTGTCTGGTCCATACTCGACTGCAGCCATATGACTGGAATATTGCTGAGTGCTGCGTAGAAACTCACTCACTCACTCACTCACTCACTCACTCACTCACTCACTCACTCACTCACTCACTCACTCACTCACTCACTCACTCACTCACTCACTCACTCACTCACTCACTCACTCACTCACTCACTCACAATTTAAGAGGGCAGCTCATGATATATGCTGTCAAATTTTACATTGAATATTATGATACTCCGTGATTTAAATGCATATAGCCAGGAAAACATTTATTAAATTCATGGAACATATGAAACAGCAAGTAGTCCTTCAAACTGTTACTGGCCTTAACAGTAGGGGAGTTGGTGCTCTGTTCCATTACTTGCATCACAACACTTTCGCTTGAAGAAAAACAAAAAATAGTCATATGATTAAAATTGAGATGAACATTTAAATTTGTCATGTATAATTGGTAATTGAAATTGCAAATTGCAGGTTCAAGATTTGGCCGTCGAGCAACATGGATAGGTGCCAGTGGGGATCAGACTTTCATGAGGGTGGATGAGTCACTGATAAACGCTCACACCCTTGCCCGCTCAAACCTGTTCGCTAGTCAGACATGTATAGGTGAGTGTTTAATGGTTTACCCACTGTCATTGGAGTCAAGTTTATGACATGGTCCAGTAACTCTTGCTCGTCCATAGTGGTGACTCCGTGGATCGACTGGATGGGATTTGTGACATTTTGCTGACAACTCATAAGATCCGTGATCACTGCTTGTAGTATCAATCACTGAATACTGATATGATGACCAAGTCAGGCGCCTGACCACCCAATCCCGTTGGTTGCGTCTTGTGACAATCATGGGTTATTGAAGACCAGTTCCTACCTGAACCTTCACTGGTTTGGGGACTTGGCCCCATTTAGAAAGTGTAACAATAATACTACAATATCTTGGTAATGTTTGTTCACTTCTGATGTGCGCCTTTCTTCACTGCCTTTATATATTGGGCCCTTTCACTGAATCATCTGCACTAAAATTTGATTTTTAACAAGCTGCTGTCATATGGCTAGAATATTGCTGAATGTGGCATTTAACACACAACCCAGTCAAGAATCGGTTCATGAAGTCCAAATTTTTTTTTCAGTACCATGTACTAGATTTAGTGTGTTCACTCTTCAAGCCGAAGACCCAAGTTTGATTTCCCATGTGGGTACAAAGTGTGAAGCCCATTTCAGGTGTCCCTAGTTGCAATATAGCCGCATTACTGCTGAAAGTATTGCAAACCTTAAGTCACTCAATGGGGATACAGTGATTCAGTCAGATAACTAAACTGTTGGTATCTGTGACTGGACTCAAGTGTACTCAACTCAGCTCTCCCACTATGTATGTTTATGTGCAGGTTTGATTCCAAAGGGTGAGGACAGTACAGCCATAATGAAATGTTTGATGATTAGCAAAGTGGATGGAAGTTGTAAGAGGTATGTCACCATAACTGTTGTTTTGTATACTTTGAAGTTGATCCTAGCATATTTTCTCCGTGTCAGATACAATTCAAAGAATTTGCTTGTCTGATTTTGAAATCATCATATCCAAAAATACTCTCTAAGCTGCCAATCATTGAACACCCATTGTTCTTTGTAGAGAACTTTATCGCATCAATTGTATTTATCTTTGGTGTTTTATGATGTGATGAATGCTATTTCAGCTTTAGCGGCTCGGAACAGGTGGACTTGAGTGACCAGGCTGTTTGTCTTGACCCCGTTTATGATCTTCTCTGGGGGTAAGGAGTGATGTGTAGTGTGCAATTCCTGGCAACAGTATAAGAAAGATTTAACTCTTGAGATTTTTGTGGGTTTAATCAAAGTTGTAAACATTTATGGCATTATTGCATGTGGCACTTTGGATACCTCTCACAGCTAACAGACCAAGATAGATACTGAAATACTGTAGAAAGATGGGTGATGTTTTATTGCCCCATTACGCACGCATACTCTCACGCTCCATCTCTCGCTCTCTCACTCACTCACTCACTCACTCACTCACTCACTCACTCACTCACTCACTCACTCACTCACTCACTCACTCACTCACTCACTCACTCACTCATAGCAAGCAACAATGCTGTGGAACATTTCTTAGACCATAGCTTAGACTTATAGCTTGTTGATAAGATATAAGTTACATTTTATCAATAATAATGTATTTTAAAAGCTCTTTCTCAGTATAGGTGGATATATAATCCTGGACCCTTCCTTTCAGATACTGTCCAAAGACCCAGGAAGTGAACTGTTACAATGTCCTGGTGACAGAGTCACATGACCTGCACAGTGTTGATCCGGGTTACTGTGACCTGTTCAGCCCTGAGCTGGCAGTCCCAACTCGGATGGGATGCCATGCCACACGCTCGCATGCAGCTCTACATATGCTGGGTGAGTTGTAAGTCTTGATGGCATGCATTGTATGTAGCCTTGGTGGCTGAGGAGGTTAGATGGCTGATGTGTGCTGGTGATATGTGCAGTTTCAAATGGTGGATTGTAAAAACAAAAACATTACTAGAATTGATGGTTTGTGTATTTAATTATACATTTTTTCACGAGGATAATCAAAGTAATCATGACTATATCAGGGTTTGTGATGACCGATGTTGGTATTGTTAGCTTCATCAAAGTCTGAGCCCAGATTGCTACATTTGAAAGCGTTTCTTTGTACTTGTAGAATGCAGCCTTCAAACAGGCATGAAAGGCATTGAAGATTAAGATCTGTCTCAATTTGGCTTCCAATTGAACTTCTGCCAGAAAAGATATAGGAGCCATTTGGAATGAAGAAAATTTCATCTTATATTTTTGTGGTAGAGACCCTTCTAATAATCAAGAATTTGGAAAATGAAATTCTGAATAAATTCTATAGTAGCATCCATAAACTGATTTTCTCTTTGTCCCTCTGCGTACAGGATCCCTTGACACATTGACCACTGCCCATCTCCTGAATATGACTGTGATAGAGGAGGCTCGAGAGAAGCAGTCCACATCAAAGATATACACTAGGGAGGACTACTCCATCATTAACAGATTTGAAAGTAAGTGCTTGGAACAGTGAAGTCCAACAACAAGAAAAATAAATTTAGAGTTATCTCCCTTCCATTGATTTGCATTTCCAAAACATTGGTAATCCATATATCATATGTGACTCATATAATCAAGGTAAAGAATTACTGAGATGAAGTGCGAAATGAATTCCGTCTGTTAGGCATTTTCAGCAGGTAACACAGAAAATGTTACTGGTTTGGAAGAGAAAATAATAGAGGAGTGCTGAGCCAGTGAAAAAACGACAGGCTGTCTATTTGTCTTCATGGGACGCAAGTTGTACCCTGTATGGTAGTTTATGTTCCATGAGGTGAAGATAAATTGGTAATGAGGGTGCAGCAGCTGTACAGCTGTAATGTTGATGTAAGAGTCTTTAGGATCATAGTATTGTCTCTGTGATCTAATGGAAGATTGTCTCTACCAACAGGCCATGGTGGAGGGTGGGGGTACTCAGGGCACTCAGTCGAGGCCGTCCGCTTCATGTGTGATACAGACATTCTGCTGGGAGGATTTGGACTCTTTGGAGGGAGAGGAGAGTACTTTGGCAGGATAAAGGTAAGGGAGATAACTGCTGCTATGTTCTGTGTATTTCTTTAATTGGGTAAATAAAGTACCAGTAGGGTAACTCTTAAATGGTGTGTGAACAGACAGAATCTTTGAATCGTGTTCATCACTTCTTAATGCCCTTCAAGGAACTAGTGGTTTTGTTTGTATTATTGTGTCAATACAAAAACACCACACAAGATCTGCATTTTGTTTTATTCATGCCATTTAGTGTGTGTCAAAATTCCATGATGTAGTAGACACACTGGACTACACTTGTGACTAATGACTCAAGTTTGGTATCACATTCCTGACTGTAGTACTTGTGTATAGGACAAATTGCATCTGTCTGTTGGCATAATGTGCTCCAGATATTTGAACTGGGGGCCGATGGAGGTGAAAATGAGACAGATGGTGAACTGATTGCAGAAACAGAGGAAGTGCCATTTGAATGTGGAGCAAGGTATGACATATCTAGGGACCTGTGTGTAGATTACTCAGAGTTGTGGGAATCTGGTCCCCATACAGTCTGATATTCAATCATAGTCATTTTGTATTTAAACATTCCCCAACCTTTTCATCCTGCAGCTATGCCCCACTGTGATGTTGCTTGAATATTGCTTCTCCATACACATTTACCCACTCACTATCAGTAAGCTATAGCGATACAAGTAGACCCATCTCAATAACTGAGTACTCGTCCAGGTAGACATAAAGTTCAGAGATATTTACAATAAGACCTCAGGTTCTGTATTGACAGAGGTTATTCATCAGGTTATTTTGATACTATTGTTCTAGTTCTTCATCCAGTTGATTTTCAGCATGTTTTGAATTAGATGAAACTTCCCTATTTCATGACTATCACCTATTTGTCAACCATCTGATGTGCTTTGCAGGGAGAAGTATGCCATGTTGTTTGATGAGCCTGTCCACCTACAGGCTAACAACTGGTATGTGGCCTGGGCCCGTATTTCTGGCCCCAGCAGTGACTGCGGCTCCAGTGGACAGCCGTCGGTTACCACAGATGACCAGTGAGTAGCAGATATTGATCCCTTCAGTGTTGTCAATCCTAGTATAAATTTAGTACAACTTCCAACTGCTCTGAAGCCAGTCCTGAGTTGTAGTATATTCATAATAATGAATGAAAGTGAATAGGCATATACCATCTGTTTAAGTATGGTTTGAAATATGGAGTTTTGACTTATTTGTCACTGAAATATGTACATTAACAGCATGCTGGATGCTGATATAGGAATCATTATCTTGATATTCAAGAACATTGCTTATGAAATTGGTGCTTTGAGTGTGATATCAAACATGTGTTGCTTACAGATAATGAAATGATCATGTAAAACAGTTGTTCAAGTGTTAATATTATTGACAAATTTGATTTGTGTTGTTTTGTGTTGATATATGACCTACTGAAACAATACCAGTATTATGGACCATGTAACAGTGATACTGAATAGGTCTATGTTGTTGTTATAGAGTTGTTTTCAAGTTCAAGAGCTCCAAGAAGTCAAACAATGGCACTGATGTAAATGCTGGGCAGATTCCACAGTTGTTGTACAGGTGAGTTGATTGCATCATGTTCATTTATGGGGTAATGGCATAGATGTATCTTTTATTAGTTCATGATAGAGTCTTACATGAATCTTTACTGGTCGATATTACTAATATATCAAGTTCCCTTACTGGTATAAATTGAAGGTGTGACAAGGTCTTTTATTAGTTGATGGTAAAGGTGTTATAAGATGATTCATTGGTTAATGATTTAGACATATCACATTGGTTGATGGTAGATATTTATCATGTTCCCTAATGTATTGATTGTTCAGACGTACCAAGTTCCTCTATTGTTTGATATATCAAATGACGCAAGTATTCAGTGAAGCTGATTACTGGGATTTGTCTCGTATGGCTGGAATGTCATTGTTGGTGGTTTTCTCTTCGTCAGATTGCCATCCCGGGACAGTCCGAGTGTCATCAGGAGGACGGAGCTTGTGGAGCCAGCCCATGTCCTCAGCCAGGACTTTGCTCACTCTGTCACACCGGTATGTGTAGAGATAGTGCCGAGAGGAAAGCTTAGTGGCTAAAGCATTGATACAAAGCTGCTGGAACACTGCAGGCAATGTGAAACTTTACTGAATCAGGATAGGATGGTTCTGTTGCTTACATTTAAACAAAGTGTGCATGAAGTTTGGATGATATGTGGGTGAAATAGTATTGTAATCTGACTAGAGCCCATTTACTTACTTGTGACTGACACTAAGTGTGTCTGGTAGCATCATGCACAAGTCCCAGGCTGTATTCAGTATGTTTATACAATAGGTAACATTTGCTCACTCAGTCTCACCAACCTTTGTGGATACACTTTGTGAAACACTTTCTCCAGCCTGTAATGACAGACAACGGTTACAAAAGTTACATATGAAAAAGAACCTTGAAATGACCTTGTCCCAGTCCTTGTGAACTTTGTGGGATAATGTTGACCATTTCCTGCCTCCTTGCTTCCAGCTGTGTTTTGAGTCCCTGCTACGACTGCTGGAGTGGGGCTGGACAACTTTCCACACAGCCATCAGTGAGATTGACGGCCTCAAGGGAGCTAACTATGAAGCTGCTGCTTCAGACCTACAGCGGCTCGTCTACATCTGCCGTGCATGTCTCCGCCTCATACGCATCTACGTCAATGAGGTCTACCCAGACGGAGGTCAGTGATACTGCTATGTCAGTTGAGATAGTATATTAGGATGTTACTGGGTAGACTACCCGTATAGAATCTATAGCAAACAAAAGAATTTGATATTCATGTAGTATCCTTGTTGAGGCTGCAGACTCACTAATGTCATGTATGCCTCATGTAACATGCAGTTACCTTAATGTTTTCATCAAATATGGAGAGCATCATATTTATGATGAACCATGACATCTCAGGTGTTTCTTTGAAAAAACAGATCCTGTATCTTTGCCCTTCAACATTAAGTATTTTAAGAATTTGTTTTAATAATCTCATCTCTTTCTCTTCAGTATGTTTTTCATTGTCTTCCTCTATAATCATATTTACCAGTGACCAAGAAGAAATACCCCTTGGAGACCTCTTCAATGGCTGAACGTATTGGTGACACGAGAGACCTATTGAGACGTATCCTAGCTGAGGAGGTTCACATGGTGAAGTTTGCTGTCTACCTTCGCGAACCACCGAGTGTGTCAGCATTCCAAAACCTGAAGGAGGAGATTCTGTACGAGTGTCACCAGACCTTCCGAACTTGCTTCCATGCATTCTATCCGACAGGAACGCTCAAGTGGTGGTGTCTATGTGACCTCCTGTGTCAGGCAGAACCTGTAAGTTGACCATATTTGTAAACTTGATGTACTAACTAGAACGTAAAACTGTACTGATTCTTGGGGTTTTACTGATACACAGTGTTATTTGTCAGGTATCCTGAGATTTTGTCTTTGAAGTGGCTAGAGTTTCTGTTGATGAAAGATCTATACACATGACAATGTAGGTTTAACGTCTAGAAAATCTTCATCGCTGTTGATTTTGTAAGTCATTGTCGTTGGGCGTTATGTGATTTAATAATGAGTAGTGCTGATTACCGAAGTGCTGTTCAGTGTGGTTTTTAATTCAGTCCAGTACCCTAACATGTAAGACAGAGGAGACACTGTAATATTGCTAACTTTAGCCCACATCCAACACGAACGTGTAAAAGTAACACATGAATCAGTTCCTCCCATTCATTTCTGTCTAATATTTAAAACAATTCTTACCGCTCTGAATCAAATGAATGAACATTCATCATACATGAATTATAATAATATGGCATAACAGTTTTAATCTTTATACTTATATCTTTTAGTAATCATATAATGTTTGAATAATTATCCAAGAATCAGAAACATTTTTTCCATTTAAATAATTTTTCTGGGGAGAGATCTGGCTGTACATTCTTCAGTTGTGTTGAATGTATATGCATTCCTTCTTAAGAAACGTTTAATTTAGTCCTTGGAAGAACTGATTGTGTCAAAGGAATGTGCATTGCCTTCATTGTGTGCGTTCCCTTACACTCACACAATGCTTGAAGTGTCCACATTATCTTACTAATATTAATTTTTACACAAAACTATTGTTTACGTTTTAATGATTTTGAACATAAAATAATAAAAGAACATCCATTGCAGCATACACTAATCTATCGTCATAGACACTGCACCCATGAAGTTCCTCTCATATAGCACCAAACACCATTGTCATTTCATAGACCCAAACCTCCTATAGCCACTTGCAGTTTTTTGTTCACAGTTTAACCCTATCAATCATGTCTCCCATCCTGTTAGAAGCTCCTTTAATTCTCCTCCTCGTATTCATTATGCATACTAAATAGTTTTAGTACAAAACAAGACATTGAATAGTGTTGCTGCTTGTTTACATATTCCTTAAAGCTGGATTGTCTTTTGTTTGATGCAGATACAACTGGTAATGTCAGTATGTTGAGTCAACTGACAATACTGTTCTCACCATTTTCATTGTCAGAGACTCAGTTCCTTTGGACATGTCATTTTCCCCCAAAACATAAATTTCTGTTGTCCTTACCATCAAGCTGATACTAATTTGTAGTTTCATTTCATTCTGTTTATTTTGTGATTGCTGTGAAACACTGACACCTCTTGTTTGTTTGCTCTACCAGATACTAGAAAAAAAGCAAAAGCATGAGCAACAGGTTTGTATGAAGCTTTCTGGTGACTAATCCTCCTCAGCATGGAGAATACGACCATTGTTCATACTCCTCATGCAGACACTGAAACATCAGTTACCTCCCTTTGTGTGGTTGGGTGTTGGGTTATTTCCTGATTCTAATTGTATTCACATAGAGGCAGTGTTTTAAATGAAGCTTATCCTGAGAGGATAATTGTACTAATGGCATGTGATTGTTAAACTGATTCAATTGTATTCAATATTTTTCAAAAAAAGATGCAGAAAAGTTATATTTAGTTTTGAAGCTTATCCCTTTAAGGTGATCTGTGATCACAATGAGTTGTCCCCCTTGAGTATGCTGAATAATTGTTATCACAAGAATGAAACATTATTTGAATTACTGGTAGATGAGATATAAAACAAGAATTGTTGATCTGTTGGAGATCTTAAAAGAGGTAATCTAAGTTTCTAATCTGCTCTCTTTAAATTGTGTTGTTGGTATTGATCAATTAATTGAATCTCAAATGCATTATGCTAGTTTCTTTTGTCTTTTGGGTTTTGTTGCTGTTGTTGCATTTTGATGTGTGAACAAACGTTTATGATTACCTTTAAGGCAGTTGGCTCATAATAGTATCAGGGTCACACACAATTTTCTTAACTGAATAACATAACGATAAATACAGTCTCATTTTAGTGTAGGAATTGAGGAAGAATTGCTTTAGATGCATGAATGATGCATTAATTGATGCATGAACTTGTTGCAGCTTGAATGCCTTGTGAGTTTGCCAGTTGTGCTTTATGCATGGAGTTTGATTACTGACATGTGAAGCAATCATCAATGTTAGATACTATAAGTCATGAAATCAGTGTGAAAAATGTGAGTGTCTGTTGGTTTCATTAAGATAAATGATTTCTGGCATGAATTTAAGTTATGCATATGAGATATTGTAGAGTGTGAAATTAATGTGAAAAAAGGTATTTTGATCTTGTTTTAATAAAGGGACACATATATGCTTCTACTGTAGTGGCTTACTGCTGTAGTTGTGACTGAGTTTAATTTTTTTGCTGAACACAGCAATATTCCAGCTATATGGTGGCATTCTGTAAACAATCTAGGCTGGACCAATTCAGTGATCAACAGCATGAGCGTTCATCTGCACAATTGGGAACTGATGACATTGTCAACCAAGTCAGCGAGTCTGACCACCTGATGCCAATAGTCACCTCTTCTGACAAGCATAGTCACCATTTATGGCAAGCATGGGTTGCTGATGGCCTATTATTACCCCCCCCACCCCCCCTTACCTTCATGACTGGATATACTATCTCTTAATTCTATATAATGGAATTCTCATACAGTCTTGATGTACATTTTTGTAGATAAGAGTGTATTGTTCAATTACAAGTCTTACTGCAATAATTTCAGGCACTTTTTAGGTCAGGGATTGGCACTCACATTAAATAACACTATTTCATGATTTGAAGTGTGCAGCATTAAAAACAAACAAACAGTTGTATGCAATCAAGTAGTCTTTAGATGTTAAGTAGATGTAGTCTTTTCTTCTTTAGAACATTCATGGGTATGTGTGGTCTGGTCACCTGAGATGCCAAGTAGCATGTTGGTTTGAATCCCAGCTTCGCCATGATTATTTCTTGGTTCATCAGAACCATGTCCAAGGGTATGGGTCTCACCAAAGTGGAAAATGTCTAATGCTTGTGTCACTGACTTCATTCCCTAATCGTATGAGGCGACTAACGGGAATGGATGGTCAGGCTTGCTGACTTGGTTGACATGTCATCAGTTCCCAATTGTGCAGATCAATACTTATGTTGTTGATCACTGGATTGTCTGGTCCAGACTCGATCATTTACAGACGGCTGCCATATAGCTGGAATACTGCTGAGTGTGGTGTAAAACTAAACTCACTCATTCACTCATTCCCTAATCAAGATATCAGCGTGATGTGGACCCAAGAAGTTCTGGGTTAGAGTAATTATTGGTCATCAGCAATCCAAGTTGGTTATAAGAGGTGACTATTGGTGGTTCGCTGACTTGGTTGACACATGTCGTTGTATCCAGAATGTGTAGATTGATGCTCATGCTGTTGTTCACAGGATTTTTGGGGTCCAGACTTGATTCTTTACAGACAGCAGCCATATGGCTGGAATATTGCTGAGCAAGGCATTAAACAACCAATCAGTATGATGTGGAGTGATACTGGTTTGAAAATGAATCTCACTCACTAGGTCCCACTAAGTTGTAAGAGGTGATGTAATAAAAGACCTGACTTGATGACTTGAATCATTGTATGCCTTGAACACAAACTGTTTCGCTCAGGATGTCGTTTACTAATTTATCTGGTCCAGACTTGTTTTGTTTGTTTGTCTTTTAATGTCACATGCTACATGATGTTAGGTGTAGACCAGGCAACTCTGTATTTGACACCATGGGCTTCAATCTATGCAACTTTGATGCAATGACATGTCAATCAAGTCATGAAACCTGATCTCCTGATCCCATCAGACGCCTGTTACAATTAGCAGCAAAAAGTGGGCAGTGGGTTTTGTGATGAAAGTATTTACTCCTTAGTCCATAGTCTCATGTTTCATGTACAACTTGCCTATGATGTGTGAAGCCCATTTCTGGTCTCCTGTTGTGTGATAGAATATTGCTGAAAACAGTAAAAATCACAAGCACTCATTCAGTGACTCGCATAGGCTGCAAATGTGTGCTGAGACTAAAGCTTGAGTGAACCAATGCTCCCTGGCAAAGCTTGTGAGCTGCATCGTGCTAACACTTAATTAATTCCCTCACACATTGGCAATGTTACATGTATATGGCACAGATGGCATCGTCATGGTATCAGTGACAGCTGGACAAGTCACCCAAGCCTTTTAAAAGCTAATCATCTTAAGGATGGTCTGTTTGAGAGTGTAACCTTTCATAAGGTGGTATTTTTTAAGTCCTTGTTATATAATCTAAATCTCCAGAAAACAATGAAAGGTTATTGTGTTCATTCTATTGTACAAAACACTGTTAAAATTTACTCTACCAAATAACAAGTCACAATTGAGGTTTATGGCAAAAACACTGTGTTAACCTTGTTTCACAAACCAGTTATTCATAGTATTTAAATCTTTACAATATTTGTACAGCATGTGGCGAGTACTTTGCATTTGTACCGAAACAAAATGGTATTAAGTCAGACAACCATTGGGAGGTGTGTATTATTCAGAAGAACTGTAGGCTGGTTGTGGAAGGACAAATGTGCCATAGTGGAAGTGGAATTCATAATGGAGGGAAGTCCAGTTCATTCAACTTCATCTATGCTATGGGAAAGGAGTTCAAGAATACCCACTTGTTTTCTATAAGTAGTATCCATCACATGAGGTGTTACAGTGGCATAGCATCAATTTTGGATACATTGCACATCTCTGTCACTTAAAGAATTCTTCATGGGTTGCCACAGAATTTTCAATGGAAGGTGAAGGTTGACAGGCATTCAGATTTGTAATTGTTGACATAGAAACCACAGTCAGTCACTGATGAGGCTTCAGTACATGTAAACAGGTTCACTTTTATGATCAGATTAATATTGTATAAGCATTGATGTGGTAAGGGTCACATGGTTAATGGACAACTAAAGTATTGACAGTTGAACAAAGTCTGGAAGGATCTAGGGTAAATATTCTTATAGGTTCATAAAAGGAAAACGTGATGAAGCGTACCATAGTAAAGCAAGTTTAAATAATGCCATAGATTGTACAACTGGTATAGTTTTCCAGGAAGACTCTTAAATTGTTTACAGAAGTTATAGAATATCTTGCATGTCCAAACTACAAATCAGTAAGAGTTTCTACCATAGAATCTCTCTGACAGCAGCCTCAACTGCAAGCAAAATAACCAATAGTCATTAGTTAAACCAATTAACATACATACAACATAGTCCCTGACTGAACATGCTAAAAGTCCTTAGATATAGATGTGTTTGACATGTTGATCTAACCTACCATGACAAGTAGAATGCCTGCACTGTTTCATTAAGTGAGATGTTTTACCCTGATTTGATTACTGTGTGTGTGAAGCTCTGACAAACACTTAGGTCATGTTATATAAACTTTGACCAGTCAGAATGATTTATTAATCAGTGATTGTAGCAATTGATGAATCCGCTACCAGCTGTCTTAAATGATAAGGCTTCCTTACATTTTAAGTCTTGTTTACATGATCCTGTCGCTGTGACTATGACAAGTCCAAAATGTGTTGTTTTCTTCACAATATAATCATCTGAGCATAGATGCAGTGGCTCTCATGAATAACTGGATGTTTAGAACCCACTACAAGTGTTTGATACCATTTTTGTTGTCCATTCATTGCTGCCTGTTTACATATATTTTGCAAATGAAAGATCACATATGCTTCCCCGAATCACTTGCTTATATCAAGACTTTTCACTGATTGTCTTGGAATGTTTGTCAGAGTTTGACAGAAGCAGATATCAGAGTAACAAATCTGATATGATGAGATTGTAGACCTGCTAAAGCAGCTGAAACTAATCCCCTGCCTTGTGGAATGCAACAAAACAGATACAGTGAATGTGAATTCAAATTTATGATGTTGACTTGAAAAAACTATTTAGCGCTTGCATATTGATGTTATTACAAATCTGTACCAAAATGCATTGTTTGATTATTGATTTAAGTAATCCCCAAGACCTCTAAAATAGTCAAAGAAGCAAGAATGCTTATGAGTTAAATGCTTTATATTCATTATAAGATGAGAACATGATCGTCATAACTTTTGTTGTTGAGTATATTTTGAAGATTTTGAAAATTTTTCATCACAGTCAAATTTGGCACGCCGAAAAAGCTTCAATCGAAACATGTCTGGGCTGAGCGCGACAGTGAGTACAAAGAAATGAAAGAGGGACGTGTTTGCCGTAGAAACGGATTATATTAGTTCACTGTTTCTTCTATACATGTGGCTATTGCCTTGCTTGTTCCAACTTCTAGTTTATAGTAATATGTGTTTTGTGCATTCACCATGTTGGACACTGGATATGGTAGTGTGTGTGGTGTAGCACCCATAGAAAATATGAAAATCACACTGAATAATATTTTTATTTAAATCATTTATTTAATTAATCATGATATTGGATTAAATCATTTCATATTTCAAGGTATCAACTTTCACTGTTTTTGTGGTTAGATGATATTCCTGACAAATCAGTGATACTGATGAAAACGTGGCTTTTCTCATTGCTTGCTCACCACCTTATTCTTTATATGAAATTACAAAATCTTTCAAAAATGTGCTTTTTTCTTACAAATTGTGACTTTACTTTGGCTTTTAAAATGAGATTACTTCTCAAATATAAGTCATAAGGAACACTTTACACAAATAGACATGCATCTTTTTCCCATATTTCAAGGGTTAGACATCAAAATAATCAACAGACTTTTGAATCAATTGAATTAAAGCATTTTAAGGTTTTGAATTTTGAGAAATAACTGAGATGGGTTTAGTTGTGTGTGAAGGGTTTTGGGAGAAAAGTGGGGCATTACAGCTTCTGATTAAAAACAAATGTGAAAACATATCTGGTGCAGTGGTCAGCATAGGCGACTGACACTGAATCAGAGAAGTCATTGATGTAATTCATAGTACTTATGGAAAGAACTAAAATTGAAAAAAATAGAAATACATGAATTTCCTAATGGACGATAAAGTGAAGATATTTTATAGATGACAATTTCATTGTTGTACTTTGATGTGAAGTTTTGGTGTGAGTAAGTAGATAATTATATAATTGTCAAGCAGTATTCAACGAGAGTAGACAAGGGAGTTCTCACTGGGTCTGTTTTGTTGACATTGCGAAGTAAGGACAGAGTATTGACTAATATGTCTAGTAAGGATAAACCAAAACATCTTCAGCATACATGAAATGGATTAACAGCAAAAATAAAAGATACATAATAGCTGTTAGGATTAAGCAAGGATACAATTTGAGTTTTCTCTTGTTCTGTCAGTTTAGTTAAGGTAAATTGGATGAGATATCCCTCATCAATCTTGCCAACAGTATATCTGTACTGAAATGTTGAGTCATAATAAGAAAGTCATCTGTAAAATATCTTCCATTCTATGTTGGTAACTTATCAGTTTTCAAAATGCCATGGAAACAATAGTCCTCATGGTCAACTTAACCATTGTCTATACTTCATGGGTAGGTATACACATTACATTTCTTCAACTGGCAGTGCACTGTTGAGTGCTTAATGATTACAGGTGTCCAGTCCGCCTATGTAAGTCAACTGTGCCCAACTTTGAATATAAACTGTGGACTGTTTGAACTGGGAGCCAACCCTGTTGTTCTCAGATGAAAAACATTGCCATTTGTGAAACATAAACTCAGTGCTCCTTTGAGTTTTGAGTACTTTACTAGTTTCTTGGTTTCTGTTATGCTGGAAGCCTACTGTCTCTTGATCTGGTGTGTGGGTGATCAAGGGAAATAGTGTACTAGTATATTCCAATCCATGAAGTATTGGCTTTGAAACTTATCAGTGATATTAGTTCAAGCTGAATCATGTTAAAATCAGATCTTAGTTCTCTTTACCACTGAATTAAGTTCTAAGGAGATCCCATTACAGGTATCTTCAGAAGGACCTTTCCGGAAATTTTAGTAACTGATGAAGTGACGAACATGTTGACATTATCCAATCAGAAAGCAGCGTTTTTGAGCTTTTCAACACCAGATTCATACTAGTGACTTTTGTTCCTGAATATGCTTTGAAATGTTTTGGCAATTTCTTTATAAACTGTAGTGAACTGAACAAAATTCTCTGGTTGATAATTGATGGCTGAGTTTGCATGGCAGGTACTTCACTGAGACTGTGGAAAGTATTGTCTTTTTCAAATATTTATTCCTTTGGGAGATAGAAAATGATTGTCATGTAGTCAGCTGTAAGGCCTTAACTGTGACTGAGAATATTATATCTTAAAAGTGTAAAGGGTTTTAAAGGTTTTATGATTAGAAATCTTGTTCTGGGTGCAGTCGTAGTACTAAGATGACCGTAAGTCCCATACCTTAGCATAGACTTAAGTAGTCTTAGTTTGTTTTGTACAACATTTCTGTGGTAAGCTGTGCTCAGACTGGATGCAATTTCATGACATCTGTCACCTGTGATGTACAAGAGAAATAAGATCTGACCATAATGAGATCAGTTTATGTTAAAAGTTGGACATATAACGGGCCAGTCCCAAGCCACTTGTGCCATATCAGCAAATATTTTTGATACTGTGTTCATTTTGAACACTGATTACATCATCATGTTATGCGTTTTTGGCATCCTCGATATCTCCATGGCATATGTTCCAATAAGTCTCTTCTATACCTAGGATGCATTTGAGGCTCGGCCCAATGATTTTATTACCTCCCTGGACTTGCATTTGATCCAATCAGGTGTCTTTGCTTGGAATTTGAGCTTACCAATCAAAACTCACTTTTGCTTCTTAAATTATTTAACCGATTAAACTTGGTAACACAAATGATGCTGAGGTACCCTGAAAGAGCTAGAAGAAAGCCTTGCATATGTTTTTCAGAAGTTTCAGACCTGTCAATTTGCCTGTATGATTTCCCCAAAAATCTTATTTGCACAAATCTATCTTTGTTGACAATGGCAAGCTCGGTTGTAAAGGTGGCTTAGCTTATTGGCTACTGTGTGGGTGCAGAGCCAGCCAAGGGAGGTAATAAAATTATTGGGCTGAGCCGTAGATGCAACCACGGTATAGTGGAGATTTATTGGAATGTATACCCTGGAGATATCAAGGTTGGGTTTTGCGTGCTTAAGAATATCTGTTTTTGTCTTGAATATCACATGAACAATTATGAAAACAATCACTAACTTATTATCCAAATAATTAAAATGTCTGTGGGAAGCAAATCTGTCTCATGTCATAAGTAAGTAATATGTGTAAACACGTAATGTCTCAAAACCTATATTCTGATGATAGTTTATTATAAGAATGTGTACTTATCAATGTTAAATATTCTTCAAACTTTGATTCTTACATTCTTGTAATACTTGTATGCATGACCATTTTTCAATATTTTAGTCAACTGTAAGTCATTAGTTTTGGGGTTGTGTAACTACAACTGATAAGATATCCATGTCAGGGGCTTTTGCTGTCAGTATCTGGGAGCCCTTGAAGCAGTGTGCACTTGCAAGTGGCCCTGAATAAGGGTTGTTAATGTCTGTTTAACTACGGGTAATATAGAAAATGGTCTGGCTTGCCTTTTGTTATTCTTCTTTTGTTTTGTTGACAGTGTTTTGTGTTTGGTTTTGTGCGTTTTGTTGAGTACTGTATCATGTATCATGTATCATGTGCCATGTGTCATATCATTATTGGTGAGAGAAGTATAACAGTTTCAGCAGTTGTGATTATACAAGTCAATTTTTCAAGTTACCAGATTTTAGAGTTTTAAAGGAAATAAGTTGTTCAAAAATAATTGTCTGATAAAAAAGTCATTGACCAGTTATAATATTTTAGGAGGTAAATTCTGTGTCACAGGTCATGTGAAGTCATTCTGGAGTTCTAACAAGGTTCTGCGGTCACTATGTTGCTGATAATATGATTCCCAGTGATAAGTGTCAAGTTTAGGCAGGCCAGTAACAGTGGGTTCATGCATGATAGCCCTCAGCAGATGACACCCTTTTGACAAAGTCTGCATTAATACAAGGAAGCAAACTGTAACACTATAATGACATGTGAATGTAGCTCCATTGCTGTAACTGTGTTCTGCAAGCCTTGTTCAGGCTGTAATCATGTTAATTTAGAATGTTCAAATAACAGTTATAATAATTATGTATCATAATTCTAAGAAATACATATATATTTCTTGTAAATTACTTTTGCCACTTTTTGAAATTGTCACTTAAATGGCTGTAAGGATTATTTTGCTACAAATTAACAGTGTGTCCTTTAGATAGAGATCTGACCAAATATACGCTCCAGCATATATAATCACATCTATATGAAATACATTTATCAGCAGCATATTCTTGTATCATGTATATACATGTAAAACTACTAACATTGTCTACCTTTTTCTGACTAACATACTAATCCATATACATGTACTGTCTTGAAGACAGCCTGTTCCCCACTGACATAAGGCTTAAGCTTGAACTACCTACTTGGGGATTCAGGTGAAGAACTCACTAGCACTACTTTCGTATAAATGGGCAAAATGGTGCAGTGGTAACTGAAACTGAGTTGCTCTTCACTGTCGATCTTTAAAATCAGATTTTTACTCTGATAATATGTACTGAGGGAAAAAAATAAGGGATCACATAGGTCAGGTGTTCCTTTGTTATTTTTCTGGGTTTCTTCGTACGTTTTGAATGAGATAGCTTGTGAAGAAACCTGGAAAAAATAAGGGAACACTTGTGCTTCACTTGTGTGATTCTTCATATTTTTCCCTCAGTATATTTCCAGGCATGCAGGTCTGTACATAGCTCCATGTGAGGTCGTATCGGGAAAGCAGCATCAAGTTTTGTAAGATGTAACACCTTACTGGCTCAAAAACTGATACATGCCACATTTAGATTTGTGGTCAATTTCACAACAGTTTTACCTGATATGACCTCCTGTGGTGGTGTCTCCAGATCTTAGGCTGACAGGTTTTGTATGAGAGTACTGTATCTGATTCAAAGGGATTGATAGGAAACATCTGACTAAAACCATCACTCAGCACAGCCAAGATGTCAGGTATTCATATATACCCAAGCATTGTGTGTTGATGTAGACCCCATCAAGTTCTTGGACCATGTGGGGCAGTAATGTAGCTGTAACAAAATACCATTAGATTTTATGTACAGTACAATGGCTGTGGGACACTTGCCACAAGATTAGGCTATGGTAAATGGATACTGCGTAAGAACATAAGTCCTCAGCATACTCTGTTTGTTGTAAGAGGCAACTAAATGATGCAGCTAAGTGACAGGTTATGTTATTATTGCATGGATCAATGTTTATGATGTCACTGGTTGTCTGGTCCAGACTTGATTATACAGACCACTTTCGTTTAACTGAACTGGGATAATGCAGCATTTAACAAGAAACTTTATGTTTCCAGAGTCCATGAATATATGACTCCAGACAGAGCATATGTAGATTTGTGCCTGTCTGGCTTTTGATTACTGGACAGACTTTCAGCATGTCTGTCTAGTTGGCAGTTACTGTAATGTATCACAGCCCCAACACAGTCAATCATATTGGGGAAATTGGTGAACCTAGGCAATACTCCTGAGAACCATTGCAGGTCCTTGCATGAAGGATAAAACTCTCCAGCTGTGTTCTTTCTTCTCTGTTAATGTTTGCTGAATGATCATATTTTATGACACAAGGATGAGGTATGATGACAGATTCTTTGGCCTGTTAGATCAAGGATGTGCAAAAGTAGAAATGTCATGGGTTTCATATTAATGAGCAAAATCTATTTAGTGCACCACTCATTTTGGATTTCAGTCAAACAAATTCAATTAACATCTAGTTTGGTTTTTATATTTTGAAGTGTTTGTCTAAGGAAGATTTTCTTAGGTCTATATAAAGAAAAAAGTCATTTTGGGTTACAGATTTACTCAAGCTGATTGTGTGATTTTCTTTTGAACATTGTTAAATGAAGAAACATATGTCTCATTCCCTTTGTTTTTTTACCTGTCCTTCTCATGTTATGTGTTCAAAACATAGATAAGAACACTTTCAAATGATTATAAGTAAGAATATTTTATAAGTTTTTCACAAACTACCTCACGCAGGACAAATAAGCATGTTTTACATATCTCATCCTTATATAAAGTTTTGGTTTGTTCTATTCACAAAACTTAATATCTTAGGTTGGATTAGTTTTACACATTTTCAGTTTGCTTACAAACTTTTGATGTTGATTTGTATTTGTTTGAAATGAAGTGATTCAACAATCTACATGCTATAATACTTTTCAGGAATTATGTTCTATTATTTTCAAACATTTTGTTCGAATCACTATGCACAGTGTAATGGATGTTACTTTAATTATTTCCTGTGAAACAAGCACCAGCCATGTTACAGTTCCCTGTGTTCGACACTAAGAGCCTCTTCTGTCCTCCAGGGTACTGCCAATGTTTGTGGGGTGGGGCGACTATTAGCAGCAGTGATGGAGGCCATGTGTCATCCTGCCATCAAGCTCACCAACATCATGCCAATCAACTGTGAACCCGAGGCAGAGGAGATACTACGTCGGCAGTCACTCTGCATGGACGACAACACCAACAGTGCTGCTCGACTTGGAGAGATGCACAAGTACCCCCTCTTGGCCAGTCATATGAGTTACAGAATGGAGGTAAGGGAGATAACTTGTGTTGTGCTGGGATGTGATTGTTCAGTGTTAGCACACGTTCATGATTTATTGGTTGTAGTGATGATGATTGCATGTCTTGAGTGACTGCATGTCCCGTCAAACAACTAATTCCTAACCGAATACATTGATGGCAAACGTTTCTTGCATTCGGCTTTTGTGGTGTGGAGCCCATTCTTTGTCTTCCTGTTAACTGTATCCAAAAAGTTGTTATTTTCTTTTTTTCCTCTCTGTACACTTTTCTAAATGCTTCTTGAAACCTTGTTCAACATGTACACTGCTTGACATATGTCAAGTATAATAAAACAGGTTAAAGAAACTCTGTTCCAGACTCCTGTCAGTGGTTAGCTATTATTTTTTAAGGGTAGCAAAGTCAGGAAAAATCTTCTTAAAAATTAAATTTGTTGTTCACAGCTATTTGCTGTGTTTTTTGTGAGAATTTTTGTTGACTTTTAATCAAAAAAGTTAAAAAAAAGATATTTGGAAATGTTTGTTTTCTATACATCCCCACAAATACTGAATTTTACCATTCAGAGAACACTATGATAGATGTCTGAAACTTTACTTACTCACAAATTGTGTAGATGGGGTTATGGCTTGTCCTGAAAATATAAGTTAAAAATGCCAAAGGCTTGGGTTTTTACCCTGTATCAATGCAAAGTGTTAAGCTCATATCAGGTGTTCCTTTGCATGTTCTTACTGTAATACTGAAAATAAAAAGCTGTGTCATTAAGGTATTATTTCTGATGGACCTGTAAAGGTACGGGTTAGAATTGTGTTCAGTAACCCATGCTTGTTGTAAGAGGCGACTGAAAGGATCAGGTGGTCATGCTCACTTACTTGATAGACACATATCACAGTTGTGTTGATCGATGGTCATGATGCTGATCACTGGATTGTCTGGTCCAGACTGGATTATTTATGGACTGTCGACATATAGCAAGAAATATTGCTGAGTATGGTGTAAAACTAAATTCACTCACCCACTGATGAACAAAGTTTGTAATTCCGATGATCTTGTTTCAGATTGACAGCATCACTGGTGGTAGTCACATCTCCTTCAAGGAGGTGCTGGACCGACTACTGCTCATTGTGGCACTCCCTGTCAGACAGGCATTAAGCAAGGAGAAATCTGTCTTCCCATCGTCACTTGTTGCTAATACTTGTGCACTGCTTGTTACCATCATCAGCGAACTTGCTGCATCATCCACGGGACTGGAAGTTGGTGTAATTTGATTTGATGTTGTCATAGATGTGACTTTGGTGGGCACGTATTGTATTTAGTTCATGTGATAAACAAGTTTTGTATGATTGGTGCATCCAGTAAACAGGTGATTTGATTCCTGATATGCACTGATTCATATGACTTGGTTCATCTTATGGACAGTTTTAATGTGATTATTGTACATTTGATGAACAGATTTTGTGATTCGCTGCCTTGGACAAACAGGTTTCATACGATGTGCTTCATCTGATGTACTGGTATTTATGTGATTTGGTTCTTCAGACAAGCAGGCATCTTCTGATTGTGTGCATCTGATGAAGTGGTTTTGAGTGATTTCGTTTATCTGATGAACATATTTTCAATGATTTCCTTCATATGATGAACAGATTTTATGTCATGTGATTCCAAAGATGATGATATTTGATTTAGTAAATGTTGTTTGAGGAATGTTTAAGGCAAGTTGTGTATCATTTATATGCCTGTTCTTCCTCTGAATTCTTAATAACGCTGTAATACTGTTTGCAATACTGGAAGCCAATAATGATTGTGAACTAACATCATTAAAAATTGTCCTCATGGATTTTCTTTTTTACCAACATTTAATGGTATAGGATATTGGCGTTTCACTCTCTTCAAAGATGGGCAGATTGACTTTAATTTGTAGATGACAGTCATGATACCACTGAAATGACCTCATCCCATTCCCTCTGCCCTGAACAGATTGACCTGAGCACCACGTCTCGCCCAATGCTTGTGACGCCAAATCGATTCACGCGCACGAGCCAGAGTGCTTACTGGAATGCTGGGAATGGAAGTCCAGATGCTGTGGCCTTCACAGTTGACCGACCAGGCATTGTGGTGGCTGGAGTGTGTGTGTACGGGGGAGGAGGACATTATGAGTATGAGGTGGAACTTCTGGATGAGGTAAGAATGGAAATGCTAATGCAATGCTGTAAGTTTAATATAAATGTCAAGGTCAGCAATAGTGCCTTGATTGATAAGGCACTCATGAACTGCTTTTTAGATGTCTGTAGGGTGGCAGATGTTAACAATTTTAGGTTAGAATTTTAACAATCTCAGTACGCACAAATGTAGAGAATGGATGCAGAAATACAATTCACCATGTCTAAAATGACGTACAATATTATTTTCTGTACCCACAACACATCTGTGACTTTGCAGAGTGTTTTGTTGTTTCTTTCAGAGCAGTGTTACATGAATCATTATATTCTTCAATAATTCATTGATTCAGTCTAGGCTCTAGAGGAACTATCAAAACTTACAGTTCTATACACCGTTACTTCCCAGGACCTCATATTGCCTGTAAGGACCTCTAAAACTCATAATTAGGTTTCCCTGGGACCTCCATATTTGTGAGCTAAGGTAAAATCCTGAATCTGTTGTAACCGGATGACATGATTGGATTGCTGTAATTACTTCTTGGACTGAATGTTACAATGTTGACAGTGAAGAATACTGCAGAGATGTTATTCATCATTTATTTATTCACCTTTGTTGTCTGAATTCTTGGGCAAACTTTACTCAGAATAGTATAAAAAATGTGGATGACTGTAAGTATCATATCAACTTTACAGCAAGGTGAAGGTCAAGAAGATGTGTCTCACACACAGAGATGGAACAGCCTGGAGATTGTGCGTGGGACATACACTCCCGAGGATTGTGTCAATGACATTGCGGAGATCAAGTTTGATAGGCCAGTTCCCATCAAGGTATGTTTAAAGACAATTGTATTTCCTTGTCCACTGATGAGTGCTAGTGTCCATAACAGACAATGATTGACCAAGGTTGTGCTGTTGTAATTATCACCCAGAAGGATTCAGGAGGCAGTAAATCCTGTGTAGGCTTCCTATTGAATATTGGTGTGTATTGTTTGACTTGATGCAAGAAACGTTTCTCATTGAAATAATGTTTCATTAAGCTGGAGTGTGTTATGATATTTTGTTTTTCCCATCCTTTCACTCACAACTGTGCTTGTATTGAACCTTCCAGGAAGGGGTGAAGTATGCAGTCAAGCTGCGTAACCATGGCCCCAGGACACTGAATGGTGATGGTGGAATGAGCAAAGTGAAATGTTCAGATGGAACGACCTTCACCTTCACTGCATGTTCACTGAGCAGCAATGGCACCAATCACATGAGAGGGCAGATCCCACAGATCCTCTATTACAGGTGAAACAAGACTTCAGTATAATCATCCGTGGAATTTAAGGATTTAACTGACATGTAAACACAGTGGAGTGTTTGTGTTCATTTTGTTCTAAATATATCGTTTAATTTAGAACCTGATTTCATAAAGCAGTTATAAAGTACAGTTCTTCTTGACCAGAAGTCAATTAACATGGAAAATTTGAAACAATTAGTAAGTAATGAGCATCCCCTTCAAAACTTCTAAATTTAAATGACCATAAGTATTTTTGTAGCTGAAGTCTTTTGGTCATTTTGATTTGAATTAGACACAACCAGAACTGTGGAGAACACTGTATTTCTGGAATCTTCACCCTAGCATTGAATCACTACACACTTTTAACGATGTAACACACTGTGCACAGTACACAAGATGGTGCTGAGGATCTTGTGTTTGGAATTTTTCTGACAATATTTCAGTGAGAACTAGCTGTGTTAATAAAGGTTTATTGCAGTATTCTGGAAAATATGAGTATCACAATAATGTGGATTTAGAAGTGTGACAGTCTACACAGTTCAGTAAATATATTTGAGTATCGTCAGTCATCATGGAGACAGAGGAGGTAACAACTTGAGAGTTTGAAAGGAATCATCCTTTGTGAATGAATTTCTGTTAAGATTTGAGTTTCAACGAGACAAGTGTTTGAACAGCATATTGTAATATACCAGTAGTAGTGTCCAGTTGTAGTTTGGTGATAATGGGATGTGTGAGTGTGTGTATGCTCTTGATGTTACTGTCAGCCATGATTCCACCTATATCAATAGCAGTCTGTAAATAACTGTTTTTAATACTTTTTCATGCTTTGACACATGATTCATATCAAGATGTCATGGGTAATTCATGTGTTGTGAAGTATCTCAGAGATTTCCAGGCTTAAACTTATGTCCCTGTATCAGTGTAAGACATGTTGGCCTCTGTGAGTGACAGCTTGATGTGTATATTCCAGCGCACCCCAGGATGGTGAGCACTATCATCAGACCACCAAGAACCTGGCGGAACTGCAGGCCAGGAAGAATGCCATTGACATCACTGGTGCCATCTGTAGGATGACCACAGACCTTCTTCACCGATCACACTCCTTGCATGGTAAGGCTCACACAGTCTGTCTTCTTTATCTCTTTATTGGTGAAAATTATCAAGGGACTTCACCTATTTCTAGAAGGTTTTGTCAATTTGCTGCAATCTTATTTTTACCTAGCTGGTTCCTGGGAATGTGGCGTTAAAAAATAATTTAACCTCTGCATAACAACTGTGCCTTACCTATAGAAATCACTAGTAGAAAACATACTTCTTTCAGGTTACTGTAGCAGCCTCTAAACTGAAATGTAGTAGATATTGTAGAATATGCAGATTGTTTTGGAGGTTTTACCAAGCCATTTTTATTTTTGCTAATTTTGAAAATTTATCATCATCAGAATTTTAATTGTGTGTTGTTTGTGTTTTAGCGGAGGAAGTATGTGATGTCATTGGAAAGTCCCATCTCTTCTCATCCCTGCTTCCTCTGTCATTAGCCTATGTTGGACCTGTAGCTGCTCAGGACCCCAGAGTAAGGAACACATTCTACTTGCAAGAATCTTTACTATATGTCAACACTTGTCATTTCTGGTCACAGAGGCTAGGAAGATTAGAACTCTACTGCTTGTCATGAGACTGCTTAGAGGCATGTGATCGAGAGGGTCATAGACGTGGAATGATTTTGTGTCACTCTCACCTGATGAACTTTCCTCCATAGGATTCTTAAAATGTTGCCTTCTAATCAATAAACGTATGAGCAAATGTTTGTGGGAGAGTTCATTACTTAGTCCCAGCACCACTATTTCCACTTTTGATGGTGTTACATATTTCTTCTCAGTGGGGAGTATACACCCCAAGCCTTTTAAGAGGGGGAATGCTCCCTCCCTTTACCCATATTATTTAGGGCAAGACTACAAGAAGGTTATCTCCCTTTTTTTGTAGGGTGCAGTGCAGGTGCTGTACTTGATCCAGGAGATTCTGCCAGCAGTTGTGACGCTCACCAAGAACCTGGTGCCACTACCACTGAGCAACTCTGCTGTGTTTGACTCCAGTGTGGTGGAGAACAGCCAGAGCACCACCTCCCAGCACTACGCCGTCGTGGAGAGTGATCACCCTTACAAGCCAGCCACTGTTGCCAACTATAAGGTATGCTGTCATCTTTTGATGAATGTCATGAAATATTACCAGAAACTGAAAAAATGAAAACATGTCTTGTAAGAAAACAACAAGACTCAGGATAGGGCGGTAATAATGAATGGTTCTGTGACTGATCTAAAAGCTGATGATCACTGCTCATACTCTCAACCATCGGTTTGACTCTGATCAATTATTAACAGCTTTTACATACCAGTAGTGGTGTTGCTGACTGCAGTTTTTAATGTCCTAATCTTAATTTTGTAGTTCTGGTGTCAGAATGATCCCAGATATGTCTCTGTCAAAACTTTCTGAATGGAATGGTTGGGGTCAGAGCAACCTTGCTTGTTGTGTATCAGGGCCTAGATGTTCGAAGCTCTCTCGGTGCTGAGACAGTCCGAAGTGCAATACATTAACATTAACTTACAACTATCTTAACTGTTTGAGAGCTTCGGAAATATAGACCCTGGAGTATAGATGGCTACTGATTTCTGGGTCTTTCCAGATACCTTTCACTATTGGTTTGAATCCTAGATGAACCTGTTTTGTTTTGTGGTGTGTTGTTTCACAAAGGCATAAACATATTCAAAGCAGCGTTATTTACTCCTGTCTTTGCCTCTTGAAGTGTTTATCAGCATAATTTAGTACTTTTGAAATTATTCTTCAGATGGCAAGGTTAACTGGTGTAAGCCGATTCCATACAGAGATTTTAGCTCTATCATGATTGTGAACCAACTTTTAAGCATGGAAGTGAACATTTACTGAATTTATTTAAGTAATTTTGTGGAATGTGCCCTGGACAGATTAGTATAATTTGTGTACTTCAGGTGGAGTTCCCACCCTGTGTGAGGTGGATTGTGTTGGAGTTTGACCCCCAGAGTGCCACAGCTCAAGTTGAGGACTCGCTACAGTTGTATGTGCTGGGCAGACCTCAAGGGGAGCCAACTCTTACCAAGGTGACAGGGGTCACAAACTGTGATGACCAGGACATTAAACAAACTCACTGGCCAGTTCTGAAGAAATTCTATGGTCACAACAACTGGCCCAAACAGGCAGTCATACTCCCAGGTAAGATGCACTTAAACAACAGTTGTGATCTGCACAAAAGAAATATATGTATTTGTTCCAATGGTTGAATACAATGATTTCAGTGTTCTATGCATTACCTGGAGTAGGCTGGACAAGCAATCAACTCATTTGTCCAGTGAAAGAAGACCTGTGTTTAATGCTTGATGCTGGCACAAGAAATTTGATACTACATCACTGAAATGACATTATTTATGCGATGACTTTCTGAATCAAGTGATGTCAGGACTAATCTAGGAGTCACTGTTACTAAAATTTGTCATTTTTTGCTGACAGGCAACGAGGTGGTGTTTTCATTAGAGACAGCCTCGGACTATGTGAAGGATGAGAAGGCATCGTTCTATGGCTTTAAGTGTACGGTCATTGGGTATGAGCTGGCATCTAAGCCAGAGGAGGTGAGAATACTAGTTTTTAAGTCATTTGTGCATATTATAGCTTAAATAGACATAAGGATAATGATATTGTCTGTCTATAGAATGTTCCTGTTTAGCTAGAAATATATCCTCTCCTAGGCTGACTTGCATGAAGCGATCTTAGTGCTTCAATGATTGTAACTCCCATAGGCTTAAGATAGTCGTAGGACTAAGATTGCTTTGTGCAAGTGGGCCCTGAAGGTGATGAACTGAATACAGAGGTGTAAAGATGATGACGGTGGTGGTGGTGGTGGTGGTGATGACGATGACGATGATGATGATCCTACCTCTTTGCCAGAGTGTACAGCAGCTGGAGAGAGAGCTGAGTTACCTGGGTGGGATGTGTGCCACAGCTCTTATGAGGAGGGATGTTGCTCTACCTCCAGGTAAGTCCCTGAAGGACTATACATTGTTGTAGCATATTGTCTCCAACTTACAGCTTCTCCTACAGTGAATAAAGGAACATAGATGTCATCCTGACTTTATAAAGAACTCTCTGATGTGTTAATAAGGCCAGATACAAGGGGAGTTACCTTATCTTCTCTTACAGTGACTATGGAGGAGCTTGATGAAGAGATGGACATGATAGAAGAAGGAGCTCAGCTGGTGAGTTCTGCTTGCTGTACTTGCAACCTTTTCATGTCACATAGCTCTAAGAATTATGAGCACAAGTATATGTCTTTTCTGATTAAATGTTATCTGCGTCCATGTGCTTCAAGTAGGATTTTTTTACTAAGGGGTTGGTGAAAAGTGTTCTCTTTCAGGCAACAAAATTCAATAACCCACTCACCTCCTGTTCTCCCCCACAGGTGTTCAACTCCCACAGTTCCTTGCTGGGGAAGGGCTTTGCTCTGTCTCACCCACCCACCATCATGCAGGCCCTGGAGGGCAACCTGCCGTTCTGCTGGCAGTCCAACGAGCGGGCATTTCTCAAGGATTTTGTGTCCTGCACACCTGGCACAAGTGGAGGCAGACTTGCCAGGTATGTGTTTTATTTGTCATCCTGGCAGTATTTACATCATCTGTAAATATCTAGTAAATAGAATTTGTTTTGCATCATCAATCATTGACATGTTCTGATAAAATGTTTATTGTCTCCTATGGCAGCTTTGTTTGTAAATTCCCAAGGGGGATGCAGATGAAGTTTCAGTGCAAACTGTTCCAAAGTGGCTGTAACTATAATTTGAGTCTAATGTATTAATAGTGGAGTTGTAGTTATCCATTTATTAAAACCTCTGTAAAACAAGAAATGAAGTACTTTGCTTATGTGAAATGAATGAACTATCAAAAGTAGTCCATAAGTCACATTGGTCTGACCTAGGATGACCTTGACCTAAGGTGACTCTTACATAATTCTCCTGTTCCCCTCCTCCAGATGGTTGCAGCCTGACTCCTACCTTGACCCAAAGCAGTGTGAGATAGTATGTAACAAGGAAGAGCTCAAGTGTAGCTGGCCTGCTGTTGTCACTGTCCTCACTAAGGATCAGTATGGACAGCTTGTCAATGTGCAAGACCTCAGGGTGAGGGAATGTTTGTTTGTAGACATGCATTATGCAGACAGAATGGGATGTCAGTATGAGTTTGCTCTTACTTCACTATTTTGAAAAATAATGTGTAAAATTTTCATGTTACTAACATTCCCATTTCTAGTGAAAAAAAGCCATGAATTTCAACAATTGATACAAGGTGTGGCTGGAAACCTTGCTGTTGGAATGTTATGTCTTCATATGACAGTGTTGCTTTTTTGTGTCAGAGATTTATGCTTTGAGAAGCAGTGTACAAACATGCTTGCTTGCTTATTTTGTTCATATAAGTCATCCTTATAATCATGATAGACATATATAGCCCACTGATACATTTGTTTGGGGGGCAGTGGGATAGCCTAGTGGTTAGAGGATTTGCTCATCAGGCTGAAGACCTTCGTTTGATTCCCCATGAGTATAATATATGACGCTCATATCTGGTGTGCCCTGCTGGAATATTGCCAAGAACGACAAAACCACACTCACTCACTACACTTCTACTTCAGTATAATCTGAAAGCTTAGGTCTCATTCTTGAATGTGTTGTGATTATGTTTGCTGTTGTTGTGAATGCTCCTGTTGTTCATTCCTTTGTGTTAACTTGTAGATTGAGGTGAAGGCAGTGCCTGTCGACCAGAAAGACACTACTGGAGATGACATGAAGAAGATGAGACGTCTGAGTCGCCCTGATGAAGGTGACCTGACATTTGGAGGTCTACCCCCACCATCACTTGACACTCCTTATGAGTCTACCTTCAAAGACAGGAAGGATATATTCCACTCTATAACCATCATGAAGGTAAAGCAGATTGTCTTTATTGTATCACAGGATAGCATGAAAGCTATATAACAAGATGGTGTTTTGTCTGTAGAATACAAATCTGCAAGTTTGGGTTAATCCACATTGTGTATAGAGTATTAATCTCAGCTTTAATACACATCTGGGAAATATTCCTTTTCATCTTAGTAATATTGGTTTTTAATATTTATTTATTAAATTACCTTCCCAACAGTAATTATGTAAATGCATTACTTGTTGACAACCTTTAACAATGTTCCAGTTGTTGAGGTCAGTACTAAGTGTGAAACCAGTTGCTTGTATGCAGTTTGTGTAACTCTCCATATTATCTCCAGGCATATGAGAACTACTCGTTTGAGGAGCTGAGGTTTGCTGCCCCGGCTGTGCCCAGGCCGAGTGAGAACATGCTGGTCCGTGCCAACAATGATGGGACATTCAGCGCCAACTGGACACCAGGCTGTGTGGGTTTCTACAACATACACGCCACCATTGATGGCTTTGAAGCAGGTTTGTGTGTGATGGGGAATTGGTGTTTAGTTTTAGGAGATGAAATGTATTGGTATGAACTTGACCAAGCTTGGGTTAATTGACAGCTCTTGCAAAGTATCTTCGTTTTATAAACACTTGTGTGTTGTGTTGCTAGGTGACGTGTACAAGGTGGAGGTGAAGGAACCCCCTCAAGGAGTCCCCCCTCCCTCACAGCATGCCAAGAAGGCACACCAGCCCAGCAGGGTAATAGACCTGTTTAACTATAACACTTTATTCCTTCTCCAAGCTAAACTCATTACAGCATCATTTGTGTCAGAAATTGACTCATATATGTAAGTGGAAATATATTTATAATAACTAGAATAAATACTGCACTAACCCACAGAATTTAAAATGTTTTCACATTTTATATCCATATGTTCTAAAATGCTTTAAAAATGTTAATTGCTGTTGGTAATAATTCATGTAGAGCTGATAACAGTGCACATTGACTCACTGTTTCTTTCAGTAAGAGTATTTGTAGATGTTAAGCACTATGAATCTAGATCAGCAGACATCCTTAAAAGTATCAGTGTGAATATAACATGTGTGGAGTAGTTCTTCACATCGAATGCTTGCATTGTGCAGATGCGGAAGTTTGTTGGAAAGTGCAGTGCTGGCCTGAGGGTGAGAGTCCACCCCACCCTCCAGAGTGAGCAGATAGGCGTAGTCAAGCCTGGTGGGGTCATCTCTTTCATTGACGAGGTTAGTGATCTCATAATCAATTTGTATGAATCCATGAAAAGTCAGTTCATCTTTAACTCTCCATGCAATGTTATTATATTCTACAACAGGCATATCTGTCTGTCTGTGCATATAGTTTAGCATGTCAGCTGGAATTGATCATGCCATCTTTTTACTTGATACTCTACATATTTCAAAACAAGATTAGACAATACAATTCCTCAAGCAGTATGATGATTTAAACCTGTGCCAACAGATACATAATGACGATGGCGTGTGGGTGAGACTGAGTCCGGACTCCATCAAGGAGTGGTGCGTTAGTGGCTACACAGAGGCATGGTGCCTTCAGTACAACCAGCATCTAGGCAAGGCGCTCCTCGTACCTGTTGAGGAACCCAAGTCCATCCTGGATGAGATGGTCAAGGAAGCCATACAGAGGAAGCTCCCGGAGTATGTTAGGGACATCTTGCCCAGGCCACGCAGAGGTCAGGAGAATGCATTTTTGTTCTCTGATTTTGTTTAGTAATTTAATGTTCAATATAACATGGTTCATGGTCTTTATTGAAAAGTAAGCCCACTTCCTGTGGGAAATGCCCCAAGTGGATAAAACCGTCAAGTCACTAAGCGAAGGGTTACTGGTTTGAAACTGGATGTCGTCACACATGTTGAAAATTGTTAATAATGTCAATATTTAATGAACATATTCAGTGATGCCAAGACAAGGTCTTATCAATCTTCAAACCAAGTAGTAATTCAAAGTTCCGAAGCAAAGGGATGTTGTTAAGATAATGCCTGGACCAGAGGGACACTATTATGACAATCCCTGGGTCAGAGGGACGTTGATAAGATAATGCCGGGGTCTGAGGGACGTTATTTAGAGATGTCACTGGAGGTTTACAAGTGTTAGAGAAAAGGTCTCTGTGTAGGCTAAGTGTGTTTACATTGGCATGTGTGCTTGAGTTTACTTAATCTTCATCAGAGAGACTGTATGAATAACATTATTATTTCACAAAATAAGAACTATTGGGTGTGCGAACTGTAATATGTAAGCTGTTTCATTTCAAATTATTGTTTTTGGTTTGCGCTTCAGCTGTTCAAATTGATACAGTACTGCTGTTGCTACTGTGACAGAGTTGCTTATCAGGAGTAATGGTCGATGGGGTAGCCAAATCGTTAGCATTTGCTCATCATGTTGAAGACCAGGGTTAGATTCCCATATGGGTGCAGTGTTTGAAACCCATTTCTGCTGTATCCTGTTGTGATATTGGTGGAATATTGGTGAAAGCGGCATAAAACTGGACTCCTTTATTAGTAGTGTGTGTGTAATGTGGAATTCTAATTTAGGCTTTCCGGTTACTGTTTATTACTTGTAAAAGATGGAAGATAGCTTGTGATTTGTTTTTATTGCTGATGCATCTTGTTCTCTTGTGTTTGGATTGACCAACTCTTAGATGAGATGTTGAATGTTTAATTCTCTTACTATGTGCAGGTCCAGGGGTGTACCAAGTGGTGAAGTGCGGTTCATTCGGCCATAACATTCGCAGTCGTCCCAACCTGAAGGCAACACCCATTGGCATGCTCACTCTGGGGAAGAGGCTGACTGCCATTGAGGATGTGAGTGTTCACGTCATTGTTATGTTTAATGTTTACCTTCTGTGTCATGACTGTTTGTTGACACAATACAGTCCTGAAATTGAAGTATTCCCAGTTACTGAGATCCAGATGTAATTTTTGAAAACTGAATGACAGAGTCCTGCTGAACATCACAAAGTGTAGCTGTTCTACTTGACTTTGATTTCATGATCGCTCTGATTATTCACCTGACCTATTTGCAACCCAAGATCAGGTAGTTAGTCTTACTGATTTGGTGGACAAATGTCATCTTATCCCAGTTGCATAGAATGATGCTCATGATGTTGATCACTGGATTGTCTGGTCCAGACTATTACTTACAGACCGCTGCCATATAGCTTGAATATTGCTGAGTTACATGTTAAACAGTTAACCAGTCAGCGTGTACTGTGGAGTGATACTCCTTTATGTATTAAACTTGCCCTCTTGGTTCCACTAGGTTGTAAGAGTTGATGTAATAAATAATCAGACTTGGAGACCTGATTGATCATATGCCTTGTACGTAAACAGTGTCGCTCATAGTATCATTCACTTCATTACTTGGTCCAGACTTCATTTGTTTTGTTTTGTTTTTCTTTTTCTTTTAACACCACATTCAGCAGTATTCCTCCTATATGATGGCGGTATGTAATCAATACTAGACCAGGCAACTAGTGATCCCATTTCTAGACATTTAGACCATACTGGTTCCATCCAGGCAACCAATGCTGACGGAACCTGGGTAAAGCTGGATGTGGAGAGTGTTGAGCAGTACTGTCATAGTAGTGAGACAGAGGCGTGGTCACTGGCAGCAGGGAAGGACAACATTGTGTTTCTCCGCCATGAGTCTGAGGTTGGGCCAGTCGGGAAGGACCCCTTCTCCTTCAACACCCTGCCAGTCACATCATCACGTGGCTTTGACTTCTCTGGTGCACACTGTCACTCAACCAGCCTACCGAGCTTCAGTCTCAAGAGTGACTTCACTCTTGGTAAGTAAACCTATTTCATCTTTGCAAGGCGTGTTTTAACAGGTAACATATATGCTGAATCCCCAATAATGGTTCTTGTGACTTCAGTAAAATATCCACATTTTCAGTAAATTTGGTCTTGACTGTTTTAATTAACAGTTGGACTGGAACTTATAATGAAATATTTACAATCCTTGTCAAGATACATTTTGTGAAAGATGTTGACAAGAAAATATTTTTTCTTTGATGAATAATCAGAAAGTACATATTAATGTAGACAAGTGAGATTTGATAATTATGATATTTTCAGAGAGCTTTCTTCATCATTTTCAAGCAGGTAGAGTAATAGTTTGTGATTATAGACCTAGCGTGTATGCTTCATCATTCTAGCTGTAGTATGCATCTGGCGTCATCGATCTCACAGAAAAACAACAATTCTCAATAACAGTACATGCATTGTGCTGATTTAATCGCATGTTCCCAAAATGAGTGATACCAGATACCATGTTTCAGGACAAGCAGCAAGTACTATGTAATTGACTGTGCCTCACATCATTATTGATTCACTAACAATGTGCCGTGTGTTTTCACTTAATAAAACTATTGCTGTATATGTTGAGGATTTTCAGTGGATCATTATCATTAGGGCTGTTGTGATTCAATCGTGTATTTGGTAAGCCACGTCCCTTCAACCATTCAAATCATTATTTGTGATCACTAGAATCAAATATTTATGAAATATTTATTTAATAAAGGAGTATTTTACTTGAATTTGAGTATAATTTGTTAAAATGATGTTCTCAGCGCTGATAATTAACATTGTTATGTATTTAATTTGACAGTAATGTGGTCACTGGTCATAAATGGTCCACATCATAAGAAGAAGCTAGTAAATGTATTGTGCTCTTGTTTAAATGAATATATTAAAAAAAAATGCATCAACTACTGACATGTTAAATTTATGAATGTCAACTTAATTTGTCATTACGTGCCGGGGGGATATAGTCGATGCCTCGCATGTCTGTCCGTAATCATTTTGTTTCCGGAGCATAACTCAGAAAAATATTTTGACCAGACTTGATAGATAAAATGATCTCAACCTATAGTTATGCCTTTTGCTATTTACAGAGTTTTGGCATTTTTATTTTTTTTGTTTTTCCATGGAACATTTTGGTGTTAGTCTAATGGTGGGGCGGACTTCCGGAGAAGAACTCAAAAACTGTTCAATATTTTTCTGCAAAACGTGGTAGATATGTGTGGCAGACCCCAAAGTGGTGCCTTTTGCTATTTACAGGTTTTTGTGTTGTATTATTTTCTGGGTTTCCATGGAAATGTTTCGGACTTAAGTCTCAAAATGAAGGGATGTGCTTCATTTCCGGAGCCTAACTCAAAAACCATTCAATATTTTTCTGCAAAACTTGGTAGATATATGAATCAGAAGCTGCAATGGTGCCTTTGCTACTTACAGGTTTTTGTGATTTATTATTTTATCGGTTTCCATGGAAACGTTTCAGACTTACTCTCAAAAGTGAGAGGTGTGTTCCGTTTCCGGAGCAGAACTCAAAAACTTCTTAATATCTATCAGTAAAACTTGGTAGGTACGTGTGGCAGACCCCAAAGTGGTACCTTTTGCTATTTGCAGGTTGTTATGGTGTATTATTTTCTCGGTTCCATGAACACGTTGCTGACTTCGTTTCTGGAGCACAGCTCGAAAACCATTTCATATCTTTCAAAAGATCTTGGCAGATATATGAGACAGATCTTGAAATGGTGACTTTTTCTGATTACAGATATGTGGCATTTATATTTTTCATGAATTCCACAGAAACAATTCAGACTTGGTCTAAAAACACAATAAGTAACCGTCGGATGATTTGTCCTTTCAAATATGTGGGGGTCGGGGGGGATATGTCATCTTCTGATGACCCTTGTTAAACATGGCATTTCAGATTAAGAAGGAGTAAGAATGTGAAAATCATGCAATCAATATAAATAAGTTGACATCCATAAATTCTTGCCTTTGAGTGTATCACTTCTAAATGACTTCTATTTTTCTCTATGGACATGTTATTGTATTGTCAGTATTATAATTCAGTATTCAGTATTTATGATCTGTATCATCATCATCATCTCATAGTGGATTTGTTGCAGCCCTAATTATTAGAGATAAATAACTAACTAAACTTAATAAACTTAGTTCTGAAATATGTGGCAAGAGAAAGTTGCAGTATTTATCATCCAAAACTGTGTTCCACAGGGATATCACTTGTGGGAGATCAGACGTTATCTCCTAGGGGATATCGCTTTGACAGTAGATTTTGCACAATGCCCTGACAATGCTATGATGTCATGAACTTGACGTCACAATGCTATGACATCGTTGCACTGCAAATCTAATGCCAGTGCTGTGTTCAGTGATGTGCAGAGAGAATCTCACCCTCGTGTCTACTGATATTAATTATATCAACACTCATTGATAAAGGTAAAAATGTCCTCCGCAAGCCTCGGATATTTGTTACTTTATCAACTCTTGTTGATACATTTGATGTTAGTAGACACTTGGGTGAGATTCTCTCTATATCACAGACTGCTATGTTATCGCTATAAGGTCTGCTATATTATTTGTGCTTTCTGAGTCTTATTTTTAAAAACAATTTTCATGAACTGGAAACCTCTTAGAATCTGAGGTGGACTTGTGCAGGTCTTCATCAAGGGCTGCAATAATTGGATTAGGTGATCACTCTTATGGACAGTGTCACCATATCGTGGTGGCTTGAGGTGTTGCCCGTTCTGACTGTCACAGGTTTGCCTGGTTAAGACTATTGTTCAATTCTCTTCTTGATATAGCTGGAATATTGCTGACTGTGCTTAAAACAACAAGTGAGACTATAAGCTATGACTTCACCTTTATGGCAATGATAAACTTACAATTAACAGGATTAACCCTTATATCAACACAATTCAAAAACTTTCAACTTGAATTGAATTATGTCAAATAATTCAATGATATGATTTTAAAAAAAAGTAATTTCTATCATATCGATGAATACTGTTCCTCAAGACATCTCATTAATAGATAAAGAAGCATAATTGCCAGATCGCCAACACTCCAAGATAGTCATCTAACCCACTCAGCCACCATGGCTTTGTGTACTGGCAATTAGGTGCCTGACTCTGAGGGTGTGGGTTTGAATCCCGATGAGACTCAACCCCTCAAAACAGACTAGAATCTGTACTTTACTTAGAAAATATAATCCCAAGTATAACATAGAAATTTAACAATTGTTTACTTTCCTGCAGAAATCACAGGACTTCATTTGTGTAAAATAACAGATGGTTTGTCGAAATCTACAAGAGCAAATCATGTACTCAGAGTTTAGTAAAGAGTGTGTAGTGCTGTTTTGTGTCTGGTAATGGACATGTATACAGTGTACACCATCTCTCTTTGCCAGGCTTTGCTCCTAGAAGCACCACAACATCCTTTGCATTTGGGCATCCAGGTAACTCCTCTTGTTTGCCCTGTGTCTGTGAACTGTGGTTGCCACTCTTTATTTTCTCATACTCTTTGTCTTTACGGATAGTAGCGTTTGAAATTTGTATTTCCTTGTATAATGAAGTATTAGCGCTTTCATCTTAAATGTAATTCTTTCTTGCCATAATTCTTGTGATTGTTTAACAGCTTTTGTCACTAGGAGTTTAAACTTTGTAATATAGATGGCTAATGTTAATGATAAGGTAGTGTATAGGTTGATTGTAAGTGTAAAATGGTTGAATAAGAACACATTTTTAACTACACTAACACTTTTGTTTTCAGAATTAATTTATCATGAAAATTATTGACTAAATATTGTGTAGATTTGTTTTTTAACTAATAATATTTTTCAACCATAAAAGACATTTTTGTGTGAGCTTTTTTTAAAATACACTAATAGCAATTTTGTTTAGAATATTTTTTCAGTTGCTGTATTTATTCTGCACCAAATCCAGCTTTTATTTTTCACAAATGCACATCAATTAAAACAAGATGTACAACCTGTTTTATATCAGTGTGGGGTTACTGAATTTGTTATCTACTTCCACAGAAGCTGCAGCAAGTGTCCCAATGTTTGGCCAGTCCTCTGCTGGTGCCACTGCCAGCCCCTTTGAACCTGTGACTCTTGTAGTAGACTCAGCAGGAGACGAAGCCCAGTCGTCAAGCGGGGGACCCTTTACATCCACACCAATGACGACAAGGAGAATGCCGCAGCCAGTCAAAGCGTACTCCGTGCCGGACCGACGTGCACCGCAGACAGCATACCTGGAACGGCAAGCTGCCGATCTTGGCATGATTGGGAAAGGGAGAGATGGGAGGGACCTGCCTCCGGAGCTGATGGGTGTGTCTGTCAGGGAACTGGTCAAGGCGCTAGGTGAGCATGAGTGTTGTGGCATGATGCTTCTACTGCTTTTGTGCATGTTGAGCTTGTTGCAGCCTTGTGGTCACAGTGATGTGGTTTGTCAGTTATCAGTGATTGATCTCATGTTAAGTATGGCTTCCTGTCATTCCACACATTGTTTCACATTCTACATCTTAATCAGCCCTGGATGTTTCATAATGAAGAGTGTTTAAATTGTTGAAATTTACATATATGCAGTCTGACATATTTTAAGTTTTATTTGTAAATGAGCAGTGTGTGTGATCTCTTTGAAGAGGTGCAGGGATTTCCCGGGGATATTTCTTTTGGAGGTAAACGGTACCACATGTACTGGTTCATTTGACAAAGTCACAGGTATTACATCAAAGGAATGAAAGGTGAACAGAATTTCATGCATTTGTTGTTAACCTGTTTATCATTGGGATGTGATTGTGAAAACATATGAGGCACCTTTGCCCTGACAGATAGCTTGTTACTAAGATGATGTAAAATTCAGTGTATAAAATTCCCCCCAAATTTGTACAAGACTACAGGGCTGATAACTTTAAGACCTGCCAGTCCAACTGAAAAGCATCCAGTCGAATTAACACTGTGTGAAAGGATTTTTAATTAATAGAAAGAGAAGAAAAAGCCTGTTTGATGAGCTTTATTTAAGTTTCCCCAAGCTGATCAGGGGTTCAAAAATCCCATCACCTGACGCCTGGGACAAGTCAGTTTTCATTTCGGGCAGTCAAATATTGGTATCTAACTTGTCTACTAGATAATTTCCACTTATGGTTTCAAACTGCAAATAAACTTTGATTTCATTTCATATCTGTTCATAATGTAGCTATTGCATTTCGCAATAATAGTAATTTAGAGTTGTCGTTCTTTGATATTTATTACTCTTTGATAAATAGTCCAGTAAACATTAACATCAAAATCAGGACAAGTGGAAAATTAGTCAGGACAAGTTACTTTCTTGAAGTCACTTGCCCTGTGGTAGGTCGCTTTTAAAAATATTTCTGAACCCCTGCTTATAACCTTTTACAGTTTGGACCCACGTCAAAATCACATGCAGTGTTCATGGAGGATATTATCTTTAAAACATTTACCTGTCTTGAAACTGCTAATTTTTTCTCACCCGATGCAAAATAAACACATCTAAGGCGTTTTAAGGGAAGGCTGTTTTCAACAATGGTATAAATGCATATGCACCATGAGAGATTTAGTTTACTTTAAGTTGGGTAATCATTTACACATGTTCTAATATGACTGCCATATGGCCACTATATATCATGAAGGTGTTTTGGACCGGTCAAATTAAGAAAACTCTGTTTTATGCTCTCTTGTTTCGCCATAAATTGATCCCAAATTTAACCTGATGAAACCATGCTGGGTGTGTCTGCCAGTGTAGTTATTTATGGCTTTAGATGGTAAGGGTTTTAAAATTAATATCCATGCCAGTTGGCCCGATGAATACTCGGTTTAGCATTGCATTGATCTAAACTGAAAGAGCAAGTCTGATTTGAACAAAGCAGTTAAAACCCTTGTTAATAGCAATAACTTCTTGATAACCAGGCCATGGAAAGTTGATGAAATGATTCACTGTTTCAGCCAGGCAGTACCATTGCGCCATTCATACTAAAAATATGCAATGGCTCTTTTTTCGGTGCTAGAGTGTACCTATTGGTGCAATGTTTAGTATAATCCACAGCTCTTCTATACCATGGTTACCATGAGTTGCAAAACTCTCAACTGCATTGGCGCACATTTTAGTAGTTAATGCGCCAATTTGAAACCTTCACAAAAATCCTGGATGAAGCACAGATTGTACAAATTAGTCATCACACTGAGTAAATGATGACCATCACAGTTCTTCATCTTGAAAACACAGATATCATTCAACCTCTTGTCTTGAAACGCATTTATTAGTGTCTTTTTCTAACAGTAACATTGTCAATTTACCCTCTGTAGACTTGAAATGAAATTGTTGCCCTTTGTGCATTGAGACAGTGTTGACTTATTGTGGTTTTCCTTTTGCTTGCCTCTGCTTGCTTGGCACACAGATAATGTGAAGTGTGTAACCGCTGTCTATGATAACTGCTGGAGCCAGGAGTTTCACAAAGTCCCACAGTTAAAAACAATATCCCTGAATTATCGATTCCGTACAATCAGTCCGCAAAGACTGGTGTCGCTTGTGGGTAAGATGTTTGTTGTGTGAATGGGGGCATGCGTATGACAATATAACCATGTCTAATCGTCCTATTCTGTGCCTTTTCCCAGTTTCTGACCATGCATGGTTATATATATCTTTATGGATTTGGTTCCTGCGTCACCATGAATATATATGTCCACTATGTTGTGCAGTTGGTATTTCATGAACAGTAATTCAAGCTAGGCCTAGGCCTTATTCATCCAAGTTACATTAGTGATATTATTTTTAGGTGTATGATCGAGGGAGAAGGTATAGGAGGTACAGTTTCCCCAGTTCTAAGATCACTCTGAGGATTATATTCATCAAAGTGATATTAGTGATATTATTTTTAGGTGTATGATAGAGGGAGAAGGTATAGGAGGTACAGTTTCCCCAGTTCTAAGATCACTCTGAGGATTATATTCATCAAAGTGATATTAGTGATATTATTTTTAGGTGTATGATAGAGGGAGAAGGTATAGGAGGTACAGTTTCCTCAGTTCTAAGATCACTCTGAGGATTATATTCATTAAAGTTATATTAGTGATATTATTTTAAGTGTATGATATGTGGAGTAAGTAATCACCTTAGTGCTAAGATCACTCTGAGGGTTTTTTTCATCAAAGTGATATAAGTGATGTTATTTTAATTGTATGATACTTGGAGTAAGTAAGGGAGGTACGATCACCTCAGTGCTAAGGTCACTGTTAGGGTTTTATTCATCAAAGTGATATAGACAGAGCAAGTAAGGGGGTACGATCACTCAGTGCGAAGATCACTCGGAGGGTTTTATTCATCAAAGTGATATTGTTATTTTAAGTTATGGTAGGCGGAGGAAGTAAGAGAGGTACTATCCCCTTAGTGGTAAGATCACTCTGAGGGTTTTATTCATCAATGTCATAACTAATGCACAGTGTAGGTGCCATGTGTATTCACAGGTGATTGAGGATTGTAGTGCATATAGACCTTTGGTAATGCTTTATGTAAGCTGACTTCTTAAGTAGGCAGTAGATAGCAGGGTGAGATATCATCATTACAATTCTCCATGCAGAGTTACATCCCTTAGTTGCCATGATCCTGTGACCATTGCCTTAGTATGTACTCCATTAGCGAACATAGGTGTCGAGCACCTTAGCTGTGCTTCTCAGTCTTACTTTTGTATAGCTGTATTTAGTGTTTTTGTTCTCCATGAGGAGCTGGGGATGAATTTGCCCCTTGTACCATCTGTTAGTCAGAAGAATCAACAGTTGGATTGGACAGTTCAGTGATTTTCTTGAGTGCATGTCATTATTCCATGACGATGTTGACTCCTTATATCAGTTATTGGTTTGTCTGACCTAGATTCTATTCTTAACAGTGAGTGACTGAGTTAAGTTTTTCACCACGCTCAGCAATATTCCAGCTATATGGCGATGGTCTGTAAATAATCGAGTCTGGACCAGACAGTTCATTGATCAACAGCATGAACATCAATCTGCGCATTTGGGAACTGATGACATGTGTCAACCAAGTCAGCGAGGCTCACCACCAGATCCTGTCATTTCACTCTTATGACAAGCATAGTTGCCTCTTGTGGCAGGCATGGGTTGCTGAAGACCTATTCTAAACAGGGATGGAGGGGTAGCCTGATGGTTCAAGCATCGGCTCATCACATTGAAGACCTGGGTTCGATTCCTACATTGGCACAATGTGTGAAGCCCAATGCTGGTGTCCACAGCTGTGGACTGGGATATTGCTAAAAGTGGCATGAAATCATACTTACTCTCTCTATTCTATATTGTTAGCTCTTTCATTAAGCACCAAACATGGCTTTCCTCTCAACATAAACGCAGGACATCTGACATTATAAATATGAAAAGAAACAGAAGCATGTTGTAAGCCAGTGAGCATGTTTTAGCATGTGTGTTTTGTACTTTTATATTTTTCCCTTTGATGAAATAGCTTTTGTTCAATGTGCCATGTTGTATTGTTGCTGCTGTTTGTGTTTTTCAGCTGATGTGTGTATTTCAATGTGAATGCCATATTTTTTAAAAGTTTGATTAGTGTATATGGTATATATATGTATGTGTGTACATCACATGATGTCATGATGTAACCAGTACTATTGCTGTTTATCAACACAAGACAAACTGTCCAGTGGTAACCACACTCATGCATGAGAGGTTTCATTGTGGTACACTGTGCATGACATGTATCACATGCATGTGCAATTTGCTGTGCAGAGTTTGGTCCCTTGCTCAGGACAGAAAGCTTTGACTGTGGGTTTGACTCCTAGCTTCTCATAATAATATTTCTCGGTTCAGTTTCATATGTGTGCTCTTGGAGTCTCTCCAGGTTTTCCTGAAACTTTAAACATACATGCATTAGTATAACTGGGCTACCTTTTAGACCGACACAAACTCAATCATTGCACCACTTTGTTTGTTTCTGTGATGTAGCTAAAGTGTTAAAAGCAGCATAAAACACAAACCACACCCTCCTGTCTATCAACTGTCTCACCTGAAGTCATCACCTGTGTATTATTTTGTATTGCTGGCATATTAAATCGCCATGAAAAGACAGTACTTTACCTCTTTTATAGACTGCTATATGTTTCCTCTGTTGATATTATATTTGCATATGTGTTACAGGTGAAAGTCGAGCCAATGGTAATGGTCCCACTCCAAACCCCTCCCCTCCTGGCTCTCCAAAGAAGACCTCACGCAGCTCAAGTCCAAAGCCACCCAGTGACTCAGGTAACTCTACCAAGTTAAGAATGTATTTTAACAGGCCTTATTTTACCTCTGTTTATGCTAAACATATTAGGTAGTAAATTTTGTGGGACAATCTCATCACAGCAACAACACAGTCCAACATTTCAAGTGTTCTCCCCATGTGTATGGTCAAATTGAGAGTAAATTTCATCAACTTCCAGAAAAACAGAAACTTTAGCATACAGGATAGTCACAGTCTTAGAAATAGGTTTGAACAGATGTGAAAAATAGCGGTTGTTTCTTCTGCCAGGTTCTCCCCGATCAGGATCCCCAGCTATGCGTGACCGAGACAGTCCTCGCCCAGGGGATTCACCACGGGGGACACTGCAGAAGGAGGAAGCCTTCAAGACCCCACCTGGTAGCCCCATACCTATGAGGAACACTCGTGGCAAGCTTCAGAAGGATCATTCCTTTGACAAGAACATCTCCCCTCCTGTGACACCTCCTCCTGTGAGGAAGGAGTTGCCTCAAGTACCTCCAGCTCCAGAAGGGCGGGCCAAGGTACCCCCAGTGAAGGATGTGTCTGGATTACCAACAGTCCCACCCCCTGGAGCATCAGGGTGTGGCAGCCCGAGATATGCTTCGCCAGTAAGAGGGGGCAGGTGAGTGCATTTATATGGCTTTTGATAACCATCCTTTTAACTATTCTGGACTATGAGATGAGTCATGAAGCTACAGTGTTGATTTGACTGTGAGTTGTAGAATGATTTTGTTTTAAGGATTTAATGACTGATCATATGAATGAAGTTTAACTTTTAGTTTAAGTAACAGACCAGTGTTGGTGGTCCAGGTTCTGATGCTTTGGTAAAGAATTTCTTTAAGTCTCTTGGCAAGGACAGGATCACTTGGGGAGATATGCAGCTTTTCTCTGTAACAAAATACATTTTTAGGGGTTTCATCTCCTGATTCTTTAGTAAAGAATTTCTTTTAGTTTCTGATGCTGTTTCAATCTACATGGTTATGGTATGTCCAAATGTCAATTTTAGTCCACATCGAAGAGTAACCACAGGAAGTCCTCAACTAGGAGCTAGCGCTGCTGGGATAGTTCGACCTGGTAGTCCTGGTCAGAATACCCCACAGATGACTGGAGCATTCAATATAGGATCATCATCACCAAAAGATGAGGCCATAAGGTATATTCAGATCTTCAGAGTATTTACTTTTGCTTATTTTAGCACTACCATGGTTTCTAATTTATATTGATTTGTCTTGTATATAAATGTTATTTTCTTTGCAGGTTGTCCCCCAAAGCAAATAGGAAGGATCGAGGTCGGCAGCTGAGGACCAAGAGAGAAAGAGCTTCATCCCCATCTCCTCGTGATATCAATCCTTTGATGAGGTCACGGTCATCTTCAGCCTCTCAAATTCTGGACCGACCACGTGACCCGGTCAAGGAAGCGTTGTCTCCGTCAGTGGCAGAGTGTCTCCGGGCAGTGTTTGCTGCATTCATGTGGCATGAGGGCATTGTCCATGATGCCATGGCATGTGCTTCCTTCCTCAAGTTCCACCCTGATCTGCCAAAAGAAATGTCCAAATTTGTGAAAGAGAAGAAACAAGAAAAGATACGAGTTCGTCATGCCACAGACTCCAGCAAAGATCTTTCAAAGGAAAAAAAGAAGGATAATATCAATGAGAGTAGAGTTAGGTTTAATCTTGAGCCACAGATCAAAGACATCAGTGAAACAGAGCTGCTGAAGGGGGAGAGGGCATTGACTCCCAATCGTCCCCCGATTGCAAGAGTCAAATCTGAAGGGGATAAGTGGAAGGAACGAGATGAAGTTCGGGACAAGGAAGACAAAGAACTTCCACCAACCATCCAGCATCTTGTATACTTCTGGGAGGAACTGTCCACATCCGTCCTCAAAGTCATAGGCCAGGACCTGATACTCCCTAGTCCTGCTCAAGCTGTGAAGATGAAGAAGGCTGAGAAGAAGGATAAAGAGAAGGATAAGGAAAAGAAGAGCAAGAAGCGGAAAGAAGCAAAGGCTGTTGCCAAGGGGAATCTGTTTGGTGATGCAGTTGCTGGGATGTTTGGGGGTGGAGGAGGGGAGAGGGAGACGTTGTGTGAACTTTGTGGAGGGTCCTTCCCTCACCCGGTTACATATCACATGAGGCAGAACCACCCTGGTTGTGGAAGGCATGCTTGTGGGAAGGGGTATAACAGTGGGGGTAACTTCTGTGGTGGCTGGGCAGGAAACTGTGGAGAGGGGGGCATTGGCGGTAGTAGCTGGTACCTCATGTGTGATAAGTGCAGGGACAAGTACCTCCGTGACAAAAAACAGTCTCAGAAGGAAAAGGATAAATCAAAGAAAGTGAAGAGGAAATCAATGCTCTCAAAACAAACGACCTTGGTGTCACCTCAAGAGGGTCATATAGTGCTGAAGAACAATGCTATGTTTCTGTTAGATCTGGCAAGTGCCTCTGGCTTTACCCTGCCCAAACATCACAAGAAACCCCACTCGCGTGCTGACATGATCCTCCCCAGTGTCAGTGAGGACCTTGGGTCAGAACTAGAACCCTTCCCTCCTGTTCCCTTCCAGTATCTGGTCCAGCAGAATGCCCAAAATGCTGACTCAGCTTTTGCAGAGGATATTTTGATAGATGATGAAGAGAGGGTGTTTGTGAGGTCAGGGTCACTGAGCATTGCAAACAGGAGAACAATTTCATACAGACCAAGGCTGCCGACCGAACCACGACATAGTCCGTTGGCAAGGTCAGGGTCACTTGGGCAGGATGTGCGGCCATTCTCACAGTACTCGCCACCAGGACCAGTGGTAAGTAGTGAATTACCAGTGGTATAAGTGACAGAACACTTTGTTAATTGGAGCTCTTTTTGTTTGATAGATTGTTCAAATTGTTATTGTCTCTGTTACCATCTAGTCTAGTATTAACTATCCTCTGGTCTTGATTTGCCAACATTAGGTTTCATGGTTCTTTGGTCAACACCATGACTCTGGGTTTTACCAATGTGATATACATATGAAAACTTCATTACTTAGGGTTCTCCTTCCACTTTGCACTGACATGCCAGTATTTTAGGAAAACTGTCACAGCGACAAAATACACAACTTGCTCATGCTTGATGTTGAATGTGTTTTCCTTCATATTGATGTTCTCTTCAGGAATCTAGTAACTATTTTGCACACCTTTGCTTACTGTAAGAGGTAACTTATTTTGAACAGGCATTTGTTGGCATTGTGTTATGGTATTAAGTTGTGTTGCTGGATCAGACGTCATTATTTACAGGCAACCGTACCTGGAATATTGCTGATTTGCAGTTTTAAACGTTTGCTCAGCACTCAATGGATTTGACTTGTAATCTGTAAATATTTGAATATGGCCCATACAAACCAGTGAGTTGCATCACGACCACTTGCTTGTGAAATTCAGATTCAGTTATGTACGAACTGCCACCATATAGCTTGGATATTGTGGGATGCAGTGTGAAATGTCATGCTGACCAATCTTTTGATCATATCGAGTTATTCCTTGCAGGATCCCAGCATGAATGTGTCTGGTGAAGCTAAGGCAGTAGTGAAGAGTGCGGGGACAAGTCCAGACAATGAACAAGACCACTTTAAGAAGATCTTCCATCGCAGTATATCGGAGATCTCCTCTGATGATGAGAACAGTCAACAGGGCGCCCACAACAGGGCTATGGCCAGGAGGAGAAACAACAGTGGAGGAGTCGGAGGTAGGTGGACTCTGTCTTTGTTGTGTTCGAGGAAGCGATGTTTTGGGTGTCTACTTCCTTGTTATGATGAACACGTTTCTGCGTAAATGCAAACTCCTTCATCATGACAGATGGTAGCTATGGTGCAGATAGCTTATGTACATGTTACATCAGCAGTAATAACATATCAAAGTTGGAAATTTCAGAAGTGGAAGAACTGTTTTATTTATGATTAGCAAAGGACAAATATAGGTGAGGATTTAATAAGCAATTGGCATTTGGATGGAAATGTAAAAATTGCCTCAGACTGGTATGTACATTGAATAATTTCAAGGCAGATGTGTAGTGAATGCTCATTGATAGCAGCAATGGATATTTAAAAGCCAGGGGGTAATCGAAGCTCTCTGTGAACAGGATAGGTTAGGTGGGATTTCTTGGTATTTTGGGGTTTTTTTTATGAGAAGTCGACCGGACCCTCCTGTTTTCACAAGCTGTAGGTATAAGAGACCAGTGGCCATGTATAACCTTGTGTGTTTATAGGCATTCATCAAGCCATACCTAAAGGTTGGAAGACCTACTGTAACATATGACAGAATATATCACAATGGAATTCAATTTCTTCCTAAGTTTATTTACTGTTTCAGATGTGTAGAAAAATTCTTGGTTGGCAAGCTGTGCTCAGAATGAGATCTTGATTTCATTGAATGTTCCAAGTACCCTTATGCCAGTATGTTAGTGTTACTATCAGTGTGTACTTATTATTGCCTATTTCAGATGGAGGGATGTCACTACTGAAGCATCCATCAGCAGCCATGACAAAGCTGATCAACTCGGTGGACCGAAGTGGAGCACCCTCGGGTAATGGAGAGCGTGCGTTGCAGCGGCCAGTAATGGAGTTCATCATCCAGAGACATGACCTGGACAGTCTGCAGCTGGCCATGAGGCAAGCACTGCGCAAGGCTTCATGTCGAGTGTTTGCCATGCAGGTAACATCAGCACAATAGTGTCATTACATTAGGGTTGTATCTGTAATGATCCATCGTTAACTTGTGGAGTGGGTTGTTTGTGACTCGAGAAATAACATCAAGTCAGGTTATTTGTAACAATGTGTCATAATAATATGTTCAGTGGAGCATTTCTGATTGTCTATGAATGGCATCACATCATGGTGGTCTTTGAAATTATCTGTCAATAGCTTATGTAAGTTACTTCTTCAGGTCCAGGAATAATGTCACATTGAGATTATCTATCGATAACTTATACGCAGGATGTTTGTGATTTGTCTATGAATAATGTCACATCAGGGTTTCAAATGGTCTGTGAGTAACTTGTGTGTAGGGTCCTTGACCATCTTTATGAAATAATCTCACTTACTGATCATGTGTTACTAACAACACATCAGTAGCATAAATGGATGGGGGATGTGTGATGGGGGAATGTTGACAGCTAGTGTACTTGCATCCCAACTGTCTACTGTCTAGGCCTTCAACTGGCTGCTACGTAGTGTGGTGCAGCAGGTGTGCCTACATGACCTCTTCTGGTTCTTCACTGTGTCTCTCATGCCTCCCGTGGATGAGGAGGAAGAGGAGGAAGAACAGGTCAAGGAGAAGAAGGATGTCAAGAAAGACCAAGAGGTGTGTGCCTTACTTGTATCAGTATCTGTTATACCTCACAGCTCCTTACACAATTCTTTTCAAAATTCTTCTACAACCATCATGTTTTAATAATTTGTCCAATTTGTGAGTCAAAACATCACTCATTGACAAGGTGTCAAATTTTTGGTATGAATAGACAATTCCACTGAGAATTCAGGCACCTAATTTGTGGAAGCCATGTGTCTAAGTTGGTTTGGCAGCTGACTTTGTGAGCTGGCGATAGTGTGCCTGACTCTGGGGGTGTGGGTGTGAATGTGAACTTGACTGTGACAGTGCTGTCTCAAAATGTTACATTTGTCCAGTTTCTAAATGGCATTGTGTATTCATACTTTCTCCTGTGGAAACAGTGCCAGTTTACACTCATAACAGGGATACACAACGTCTGTGGTTTAGACTACCAGTTTTCTGACTTCCATTTTATTGGAAGCTGCTTTGGTGTCTGACTTAGTGTGCTGTGAATAGGAGGTGATGTGGTGTTTAAGATGCTTACTTGGTTGACACACATCGTATCCCAATTGTGTAGATCAGTGTTATGTTAACCAGTGGATTTTCTGCTTCACTCTCGATTATCACAGACCGCTGTCAAAAGCCTTTTGGTTTCACTGGTAAACGTGCGAGACCAGCATCACTTACGTGCCTGGAACACAGTGCAGAGATGAATTAGAACCTACTAGGTTCTACTCAAACAGGATGTTCGTATGAATACATTACACTTTTGTATATTAACACCTTGTTTTTCTTCTTTATATGATGTTTAGGAGCTAATTCTTGCTCCTTCATCAGGTGAATGAATGAATTGGCTCTGAAACGTCATATAAAGAAGAATAACAAGGTGTTATTCTTAAAAATGTCTCATGTCATGAAAACGTAAATGCCTTTAAAGAACTTCAGGGTCTCCTTTCAAAAAGCAACCTTTACTGAGGTTGACCTTAACTCCCATTCTTTAACATAGTACTAAGGTTAACTTAGTCTAAGATTACCTCAGCGCATATTAAAGAATGGGAATTAATTATGGTTAACCTTTGTAATGGTTGCTTTGTGAAAGGAGCCCCAGGATGTTAGTAGAAAATATACGCAGGAGTAGTTAAGACATGTTGACTCTCTGTGTCTCCACCACCTACAGGATGTGCCTATGTGTGAACACCCGCTGTCAGACATCACGATTGCTGGGAAGGCCGTGGCCCCACTCCCAGAAACCTTCCACACCTTGCTACAGACCATATCTGATGTCATGATGCAGTTACCCCTTGGGTCTTCACTACAGGTCAGTGATACACACCCTTGCTTAATCAGTTGGACCAGTATGTGTTATCACGTAAACAGGTTTTTCTGATGTGATGCTTGTATGAAACATTTATTTTCCTTGTCTACTCTACAGAGGATGGGAGTGTGTTGCTACTGTCTGGAGTTTGCACAGTCAGATCACCAGTTCCTGCATGAAAGTCACGTCTTCAGCAACATCAGCCGCATCCTCAGCAAGTCAGATGAGGAATCGGAGGAGATTAGTATAGATGCCTCACAGGTGAGTATACTAGCATGGTGGAGCTTGATTGTGATCTCATTAGTACAGTGCAGGCTTATGTCTTGTTAGAAATATGAATTACAAAATGAGTCTTTAATTTGTGGCTAAAATGTTTTTTGTTATTACTTTAGAAAAATGCAAATGTTTAACATCCTGTATTAGTTTTCTTATTGTCTCCATTACCAGTGACTTGAAAGATATTTACACCTACACAAAAGACTGAAGATGAATTTGTTACCATACTTAAAGAAATGTGAACTAGCTCCTGCATTAATTAATGTAATTCACAGCTGGTTATAGTTGAAATATGTATGAAAAAAGGCTTAGGGAAACAATTTTTTTACCTCATAAATTTGCAGGTTTCTGTAATGAAGTTCTTGGCTATTGTAAATCATTAAGCCCGACAAACCTGATGGACCTGGCTATTTGTTGTGTGATTATTATTCAGGGGAGACAGTGGATGGTATCCATGTTGGTGAGGACTATCTGCTTGACTTTTGTGGCAAAATTTTGGAACAGTTAACACATTGAATTGTGGAGTCAGTTGTACTCATTTGTTTTTATTCATAATTTTAATTTTTTTTTTGTTGTGGATAAATTTGGGGGAAATTATGTAAAATCAAGTGAGTGGGTCTTTCTTCAAGTTTTGCAAGCATTGTTTAGTTTGATTTCTCTTCAGTGTTTTCTGTTTGGAATGGTTATGTTCACATGGAAGAAAAGTATTACAGCATTTTTCATTACTGTTTGTATAATTCCACAGCATATATGTTTATTCTTTTGTATCATCCATGCTTTCTCATGAGATTTGGTCTTGGTCAGACTCTCCCTATGGCGACTAGAGGACATTATTGGCCACATACTGTGCTGAGTTATGTCCCATAGTCTGGTCAGGATTTGCTGATCAAGCATTTGAATTGATTCACCTTGATTGTGATATATGATTTATCAGTACATACTTAGGCTCTTTGGTATCAGCGACTTTAAGATTATGGAAATTGGTCTGGAAGTTTCAAAATTAATCAGTGCTATAATATTCTGTTTCAAAGCATTTTCAACCATGCATGTTACAAGATCATTAGGATGGAGGTTATGGTAAGATGTGACCAATAGGATCGAGTGGTTCATTTCACTGAAGCAGTTACATAGATCAGTGCTCTTGATGCCAATCTCTGGGTTGTTATTTACAGACTGCCATTATTCTTCCAGAGTATTGCTGTGCTAAATAGAACATATATGTTAGGTACAGAGCAATAAATTAAACTTCAGCCCATTTATTGACTTTTCTAGCTTCATGTTTCTCAGCTGTCTCTGTTTTACTTGCAGCTTGGGTTCAAAGTGTCCTGTTTACGGGACCTCACAGGATCAGCAGAAATCAAAGCCTCTAGTCGGCAAGCAATGATTGCCAGTCTAACAGGTAAAAAATCCAATTATCAAGTAAAATCCAGCATATATCTTGCAAAACAGGGAACAGTTTGTCCAGTTGTACATGGCACCTCAATTTGCTGTGTTTGAAACCTGTGATCAAGAATTCATACTGTCCATTTGATTTAATTTGAGACTTATGGATTGCTCATTAGCACAAAATCTAATAACTGCAACAAAACCAAATGTTTGAGTCACATGAAATCGACAGACCAACTCTAGTAGAACATCCAGGTGTGTGTGTTGCATAGGTAAAATTTCAATTTCACAACACGTTTGTTGATTACCTGGCTGTTCCACCAGTAAATGGTCTTATGAGACAAATCACCAGAGCTTCTGTCAGTTTTATGTGACTGCAAAGTTTTGTTTTGTTGCAATCATTGGATTTTGTGTTAGTAAGCACTTCATCAGTCTCAAATGAAATAAAATGGACTGTAGTTCTTACTTGCTTAGTTTTCATAATTTGTTGGCAGTTTGTATCACTTCATGCTTGCTTCCATCATGCTTGTTATTCATGCATATTTATGAGGATCAACAATTAGGCCAAGGTTTTAAGTCACCAGCTGTAAGTACTGTGAAGTGCAGTTGTGTTTGTGTGTGTTGTTACAGATAATTCTACAGAAACTTTCTGGGAGAGTGGGGATGAGGACAGAAACAAGCTGAAGCTGATCAACATCACATGCTCTAACAAGTCTGACCCTAGAATGGTGTATGCTCATATTGACAACACAAGAGACATTGGGGTACACAGTTCTTCTCCTTTAAACTATACATGTTTTAATAATATCATTAATAATATTAATAACATATCCTATGTTAAATTACATAACCAGTAACGAAAATCATGGCCTCCTTTCCTATGAATTTAATTGAATCAAGTTGGATGTAATGTTGTTTCAAGAAGATTCATCCCTGTGTTATTTATTTCAAAATAACAGGTGAATCAGTTTGATGTTGCCATAGCTATTCAGAAAATTGTGACAAATGGTATTTTACACGTTATATCATAAAGTCCATTACCTACTTTGCTAATAACTATTGCTTGAAAACAATATGATTTTAGTGTAAAGCAGACATAGTGTCACAAGAAGTATTTTGAATATAGCCCGGTTTTCTGTTGTTCAAGTCTCAAAAATGGCCCATTAATATTATTACGGTGACAGTTTGACAGTTTCTTAAATTGAAACCTGGAAACTGGAGACAGTTGTGTATGCGGTTTACTGCTACTGTAATTGTGATAACACGTGATGGTTTGTTGTGTCCAGAACAAAGTGTCTGTGGTGAACTTCAGTGCTGGAACCTGTCCAGAAGACATGAAGAAAGTCAGACAGGTAGGACATCATTCTCGAGACATATTGCTGATAATGTGCAGTGCTTATCTTTCAGTTAGGAGCTGAACTGTGAGAATTCAAGGTTTACACAGGCTTGAAAAGGCCTAGAAAGGGCAAGGAAGTCGATAATGACTTGATGGTGTTTGCTGGGTCATGTTTGAAATTATTGTCAGCAGTAAACATTGGTCTTTGAGATTCACAGGAAGGAGATGTTCTGATAATTTTGATTAATGTGACCGATATTAAGTGCACATGCATTATTGAACACAGACTTGTTAATATTTCCTTTGAGTGTAACTGCATGGGGACATAATATTTGTAGTATCATGAGATATGAGTATCCAAGATTTATAACGAGTATTATGACTTCTGATGGAAACATGTGACAGTCTTGACATATGAGATGTCTTGTTTATGCAGACTTGGTTGATACCAGTCTCTAATCATTAATCATAGCGAAACACATCTCTCCCTCTGGTAAGCCAACATTGGCTAGTGATTGTAATGCAGATTTAGTTTTGTTGTACAATTATCCGAACACATTCTTCATTGAATGTGCGAAGCCAACCCATTCAGCTTTGATACTAGGCATACAACACAAGTAATACAAATTGTTGTGGGTTAATGGTCATGAGCATGGCAGTTCTTGGAGGGGCCCCAACTTAATAACTATGGCAGAGGAGTTAAACTAGGTGACTATAGAGTAGACACCAGCAGCAGCAGCTGATATACTTCCTCTGAGAAGCTGGAATTTATCACTGAAAATACATTTTGCACTTATGGACATGTAATGATTAATTCATTACATTGGTCAGTGTGTACTGGCACACCTGGCTGTCCTGTTTGTGTTGTATGATGGAAGTCTTCTTAGTTATTTGACTGTGGTGTAGTAATGCTCGGAATCAAGTGATGACTGCAAATAAAGAGCTTCTTTCATAAAGTCACTGCATCTCCATGTGACACTTGGACACGGGAAAGACAAATAAATCTTTAAATAGAAATGAGAATCCTTGAGGATCAGGTTGATAGATTATTAAATATGGAGGTGTGTCTTCAGGTGGAGCTGGAGCCACGACATGTTGGCTGGGTGAGCTGTGCCCTGCAGGAGTCCCAGTGTCGCCACCTGCAGCTGGAGATGAAGGGCTCGGACCAGAGCCTCCGTGTGCGTCAGGTCAAGGTGCTGGGCAGTCAAGACGATGAGGACATCTATCTCCCTGTCAAGAAGACAGCCATGGATCTGCAGGAATACAACTGTGAGGCAGAGACTCTTCGAGTTTTCAGGATACTCACCTCTCAGGTACGATAGAGTAGTGCCCCTTTGGATTCCTTTGTTGTTTCTCATATCTTCTCAGATATACTGATGTGTATTTGATTCTTTTACCATTGCCCTTCACTGAGCCATTTGGTTTGTGGAACTGTGAACTAAAACATATCAGGTTTCTGTAATATTTACCTGCATCACCCCCTTAACAATATATATTTTATGAAGGTGTTTGGTCGCCTGATCTTCACGGAGAAGGAGAATGATGATGATGTAGAGGGGAAGAAGGATGTGTCTGATGCCCTGGATGTGGACAATGACCTGAAGGAGCACATGGTGGGAATACTTTTTAGTCGCAGCAAGCTGTCACACCTACAGAAACAGGTTTGTTTGACAATTGGGAACTCATATCCTGAATGAGGTATAGGGTTATAGACAATATGGCAGTGTTTCTTTACTTTGATAGTAAATACATGGTATTATTTTCCATCACTGACAATTGTGAATTATATGTTGTTGTTTTTTTGTATTCTAACAAGGTTGCATAGACCGATCTCCCTTGGCTTACCAGGATCAGTAGATTATGTAAATGGATGTCAAGATTGGCTATTTTTGTGATGCTTTGTCAGCTACTGTGCCCTAAATAATGTTTAAAGTGGCATTAAACATGTGATGACAGGAGCACAAAGTGTGAAGTTACTTGTGTTCCTACGATTATTTAATTAATTCGACTGTGATTACATCATAATGGTTAATTTGTGTGAATGTTTCTCCGCCAGGTGTGTTCCCACATCGTGCAGGGAATCAGGAAGGAGGCTGCTCGTATCCGGGAGGAGTGGGAGAGTTCACTCACTCATGTCACACGGGAGATCCTTGATGTAGACAGGTGTTTAGAGTTATTTAAATACTAGATTCTTCTTTGTGTGTTCTTTGATATGTTAGCACCTCACCATATCACCAACCTTGATACTGGCTGAGTGGGTTAGTGTGCAGACTTTGTGTGCTGGTTAGTAGGTGTGGGTGTGGGTGTGGTGTGGGTTCCAATCCCGGACGGAACTCAACCCAACAAAGAATACTAGAAGTGTCACTTTACTGAGAAAGTGTGATCCCAAATATAACTCAACATGGCTTGTAAACCCAAAAAAGTTTAAGAATTCAGTATTCTATGAAAAATAAAACTGAAAATAGTAAGTGTACTTACAATATGTGCATTGACCTCTGGCAGGTCATCGGATGTGTACTGCTTTGAGCTGCTGTCGATGGTGCTGGCACTGAGCGGGTCGAACGTGGGGCGGATCTACCTGGCCCAGCAGTATGGCCTCATACAGGACCTGTTTGGCCTCCTTCACACAGCCACACCCAGGATACAGAGACAGGTAACTGATCCCTCAGCAGTCTTCATTCATCCTGTTCAGACCTGTCACTTGCAGAGTTGCTTCCCTTTGCTAGAAATGTCTTGCAGAGTTGCATCCCTTTTCCTGAAATCTGTGGGTTTGAATAATTACTGATGTTTATTATGTTTGTCTAAGACCTAAATCTCTTTGGACTTTCCTTCTACATCAAGTGACATACATATACATGAGTGGAGTGGATCGGACATTGCTGAGTAAAGGTGATATAGGATTTACAGTCATCTTGATGTAGAACATTCTCATAATAGTTCATCAGCCTGAGCAAAACGAAGATTTGTTATATTCCTGACCATGTATTTGCATTACGGAGCAACAGTAATATCTACCTAAGACAATTTTTTGTTTCTCACCCATCAGTTACTCAAAAAACTGAATGCTCAAAGTCACAATTATGACATCTTGGTGTCAAAACATTTGTTTGATAAGAAGGATAATGCTGTCCTCTGCATTTTTACTGACTGTACAGAAAAAAAATGTAATTTAACCTTTAATGCTTTTCTCTCCAGGTTACATCAGTGCTGCGGCGAGTATTGCCAGAAGTGAAGCCCCAGATCCTGGCGAAGATCTTGTCCATCCCTGCCCTGCCTCCTGTAGACTACAGCATCGTGTCAGTGGCCACTCGCGAGGAGGGAGACGCCAACTTTAACCCAGACACCCCAGGTTAGGGAAACATCTAACATGCACTGAAGATTTCAGCACTCGTGCATTAAGTATGGAACTACAGATGTAAGTGATCCTTAATAATGAGATTTTAATGGTGATATTCACAGGAATCCTAGATGTGTTCCTAGCCTGTATCAGCAAGGCCCTAGATGTTCAGACCAAGGTGAAGAGCAGTGGTCCACACAAGGGCGTCACCACCCGCACACTGTCAGAAAGTCTGCATGATCAACCATCCACGGAGTAAGTAGTCAGTTATTATTTTCTCATAATAGATAAAACTCTGTAATGCACGTCACCAGTACCAAACAACATCTGATATATATCATAAACAAAAACATCATATATGCTTTTCTTTTTTATATCTCATTGATATTACTTTGTCATCAGAAATATGCCATTGTGTCAATAGTTGTAATGACTAGGCTAGAGGTCAAAGCATTTCCTCTTCATAAAAAAGACTTGGTTACAACGAGTGAAGAACACTTCAGGGCCCTTATCCTCGGAACTAGCCCTAAGAACTCTTTACTTTGATTGTAGTTAATATGTGAAGAATGGGCTTAAGAAGTTTGTAGAACTACGAACATGTTCAGAATGGCTAGCCTGCTGTCTGACTACTATGGTGAAACTGGGATACGGATATAAGCAATGTAAAGCCTTACACAGGCACTGAAGAGACAAATTTATCACCTTGACATGTTAGTACTAAGAAACAGTGTTCCTTGGTAATCTGTCTCATTGGTATTCAGTGTAATTACATACATGTCATATTCTTGTGTACACTTGTATTATTGTTATGTGTCTGTATGTTCAGACCGCATGGTGCTCGGTGGTGGATGAGAGGACTGATGTCCCCAGCACTGGCTGGCACCATCATTTCCCTCATACAGGACATGGCAGCGGTAAGTCACTCTTACATGACACTCTTACACATTACTTGAGCCACTGTACACTCAAGTCATTCTACATTATCACACTGTTACACTACAACTCTATCATCACACAGTCACTCTACACTCTCACACCACCGCACTACCGCCACATAGTGACATGACACTGTTTAATCACTGTGCTCTAACACACTATAGCCTCTCACTCTACTCCCTCACACTGTCACACTATACCTTATGCTACCATGCCTCTGTAACAGTCCTATGACACTCTCATGCAACACTGTCACACTACACTATCACACTGTCACACCATCAGAGTACAACTGATGCCATAATACTACCTTCACTTAGTCACATGACACTTGTGCAGTCACACTAATCAGTCACAGTTATGCTACCCCCAGTTAATACTCACACTACCATCACATAGTCACATGATATTCTTGCAGTCACCCTACACTCACACTCACACTGTCATGCTGAAGTCAAGCAGATCAGTTACTCATCAACTTTAATTCCATCATCAGGGAAAGTTATCTGAGACATGGGCTGCGGTGACAAAGGCAGCCATTGCTGAGGCCATCTTGAATTTGACCAAACTGGATGAACCTCACAGAGCACCAGAAACCTGTGTGAAAACACCAACAGTGAGTGGACAAGCTTATGCATATCATTAGATCTGGGAGGACTAGTTAAAGTCCCAATTGTGAAAAATACTCATATCAAGCTTTAATAAGTTTTCAACAATCATCAGCTAGTTTATGAAAAGTATATCTTAAACATCTAATGCGTCTTGCCTCAATTAATAATCTTTAAATTCAGAGAAAATTGAAATTTGCATTTTCAGTATTAGTCAATAGCAGTATTCAGTCTAAGTAAACTTAGTCTCGGTGTATTTTGTTACACTCCACCACTGAGTCTAGCAAAACCTAGTAGAAGGTCGTGTCAGGTAACCTTTGAGCAACCAATGACCGTCCAACCAAACGCGAGACGGTTAAATAGATTTAACCAATCAGACAATGGCTACTATTTAGAGATCGGAGGAACTTTCAAAATATTCAGGCCACTGACACAGATCTCTCCACAAACAAAATGCAGCATATAACACAATTATTTGACCTACAGTATATACGCTTTGGGGTTTCTGTTCACATGGTTACCATTAACTAATATTTCCGCAAAAGGTAACATCCTTGAATATTGCCCAAGACACCATTTTCAGCGACTGTTTACTCACTGTTGTCATGGTTGTACGCACGCCGTGTGCATCACCTAGAAGCGAGCGTATGCTAAATAGCATTCGGAATCGTTCGGGTATGAACCTTTTCGAGATAAAAGTTCAAAAGGTATGTGCGAATGTCCACTTTCGCGATTTGGTAAGCTGTGTTCTGATTGGTCAATCTCAAAGGTTACTTGACGCAACCTCCCATAAGGTTTTGTTAAACTCAAGTGGAGTGTAACAAAAGGTACTGAGGATAAGTTAAATTAGACTGTAGCTGTTTTTTTTGTTGGATTGGTAAATGGTATTCAGATTGCACAGACAGGTTTATGTTTATAAATACTCATATCTGTTTAATAGGACAGGACCATTCTATGGCAAATGATCTAGGGCAGACATTACAGCAGTGTAGTTTAACATCATTACAGTTTGCACCCTGCCTGTGGTTTTATTTGTGCCCCTGTTTGTTGCAGCTGTGGTTGGCAGTGTCCTCTCTGTGCGTGCTAGACCCGGACCATGTGGAGCGGCTGTCTTCCGGAGAGTGGGTGGCCAGTCCTGACGGTCAGCATGGTCAACCCAGGGTGAGGAGTCTAGTCTTGTTCATCATGTCTCATTCAGACTTAGGGCAATGGAGTAGTGTAGTCAGTAAAGCGTTTACTTGTCACGCTGAAGGCCCAGGTTTGATTCACCACGTAGTTACACTGATTTCTGGTATCCGCCGTGATATAGCTGGAATATTGCTAAAAGCGGCATAAAACTTAACTTACTCACTCGCTCATTTGTGATTCCTGAACCAGTGTTTAATTTATTTCATTACATCTTGTCTCATCCAGTCTCATGTTCTGTGTCTCTTTTCATCCCAACTGACTTCATGAACCGTGTCCCATACAGTTCATGAAACTACCATAAATCTCTTGTACTATGGCGTTCAGTCTCTTGAGCCATGTGTCATGTGACCATGTATCTTGTTTTCCAGCCAACATGTGATAACCATGATGATGGGGTCACTCCAGCCATCATCCTGTGTAGTGAATGTGGGAATCTGTGTGCCGATTGTGACCGCTACCTACATCTCCATCACAGGACTCGAACACATCAGAGACAGGTTGGTGCAGGCACTATTGCCCTCTTCTGTATGCATCTATCTGTTCAACTTGACAGGAACATAAGAGGCATTTCAGTGAGTTCAGACCTTTTCTTTCAAGGCTCTCTCCTGTATGGAGGCTTTATGTATGCTCAGTCAAAGGTGAGCTTGTTCACCTTTGTTACCTTGAGGAATTTCCTGACATATGATTGGATTACATTTAAGGTCAAGGTCAAAACTTAACAGAGTTTGTGTTCATGATAACTCCTGTATTTAGTGAAACAATTAGATGAAACTTGGTATATTATTACGGATTGGTCTTGACTACTTAAACTGTGAAATGACCTCCATCAGTAAATGGTCATGGTCACGAGATGCCCAATTATGAAACTTGATTCAGGATTTATGAAGTTAGGTATGCCTGACCTCAACATCTTGGGGATCCAATGTCTAATGAAGACAATTTTCCATCAGGTGTTCAAAGAAGAGGAAGAAGCTATCAAAGTGGACCTCCATGAAGGGTGTGGTCGGACAAAACTCTTCTGGGTGATGGCTCTTGCTGACTCCAAAACACTCAAAGCCATGGTGGAGTTCAGAGAAGGTAAATACTTGTTGTTCTTCTTTGTAAGCAGTGTGCTGATTTTGTGAGTTGAAGTTGCTGGACTTCCCTGTTTTTTCAGCTTGAAGAGGATGTTTTTGAATATTTGTGTTTTATAATCTGTATGAGGGAATTAGACACTCACTAATACATGGATAGTTTGCAAGATGTTGTTTTTCACGTATTCCTTCACACACTTTAATATGCTGGTTTTCAGCATGACCCCTTTGGTTAAAGAATTCACACTTAACAGAAGACCCCGGTTTGATTGCCCATATGGGTGCGATGTGTTAAGACCCTCGCTTGTGTCCCCCTGCGTGATATTACAGTTATATTATTATAAGTAGAACAAACCCACACACTCTCACACAAAATGTTCAAAGACTATACGTGTAGTCTTAATAGTATGATAGTATCATAATCAATGTTTAGAACACAAATGTACAATGCAGGCCTCTGAAACACAGGTTATGGTTTCAAATAAAGTTATATGTTCACACTGCAGTGTTGTATATTTTGATGGTGACATTTCAGGGAAGGTGTCTAACACTGCTACCATCGGCCCAGGCACCTGCAGGTTCTGTGGCACCACCAGTAACACAGGGCTGCTGGCTATAGGCAACGTGTGCTCCGACCCTGACTGCCAGGTGAGTGAGATGCTGGGGTCTGAAGCATACTATTTCTCAAGTGCAGGCTCCATCAGGGATTCTGTGTAGGGCTTGGTCCCTAGCAACCTCTGACATGACAAGATGGATTGGGTGATCAGGCTTGTTTATGTGGTTGATTGTGTATGATCATATGCTGATGTCATAGGGTGTAGCTCATGATATCAATCACTGTCTTTTGTCTCACCTGAAATATTTACAGGGCACATCGTTTTAATATTGCAGACGTCATTGCTAAAAAACTAGCAACCAAGCGAGCAAGCGTCAAATATACTGAAGCATCATAAAATGTTAAATATATGGGAGTGAGTTCTGCTGTCAGATTGGACTGAACATGTCTAAATATGACTGGAACTAGTAAATCTTCACTTGAGTACTTCATGACGAAAGTTGTCCATAGCTCTGAGAGTGACAGTATTCATTCAGAGTAGAGAAAGGAATCTGATGAGACCAGGACATGGAGTTATATTCAACAAGTTCATGATCAGGGCTTAGATTTTCGAAGCTCTCTTAGTGCAAAGAAAGTCGGAAGCTAATGTTAATGTATGGCACTTACGACTATCTTAGCGCTAAGAGAGCTTCGAAAAGCTAGGCCCAGATGTTATGTTTGAAGCATTTGTGAATGACGACTATGACTTATGTGAGTGACTCCTGCAGGAACATGCCCGCAATGCTTGCACCAAGGTGCTGACATGTGGCCATCCATGCTGTGGCATCAAGAACGAGGACCCGTGTTTGCCTTGCCTTCGAGGGTGTCAGTCTGCCAACCAGCCCCCGCTGAAGCAGGACTCAGACGACATGTGCATGATCTGCTTCACTGAGGCGTTGTCGGCTGCCCCAGCCATACTGGTATGTTCATGCAGCTTGGATTATTGTTGTATTAGTCACGCTGCTTGTTACCAAAACAGCTTAGTGGCATGTTTATATGCAGAGTTGTTCCCTTGTGTACAGTACAAGTACATTTATACTCTTAAGCATTGTTTGATCAGAATAACTGGTCTAATGCAATCTTGTATTTACACTTTGGTTTGATAATTGAATCATGCATAAACTAAAGGTTTGAAATCAAAGATGCAGGATGACCACATGTGACTGACCATATTCAGTGATGGTGAGGACTGTCATCAATATTTTACAGCCTTTGTCACCATGATTATCCTTTGTCCATCCGTATTGGAGGGATGTACTTCTTAACAATCATTGAAGACAATGGAAATCGAAGCAACTGTCTGTTTGTCTTGTCTGGATAAAAATGTTCATCTGAGTATCCTTGGTTGTAGCTGAAATGTGGACATGTCTTCCACATGCATTGTGGCAAGAAGATCCTGGAGAAACGCTGGATTGGACCGCGCATCACGTTTGGCTTCTCGCTCTGCCCAATCTGTAAGGTTAGTATCCAGGAGAAGGTCAGTATAAGATGAAAGACCATACAGAAGTTGGAGATAATCAGCAATCCAAACAATCCAGTGTAGGACTCAAGTATTTTGGCTGGCAAAAGAACTGATTTTCAGAAACCCATACTTGTTGTAAAGACGCAACCAATGGGATCGTGTGATCAGACTCGCTGACTTGGTTGACACATACTTGGTTGACACGTGTCATTATATATAGATTAATGCCCATAAAGTTGCTCCCTAGATTGTCTGGTCAAGCAACAAACACCAAACAAAATATAATGGTACTAACTGGACCTTACAGGGTTGTAACTATTACTTACTGTGATGTTGTTTATTGTGCAGAACAACATTGAGCATCCAGTACTGAAGGGCCTGCTGGACCCCATCAGAGAGCTGTTTGAGGACGTGAGGAGGAAGGCCTTGATGAGGTTGGAGTACGAGGGCCTGCATAAAGCCGAGGTCATCACCACTCGAGGGGCACGATTCTTTGGGGACCCTGCTGGATTTGCCATGGACAGATATGCTTACTATGTCTGCTTCAAGTGCAAGAAGGTGAGTCTGTAGCAGACAGACTGAGATCATTTGAGATCATTGTCAGATCATTTGACTGATCATTTACATAAAGTTTAATCATTTTACATTGAAAGATGCCTCAAATATTCCTTTAAAGATGATTTTAGTGTTTTGCTTATAATTCTTCAAAAGATACTTGTGCATTGGGCATCAGCCAAGATATGTCAGATCCTCTTCTTTGGACTTGCTGAAGGTGTTCTGTCTAGGATTATTGCACTGACTAAACTTCTGATATATAGTCAAGAGATAGTAGTCAAGACTATGTTAAAAGTTCCATATTCGATCACTAAGTTAACATTCTGCTGTAGGCTTCAAGGATAACCAGGACCTTCCATCATTGTATATGTTCTAGTGTGTCTAATGATTTCCTGTATCTTGTCTGTCATATCATGAAAGTCTGATTTCACATAGCATAATTTCTTGCACTTCTGATTCTTCAGGCCTATTATGGGGGTGAGGCGAGATGTGACGAGCAGGCTGGTGGGGGTGGGGATGACTATGACCCCCGGGAGCTGGTGTGTGGAGGCTGCTCAGACGTGTCCAGGGCTCAGGTAGGTGGTGATAAAGGATCAACAGCTTTCAGTATTATTCTCTGAAAGGATTTCACTGTTAAATGTCATTTTGTGTTTTTTTGGGGTGCATATTATATCAATTTGTGTTTTCAGATGTGTCCAAAGCATGGAACAGATTTTCTTGAATACAAATGTCGATATTGCTGCTCTGTTGCCGTCTTCTTCTGTTTTGGGACAACTCACTTCTGTAATGCGTGCCATGATGACTTCCAGAGGGTTACAAACATCCCAAAGACAGACCTGCCTAACTGTCCTGCAGGTAATGTCAGCTGTTGAGGTGTAGACCTTGTATACTACTCAACATTTGTTAAGTATAATCATCAACTACCATTCAGTTTCCTTATACTCTTGACATGTAAGATTCAGTTTTGTGTATCATGGCAAGATTAAGAGATCTCAGGCAAAAGTGGAGCTGTATATATCTAAAATATAAGTAGAATATATAGATTAAATATAAAACTTTCTATGGGTCTTATTAAGGGCCTTTTAGATTATACTGGATATAGGCTAGTGTCGCTGGTTCTTGTCCTTTAAATAACTTGAGTTTGAGAGCCCCAAGTTTTCCATCTTCTTAAACATAAATGATAAGTGTTTTATTCCAGCCTGTTAGTCAAAATAAAATATACTGAGAATAGTTTAATTGTGGAACCTTCTTTTTTACTGTATGTGGCAATAATGCCTACTAATAACCCATTACCTACTAGTAACCCAGCTCATATTTATCCCAAATGGATGGATATTAACAATATATTAATTGTCAACAAATGTTTTCTTTTTTTAAAAGTTGCAGGTTGATGATTATCTGGGACTAAAAATATCTTCAAATTTGTTTGTCAGGTCCTCGAGGGAAGCAGATTGAAGGAGACGAGTGCCCTCTCCACGTACAACATCCACCTACTGGGGAGGAATTTGCTCTTGGATGTGGTGTGTGTAGAAATGCACATACATTTTAGATAAACTGTGCATTACTTTGCACATACGTAGGCGATTCGTATGTCATACTACACATACACTCATGTTGAGACGTGAAGTGCAATGTTCTAGATGTGTGTTCAAATGCACTTACACAGTAGATGTGACAAAAAATCATACATTCTTAACTTTGAAACTTGTTTTTATTGCTGTACATATGGAAGCTGTCAGTGTTTGTCGTCATCCTCAAATACTGATGAGAGTAGTCCCAAGTCATCTAATAAACTGAAAGGTATGATGACTCATAGTAGCCAAGTACCGAATGCTTGCTGCAGATTACAGTCAGGTGTTAGTGCTTTGCCCGCAAAGAAATCAACCAAAAGTGCAATCCATATTTGACACCGAGAAACCTTAGTCTTTGTCGGCCAGATCATTGCAGATTTTATTCAATTCAAGAAATGATAGTGATACCCATTTGTTTTACGATGATGGTAATATCTGAAATAATATTCACAGATGTTAGTGTAAGTGATACCAGTGATATAATGTAATGAGATCATACAGTCAATGATTAGTCTGATTGAGAGATGACAAAATCAATTTCATCTCATATCCACTTATAGACAGTTATGGGAACTGTTTGAAAAGTGCTACCTAGCCCTGCAGCATCTGGAGGTGGTCGTACCCTAGACACAATGCTGAGTAGAGCGTTATCAGTATTTGCATCAGTGAGTGCTCAAAGTTGTGGTATCATGCTTTGCTACTTTGTCAGAATATATCCTTTGGCTGCTGTCTGTAGATGTCCATCGTACAAACCGAAACTGCAAATTTTGCATAATGGGGAATTTAAATTTGCTGTTAGATATTTTACATCCATATATGTAGTATCCAAGCTTAAACAATACATTTTAATATTCCATTGTTTTAACATGCCTGGTTCAAGTCTGTCAACAAACACAGTTTGTTTGGGTGTGTCAATTGTACATAGATATGATGATATAGTTAAAGTGTCTGTTGCTCCAGTGTTGTGAGTTGTGTGTGTCTGTGTATGTACGTGACTGGTGTTCAGACAGTTTGAGAGGGTTTCATGGCGTTGGCAACCAATGCCACAATAGAGAAATGTCATGTTTTTTGTCTGTCTTGTAAGTATCTGAAACCTCAAATGCTGTGATACAGGGATGTCTCATCCTACCAATTATCTTTTCAATAAAGAATATAATGTTTCAGAATGGTTGTTGTTTCTTGAGGCAGAGAAGTATGGTCTAGAATTAACATGTGTCAGGGACACATAATTACAAATATATTGGGGTAATATCATAGGTGATCCAATATAGCCTGCATACATTGTAAGCATGTGGGAATCAAACCCCTTCATGTGATGAGGGTGTGTGGGTGAATTTAGTTTTATGCTGCACTCAACACTATTCCAGCTATATGGCAGCGGTCTGTAAATAATCAAGTTTGGACCATACAATTCAGTGGTCAGCAGCTTCAGCATCAATCTATGCAAATGGGATACCATGACATGTCAACAAAGTCAGCGACCCTGACCACCTGATCATGCAAGTCACCTCTTTCAACAAGCAAGGGTTACTGAAGATCAATTCTAACCTAGAATTTCACGGGTTGCCCTTGATTGAGTTACGATTTATGTCACATCGGCACTATTTCAAAGCCACCAGGGATGTACCTGATTTCATAAGCTGAGTTCCATACCAATACCAATATCAATGTGTTCTTACACTACAGCTCGCTCAGCAAGATGTAACTCTCACAATGTGAGGTCAAAGAAAAGAAAAACTGAGTTACGTTCATAGGGTGGGTTTATTTTACAAGATCATTGATGCCAGAACAGAAAGCTCTCTAGATGTATTACCTAATCATGACATTATCTTTTTTAAGTCTGGCAAAAAATGTGGTGTTTTTGTTACTAGATAAGACTAGGAACCTTTTGAATACCATATTGGCTGTAATAAGTGCCCCAGGCGCACAGAAAATTTTGAAACAAAGTGCTTACTGAAACACAACAGATTACTTTTGTTGTAAGTTAAGCAGTAGACTAACTTTCAACCTCTGTAAGAATATTTGTTTCATTAAGGTCACTATGGGCCTTCTGCATTCATATAAGAAAATATGGAGGATCATGTTTATTTTAAAGCAGAGGACTACATTTTATTTGGGGCGTTGAACAGAGGAGCACTCTTAATGCAGGGAATATGGTATACAAGTGTCATCATAATGTGAGGTTAGACTTTCAAGATACATACAATAAATAGTAGTCCATCATCTTCACAATCTTACACAACGTGAAACAAATCACATCATTACAAAGCAGATATAGACAAATGTGTTGTATATCAGCTAATTAATACTCTTCATACATGATGGACGATGTCATTACAAATGTCTGTTACACCAATTAATCAATACCTCTGCCTTTCATAGTCCTTAACAAATTGTAAGAATATTCATAACATGACAAGATTATCACAAGATGTGGATATTTCACCTAACACAATTTGATATCCAATGTTTCTACAGTGAGCACTGTCTTCAACTTGAGGCTATTTTTTCCAGCTCTTTCTTAATTTCCTCAGCCATGCTTCCTCGTGGTACTTCCCTCTGAAAGAAACATACTGGACATGAGTGAATGTAGTTTGTCACATCATTAACGTAATAGTCCAAACCAATGGGTGATAGCCTGAGCAACAGGTGAGTCAGTGAGTGAGATTTATAGTCACAGCACTATTTCAGCTATATTGTGACAAAGAAAATTAATTGGCATTTATGCTGCTTTACGTTACAGCAATATCACAGTCAGAAACATGAGAAATGGGCTTTACATGATGCACCAATGTGCAGAGATGCCAGCCCTATTTTGGCCAAAGTGTAATATTCGATGTCAAAAAGTGTAATGCACAAACTAAAGTGTAATACTTGTCTGTCGGTTGCTTCAATACAGTGCACGTTTTCACAAATGGAATATTCTAGACAGAAATACATGTCTCCAATCATTTAAAACTCCAAGCATAAAAAATTATTGGTGAGGTGACACAAGATACTTTAATTCCTTACAAATTAATTGGAATGAACACAATTCTAAGAATAAGCAATTTCTATCTGTGTAAGGCCATTTCTTAATGAGTGCGCTATGAAAAACTTCCATGTGAAATTTTATCCAGTTTACTCATTTTCCTAAAACCAGTAGAAAAACTTGATTTTTGCATATTAAGTGTAATGGCATGATTAACTGGTCAAAATCTTAATAATTACGACAAAGGTGTGAGGGTTGGCATCTCTGAATTGAATCTAGAACTGGTTAGAGAGTGAGTTGGATTTTGTGTTGCTTTTAGCAATATTTCAGCAACATCATCGTGAAAACACCAGAAATGGCCTTCACACATTGTACCCACGTGGGGAACCTATCTTTGGTGTGACAAGCGAACGCTTCGTGGTACAATGACTCTTTATCCATTACCCTGCTGAACCATGGCAACTGATGCCCGGAATGCCTTGGATCCTACGCCCTCACTTAAACGCTTTGTCAATGGGGCACTTAATCATAGAAACTTTGAAATGTGTATGGTTCAGGCGAAATAGCTGCATACTGACCTCTTCTCTGGTTGCAACAACTCTAAGTTTGATGATGCCAGCCTCAATCTCCGACTGTCCTATGATGATGGCGAGGGGGATGTTGTTGGTTTCACAGTACTGGAACTGGTCCAGGGCTTTGGGGTTCCTCTTGTAGGAGCTCTCCGTCTAACACACAAACATTACAATAGAGATAACATGAACAATAAGCCAGTGGTTGACAGTGTGACAGCCACCAGAAGTGCACCAGGATGCACAACAGTTTTGTAAGAGATTACAGTAAAGCTGTCACAGCAGCCATAATAACCATCCCTATAATACTTGGTCAATCATAATACTGGTAAACTTTGTTCTTCCAGCTATGGTAAATCTCATCGGTCTGTAAATATCCAGGTCTGTACCAGACGATGCAGCATTCGACAGCACGGTCAACAATATACATATTTAGAATATGACACCTGTAAACAAATTCAGCAAGCCTGACAACCCGTTAGTCCCCGCTCATGACAAGCTTGGGTTGCTGAAGATCAGCTGCCTCAGACCAAGACCAAAATCTTCATGGATCCAATACTGTTATAATCCCAGTGGTAACACAACAGCCTAGAGTGGTTGAGAGAGTTTAGGTTTCCTGCTTTGAGTATTATATCAATTGTTGAAAGAACGTAAAGAGTTCTTTCTTCACTGATATTCAGCAGCCATCGTGATAATGATCTCTGATGCATGGTGTCAGAGATGCCAAACCTTACTGAGCCCAACAAGTATCTTGGCCCAAAACTGATGCAAAAATTAGCATCTACTTTTCCAAAGAACTTCCATATTTCATAAAACATTTACAGATATTCTAAAAACTTATTATTAACATTGTACTCACTTAGAGCAGTGTTAAGTATCCATATTTAGCTTGATACTGGATAAACTATGGTTGAAATGTATTGTGTACAATACATGTGCTACTTAATACTTTAATTTCAAGTATTTTTTTTTAAGAACTTATATATTTATACTACTGTCACAGCCTGTATATTGTGATGATTTTTCTTAATGAATACGAGAAAAACACATGGGTTGGCATCTGTGCATAGTGTTCCTGACTGCTGATCTACCTTGATGTCGGCAGTCCACAGTTCTCTGCACAACTTCAACCTCTCCTCCAGCAGGTTCTTCTGGGCTGATATCACATACACTTCGGTCTGGGTGGTCCGGATCTTTTGGTCCAAGGCCTACACAAAGTCATATCACCCTTAACATCATCAACACACTATGATACAACAAAGCCACATCAACCAATACCCTCAACAGTCACAGGTCAGTACACGGTCACATAGTGTTTGTGCCACAGTTGACTGAATGTTGAACTATCAAAATTGTAAGAATTGGGTGAGTGAGTTTAGTTTTATGCCGTTTTTAACAATATCCCAGCAACATCATGGCAGGGGATAAAAGGAGTGAGCTTCACAGATTGTAACCATGTGGGGAATCGAACCCAGTCTTCAACATGACAAGTGAACACTTTAACCACTTGGCTACCCCACTACCCCTGAATTGAAATGTCATTAAAGTCATAATGATGTTCACCATATCTGAATAACATGACACAGTTTTTAACTTGAATATCTGAAATGATTAAAACTACTTGTTATATGTTTGACAAGTACTTGCCAATGCCTTCTCTGTTTCTGAGCCTGCCCAAATATCTCTATGTCAATGTACCAACTTTCTTTCACAGTGACAGGATCTGAGAAACAAGAAATCATTTTAACAATCTAACTAACAGCAGGACCAAGTTTCCCAACATCTACTCACCAGTGCCTTGGCCTCCATTATAGAAAAGAGTCTCTCAATGCCGATGCTCACACCAACACACGGCACCATCTTGCCCTTGGGGTCAAACATGCCCACAAGGCCGTCATACCGTCCTCCTCCAGCAACACTCCCCACTCCCACGTTCTCTTCCCCATCTGCACCGGGCTTGTGAGTGTGTCCTGTAAGCCACACAACATGGACATCTAAACTATTTGCCTCATTAACTTCAGGTTGCTACATTTTCAAGGATTCTTATTCGAGCCATTAATTGCAGTTCTATTTGTTTGTTATAACTGAATTTTGAAAAGACATACCCAATTAATCATTGTTGATGTTGTGATGAATGATCCATGAGTGAGTGAGTTCAGTTTTAAATCACACTCAGCAATATTCCAGTTTGTAAATAGTCAAGTCTGGACCAGATAATCCAGTGACTGATCAACACAAGTATAGATCTACTCAATTGGGATACAACATGTGTCAACCAAGGCAACAACCTATGACTCCCAGGATTGTGATCTAGCGGACTTTGACAATGGGCCATTTTTCAGGATTATCAGCCATTTTCTGAATTTAGAATGGGCCACTGCGCTTGTATCAATAGTAACCTTCTAAATTTTGAAGGGCCAGTTCTTATTTTAATGTGCAAATTGGCCCATGGCCCCTGGCTTTCCCAATCCCTGATGACTTCATGGTACAGTATAAGGGTTAATGCTAGTTTTCAGGGCATCATCATTTGCAGAATGAAGTCTTTCATTAACTGTCTGTTGAAAGGACTGAGGGCTTCTGCAACTGACAATGCCCTGGAAAAAAAGAGTTACTGTTATTATACCAAAAATGGACAGAATCTTTCATAAAATAGGAATAAAAATGACATTGGTTTTGAAACATTTGATGTCACAACAAACGAGGTTACTGACACACTTTTTATAAATATGGAACATCACAGTAGAACATGGATGACGTCACTATTGAGAGTGACGACATTCAACATTGACGTTTGCCCATACTACCAGCCGCCATTGCTTTCAGCACTCAACAACATTTGAGTCCCAGTAGATGTTTTCATTGCTGTGTGTTGTAATTTATGGTACAATTGTAATGGCTGGCGCAGGCAAGAAAGTACATGATGGCACAGGCACATATGAGTCAGAAATATTGGATCATCAGGATGCCATTGTACAGAACAACCTTAAAGTTACACAAGTCATATGTCTATGCTATGGTAGGGGAGTCACCTTAGCATTGAGATCACTTTGTACAAGACACCCAGGAGCTGATACGATATTTGAGAATTCAAATATATCCTCACATATTTTAGAATATTTTCTCAGAAATTTTTGTGTCAAGAATTGCGCCAGACATTGTGCTCGCATGTTATCAATATTCATAAGTCCGTGCATAAACTTAATTATCTTTTCTCTGAATGAACATTGAAGCATGCTGGCAGCATTTGACAAAATTCTTTAAGATTGTTTTTTTTTTTATCATAAGGTGTTTTATACTTGGTGTTACCATAAAGATTTCAGTATAGTGATAAATATCGCCGCCAATATATAGGCACATATATATTATCTCTCAACTTCAGTGCACAATACTTTGGCAATATATTGTGACTAAAATTTTACCATCGTGATATATCACATCACAGGTAGTATGCCAATACTGGCACTATTTATGAGCTTGGGGAGCGATAACCTCAAGCTATGTGTCCACTGTAACTGACCTTTGAGGATTCCCTCGTATATGACCCCTGTATAGTAGTCCAGTCCACGAGCCAAGGACAGGTCGAAAAGAACCTAGAATACAATGATCACATATAAACCACAACCAATGGCTGGAACTGGGGACAAATTGACAATACTTTGCCTCTTGTAGATCTGTGTTTTGGTCTGAATCTTAATAGATATTCACATAATTATTCATTTTGTGCATTTGCCTCATTCACTCAAAAATAGCAGATAACATATCAAGCATATCTACAACAAAATGACTGAACCACCTGACACCAATGCATATGGGTAAAATCAAACCTACTGATATACTTAAAATCTTGTCTCAAAAATAGTACTGTGAAAAGAAGAGTTGGACCTTGGATCCATCATATAATGGTGAGTGATTGAGTGACTGATTGATTGATTGATTGATTGATTGATTGATTGATTGAGTTTAGTTTTACACTGCAGTCAGCAATATTCCAGCTATATAACAGCGGTCTGTAAATAATCGAGTCTGGACCAGACAATCCAGTGATCAACAGCATGAGTACTGATCTGCAGAATTGGGAACCGATGACATGTGTCAAACGAGCATGGCCACCCGATCCTGTTAGTTGCCTATTAGGACAAGCATAATTGTCTTTTATGGCAAGCATGGATTGCTGTAGGCCTATTATACCCCGGACCTTCGTGGGTCACATGTAACAGTGAGGTAGTACTAGGAAGATAGGACTCACCCTGTCGGAGATCCCAAACAGATCACAGTACTTCAGTAGGAGTTTCAGCTCCTCTAGGCCCTGCACAGCCAGCTTCTGACCCTTCAGAACCTCATCCGTCAACAGCTCCTCAATCTTGTCAATGCCACCTACAACGGAGGATAAATCAATCAGCAATGCTAACATTTCTATTCTGCCACTGCTGCTAAACATTGTTATCTGAGCATAAATGTGTATCAATGCCCCTAGACAGTATCATCTGAGTGTCAAGGTGTATCAATACTCCAAGACAGTTGTACCTGTGTATCAATGCTTCTAGACAGTCTTATCTGTGTACCAAGATGTATCAATGCCCCCAGAGTGTTACCTGTGTACCAGCGTGTCAATGCCCCTAGACGGTGTTACAGTATTAAAGTGTATCAATGCCCCCAGACAGTTTTACCTGAGTATCAATGTGTACTAATGAACCCAGAAAGTGTTAACTTATCATGGTGCATCTATGACCCCACAGTGTTACCCGAGTATCTGGGTGTATTATTGCCCCAAGTGTTAACAGAGTACCAAGGTGTATCAACGCCCCTAGACAGTGTTACCTGAGTATCAAGGTGTATCAATACCTCCAGTGTTACCTAAGTATCAAGGTGTATCAGTGCCTATAGACAGTGTTACCTGAGTATCAAGATGTATAAATGCCTCCAGACAGTGTTACCTGAGTATCAAGGGGTATCAATGCCTCCAGTGTTACCTGAGTATCAAGGTGTATCAATGCCTCCAGTGTTACCTGAGTATCAAGGTGTATCAATGCCTCCAGACAGTGTTACCTGAGTATCAAGGTGTATCAATGCCTCCAGACAGTGTTACTTGAGTATCAAGGTGTATCAATGCCTCCAGACAGTGTTACTTGAGTACCAAGGTGTATCAACGCCCCTAGACAGTGTTACCTGAGTGTCAAGGTGTATCAATACCTCCAGTGTTACCTACGTTTCAAGGTGTATCAGTGCCTCCAGACAGTGCTACCTGAGTATCAAGATGTATCAATGCCTCCAGACAGTGTTACCTGAGTATCAAGGTGTATCAGTGCCTCCAGACAGTGTTACTTGAGTATCAAGGTGTATCAATGCCTCCAGACAGTGTTACCTGAGTATCAAGGTGTAACAATGCCTCCAGACAGTGTTACCTGAGTATCAAGGTGTAACAATGCCTCCAGACAGTGCTACCCGAGTATCAAGGTGTATCAATACCTCCTGTGTTACCTGAGTATCAAGGTGTATCAATGCCTCCAGACAGTGTTACCTGAGTATCTGACATAGCCTCCTATCTTGTCTGCTGCTGCTGCATCTAGGCCTTTCTCATCAATCATCTCCGCCCTCACATCATCCCAGAATGTCTACAAATATATATTATATCATCTGCTATAGATGGTGAACATTGGTCAGGTCAGGTCAGACAACTAAATGACATATCATACCTGTGTCAAAAATGCAGTTTACAACACATGCAGAGAAAGGTTATAGTATACATTTGAAAGCGACACAACATTTTGACTTTCTGTTTATTTGACAGTAAAATACAAACAATGTCAACGATGTTACCTTATCTAGTTTATCAACAGCTGAGCAGATTGTTCGGAACTTGTCATCTGGTACACCACATGCTGCAAACATTCCATCTAGGAGCTTCCGATGATTCACCTGCAGTGTGAGGTTGTTAACTGTCAGGTCATGTATCAGTCAGGGCACAATGTGGTCTTAACTCATATACGTTAACCACAGGTTTAAAAATGTCACACAAATAAGAAATCCCAAAACTTATCATTAAAAAATCCCATGATTCCTCCTCTGCGTGGAAATTTTCTAGATTCTTGAAAACAGTCACCTAAATAATTTTCTTAAGGAAAATGAACTACTGAACTGGGTTAGTGAGTTTAGTTTCATGCCACTTTTAGCAATATTCCAGCAGGGGACACCAGAAATGGCCTTTCTACATCGTACCCATGTGGGGAATGAAATCCGGGTCTTCAGTAGGACGACTGAACACAATGAGCACTAGGCTACCCCACCACCCTGTCATATTAAAATCAAGAGTTACAACACAGCATTCATAAACAGGACACACAGGTCTTTTGACTGTTCTGCAAGAATTGATACAGTGGAAACATACTGTGATTTATCTTCGAAATATTTATCAGTGTTGAACCTTTGAACTTACCTTTACTACAAAATCTCCCAGTTCTAGAGATTCCAGAATCTCCACTACAATTTTTATACACTCAGCGTCTGGTATCATAGCATCGTATTGACCCGCAATATCAAAATCCTGCAACATATAGGCATTATGACAAGGCTTATAATATAAATTTTTCAACATCATGGCTACCTTTAAAGATAGAATAGCAAAAACACAAAACAATGCATGCCAATAAAATATGATCACATATTGTTTAACACATGAATTGAAAAATTCCAAAATACTGTTATGAGATAAAGAAAAAAATATTTCCATTGTCATGAAAGATGAAAGAGTCACTTCCTCAGAGAACCAGCAGTTCCTAAACTTTGCTGGCCAGTCGGACTTGTTATGCCTGAAAGTTACTAGACCACAAAATAATTCCCTAACCCAAAATATGAATGCTAGACACTTAGCAAAAAAACCCCACTGAAAACAGCTAAGGTAGCAACAAGTGTATTTGAGTACTTACACACTGGTAGAACTCCCGATATCTCCCTCTTGTCATGGCAGGGTTGTCTCGGCGGTACACCTTGGCAATGTGGTAGCGTTTGATATTGGAGATTTTGTTCATGGCTAAATAGCGTGCAAAAGGCACCTGACACAAGTTAAGGGGAATGTTTCAGAGTTGACAACAGTTATCTATTATTCATCAGGAAGACATTCTGAAATGTTCCAGCGGCAAGAAAGTGATTGAAGGATACCAACTACAGACTGAAAAGCTAGAACTGTATCATGTATACTGGAGCTGTACATCATAGCAACCACTGATGTAATGGACCAGCTTCATAGCAACCACTGATGTAGTGGACCAGCTTCATAGCAACCACTGATGTAGTGGACCTGTTTCATGGCAACAACTGATGAAATGGACCTGTTTCATGGCAACAACTGACATTATGGACCTGTTTCATGGCAACAACTTATACTGATGTAATGGACCTATTTCAAGGCAACAACTGACATTATGGACCTGTTTCAAGGCAACAACTGATGTAATGGAGCTGTTTCAAGGCAACAACTGATATAATGGGCCTGTTTCAAGGCAACAACTGATGTAATGGACCTGTTTAAAGGCAACAACTGACATTATGGACCTGTTTCATGGCAACAAGTGACATTATGGACCTGTTTCACGGCAACAACTGACATTATGGATCTGTTTCAAGGCAACAACTTCTACTGATGTAGTGGACCTGTTTCAAGGCAACAACTTATACTGATGTAGTGGACCTGTTTCAAGGCAACAACTGATGTAATGGACCCGTTTCATGGCAACAACTGATATAATGGGCCTGTTTCATGGCAACCATTAATATACTAGTCCCACATCATGACAACCATTAGTATACTTCAATCTGGACAACCCCATCACTGGATTGTCTAGTCTGTAGTCAGATTATTTACGCACTATTACATTGCTCAGTGTTAAAAAACACTCAGTCTTAAAAACAATAAGATACATAAAGAATCTAACTTGGCTTTGAGGAAAGTGCTACCATCACACATTTGATAGATCAGACCTTAATAGATGCATGAAGGTGTGTGGTCCTGTGTATTGAGCTCACGTCACAAATAATGTGCAGTTAAGCTATGTTGAGCGCTGACATTCCTTGGATGGGTGACCTTGCCAGTTTGACTCTTAAGAATTTCTAGGACTTTCCCTGTCCCTCAACGAACAATACGTGACACGTGGTTTCACCTTAGGCAAGTGAGTTAGTTCAAAATTGCCTCTGTTCACCCAGAAGAAAGAAGGTACCCTGAGGGATAAGTCTTCTCACTAATAGCCTTCTAGCGCCTCACAGACAGCACAGGTTATCCAGGGTAATAATGTGTTAGTGCTTTGAGCATGCATGAATGTGTGGAAAAGGTGTGTTGTAAATGGGCGTTACCACACATTATTATAATACTATTCACACCGATTACACTAGTCCACACTGAAACATTTCTGGCGGCAATCTTGTACTCTGAATCTAAGACTAATGAAATCCCTTCAGCTTTTGTTTGCTATAGTTATCAAGGGGAGCCATAAACATTTGTACCAATAGGATACAGTGAGGTCATAGCGGAGAGACAAGAGTTCTCCCCCTTGGTCTGCTAGGTCGTATATAAGTTTAGAATCTTCACCATATTTCCCTGTTAGTGTTTCCTGAAACAGAATGAAACATCAACATAGCAAAGCATAATGAACTACAGGAAGAACTAATATATACCTAGCATATGAATAGATTACAATGCATAATATGTACATATACTAAACTTACTTTACACACATTACACCACACGATCAGATTTCATGGTATGCAGTGACCAAGTTATCCACTTGTTTTACTGATGTACCAGTCAAGATCAGCGTTTGAAATAACCACTGGCCCAGTGGCCCAGCACTGGTTGTTTTTGTATTGGGCCGGCAGTTTCAGATGTGTGCAGAGCCTTATGGCCTTCAGTAAATTATCTGTCAATTACTTTTCATCTGGTATGTTTTCCCGTTTTCTTTATTAACGTTTGGGACACATTCACAATCCATCATGTTGCGATCACTCCATGGTATTTCAGCGCTTTGGCGTAGAATTGTTCACACCTGTCTAACAAATAAAAACTCATCTGTGTGCCATAGGCTTCCCTTGATCTTGTCGAAACAGTGTGAAACTGTGTACAGTGTAGTGTATTTTGTTTTTATTGGGCCTGCAGATTTCATTCGGGGCCTGCAGATTTCATTCAGGGCCTGAAGATTTTAAAGCCTGCAGGTAGTATCTACACCATAATCTCATGATGCAGTAGTGCAAATAATCAATCACATACTAATGAAGGCTGTTGCTACCTTTAATTCAAATACTGGTGTGTCTATGGTCTCAGCTCCATGACGCTTGAAAGTCTGAATAATTTTGTTGAAGACTCCCTCCCTGATGGCCATCTGCTGTGGGCTGTAGTCCCTGGTGCCCTGCGAAGATAGGTGTAGACATCAGGAAGTGTCAACTATTCCATGCCATGCCAGTTATTCCAAGACACTGTGTCAATTTATCCACGCCAAGTCAGTTATTCCACGGCACTGTCAACTATTCCATGTGACAATGTCACCTATTTCATGCCATGTCTCTTATTCCATGTAACACTGTCAACTATTCCAAGCCATGTCCATTCTTCCGTCATCCATGTCACTCTGTCAACCATGTCTGTTATTCCAAGACATTGTGTAAACTATCCTATGCCATGTCAGTAATACCAAGGTACTGTGACAACTTATCCATGCCATGTCTGTTATTCAATGAGGCCTACCTTTAGAATACAGTACCACAAACTATAAAGACACGTCATAATACTATTTTACGTAACTACAGGTGATTTTGTTCAAACGCATGTTCTTGAAACAATGCCCTAGGACACCGGCATAGCAACAAGGTTATCAAGCTAGGCGAGAACATATAAGCTCCGCTCACTGATGTTTCATCTCGACCAGCCAAATCATTACAGAAAACCAACGACGTAGTGAGTTTACAGTAGTAGTTCACCGGCGGATGCATAATTTTTTTGCAAGCACCAGTTTTAAATATTTATTTTTCTTTTTTGACTAATATGCTTATATTTCTTTGTATTAAGAGGTGCTGAGGTGTTACAGTTTTTGCATTTATATATTTTGTATTTCATAAATTTAGTAAGAGTGACTTACATTGGTCACATTTTGCGATATTCTATTATTCACAGTTTTGGTCAATTTAAATAATCTAAATATATTTTATATTTCAGTTCGAAACGTAACTATTTGAAACTATTTGGATCAAATGAATTATAAATGGAAACTAATATACACATATATCTTTGTCATTCCGTAACTTGCACCATTACCCTGAATTGGTGTTTATTCATAATTATTTTTCGAAGTGATTAAAATGGTTTACACATACCATTTTCGTGCCGGTTCGGTCAACATATTCTATTTATCAGAATTATTTCAACGGGTTAGGTGACTGAGTGAGTTTAGTTTTACGCCGCACTCAGCAATATTCCAGCTAAATGGCGGCGGTCTGTAAATAATCAAGTCTGGACCAGACAATCCAGTGATCAACAAAATGAGCATCGATTTGCGCAATTGGGAACCAACGACATGTGTCAACCAAGTCAGTGAGTCTGACCACCCGATCCCGTTGGTCGCCTCTTACGACAAGCATAGTCGCCTTATGTGACAAGCATGGGTTGCTGTAGGCCTATTCTACCCCAGGACCTTCACGGGTCTCAACAGTTTAGGTTTAGGTTTAGGTTTAGGTTTAGGTTTAGGTTTAGGTTTAGGGTTAGGGTAAGGGATCCAATCCAATATAGTAGGTAGATGCATGAGTACCAGTTGTTTTCCTTTTCCATTTCCATTTTTAATACTTTGTTCACAAAAAAGAGAGACCAAATATGTCTGAAGTTAAATAAATGATGAAATGTGTTAACGTAGAAATTTGGGGCTAATGGAGATCAGCCTCAAACTTGCACTCCAACTTTCACCTCTAGATCTACATATTTTCAATAATGAATCAAAGTCTAACTCGCCCTCGTGCTGTCACTAGACATGCCCACGTCTCACTCATTCCTTAGCACGATCCACATTATCCTAACTGTGTTCCCTACAACACTTTTCTGTCATGTTATCTTGCAGATTACGGAATAGTACGATTGTGCAAAATGATATCGGGGCCATTCGGCAACCGTCAGTAGAACTGAAAACACGAGACACCAAGCATACCTGTAACCTTCGTAATTGTGCGCAACCAATTCGACTCTTTCTGTGAAGTCACAGGAATGACTAGCTAAATTTGCTAGTGGACGTAGCTCAGTCGGTTAGCTGTAGGGCTAACAATCCGAAGGTCATGGGTTCGCGTCCGACGGGTTCTCACAAACTGGTTGCCTGTCTCACTAACATGTGACCTATGGGTGAGAACGTCCTCACGAGAAATTGTGGTGCTGAATTCTAAAGGTGCTCCTTCCATGACATTGTCACCTATTTCATGCCATGTCAGTTATTTCATGTTATTCTGTCAACTATTCCATGTCATTCTGTCAATTATTCCATAGCCAGTCGCCTTAGTCAGATACTCCAGTATATCTGGAATAAACATACAAAAACTTGGAGTCAAACCATTCACTTACCTTAGGGGTTTTGAGAACAAACTTCTTGGGGCCATCATCACCCAGTTGTGCTTTCAGTTCTAATAATTTGGCAACTTCTTCTCCTATCTGAAAAACAAATGAACATGACACTGGGAACTGTTTCATTAAACACTGGACAGTGGTCATTAGAGTTCATAAGATACTGCAGTAGATAATAAGAGGCTCCACGGAATGATGAAATGAACAATATGAGTCACTCAAAATAGCTTGGACTTTGTTTCTGATTGCTGTACGGCATGTTACAGGATCCTGCGACTGAGCCTTGAGATTGCTCTTGGTGGATGTGATGGTACCAGGAACGCACAGGTTATGGTAAGTGGTACTATCCAAAATGCTAATTTATGGTTCGTCCAGTTGCCATAAAAGTTGATGCTCGAACCAATCCTGAAAAACCTGCCCATACATTTTGCTACGGTAATGATGATCAGCTTTCTTGGCTTCAAAAAACAAGATCACAACCCATAATTAGGATACTATCATGAATACTAACCAATAATACTAGGCTACGGATACTATCATGAATACTAACCAATAATACTAGGCTACGGATACTATCATGAATACTAACCAATAATACTAGGCTACGGATACTATCATGAATACTAACCAATAATACTAGGCTACGGATACTATCATGAATAATGATCAGGCATCCACCTTTGCCTGATGGTAACACAGGCACCTTAGAACCATCTCTCGGAAGCCACATCCAATTGGTTGCGTGATTTTTATTACACCAGGTTTCATCAAAGTACAGAAATTGAAGCCCCAAACTGTCCTATTCTTTAACTGTTCTGAGCTAAGCTGATCGCATGGACAGGATTAGGTACTTGTCTTAAAACACAGCTCTGCCATGTCCCCATTTGGTGGAACTTCTATGGGTGAACAAGATTATCTATTCGATTTGAATCAAGACTTTTTCACTTAATTAATTTGAATATAACAACTACAAGAGTTCCAAACTTTTCAAAATAATTTATATTATTTAATTAGTTGAGGCTGCATGAATAATTATAGTCTCTATTTCAAACGACTTGGGATATTTACGAATGCTGTTGGAACATCAAAATTTCCTCCCGTGAAGTCACCCCTCAAGTGCATTTTTTCATCAGAGCTTTAATATCCACGTTTATATTATTTAATTAGTTGAGGCTGCATGAATAATTATAGTCTCTATTTCAAACGACTTGGGATATTTACGAATGCTGTTGGAACATCAAAATTTCCTCCCGTGAAGTCACCCCTCAAGTGCATTTTTTCATCAGAGCTTTAATATCCACGTAGGAAAAGTCGTCCATGTATCACATATGTGCTTTTATCTTGTGTAAAATTTATACAAACCTGTAGAGGTTATGAATTCTTTGAAGAATGTCCTCCTTGGGGTACATATATAGCATTAAAATGTCCATTTAAAAATGCCTACGACAGTTGTAACAATATTGAATAAATATTTTACAAAACAAAAACTCGTTTTTGTCTTGTGAGACCACCCCTACAGGGCCCCCACCCGGGCCCCTTAACAGCCAAGAGCAGGTAACTCTCGCCGTGTACCTCATACCTCACTTTTCATGCTGAGATTGTCAGACAGAATGTGGGGAGGCGGGTGGCCGTACCCCAAGGAGGACATTCTTCAAAGAATTCATAACCTCTACAGGTTTGTATAATTCTTTTTCAGAAGAAGTCCTCCTTGGGGTACATATATAGCATAAGACAGACTCCCAACGAACGTGAGTCGGGAGCGGCATTCTGTCTGCTGATGTGTACCCTACACACACTCTCATACACTGCCGAAGCTGCGAGAGATAGAATACACTTACCCAATCACCAAGCCGCTGATGTCAATCAGGCGGGGGCGTGGCAACATAGGGCCGAAAGAGCCAATCGACAATAACCCAGCAAAGGTGATGGACATATGACCACACCTCATGCCATTCACTGTAAATATTCCCCCAAACCAGCGAAGTAGTGCCGGGAATAACAGTGCAAGGGTAAATATGAGCGTATGTCGACGCTAATAGTGAAAAAACCGTCTAGAGGTAGTTTCTCTTTGTGTTTTTGTTGTTTTTATATATATATATATATATAAACACCACCACCAGGGGATATCCGTCACCAATATAACAAGAAATGTTTCGTGAAAACCCACCACCAGGAACATTTCATGATAAACAAAGTCGAGATCTCAGACGCTCATTCAGCTAGGGGAATCACGACTCTGCCCACTGGTGAGAACTGTATGGCCAAACCGAGCACGTTCCCGTAAATCTTTGTCCAGTTGGTAGTGACGGATAAACGTGCTCGGTCGGCTCCAAATAGCCGCAGAGCAGATCTCCTCAATGGGCAGAGCCGCGGCATAAGCCTGTGACGTAGCCACTGCCCTAACAGAATGAGCCTTTAACCCATTAGGGATAGGTAACCCTTTATGAGTATATGCCATACAAATGGCAGAGACAAGCCACCTAGATATGGTTTGCTTGTTCGCCGGCAGACCAGCTCTTCCCCCGCCATAACAACAAAACAACTGGTTATCTTTTCGGATATCAGCAGTTCGTTTGATATAAGCCCTAAGGGTCTTACGGACATCTAAGACGTGAGCACGTCGAAGAGAGGTACCGGGCGAGGGAGGCTGCATGAGCTTAGGGAGCTCGATAGGCGCTGTAACATGAAAAGCGCCTGCGATCTTAGGACGGTAAGAATCCGGCAGTCTAATACTGACCCTGTCTTTGTGAAAGACGGTCAAAGCAGGATCCGCTGACATTGCATGAATGTCACCTACCCGCCTGCCAGACGTTACCGCCACAAGAAAGGCAGCCCTCCACGTTAACAGCTGGAGAGAAAGAGACGATAGCTCGTGAAAAAGAGGACCGGACAACCAGTCAAGAACGACTGACAAGTCCCACGGGGGACTAATCCGCCGGACAGTCGGACGGATCCTATCCACACCCGCTAAAAAACGCTGAACAAGAGGGTGCTGCCCCAAGAGAGCACCGTCAACAGGAATATGGAATGCCGAAATGGCCGTGGAATAGCCCCGGATAGTAGAGGCGGCTAGGCCTGACTCTAACCGGGACTGCAAAAATTCCAGTACTTCAACTAGAGTTGAAGAAAAGGGATCAAGAATCCCCCTGTTGACACACCAGCGCGCATAACAGGCCCATCTATCCTCATATTGAACGTTTGTCGAATCCCTCCGCGAAGCCAGAATTGTGTCTGCAACTGGTGCAGAAATTCCGCTCGCTTGGAGGCGATTCCTGACAGTGGCCAGGCCACCCACTGAATCCTGGGATTCGGGTGCGGCGCTCCGTTCTGGGATAGTAAGTCCGGTCGAAAGGGTAAAAGGACAGGAGGCAATGCCAGAAACCTCATCATTACCGGAAACCAGCTTTGAGACGACCAAAGAGGAGCAAGAAGCACTAACAGTCGAGCTGGTTGGGTGGCAAGCTGCGAGAGGACCCTGGGAATCAGCGGCAGAGGTGGGAACGCCCACAATACCCTGTCCGTCCAATCGAGCTGGAAAGCGTCCTGAGCGATGGCTCTCGGATCCGGTATCTGAGAACAAAACACCGGAATCTGGTTCGTCCCCCCAGAGGCAAACAGATCCACCTGGAACGATCCGAACAACCGGGAGATAATCCCGAATATCTCCCGATGCAACATCCACTCGTGAGGAGCTAGGACACGTCGAGAGAGCGCGGCTGCTCGAACATTGTCCACCCCGGGGAGATACACGGGACACACCCGAACATTGAACCGGTCGCACCACTGTAGAAAGTGCCACGCCTCCTCTAGGAGGGACGGAGAAACCGTACCGCCCTGTTTCAGGATATAGGTCATTGCCGTCTGGTTGTCCATCTCTAGACGTACCACACAGCCTCGAACCGTCTCCCGAAAGTGTTGGAACACTAGCCGGACAGCTCTCAATTCGAGCACATTGATGTGCAGGCGCGTTTCGTGCCGTAACCATAGGCCCGAAACTGAATGGGCGCCCAGCACGCCACCCCACCCTGTGAGGGAAGCGTCCGTCTGAATTGAAAGGGTTGGTGAGGGAGCGTCCAGGGGTAACCCCCTGGATAGATTCCCTACCACTGTCCACCACCGTAAATGAGGAAGGAGCCACTCCGGAGTGAGGAGAATCATCTCGTAACTCCTGCCGTGGGACCACATTCGCGCCAAGGCGTACTGAATGGGTCGCATCCTCAACCGCGCCCTCCAAACAACGTCCACCGTCGCTGCCATGTTGCCTAGCAACTGGAGCCAAACCCGAGCCGAAGCCGAGGGGGACTCGAGGAATTGCATAACAACTCTCTGAACTTTGGAGATCCGATCCGGCGACAGGGAGACTATGCCTCTCGCTGTGTCGAACCGTGCGCCTAAGAAGATCAGATCCTGTGTAGGAACTAGGTCTGACTTCTTGAGATTGATAATCCAGCCCAACCTGGTGAGAATACACATTATGGCGAATGTTGCGTCTCGACTCAAGTGAGCGGCAAGTGCTCGTATAAGCCAATCGTCCAGGTACGGGTGACAACACCTGCCCTGTGACCTGGCCACTTGCGCTGGGATTAACATAAGCTTGGTGAATACCCTCGGAGCCGTAGCGATGCCGAAGGGAAGCACCCGAAACTGATAGCATACCCCGTCGAAGGAGAACCGCAGGTACTTCCTGAACTCGGGATGCATCGGAACATGCAGGTACGCATCCTTGAGGTCGATGGACGTAAGCCAGTCGCCTCTTTCTACAGATGAGATCACTGACCGTAGTGTCTCCATCTTGAATGACGGTACCTGCAGCATAGTGTTCAGCCGTTTGAGATTGAGAATCGGTCTGAACCCTCCGTCCTTTTTGGTGACCAGGAAATAAGTGGAGTAAAATCCCTCTTGTTCCTGGCCCCCTGGAACCACCTCGATGGCTGCCTTGTCCAGTAAAGACTGAACCTCGGCGCGGAGAACCTCGGCTTTCTCCGGAACTACCGGCACAGGAGTGCGCCGAATTCCGGAAAAGGGAGGCGGGTCTCTCTTCCATAGTGGTAAGTGGCCGTCCCTGAGTGTGGATAGGACCCAGGGGTTGGAGGTTACCTTTTCCCAATCCGACAGGAAGTGGGAAAGGCGGCCACCCACAGGAAGGTTTGGCAGAAGGCAATGAATGCCCGACGTCGGCAGTGCTCCGACTGCTTGATTCGGGATCACTTGCAAGGGCTCCGGAGGATGACTTACTGGGAAGCCGGGGCCGACTTCCCTTTCCTCGGAAAAGGATGCTGGGGCGCCGCAGCCTTGCCCTTGCCCCTACCCTTACCCTTACCCTTCCGCGCCTGCAAGGGCTGTGCCCACTTAGCAGAGTCCTTGGCCGGAGCCGAAGGATAAGCGGAGGAAAGCACCGGGGGACGCGCACGAGAAGTGTGAGGCTGTTCTAACAAGGGTTTAGACTCCTTGAATGTAGACACAGCCTCCGCGGCCTCCCGGACTACTGATGTCGCTCCCGGGAAGAGAGTAGATCCCATCCGGAATGGCAGTGAAAGTAGCGCTTGTTGAGTGGCCGGCGAATACCGTGCCACGGACAGCCACAGTCTACGGAGGCCCATAACTGCAGACATCATCTGACACGCCGAGGACCTGATCGAGTCCCGCGCCAGATGTGACTGCACCTCCGTAAGCTGTTGAGCGAGCGTAGGGGAAACACACTCCTCCTCAACACCGCCGCCGTCAACAAGCCGACGCTGCAATACCGAAGTATATGCGGCGTGTATTGTGACCTTAAGGCATTGAGCTGCATTTCGGTACTGCTCCTCAAACGACCTATAAGCCGATTTGAGGGCAGTAACGTTAGAGGTGAACGGAGGCAGGCGGCGTCCTTGCTTAGCCGAAGCTAAGGAGCTGCCAGAGGAACCCCCCAGGGCGACCGATGCATAGATACAGTCGTCGACCACTGGAGGGTTATACAAGTCAAGATCACCCATCAGGTAACGTCGGTCTAGCTCCGGCAAATCGAAGCGTGACCGCGCTCCCGTTAAAAGAGGGTTAATCACTTCTGACAAAATAGAAGGGAGGATGCGCAACCGAGAATCCACCACCTTGGCTGGGGCAAAAGCCTCACCCGGCAGTCGGAATTCCTCGGGGTCAGGTGTCGCCGAAGCAACCACGACCTGCGGCAGGACAGAAGCAATACGCTCCCGTACCTGCCTCAGCGAGGCGCCGAGCGAAAACGAAAACTCACTCGGCCCACCCCGGTCCTCCCCCTCCTCCATTATCTCCTCGGCGCGATCCCCCATGAGTGACACCTCAGATCTGTCATCTAAGGATAGCTCCGGGGGATCGGTCGAGGGAACATCCGAAAGAGAGAGAGGCCCGAGCAGAGCCGAGCGGCCCGACGCCATAGACCCGACGCCTGAGACTGAGTCTGGGTGGCGGATCGCCGGCAACGCTCCCAACATAGGCATGGTCCCATGACCAACACTGGCAACCTCTGAGTGGCTGGCAACCGACTCTAAAGTCGGTTCCTGCGCACCCCTAATGGAAGTCCCCACACCGGCGCCAGAGGCGTGGCTGGGGAGTCCCATGGAAGCCGAAGCCGGATACACACCCGACTCCGGACGAACGCCGATCTCCTGACGGAGACCGGACATCGCATCCGAAATCAGGGTATGCACTGACGCCATTTGCTGCTGTAACAAAGACGAAAGTAAATCAAATGTTAACGGTTGCGAGGGTTCAGTGGGAGGTGCTGCGGAGGTAGAAGCCACCGCTGGAGGTGGAACCGAAGTACCCTTCGCTGGTTTTGCCGTATCCCCCCCCGAGACTGACGCCGAAGACGCCTTCTTAATATCTTTTTTAGCTTTTTTTGAAGGCGGCTCCTGAGCCCAAATATCCCCCCCCGCCTGGATCAAAGATCTATAAAAGATCAAGTCTGCATGACGGGATTTTTGAGCCCTGGGGGAAAAGTCCTGACATACGGCGCATCCTTGCTCGTCGTGAGCTTCCTCCGCCAAGCACCGCAGGCACAGAATATGCTTATCCCTCGGGGGGAGTTTTGCGTTACAAGTAGCACACACCTTGAACTGGAAAAAACCGAACCGTGCTATGATTAATAGCAAGGCCCGTTAATCCAACAAACACATGAGTATTTAACAGAAACAATAATACGCACTGGCGATATTTAACCGTTAAATAATAAGAAAGCTATTTATGAAAACATACAATAGCATATAAGGATTTCTTTACCATGGAAAAGAAAGGTAAAAAACCATACAAATATCCGGTTTGTATTTAAAACCACCTAAAAGAATAGGCAGAAGAAATAACCACCAGGTACGTGCCGCCCGCCATCTTGTCAGCCACATGACTGAAGACCACGGTAGCCACGGAAAGTTACAACATTTCATGAATGAAAAAGAGTGAAATATGCATTCCTAATACCGCCCGTGCGTTAAAAAGGAACCATACATACGGTTTTCGTAGCTTTCTCACTCATTTCTCTTCAATTCGTAGGTTCTCTAAGTATGAGAGCTTGCTGATGGACGACTGTCCTCAAAGACGACAGCATGAAAAGTGAGGTATGAGGTACACGGCGAGAGTTACCTGCTCTTGGCTGTTAAGGGGCCCGGGTGGGGGCCCTGTAGGGGTGGTCTCACAAGACAAAAACGAGTTTTTGTTTTGTAAAATATTTATTCAATATTGTTACAACTGTCGTAGGCATTTTTAAATGGACATTTTAATGCTATATATGTACCCCAAGGAGGACTTCTTCTGAAAAAGAATTATCATACTGAAATTGAAGCCAAAAACCACTTTCCAAGCATTTCCATCATTGCTTTAGTTTGCTACATACCAATGGACATAACCCCATTTTGAGGAAAACAAACAGGCTTCAAATACAATATCTGCATATCCATGTGCCACTACTTGGAACTGTACCATCTGGATTAAGAGTGTTTAAGAAAGTGCTTTCATATGTAACTGTCATGTAAACATCCTGAATAAAAGCATGAGAAGTGGAAAATGTTATCAGTAAACACGATAAGCATAAAAATGAAATTTAAAAAGATAATTTTGCTCCAAATGCACTTATCGCATCAAGACACATTTTCCCATAAAAAAATTTTGTTAAAAATACCTTCATTATAACATGATCGCTGGAGTAGGACATGTTTTGACAGACAGACTGAAGAGGATCTACAGAAAATGTTGCATCATCCCTCACCAATCTTATCAGCAGGAACGGATCATGACAACAACACGACACACCCTAATGCCAGTCTTATCTATCACTGCTGACCACAAAACATTAATAAGGTAATACACTGTCACAGATGAACAGTGTTTTACAACACGTTTAACAATATTCCATGGCAGGGAGCACCAGAAAAGGGATTCACATATTGTACCCATGTGGGGAATTGAACCTGCTTCTTTGGTGTGCCAAGCGAATGCTTTAACCAGTAGGCTACCCCACTACCATTGCTACCCTGTCAGTCCAAGGCTTGTGGAAAATGAATGGAGGCTGCTGTAATTGATATTCAAGCTGGCTGATTGGATTTTGGGCACTTTCGGGGATTTTGACAATAGTATAATTTGTTTATAGACTAAATAACCTTCTGAAAGTTCTTTAACACAGCATAATGTTCTCAAATCAGCAAAACAAACAAGATGTTGAAAACCCAAATTGATGAAGGTTGATCATCTTCACCACTATGTTGCTGATGTGCCAAGGATCACAATTGGGGTGAAAGCTGAAATTCACGACAGTGGATCCTGGCATGACACAAGGAGGCAACTCAGTGTAGGCATGTTCTCACTGATCACTGTGCCACACATGCCCAGCTTGGGACATGAGGAAAATTCCAGATCAGTATAAACACCACTGGCATGTACAATTTTCAATGAAAATGAAACAGTGCTACTTGGTTTGCTTGCCTTTCAAAATGTTTGTCTTACATGTTCCAAAGAAATTTTAATCTTCCACGTCTCTGTCCTCCATATCTGGCTTGTAGTTTTGGCTGTCAAAGATGTAGTATGATGTCTATGCCCAAAAATCTTTAAACCTGCTTCCACAAACATGCTGCATTTCAATACTCTTAGATCAAAACTTTATAGAAATGACTTGGGACTCCAGTGGCCTAAGTTCCTGACAAGTTGTTCCAACAGTCGACATAATTGAAACATGTCCAGATCTCAACTGTCCCTCCTACCTTCTTTTTCTTGCCTTTCTTTTTGGAACTTTCAGAGTCTGCTAGACGGATGCTCTTATGAACACCCCCGTCATCATAACACTCCATGACTGAAGAGGTTTGATAGGGTACTATTCTACGAAGTGTGGGAATATCACGGAATGTCTGCAAGGTCCTGTTACAACATGGCCGCATGCTGTAGAAGCCTATCTTATCAGTTTGTCCTATTCTGCCATTCAGAGAACACGATTGTGACGATTGTGACGCAGTCACTCCAGACTCTATCTGACCTAAATATGATTTCTGGGAACATCACACATGTTCCTTTGTAAATACCGCCTTCCCTGAATAATGAAGTAGACTAGCCTGTGCACTTTCACAGAAGAATCCATTATGGCATCAAGGGAAGTGAGACAAGGAGGAGCACAAAGAATCCTTATTTCGTCAGATCTATGGGATGGTCGTGAAGGTTCAGTTTCTTTTAATGTATCTTTATGCTTATCTGCAATGAACTACATTATCATAATAAGCATGATAAAAGCAAAGTTGTAGCTTTAACAAGACATGCATTTGGCCATGAGACACACAGAAGACACAGCCACACATGAAGCTGGTGAGTATTTAGGCTCTACACTCTATATAAAGGGAGAATGAAAGTTTAACATCATTATTAACATATAAAGTTAAGTCTAGACAAGCTCTAAACAACTGATTGATAACTGGGCTCAGGATATAGATTTTCGAAATAATCTTTCTTAAAATTAATCTTAACTCAAGCTGAAAGATAAGATACCTCAGGTTTATAATAAGATATACTCTTGTAACTATCTCAAACCTGTTGTTTTTGTACAAAACTATGTTGCTTGTTATCACTCTGAAAGAGAACTCATTTAAGAGGTGAAGTGGAAAAGGTAGGGTGTTTCCTTATGATGTCACAGGGATCTCCCGAACATTGCCATGGAGAAGTAAGATGGAACTGTTGTCACAGTGTTTGGTCCTATTGTTTACCGAGCATTAACTTGGTTGACTTTCCAAAAAAATCACTAATGTAGAATGTTTCTGTTTGTTTTCATGATAAAAGATGTCATAAAACCAGAATTGTGGGTAAAATATTCGACTGGTGACCCTGCAGTTTACGGCTATTATTATCTGAATGGTTTCAGGCATCGAATGTTTTTTCATGAAATGGTGATAGAAAACTAGTAAAGATACAAGTACATTTCGAAAAAAAACAACATCAATCACTGTTTGGAAATCAGATCAATGGAAGCAAACAGTGGTAAAAATAGATGTTGATTTTTTACAATGATGAGTCAGTTTCGATCAGTTAATGTTTACTACCATAAAATTTGTGAATTTTGGACAATTTTCAAAATATAGTACTGCTCAACGACACTTTCTTCAACATTTTAAAGCACCTGTTCAAGAGACAATACAGGTACTTGATATTTAATCACTGAGTATCAAATATTTATCTTTGAAATCTAAACCAGCTGTTGCCTCTTTAAGAAACAAAATATAATTACTTTTGCTGGATATTATTTCAAAGAAACATTTTGTACTAGCATCTAATAAAAGAAAAACATTCAGATGTAATTCCTGGTAAAGCTAATAAAAGCATACATGGCACATTAAATTTCTGTTGCTAAAACTGCATGAGCCATACATATTTTTATCTGAAACAAAATAATTTCTCACAGCTTCATCAGTTCATAGCTTTCGAAAAATATGCACAGTTACCTTGGGAAATAATAATCTTAGGGCTAAGACTGTTTAACAAACAGACAAAGTCATCAATATCGCCTGCAATGGCAAAATACAATTTGTGAATATGTGAGTGAGTGAGTGAGTGAGTGAGTTTAGTTTTATGCCACTTAGCAATATTCCAGCTATATCGCAACATTCTGTAAATAATAGAATGTGGCCTGCATAATCCAGGTATCAACTGCATGAGCATTGATTTTCACAAATTGCATATAACGAGTCTGTGACTATGTTACAAAGAAGGAGGAAAGTATTGAAAGGTCTTAAAGTTATGTTCCAGAAAAAAGCATCACAACTAATTTCAGACAAAGTCAAACTTGATGTCATCGACATGCAAAATATGTTTTATTCAGAAATGCAAAACTACCAAAAGGCATCAATTGACCACAAGACCTCTGTATGTACCAAGTTTGATGAAGAAATATTAAACGGTGTCATGACACCTCCACATGTGCATTGTTTGTAAAAACGAACAACTTGGAAGAAATCTTGATCTATCGATCCTCTACATAAGGGTGTATAACTGGTATGCAAAATCACCACATTACCATTTTACTCAATCACTAAAACAACATACCCACTACTACTAATAATAAAAGTCGCTGTGTGATAATACTCTATCCAGTCAAGTAATCATAAACCTGTTATCTTATTCCAACACATGAAGTAGTCTGTCCATATTTACACTTGTAATTACAGTATGCGCAAATCTGAATCTAAAATGAATTTTCTTTACAAAAACCTTAATATGTCCTACACATCAACATCATTTACACTGTGTTTTAAATTCTCAAATACTTATCTGAAGGTTGTGACAACTGACATATACTAACTTGATAAACTTGAATAGAATGAACAAGAGGTAAGCTAGAATAGACCAGTAAATAAAAATACTTCCTTTTCTTCTGATTTCCTCTTTAATAACTGAAATATCAGTAACTCTCTAAATGGAAAAACAACCAGATTTATTTACATCATTCATCATGATTCCAGTGATTTCCAGGGCAACAGTCAATAAATGTTTTTACTTGTTTGTCGTTTGAGTACACTTTTGTTTCGGGGAATACATGACAGAAGGTGAGTTATGTCTCTAAAAAATTAGGTATGCCATGACGGCACTGAGAAACTTTTGATCCGTGCCATTTCAATATTTACTGGGCCATGAAACGTTAATATATGGAGAGTTTCGAAAGTTGAGAGACTGGGTTTCCTGAGTACTCATCTTGAATTGCTCTGTGTAATGAAACCTGATGTCAGACAATGAGACTATGAAAATCTATGTAGTTCACATAACATTTCTAAGCTGTGATAGGTAAGCATGTGTAAGCAGTTTCCTTCCATTGATAAGACTCATGGTGACAGCAGGACTTGGTAATCCTATCCTGTGAGATATCTCATGGCTCTAGCCTTGAGTCTGTCACTGTATCATACCAGCATGGAAGTGAGGAAACTAGCTATAATCACAACAGCATCTCAATGCATTTATTTGGGCAGCTCTGAGGTAATTAAATGAATGCACACATAATTCAATACTTGTAGGTGTGTGGCTTAGAGAACATGTATATCAGGTACAAAGATTCTTGAGATATCAAAAACTGAAATAATGGTAAGACGATGATATAAGTCGTATTGGGATGACATATTATCTTGAAATAAGATACATACAGCATGTATCTATTAAGAGATAAATATTTAAGAAAAACTAAATAAAACAATTCTCATTGTTCCCAGAGATCAGCATTCGAAATACCTGCATGCCTAACTGCCTGGGACACGGTATTTTCAACACAGCTGGCCAGATTCTCAAATTCACCTTCTAGACTGTGGGGTTACAATTTAGACATGTTTATAAAAATATTTTGTGGGCAGGTAAGTTTTGGTCTGGGATGGCAAGTTTCACATCTAACCAGCCCTGTTGGGTCTGGTTGAATTTTTTAGGAGTTTCCTACCCTGCAAAGATATTTCATCTTTTACCACCGATCCAATGACCAGTGAATCCTTTCAAAAGCTACAGAGACAATTTTCTGCACTAACTCTCTTCAGAATTTCAAAATAAAAAAAGATATGTCAAAACATGATCAGTATTTTAGCAGCCTGTTATATCAGTGCCATGAACTTTCCTAAAAATGAAGTTCTGAATGCAAAATAGGTCCTGAGGCTCATTCAACCACTGTATGCTGCAGCTATGGTAAGTATTTGTAGATTAAAGAGTTTGATTACCCTAGCACTTAAGGTGGTTAATGTTAAAAAGAAAGTTTATTTATTCCAATGCATGATCAAGGATTGAACTGTTCTTCATAACTGTTTGTTATTTCCTTCTCAAAGAAAATTCAATAAAGTTAACAACAGCATAATATTTCAATCTAGGTCAAACTGGTGGCTGACATCATGAACACACACAATCCATTAGCATGATTAGGAACAGTGTTACCCAGTCAACCATGGCTGATAACTGGATCCAATCTAGTCACCAATTACAAGAAGCTATAGAAAAGCCGGAACCTGTTCTATGTACTCCTAACTATATCTTACCTGGTTAGATGACAAGCGTAGAGCAGAGAGCAGTTTGTTTTTTTGGTACAGCAGATGGTGAAATCGGCAGAGAGGTAACATGATGAGCACAATCACAAGGTCAGAGGATATGGAATGGAGAGAAGAACTCTTTCAGCAACTCTGGTGAATATAAACAGTACAAAAGGCTAGCAGAGACACCCCCCTCAACCATGCCACAAGACATCAACACATCTCCACACTGTCATGCAGGCCTGGAACAGGTACATACTCTGTAACACTGTGTAACAGTGTTCAACATGAAACACTCAGTAATTGTTTTCCATCAATCAGCAAATATTCAACCTAAATGAAGGAAGGGTGACTCCATAATTGGACTTCATGCCTTGAACCACTAACTCTTGGTGATTCCAGGTTAGACATGTCCCTAGCTTGTAACATCTAAATTTTAATATCTGTGGTCATGTGGTCTAAGTCAGGGAATATACAGACTACACATAAAGCAAAAATAAGTCCCATTTTGCAACACGAAGCGCTTCCTAAAACACTCCGCTTAAAACATGTACTATATTATAATCATTAAACATACAAGTATTTCTAGTCATGACATTTGGACATCCACTGTTCTGCCCAGTGACAGATAATACAGTGAATATCTTCTGCACTATGTACAATGTGAAATGTATGAAGTTTAATTTGGATGAGGAATCTATCATGCCAACAGTGGACGGCCTATAGTGTGTAGCGTAAATAAAACTTAATAAGGAACAAGACTGAAGTACTGTTTCCCCATCTACATGAGGGTACCTTCTAATACACACGTAATACCCACTTGAATATAATTAATATGTCTGATTGTGCTAAGATGATATAATATTTTTTCAGATTATGCCAATACCAATATGATCCAGTTGTCAACATGGTCAAGTTGCTGAACAGATCATCACATACAGGCGAGTCATTGTTTTGTTTAAAAGCATCACACATTCAGATGAATGTCTAATACATGAATTTATTTGTCAAGCATGGCATCTTATGGTACTGTAATATTAAAAAATATGCTTAAAAATTCTGGAAAGGGAGCAGCTGAGGTGGGGAGGGGGCAGGGGCAAGGGTGAGGGCAAGGTGTCACTTACTTCAGTGTCTATTCTAGGATGCGCAATTGCGTGATTCACGCTAATAATGATCAAATCGCGCCTCATAAAGACAACAGAGCGCGAACTGTTGCGCATAGTAAAAAACATACGAAAAAAGCTTTATATTGACAAGGAATGACTTTTTGAATCGGAGTCGGCCACTGAGTTAAGTTCGAGAGACAACATGTAAACATAACAGAGTAACCTCCCTTGGTTAAAACCACTATCGGCACTGGGGAAACGAAATTCCATTCATATCAGTATGAAACTGGATAACATTTTTCGATGAAGTTATGATTTGATTAATTAATTGAAAATGTTAGTCTATGAACTCTAAACATAGTGCTTGTGTACAGCACTTGCAAAACAGTTTCGTCGATCTTTTTTTAGAACATCAGTTCGTTTTAGCTTCATTTTCGAAATCAGATAATACTATCACTTGAAGTTGCAGATGACAAATGAATATGAAATTCTTATTTATAACAGTTTGTGGTAATTTGGTGTGAATAATGCCACGCAAAAGAATGAAAACAACTGACTTTTTTGCATAAAAAAACCACTGAGAAAGCAACAGTGTCAGTCACATCTCCCCAGACCAATACATCTGTTAAGGAGACATGTGAATCGAAAGGCGAGCAAAACCCTGAGACTGACCCCAGTCTCTCCGACTCTAAAAAAACCCCAAACCAAGTGTTTTTCAGAAAAAAGTGGTTGCAAGAATGGCCATGGCTCTCTCAAAATGAGCTTGGTGCTATGACATGTGACTATTGTAGCCAAAATAAAATGAGCAATAGTTTCACTGGTGGTGGTTGCAATAACTTTCGTACATCCACACTATTTTGAAAGACGATAATACAGGTATTCCCCCTACATTTTCCAAATCCTCCCACCTTTTTTTGCAAGGGGGCGACAAATCCCCCCTAGATTTTCAGTTCTAGAATAGACACTGTACTTTATGGATAATTTTTAGGGGGTCCTTTATATTGTACATGCTTTTCCATAAAAAATCATCATCATCATCATCATCATCATCATCATCATCATCTCTCCAAAATATCCTACACAATCACCAATATCTTACACCACTGTAACATTCAGGCTTTATGAAAATCACAGATCTCATAATCAGAAGGACATTAATGATTTCTAATACTTCAGTCACAAATACTGCTGCATTATTCTTGGACAAATAGTGGAGTTTTATTGTTAATATCAAAGCACTCTACAAGTACGTAAATGAAAATTGAAAGATTATCATTGCCATCTGTCTCACTTCGTCCTGAAGACATCTACAACCTAAATGTGGGTTCCCATCTTCCACTAGTTGGTGTAATGCACTGCCGTCAAAACATTCTGGCTTAACATGATTCACATATGTCAAAAGTTAATGTACACAGCTAGTTTGAATAGTTCATGCACATGAAGTTAAATATCTGAATGAAAATCTACAAATTAATTTACTGAAGTTATCTTACTTCCACAAAAGGAGATAGCCTTGGACTAGGAAGAAATGAGTCTGGTTTTAGCAAATATTCCAGAAATGTCACTGTGAGGGACATACTGTACCCTGATGTGTAATCGAACCAAGGTCTTCTGTGTGACAAGTGAACGCTTTTACCACTATGCTATTACGACGTCCCCAGCCTTGAACAATCTGTACTTGTGCCACATGAATGAGTATCGTTTTACCTTGCTTTTAGCAAAACACCTGCAATATCACAGCAGGGGACAGAAAAGGGCCTTCACACACTCAGGGGAATTAAACCTGGGTCTTTGGCATGACAAGCAAATGATTTAACCACTAAGCTACTACACTGCCCCTTATGACAATCAAATGTAGAAAGCAGATATCATAATATCAAAAAAAAAAAAAATTCTCTGATCTACTTGGGACCCTCAAGTTTTCCTAATGCTGAAAACAGAATGAATACAGATTCATGGGGACATTGGTACAGGTTTTGCAAAGGTTTCAGAAACTGAACTAACACAGTGGAAGCCGAACTGCACCTGTTTCTTATATCCTGGCGGTTTCCTTGCTTTCAGGTCAGCAATTCCGTTACCTAGTTCCTGGACTTTCTTGTAGATTTCAAACTGTTCACGAGTTCGTCCAACTAGCACCACACCCTGTCCCCCCTCTAGAAACATGTTGGGTTGATCCGACGACATCTGTCTTCTTGGATTGTCTCTTACCACAGGACTTTAGTCCAATGATTTTATTTTCTCTTGTTGGTATTTCTACACACTTGTGAGCTGTTGTGCTTCAAGCTTGTCCTCTATGAGATTCCTGCAACTTTTCAATCTTCTGTGCCTTTCTATCTTCTGTGAGATTGCTGCAACGTTCTTTTCTTCTTTTGAGATTCCTAAAACTTTCTTATCTTCAATGAAATCTTTGCAGCCTTTATATCTTCTGATGGTTCAATGAGATCTTTCCAGCTTCTTTATCATCAAAATTACAGCAAACTTACCTTCTACAATTTCTCTTTATTACTACAAAACATATTACTTATTTTGTCAGGACACTGTCCCACACAAATATCAAAAATCATTATGAAAAGTAATATTTGTAAGCTAAAATCAGATCTGCCAAAGACTCTTAAATAAGATCTTTCCTTTCCTAAATAGCACCACAAGTAGCACAGTTTAAGAGGCACTTGCTCCTTGTAAGATGAAAAGTCACAATGCCAGACTTGACTGTAATATTAATGCAGTAAAGTTTCTCTGAGTAAATACAATGATACTTTCACAACACGGTTCCTGTGGCCTAGGTATTTCTGACAGCTGACACGCTGACATTGCCATCACATACTCCATTCTACCTTGAACTGTAGTCATCCCATACATCCTCAGTCAAAAACGAATTCAGGTTGTCTAAAAACCTTTCTTGCTGACGAGAAAAGATCACAACAATACAGGATCAATGAGACAGCTGCATATAAAACTACACAATGTAGACAAACTTCTCCAAAATCACTAAGCAGATGGCACAGTTGTCAAATTTCCTGGTTTGTAGGTGTTTCTAAATAATCCTGTATATTCTGTAGCCTGTTATGTATCATACACGTATCACAAGATACATCAGCATATATAACAGCTATGCTAAAACCGACTCTTTTTCGTATATATCCCACAATAAAATCTGTATATCCTGATAACAGAAAATCCTCAACACTTGCGGGCATCAACAATTCTCCAGAACCAACTATCCTTGGTAACCTCCTCAATACTCTGTCCTGATCAATGTCATATATTCCTTAAGCTCTTGAATCAGATCCTGTAAATGTTGGCAGTCCTGTCACACCTCGCTCAGAGAAGTCATCCACTGCTATGTCCCTACAGTGTTGTGCAGGTAAACTAGCCGGTTTCATACAGCTGAATCACTCTACATTTCCCCACTATTGCATCAGCAGAAATCAGCTGTTTTGCCATCCATGCCGGTATCGCATGGGACGCTGAGGCCTCCAACTTGTCAATATTTCACCTTAGTGAGGTCAAGTGTCACGGCTCAACAAACCGGAGATTGTCAGGGAGCTCCTGGGATCTATTAATAGTATATTGCATCAGCTGATCTGCGTGGTGACCGTAGCAGATACTTCATGTAGTATACACATCATAACAAGTGGGTTGCATGATGAAATACCTTGACATTACATCCAGGTGTAACCCATGCTATGTTGCTTCATAGAATCATATTCTACAGGAGGAAGTTGATTACATGCTTGTTTCTTTAAAAGGGAATTCATACTCAAACTTTATTTCCTGCACTGTGAGAGCATGTTTTTTTTGCATGTTTGTAGTAATATTCCAGCAATATAACTCTGGGGGACGTCAGAAATAGGTTTCACATGTATCCATGTGGGAAATAGTGGCCTGGTTTTCAGTATGACATGGAAACACTTTAATCAAAACTTCTACCCCACTGCCCAATGCATGTCATATGGTATCCATAGCAATACAAAATAGTAATGTACATTGTTAATATCAAACAAGCCCTTAAGGCCTGCGTCTAGGTATATACCTCTGAAATACGAGCCAACTCACTTACATGGGTTGGGTCACCCAGAGTTCATAGCTTTTTCCAATAACACTTAATGTTAATTCTTCACAAACATATTGAAGGAAAGGTCCTAACATTGGCTGGGTTTAACATTAAAGTGTTTGTATGTTTGTTGTTAACACCAGTGTATGTTATAAGGCATGCCCCACTGCCCAAGGTAGGCTAGATTTCTGATTTACAGTTAGCCATTTCAATGTCTGGTGGTCTGGTAACACACTTAGGTAATATGTTTCATACAGCTGCATAAATTCAACAAATCTTAAAATCCATTTTTCAAAATGAGTGTTACATTTGGATTTGACGATTACTGACTGAACTGTTAATTGCAAGTTCAAAGCACTGCACTGACATGTATTTTCACTAAAGCAGTGACAACTACTGATGCACGGTGTTCTGCAGTAAATACAGGTTCATTAAATTCTTCAATGTAACTAAAAACAGAGTTATTTCCTTTGTATTGCCTGGTTTGCTTAAATCCATTTTTTTTGGGGGGGGGGGGGGGGGGGGGGGGGGGAAGGGAAGAGAGAAACATTTTAAAGTTACAGGCAATCAGCATTTTTCGGGCTGGATTTAAATTCTTGTGCAAAGATGTGACAATCCAGTGATCAATATTTGTAGCAATGATTCCGGCCCAGATAGCTGACAGTGGTGAAAGAATCACATTAATATAGACACAGCTGCAAGTGGTTACGCAGCAAGGATGTCCTGCTGGAACAGAGGATGATGACATGCTATCAAACATGTACTCAAGCCAGACTAACCAATCTATTATGGTTCCTCGTACTATAGGTTTATGGTACTCAAATCTTACCCAGACACCACCAAAAATTTACAATAGCTTGCTCTAGTAAAAATCTAACAGATGTAATAACTGTTAACACTGCAGGTCAAATCAAATGATGAGAAAGTTCTAAACATGTCCACTAAGTACTTGTCATGCTTGGCTGCTAGTTGCAAAGCACCTGTGTGTGACTAGAATAGAACACCATGGGATTATGCAGTCATCCCAACTACCAGTGAAGGTATGCGTGTACAGGTCGTGAATGTGAAACTGCCATCAGATATCATCACAGTTTTGTATCTGTGCATTATATAATAATACAGGGTTAGTTCTTTTGTTGGTTTTACATGTAGAGACAGCTGCTTGAGCACATTATCCATGCATGAATATGAGCTGATGTTTGTGTGCACTGGCCATACAGCTTTGCAGCTAAATGTACTTACTACACTATGTAAAGGGTAAGCTGAAATAAATACTTTGCATGTTCAGAAGTTGGAGCTGTAAAGAGGGATAACAATATACATTTGTGTTGATGAACAAGTTCTTTGTTACAGGGAGAGCAAAGTTTTGGTGTAACTTGCTTGTAACAGTGGTAGAACCTACACCAATACATCATTCTCCCTGAAAGTTGCTCATCCGTACATTGTTATTCTTCCTATACTGACATACTTAATAAATTACTTTATCACATGACAGCAGTGGAGGATGGGAATATATACATGAATGAGTTAGATTAAAAGCTGTTTGTCACAGTTTTCCTGCAATATCAAGGCATGTCAGTTATTTTTGTCAACCCCATGTTGTGAGTTTAGTTTTACACTGCACTCAGCAATATTCCAGCAATAAGGCTGAAAAATAATAGAATCTGGACCAGACAATCCAAAGATCAAAATCATGAGCATGGGATCAACAAATGGGATGCGATGACACGTGTCAACCAAGTCACCAAGCCTGACCACCCAATCCCCTTAGTCGCCTGTTACAACAAGCAATGTCTTAATGAAGACCAATTCTAACATGGATCTCAAAAGGAAGGTATATACTACCCATCAAAAGTTTTTGACTAACTTTAAGCATTCACAATATGTTATGTATACACAGTCCGAGACGTAACATGTACGCGAGACGGCCTATCGTCTCTTGTCCGTGAGACGGTGTGCTCCGCGGTACTAACTGAAGCGCTTCCCCTAATTAATTCAATCACCGCGGAACCACCTCGATTGGGTTCGAACACGATGCAGGGTAATTAATTAAATAATTAAAGCGTCCTGTGGTTATATATGTGGTTACATCAAAGATGAATTTCTCCACTAGCTTAGGGGAACCAACTGCAAACCATATGCAGATGAATTGCATGAGGATCATGCATCAACTTGCTGAAAAGCATGCACAAACGTCGTGCATGTGAACAGCTACATTTTGGAGTCAAGCTTTGTTAAAAATTTACCAATTTTCACTGAGCTTCATGAATAATTGAACTCATTACTATTCTATTATCTTTTCAATGTTTCAAACTTGTTTTACAATGCATCAGTTCATAACAGTAAAACAGTATGGAAATCTAGTTTGGAACTGTTGACTGAAGTGGCTACCTTTATACTAATGTGTCCCACTTTTGATGGCGGGCATATATGAGTTAGGTTTAAAACTGCTTAGAACAGTTTTCCTTGTATATCATGGCATATGAGCTATTTTATCTGGGATAAAAGCCCCATGTAAGTCACAGATGGTCAACACTTTGTGAAACAGAAAGACTGGGCAAACTTGACCTGGAGAGCTGGGGCACACATGCCCCAACATAGACATGACCAGAGTGTAAGCATAAAATTAGACATGGCCGCCCTATATGCTTAGAATTTAGATGGACATGACTCCCCTGTAGGAACAAAGGCAAGATATTCATGGCTGCCCTCTAGGAATTGTGGTAAGAACTTCACCTTGACAATGACATACAAAACTAGAGTAATAAGGATTAATAATATATTTCAAGGGTCCTCTAAGAAAACAAAACGATCACTTAAACATATGAGTAACATAATTCAGATCACTTTAAAATATGATAATTTTTAGCATTGCAGAATTGACTTTCAGAGCAGCTAACAGATTTTCTGACCCATCAATTAGTAAGGCACCACTTGTCTCCCTTTAAAGGTCACATGCAACAAAAGAATCAAACATATTTAAAACACATATTCATGATATATAGGATGCATTACTGATGAAGAAAAACAAATAAACCAAATGAAAAGCATAATTTTTCCTTATCCTGACTCATGCTAATTGCTTATCTCCTATTCCATGGTGAAGGTAGTCAGGCAATAAGGAGAGAGTGACAAGCATGGCCAGTCACGTGGCCTAGGACGCGGGAAAAGGGAGGCTACACATGGGTGAGTGTATTTTACGTCCGCTTCTTTCTACGAGGGAACTTTAAGGGATTTCAGGTGTTCCTCTACCTTCACCAGGGAAGACAAGATAAGCAAATAGCATGGTCAGAATAAGTATAAAGTATCAATTTTATTCAGAAAATTACATTAATTGCAAATCAAAAGTGCAATATTTGTACTTGGGTTTACCTCCCCTGAAACCAAGCAGCTGTGATACCCAACCCAGTCAGAGTCTGGTGTGCACTCAAGTGTAACGAAGCCTTTTCACTGGCCACTGGTTCAATTGCAGATACGCTCAGCAGGCTCTTTGTTCATGGCTATAGGCTTGATAGGTATTAATTTCAAATTACATGTGATCAATGATTGAAGTTGTACATTGCATATTGTCATTAGCAGACAGACAGGCAGACATATAGGTGTCAACAAACCAGACATTTCTGTGAGAGAGTCTGCTTATCAGAATCAAAAAGGTTTTTTTTATGTAATGAGTGGATTATTTACTTGTTTGTGTACACAATCAAGATTAGACCACAGCTCAAGACTGCAGGCAGCTATACTGTTTCAAGCTCTGCGAAACCTATTCACTGTGCATGCCATGCGTAATGAGTGCAGTATAGCATAGCTGATGAAATCACTTTTCCCCTCATTTTTTGTTTCTTGGGGAGGGGGATTATTTACAGACCACAAATTCTAGCGTTCTGTACGCATAAAAATTGACAATGGATGGAGCAAAATCTATTAGTGCATCAACAGGATGCAGACAAAGTCTAAATGCTTTTGTAAAAATTCCCCTCAAGCAACAATAAATTATCACTGAGTTTGCTACAAGATATGTTATAGTATCATTTGTAATTTGATTGCAGTAATAATTTATGTGATAATCATGATACACAATACAATAACTGTCTTAGTATTTTATTTAAACAAGTGTCCAGGACCCCTGAAAATTAAGAGTATGAGTCTCAGGGACCCTCAAATACAGGACTCGTAGTAAATCCCTGCATTTAATCATAGATTCCCTACTGCTGGTCACAAAATCGATAAACTGAACTGAGGTTTACTATCCAGTCTCCCTAGTATACAACACAGAAAGGTGCATAACAGAAATACAGTGACATGATAGAAAATTGGACAACTATACACTCATTAACTAGTATATAGTATTGTAAAGGTCTCACAAGTATCAAAAGCCTTTGTCCATAATTCAGACTAGATGGGCTTTCCATGGGGATGCATATGTTGCTTTACATTAAATTGCCAAAGACCGAGTTGTTCAAGTTGCTGTGCTAGAAGTATCCAAAATTACATTGTCAGTGCTTGGCTAACACATTTTGCTGAATGAATGGATTTTTGTGTGTTTCTTTTAAAAAAAATATTTTCATTCCTTTTTAAATTTTTTCTTACCAAGATAAAATAACAAACAATGACATCTTGGATGAAAGACATTCGAATTTCCCTTTCATTTTCACACGTACATTTGTTGTTATTTTAGCAACCAGTGTGATTGAGCTGACAATGTAAATTGTGTTCACTTCCAGTACAGCAACTTGGTCTTTGGATGCCATGGAAAGCATGTATATATGACTCCAACACACATTAGAAATATGGACAAAGGCGTTTGATACTTGTGAGACCTATAAAATACGATATACTGATTAATGTGTGCATACTTCTCCAGTGTTGATCATTACTGTGATGCACCTTTACACGTTATATAGTAGTGGGGGTGGATAATGTGGATAAAGCTAAGGTGCAGTACATGTGACAGTGTATTTGTATTGCTTTACGCTACATGTTATGTTCCCTACTCTTCATACTTAGTCAAAACTAAGGTGCAGTACGTGTGACAGTGTATCTGTATTGCTTTACGCTACATGTTACGTTCTCTACTCTTCATATTTAGTCAAAACTAAGGTGCAGTACATGTGACAGTGTACCTGTATTGCTTTACGCTACATGTTACGTTCCCTACTCTTCATATTTAGTCAAAACTAAGGTGCAGTACGTGTGACAGTGTATCAGTATTGCTTTACGCTACATGTTACGTTCCCTACTCTTCATATTTAGTCAAAACTAAGGTGCAGTACATGTGACAGTGTATCTGTATTGCTTTACGCTACATGTTACGTTCTCTACTCTTCATATTTAGTCAAAACTAAGGTGCAGTACATGTCACAGTGTACCTGTATTGCTTTATGCTACATGTTACGTTCCCTACTCTTCATATTTAGTCAAAACTAAGGTGTAGTACGTGTGACAGTGTATTTGTATTGCTTTACGCTTCATGTTACGTTCCCTACTCTTCATATTTAGTCAAAACTAAGGTGCAGTACATGTGACAGTGTATCTGTATTGCTTTACGCTACATGTTACGTTCTCTACTCTTCATATTTAGTCAAAACTAAGGTGCAGTACATGTCACAGTGTACCTGTATTGCTTTATGCTACATGTTACGTTCCCTACTCTTCATATTTAGTCAAAACTAAGGTGTAGTACGTGTGACAGTGTATTTGTATTGCTTTACGCTTCATGTTACGTTCCCTACTCTTCATATTTAGTCAAAACTAAGGTGCAGTACATGTGACAGTGTACCTGTATTGCTTTATGCTACATGTTACGTTCCCTACTCTTCATATTTAGTCAAAACTAAGGTGCAGTACATGTGACAGTGTATCTGTATTGCTTTATGCTACATGTTACGTTCTCTACTCTTCATATTTAGTCAAAGCTAAGGTGTAGTACGTGTGACAGTGTATCTGTATTGCTTTATGCTACATGTTACGTTCCCTACTCTTCATATTTAGTCAAAACTAAGGTGCAGTACATGTGACAGTGTACCTGTATTGCTTTATGCTACATGTTACGTTCCCTACTCTTCATATTTAGTCAAAGCTAAGGTGCAGTACATGTGACAGTGTATCTGTATTGCTTTACGCTACATGTTACGTTCCCTACTCTTCATACTTAGTCAAAACTAAGGTGCAGTACGTGTGACAGTGTATCTGTATTGCTTTATGCTACATGTTACATTCCCTACTCTTCATATTTAGTCAAAGCTAAGGTGTAGTACGTGTGACAGTGTATTTGTATTGCTTTACGCTTCATGTTACGTTCCCTACTCTTCATATTTAGTCAAAACTAAGGTGCAGTACATGTGACAGTGTACCTGTATTGCTTTATGCTACATGTTATGTTCCCTACTCTTCATATTTAGTCAAAGCTAAGGTGCAGTGAATGTATTATGCCCTGTTTCCACTCTTTAGATTTGTGCATCCGTTTGCACATACCAACTACACATTGATGCATCATGCAATAGACATGGCTACATTGTAGGGCAGATGTACACTTTTCATGGATAGAGTTGCCTTTCTGATTACATGTACATTGAAGTATTTATTTATCACAGGAGTTATAACTCAAAGTCACAGAGTTGCAATGACAGGTCACGTCAAGCCAGACTAACCAAAATTCTGGAAGTTAAGTACAAGTCGAGTTGACTACAGCAGGGCTGGAAATAACCTATTGTTGGATGTCACAGTCTAGTGCTTTTTTCCTGTCGGGCAAACTAATTTGCATATCACGCTGTACCGGTGTCCAGTGGAGTTTCCATTGTTAATTATATTGTTTTTTAAATAATAAACAAGAAAATCGGGTAGTATAGTGGAAAAATTATCAGGGCAAGTGATTTTACACGTGCCACTGTACTGGTTACATTAGCAATTCAAGAATTATTTCCATCCCTCTACAGCCAATCAAAATTTGGGAAACAAACAACACACATTCCTGTAATGCCCTTAAACCCTGGAATGTGAGAAACTCATGTGCGTCATGAAGAAAGATGTCGGTCAGTGTGCAATATGTCCCTTCGATCAAGATCTGAGACGCGCTTCAACAAGCAATGCATCAGTAATGTGGTCAGTCACACTGAACAGTCTCTGATCACCAGCTACCTGGCAGATACCTCATCAGAACCGGCCCCTGTACTTCCCTGTAAGACCCATGATCTTGTTTAGGACTGGTCTTCAGTAACCCATGCATGTCTTAAGAGGTGACTAATGGGATCAGGTGGTCAGGATTGTTATCTTGGTTGACACCTGTCATGATATCCCACTTCTGAAAATTGATGCCCACGTGGTTCATCCCAGGACTGTCTGGTCCAGACTCGATTATTTGCAGATGATTTGTCACCACATAGATGGAATATTGCCAAGGCTCGCTAAATATAAAGTACACTCCTAATGCAGGATATTAACAATTCCAAAACACCCTTGTGTGATACCCTATATGTAAAGTAAACAATTAAATACAAAACAATAGGTTTTTGGAGACCTAGTTTAGCCTAGCCTTACAAAAGAAAGCAACACTGACCCATGTCATAAAAAAAAATGACAAGTCCTGAAAGGTGGACAAAAATGTGAGGCATAGATGACAATTATACATAACTATTTTGTTCTAGAAAGCCAGCCAGCCAGACAGACAGACCTGCACATATCTGGACCAACATATGAGAGTGTGAATTAGAATGTGGCAAGTCTACTAACAGTAATCCCACACATGTGCATGCATGTCGCAAAGTGAGTACAAGAAACTCCATTTCACCTGACTTCTTCTCATGTGTAGTGAGAACCACATGTTAGTGGTACCAGAGCACTTAAGAGAGATAAAGTGTGAGTACACTCACCGGGCACAATTATACATCTCTGCATATATATAAGCCCTACATTGTGTACACCATCACATATTCATTAACATGTTGGCATGGTAGACAGTATTTATCATTCTTAATTACTTTTTGGATATAATTTGTATGATAGCATAATGCTGATGGTGTGGTTCTTTTTGTGTATGAATGGAATTATTCATGATTATCATCATATAAACAAGTTTCTTCCAGTGTATCCTGAATGAAGGGATGGTCTATCTAGGCTTCCAGTCATACTAGATGCACTTATATCAAATGCATGTGATTTAGTTGGTTGGTTGTTGTTTAACGCCGCATTCAACATTCCAGCAATAAGGTGACTATCTGCAAATTATCAAGTTTGGACCAGACAATCCAGAGATCAACAGCATGAGCATCGAACCATGTAATTAGGATACTATGACAGGTGTCAAACAAGTCAATGAGCCTGACCATCTGATCTTGTTAGTTACCTCTTAAAAGCATGGGTTGCTGAAGACCAATTCCATTCTAACCCGGATCTTCATGGATTGAATGAAATAATGGGTCTGTCTCGACTTCTACAGATGTGATGGATGCACTTGCATCAAGGGTATCAGTGTTCACTGGTATCGACTAGATGAGTTCTACACAGACGAGGACATCCTCATCTTTAGTGTGTCTCACAGTAACTAAACCACATTATCTTCCCTATTTCCCAGCATTCCCTGCAATGCTAAAGCCCTAAATGAAGCAAGTCTAGATGTCATCAAGTTCAGGCTGTGGAGTATCCCTGTAGTCAAAGTGTTTGCTCATCATGCTGCAGATCCAGGTTCTATTCCCAGCATGGGTACAATATGTGAAGCTCATTTCGGGTGTCCCTCAGAAAACTCACTCTTTTTAATTTAAATGGGGTCATTTGCTGGGTTTAAAATTATACATATATTTAGACGAAGTGTTAGTTTACCTCATCATCAATGCCATGATCTGCATCAACAAATTATTCAACAAATTGACAAAAAAATTGAAAAATATATATGTAGCTGATCCAATGCCAATGCCATGAAAACATCACATTCTGTCACATAACAGATGTCACCCACCATTAAGGTAAGATAGGCACTACTTTGTACTTCAATAGCCTATCTGTTGAAAGACTTCCCGTATTTCAGGTGCCACTGTCACTCATTTCAATAACAGTTCCTGAGAGCAAGGTGTGTCACTCTGTGTGAGTGTATGTGTGTGTGTGCATGTGCGACTGTAAGGGGATGTTTTGATACATTTAGTGCACAGCACTTGTAATTTAATATACTCATGGCATGAATACAAACTGCCATTCTGAAAGTGGTCAAATGTAATACAGGTTATATATGGGACTACACTTTCTCAGTAAGGTACAGATTTTAACACTTTTTGATGGGTTGAGGCCCATCCAGGATTTGAACCCCCACTCTAAGAGTCAGTTACTTATAATTTGATATTACACTTTCTCTCGATTAGGTGCATCTCTTGGGCTTGTGGGTTAGAATCCTGGATGGGACTCAACCAAAACAAAGCACTTGATGTTTTCAAAATCATGCTTGCACACATATGCCATTGCACTAAATTATGTTTAGCTTTTCAAAACTGTACACCCTCTGGCTGTTAAGTGACTGTCAAAGAAACTGTCAAAGGGAAGTAACTAGTGTCTGGCTAGTTTTATAACAGGAATATCCATGTACCTAGCTTTTTAATCTGCTGGTATTGGTTTTGTACATGTTTGTCAGGAGATGTGTAGTTGGCAGGTTGGTTATGAATGCAATAGAAAAAACTGCAAAATAATGTTTTGGTCAAACCGCTGTCATACACCCAAGACTAAATTTAATGCTTTTTGCAAAATAATGTCCAAGTATAGGCTACTGCTTAGCATACATAGCAAATGGAAAAATAAACTGCAATCATTATAATGTACAGCTGCCTTGGACTGTACATGTTTGGTGTGACTCATGTAAGTTCATGCACATTCTGATAAGTACACAGGAGGAGAGATGCCATGTCATGAAAGCTTGTACTGATACCAATTTGTAATGCCTTGGTGACTGACAATATGTTTACATAACAGATGAGCTATCAAATTTTGTGGTCTATTCACATGAATTCATGCAAGTGCACTCATATAAGAAAATTCATTTGTTTAAAGATTCTTGAACATTTCAGATATGTTGACAACAAGATATATTGGTGGCATCAGTTGACACATGTTTTATAATTACTGAGTAAACATGGCTATTCAACCACAAAACAGTGACGAAATTGTGGAAAACTGGCCATTAGGAATAACACTTAGACAGTACTTCAAAAGCAACACTAAAACAAGCCTTTAGCAAAAGGAAAAATCAGCATGTGGGGAGAAGCACTAAACTGGGCTTTTGGACTAGCACCAAAACAGTCCTTTATGACAAGATCTTAACAGTAGCAAATGACAATATTGCATCATTCTCGTAGCAATGGCAGAGTTCCAGACACACGGTAGCTAGACGATATTAAGGGATCTACCATGTCCTAATGTTAGAATGTCACTGACACACCGACACAACACTTAGCTCAACAGTTTCCTTTGAGTATATGAATAACAGTTACCAATGCATCACGTTTTCTTGCTGTCATAATCATAACAGTCAAACAGATCACTGAGAACAACCCACGTGTTGAACACGCCGGTTCGTATTTTGCACTATTCATATAGATCGGACAAGCAACCTGTTGCCCTATATTGATGTGATTATGGCCTCACCTTATCTTTGTCTGCTTTTTCAGCCTTTAATTTCCTTACTACTTCCCCTTGTTGTTTAATTTCATCTTTCAAAGCCTTTTGAGCGTCAGCCATGTTTCCATCGGTTTCATCTAAAAGTAGAACAGGAAGGATTACTGAACAAGGATTCAGGTGAAGATTCTGACTGTGAACGGCATGGGACGGTTTTCAGTATGACTGAAAAACAACGTGACGATTGCATCTAAAACAGAAAAGATTTCCCAACAGGAAAATAACGAAAATGCTTCCAAATGCAAGCTGTTATTAAAGTGTAGCAGGAAGTGGCGTCATTACACAGACGACACCCATACCTTGTCAGCTTGCTATTTGATCTCCTGGACAAGACGTTCAACTGCAGACCATGCGATGGTTCGAATCCGAGCACTTTACTCGTGAATCTTATGGCCTCTACAAAATCACGAAAACCAGTACTAGCAATACAGAGCACATCTAACAGCCTGTAGAATTCCAACGAAGACCCCTTATGATTGTCTGAGAGGAGACTATGGTGATCGAGCGGTCAGCAAGAATATATCTACCAACAACAGATATACCGGGAAATAATCATCACCTCTACAGTATACCAAAAACAAAGCACGCTATTAAAAGACACTTACTGAATTTCCATATATAATACATACACTAGGTTTATACAGACGCTCACTGAGTATACTTACTCTAAATAACAGACATGATTCGCGATTTTATAAGTATCCAGTGTGCAATGTTAAAGGATATGCATGTAACGGGCATGCTGGTTATACAGAATGCTATCCATACACACCTGCTAAAGCCTGCATTTCATCTATGTCCGTACCAGTGGCCATCGTTACGGTCTAATGTGTCAAAGTGCCTTCCGTAACATGTAAACCGCGCGTGATACAATTCCCTCTAAGGGAATACAAATAAAGTTCCGGCTTTTATACCTACCAGGAGGTGATCCTAATGGATTTTACGGGATATAGATGAGGTCAAATGGGAGAGATTTGTATTGAGGCCAAACTTTATTTCACTGGAAGAAAGGTTGACCAATTAAAGTAATACGCGTTTATTTAATTTTAATTGCAAATTTCTCCCTGTAAAGGACGAGCTAGGGGCAGATTTTTGTTTAAGGGCGCATTATGGACTATTCAAGTGTAACACGACGCCTGGAAAAGAAAGGTCGGTGATTAAAATCTGCACGAGCAACTAACCAACGTGAATATACACCACATACGTCTTTCAACTAACCATGTCACGCGACGAGGCATAGCATAATCAACATAGTACGTAATCCACATGTCTCCTACGGTTGCCGACAATGCCGGGGATCCATACTGACTGAGACAGTACGAGATTCAAACCATGTGATTGTGCGAATGTTGTTTGTTGTTTTCACTGCAAGCAGTATTATATATTTTAGTATAAAACCGCGTTTGGGTCAAAGTGTGAGTGTCTGAGTGTGTGTGTGCACACATACGTGCATGTCGCGTTGTGCGATGCAGAAATGTGTTGTCTTGTTATCATGCACAGAGGGTGAGTTTAGTTTTACGCCGCCCTCAGCAATATTCCAGCTACATGGCGGAGATCTGTAAACAATCGAGTCTGGAACAGACAATCCAGTGATCAACAGCATGGGCATCGATCTGCGCAATTGGGATCCTATTTATCATGCACATGGCATGAAAGGGTTAAAACAAGGGCTCAGTGGTTGGAGAGAGAGGAGGGAGGAAGAAAGAAAGAGGGAGGGAGAGACACATTTATATATTACACTGCATGGTGTGCGTGCGTACGTACGTACGTACGTGTGTATTAGTCTGAGCGGCTAGTCTACGAACTCCCACTCGTGCATGTACGTCGCTAAGCGAGTGTAATAATCTTCAATCCACCTGACTTCTTCCTATCTGTAGTCAGATATATAACAACGTGTTAGTGGTACCTTGGCCTAAGAGAACGGGTAAAAGACAAAAAGAAAAAAAAACTACAAAACTACGGATCAGAGAACTCGAACCCGGTAATCGAAGCCTTGGAGGCATGCTTTGGGAAACAGTTCTATATAACGAAATAGAAATGAACTGTTCAGGTCACAAATAGTAGAATGTAGGGAAAGCTTGAAAGCTGGGGTTTGAATTGTAGTAACGTCAAAGCAGAGACCATGTAATAGACTCTGATCAGAGAATCAGGGCCAGTGGGTCTCAAAACGAGGGTGGGATTCACAATGTAACCTACATGGTGAAGAAACCATACTCTCGGTTATATTTGTACGAATATTTTTTCAGAAGTGAGGATTATGTTTTGACAGTCCCAATTACAAAGTATTTTACTGCGTGATGAGATATTAATAAGTTCACCAGTCTAAGTAAACTTAGTCTCAGTGTATTTCGTTACACTCCGCCACTGAGACTCAGTAGTACCCGGAGTGTAGCGAAACGTACTGAGGATAAGTTTACTTAGACTGATAAGTTCACGTAATATTCATTGGTTGTATTTATTAAAAATATATGCATAGCATATACTTTTCACCGGAGCCTCGTTTGAAGTCAGACCATCTAGTAAATCTGAAATTAATGTTTTTATATACGCATGATTCAGTAGGACAATTACTTGTATTTCTAGCCTACAGGGTAGCTTTAATATGTGTGGCAAACCTAGCTTCGTGTCTTTCAGATTCCAAGGTTGACAAAATACCCATGCTGGTTATCTACACTTTGCAAAGCTGTCTATAAGAAGAAACGCTACACCGGCGTCCGGGCACTGTAATAATGGGATTGTTTGACCTTAATAATAGATATCAAGCCCCGCAGTTGCTAGACGAACACATGCAGATATGCACGCGCAGAGTACGGGACTGAGCATGTCCATAGCACAATTTCCATTATTTTTTATTGAGAATCATTGACGAGTATCACACTCCCTATGACCAATCCTGTGAGATCTGTATACACATGTAGGCAACGATTCAGAACAATTAATAACGACGGGAAACAAACACCCGAACCATGTATATTCACTTGTTACGACGAGAGTATTATGGTTATTCCATTACTAGGAGTTCTCCGAATTGTCTGGTCCAGACTCGATTATTTACAAACCGCCGCCTTCTAGCTGGAATATTGCTGAGTAACAGAATGATCTTATTTTCAAACAGTATCCCATAATCTAGGTATGTTCTAGGATTCGAACTCACAAGTGCAATGGGACAGGTAAACATTTCAACGTAATAGTTTAAATGGAAAGTGAGAAAGTTTCGATTTAATCCAACTGAGTAAACGAATCCATAATATCAAATATACCTTGCACGTTGATATAGGACGGCACATGATATTACTTACTGTTGACATACTTCCAATGCACTTCACACGAATTTAGATTGGTGTTAAGACTGGAGTCAAATCAGTTTTAAGCGTTGCATGGTGTATTTATCTGAGACACAAAACCGTTAATACATTGGTTCATGCGATATGCATACTGTTTAAACCGGTGTATGTATTCAAATAAATCAGAAGTTTATATTGTCCCATTATAAGGAAGCTGAATCCCTCAAAATACACATACTAGTTTGCATGGCATATTTTACATATTTTATGTGACTCTTCTGTTAATATCAAAAGGCTACGAACTGTAAACGGCAGTATGACCACGCAGAAACTTATCAATCAAAACAAGACCAACAACAGGCATTATTTCGTGTTGGACATATTCCAAGTTTTCAGACAAACCGATGTAATCGGAAGGCTGTCGTGTCGCTCGCGTCCCGCTCTATGCGTTTCTGGCATGAATTTAAGAAGCATGGGTCAGTTACTTCATGTTGCGTCATGTACAAATTACATCTACCAAAGAAGTAGTTCATTCAGGACATAACAGGTCACGATGACTTTAGGCGAGTGCGTCAGAATGTAAGTCGATCGTACAGTACCGATCAAACGCGAGTGCCTCTTGTCGGGGACTGTACACAGCACTTGTTACCATGCACAATTTGTGGAAGTGGCAAATTATAAAACCAGTTCGACTTAAAACACAGACATGGTACTTGATGGCACACCTGCAGTATGTCAGGTATGTTCATTGGAAGAGCGCCTTATGCAGAGGAATGTACTTTTTGTTGCAACCTGATCGGAATGATTTCAGATTCCCCGATACTTATGAACAAGTGAACAGTTTGAAACCGTTCAAAATAAGGACGGTCCATGGCGGAGCTCAAAGGAGACCTGAGCTGATCGGGTATTCTGAGGACATTTATGACCAAGCTAAATCAGCGATTTATACACAAAGTGAACGAATGCACAGGATTCAGACCGAACTTACCCAGAAAGCCGTTGAGCTTTTGGAGTACACGAATCCACTATCAACGAATCCCTGCGTCCTTGACATTGGTAGTGGATCCGGAATTAGCTCTGCCATCTTGAAACGCGTTGGATATTTTGTGGTGGGGGCAGACAGCAATACGTTTATGTTAAGTATTTGTAAAGACAAACGGAACAGTCAGGATTGTGTGAAACTAGATATTTTCTATCACTTACCTTTTCGAGCTAGTTGTGTTGGCACAGTTGTGAGTATTTCGGCATTACAGTGGATTTACACCCTACCTGACTGTCACAGATACATGTGGAGACTGTTTTCATCTCTGCGCGACTGTCTTGACGAAGATGGGCGAGCTGTTCTGCAGTTCTACCCTCGGATGTTGTCAGACGTGGTAAACACTTTGGATGTTGCAAAGAAATATTTTCCCAATGGTGCTTTGGTTTGTGATTTTCCTCATCCTCACCGAGGGAAGAAATTATATTTGCTCTTGACCAAATATAGTATATGTGAATAACCTGATGTGTGTTTGGCTTGTCGAATAATGCGGGTCACTGTCGTCATTGTAAACCAAAAGTTACTGTGTTCTGTAATCTGATTGGTTGAAAAACATGATTAAATGGTATTAGATTCCCGGAAACTGAAAGACTATTCACCGCGTATTGACACGTAAACAATTGTTTTGTTGTGGCATCAACAGTGGTGACGTCATTCAAATCATATTGTGACGGAAAGTTAGAATGACGTCACAAATGAGCAACTCCAGATGCTACCATGAGAACCAGCTGAAACGGCCAGCTGATGACGCTTCACTGCTGTGTCCGTATTCGATGTAAACGAGTGCAGACACTAAAACCCCTTTGGTTTACTTTTGTGTTTACAATGTCGATAGCATTTTGATAACGCCCGCAAAATGCTTGACGACGGGCCATTATCAAGCCCGTTGTTAGGTGACGTCATAAGTAGCTCAGCTGTTGAAGTTCAATCACCTACGGCTCGAATGAACTTGGGCTCATTATTGACCATATATCTGGCTCACATTCGTCACATGTGCCTGTGTCATTATGCACTTTCCTGCTTGTGCCATCCATAACGATTGTGCCATAAATGACAACATACAGCAATGAAAATATCGACTTGAAGTCTAACGTTGTTGATGACTGAAAACGATGGCGGCTGGTAGTATTAGCAAAGGTCAAGGTCGAATGTCGTCACTTTCAATAGTGACGTCATCTCTGTTGTTCTATGACGTGACTATATTTGCAAAATGTGTGTCAGTGACCTCCGTCGTTTTGTTGTTGGCAGTAAATGCTTCTAAACCGATGCCGCTGTTTTTATTATTCTTTTATAAAAAATTCTATTCATTTTAGCTATAATAACGGTAACGCTATTTTTCAGGGCATTATCATTTGCAGAAGCCCTCGGTTGAAAAGACCTCGGGCTTCTGCAAATGATAATGCCCTGAAAAATAGCGTTACCCTTATAACAGTGGACCGCTCATTTCTGATAACAGCGGTCGTTTTCATGATACTTCTATCCATTTTAGCTATAATATTAGTATATAAACGTCATATGATCTCCCTGACTGACAGGTTGATTGGGCTGCTGAGGGCCAATTCTAACCCGGATCTTCACGGGTCTTAACAGTTGTGAAGCTCATGTGGACAGTCGTTGGTCAGTCCTGGAGATGATAAGAGTTGAGTGAGTTGAGTGAGTTTAGTTTTACGTCGCACTTAGCAATATTCCAGCTATATGGCGACGGTCTGTAAATAATCGAGTCTGGACCAGACAATCCAGTGATCAACAACATGAGCATCGATCTGCGCAATTGGGAACCGATGACGTGTCAACCAAGTCAGCTAGTCTGACCACTCGATCCCGTTAGTCGCCTCTTACGACAAGCATAGTCACCTTTTATGGCAAGCATGGGTTGCTGAAGGCCTATTCTACCCCGGGACCTTCACGGGTCGAGGAGATGATAAGAAATAAGACACGTTACCAGTATGAATTTACTAGTGAGTGAGTTTAGTGTTACGTCGCCTTGAGCAGAATTCCAGCAACATCATGGCGGGAGATACCCGAAATGGGCTTCACACATTTTTACGCGTGTGGGCAATCGCACCCGGATCTTCGGCTTGACGAACGAATGCTATAATCACTAAGCTAACGCTCCGCCTTGTGCTTGTACGAAATGACAACACTAAGTCTTGGTTAGGGAGATCGTGCAGCAGATAGGGATTTTTGGATTCCTTTCGTTATCGCTACATTATAAGTTGACGTCACGAGATAATGAATGCATAATGTACAAATCTGTCACTTTGTTTAAAAAGATCTGACACTGTGTATATTCTTCTGTTTCGTTTTAGCAACTAGTCTCGTAAACATGAACTATATATTTTGAAATGGATTTAAGAAGCATGGGTCAGTTACTTCGTGTTGCGTAATGTACAAACTACATCTACCAAAGAAGTAGTTCATTCAGGACATAACAGGTCACGATGACTTTAGGCGAGTGCGTCAGAATGTAAGTCGATCGTACAGTACCGATCAAACGCGAGTGCCTCTTGTCGGGGACTGTATGCAGCACGTGTTACCATGTACAATTTGTGGAAGTGGCAAATTATAAAACCAGTTCGACTTAAAACACAGACGTGGTATTTGATGGCACACCTGCAGTGTGTCAGGTATGTTCATTGGAAGAGCGCCTTATGCAGAGGAATGTACTTTTTGTTGCAACCTGATCGGAATGATTTCAGATTCCCCGATACTTATGAACAAGTGAACAGTTTGAAACCGTTCAAAATAAGGACGGTCCATGGCGGAGCTCAAAGGAGACCTGACCTGAGGGCATTCTGAGGACATTTATGACCAAGCTAAATCAGCGATTTATGCACAAATTGAACGAATGCACAGGATTCAGACCGAACTTACCCAGAAAGCCGTTGAGCTTTTGGAGTACACGAAACAAACCACTATTAACGAATCCCTGTGTCCTTGACATTGGTAGTGGATCCGGAATTAGCTCTGCCATCTTGAAAAGCGTTGGATATTTTGTGGTGGGGGCAGACAGCAATACGTTTATGTTAAGTATTTGTAAAGATAAAATGAACAGTCAGCATTGTGTGAAACTAGATATACTGTGTATGTAGATGCTCTAACTGTTGTTTATACATCAGTGTACTACAAATCACTGGGGTTAATCACAAAAGAGATGGACATCTGTGTGGGGATTACAGGCATGAACAGGCCCAAAGACCTGTTCGGAGGCTGTTCCCTATGAGGGCAATCGCACCCGGATCTTCGGCTTGACGAGCGAATGCTATAACCACTAAGCTAACGCTCCGCCTTGTGCTTGTACGAAATGACAACACTAAGTCTTGGTGAGGGAGATCGTGCGACTGATAGGGATTCCTGGATTACTTACGTTATCGCTACATAATAAGTTGACGTCACGAGATAATGTACAAAGCTGCAACTTTGTTTAAAAAGATCTTACACTGTGTATATTTTCTGTTTCGTTTTAACAACTTGTCTCGTAAACATGAAGTATTCTGACAGTGGCCATTACACGATAGAGAAGAATTATCAGAATTCAATATACAAAGAAGTTTCATAAAATCTCCCCAAACTCCAAATGCATGCTAAACCAGACAGTCTCTGAATAAGTATAATGTTGACAGTAACAAATTAACCCACGTAAAACGAAAGGGATAGCCATGCAAAGCGAAGGGAAATTCAAAACCAGGGGAAAATATAAACTTGCTTCATTAAAGGCTTTTGGATTGCAGGGAGGGCTAAGCAATTGAGAAAATAATGTGGTTTAGGGACCGTGAGACGCGAGTGCGCTGCATTGAACGAGAAGTGCTTAAATCTTTAAACTCCTTTGATCTGACAGTCGGTTATCTCCTGTACCCCAGTCGTAATGTATGAGTGGGGCGGAGAGTTTGTTCTCTTGTTTTATTGCCATTACGGCGAGTTATAAGATGTAGGGCAAGAGTTGTCAGTGAGGTAGCCTCGTGGGTAAAGCGTTCGCTTGTCCCGCCTAGGACCAAGGTTCGATTACCCGGATGGGTAGAGTGAGTGAAGTTAGTTTTACGCCTCCTTTTGCAATATTCCAGCAATATCACAAAGGGGGACTCCAAACTGGTCTTTACACATAGTTTAACCATGTGGGGAATCGAACCCGGGTTTTCGGCGTGATGAGCTTTAACCATCGCCCCCCCACCCCCCCCCCCGGAAGGGTACAATGTGTGACGCTCATTTCTAGTGTCTCCAGCCGTATTATCATTGAAATATTGCCTAAAGCGACATACTTCGTACGAGTTGTCTTCTGTGTTCAACATAATAAGGTATTAGCAGGCCAAACAAATGCTAACGGGAATCGAATTTGTAGAAGACTGCTCTTTTTGCAGCTACTTATTTCATCACTGCATTACACTTCGACCACGACGATATGACTAACACACTTTAAAAGCATCTTATCCCTGGCGATCGTTTCGGCAGAAGCGGATGGCGCCGGGAATAGTTTACAGACACATTTATATATCCAGCTGAAAAGATCTGATTGGAAGGTTAGCAGACAGAACTTTGTTTCTAAACATATTTGGTCAAATAGATAGGGCAAACGTTTTCCAATTGTCATGATTAATGAAAAGAAGATTGGAACCCAGAACAAAGAGCTACTTTTGGCGCATTAGACCACTGGACCAAGGCAATGTAATAGCTATGAGAAGAGTAAAACTAGCTGTCCCTATCTTGCCTCACACATCAATGTTTTCTGATTGACCGATCACTCTTCTGTTGTTTTCAATGTGCCCTGCTCACAAGCAAGTATTATTTTTTTCGTTACGCGCAGGGTATAACGAACTGTTGGGATGTTTTGAGAAGCTACACCGCTCCAACTCCCTCAACCGATTTGCACCAAATCGACTCTCGCGCCGTCTACCTGTCGAACAACATTTCAAGCGAAACCCCATAGAGTTATGTCCCTTATGTCGCCAGGGCTTGTATGTCCGTCATGGCATCAACAGGAAGATGGAGTCAATGTATACGCCTCAATAGATACGACAAAGGCCTCAATATTGTCGAAAAGTGTGCCACTGTGCCTTTAAGCCTTACTGAACAATCACACGACCAGCTTACAAGCCAAGTTTCTGGTGTCTGTTGCACTACGCTTCGCCACGAGTAAGACGTAGAGCAGGATAGCCAGCGTGCAGTTTTACCTCTTACACGATACTGTTAAATCACTTAATCCTTCGAGATAATCTTTTTTTCTACGCCATATGAGATTATCAGGTTAATTGTCCACGACCACCTAAGAAACCGTTAGGGAGGGGGAAATTTGTGCCACTTTCTCATTTCCAATGATTAGAATACCAGATTACAGTAAAGTCCATTTTGATTGAAACTCGGGAAGCAAGACTTCGCTACCTGAAATAACGTTATTGTAATGAGATAATGACTGAAGCACATCTCAATGGAAGCCATCAACGCGAACAGCCTGGTTTCTGATTTCGCTGAAAATAGATCGGATTAAATGAAGCAAGCAATGAAAGCCTAACTTTCGATGGGTTTGTACAGATGTCTAAGTTTTCGCGTGCAGAACGCTCTCGCGCAAGAACAGGAGAGAACTTCAAAGAAAACGACACGCTCGCAGCGGGAACTGTTTATAACTGTCTCACGCCTGACCTATCGGCCTTACTGGACTACCACAACATCCACCGTTTTCTAAACGAGGATTGTTGTTGTCCTTTTCTATACGCGGGGCGGTGGGGTAGCGTAGTTGTTAAAGCGTTCGGTCCCCACGCCGAAAACCCGGGTTCGATTCCTCACATGGGCACACTGTGCGAAACCTATTTCTGGTGTCCTCTGCTATATTAGAGTATTGCTAAAGGTGTAGGGAAGGGTGGTCACTGAGGGCTCTGTTCTCAAACGGCTTTACTGCAGTCAATCACGGAGGACTATACGGTATAATCTATTGCGTGTTTGGTGAGAAATTTAGATGCTGGTCTGGTGATGTGAACAGCAAAGGGACTCTTTGATGCCGTATTTAGGAGAATTGTTACTTCAGGTCTTCCCGATTGCTTTTTTTGGCTTGATGATTATCTTTGAAACTGGGGAGAGGTGCGGGGTACTAGGGGTCTAATGTGCATCAAGCTACTCAAAATCAGATCGCACCGCTAAGTTCAGACTTGCGAAATTTTACCTACCAGTTAATCGACGAACAAGAAGTGGGCGTTACCCAAGAAAAAGCCCGGTTTTGTCTAGCTTTACCTTCACGAGTTTTTTAAACTGGCGCTTTGGAAAACCATTCCGACTAAGTCCTCGGAAGATAATTCGCACACTGAAGGATGGAAATTCTGAACTGTCTGTAAGATGTCTGACAAGCGGACAGACAAACTCCATCACACACACAAAAATAACATACAACACACACACACACACACACACACACACACACACACACACACACACACACACAAATGTACTGAATTCAAATGTACTGAGTGGCACCGTTAGGTTAAGCAGGTACGGACTCCCACCACTTTTGTCGAATACATTGACACGGATATACTGCCATCCGAATAGGGATCGTTACGGCTCCAAGTGACGTAGGGTTGTAAGTCTGTGCTCAGTCTACGTCATCTAATAACCAACCCTCATGATAGGGTCATCTTCACGTGGTAAGGGCTTTACTTACTATAGAAGTCGTTTTGAAGTCCATCCTGCCGAAAAGGGCTGAAATTTCGTGGATGGAGTTATGCCCCTTTTATGTCCCATATACTGCCCAATCAGATTCCACCTTTCAGATCACCTGACAAATGTCAGCGTCCAGTTAAGACGACCTGACCTCGCGAGGTACTTCAGCTTATTTGAGCATGTGCATGAAAAGCAAAGAGAGATTTGGGAAAATATCTCTTGACGCCCAGTTGGCGGTACATATGGTTTTCGCAAATCTGCCATCGCAGTGCAGTCGTCATGTTGCTTATGGACCAGATTTCGACTTCGTTACTCGCGATTGGACGTTGTAAGCACTCCCTAGGTCAGCCGATATTAACTGGGATATTTCAACAAGGCTGAGCAAGACTCTTGTGGTCGTGAAGATGAACAGAACGCCACATGTTTTAGGGGTTCTACATCCCCTATTGCTTTTTCACTGAAATATATAGTAAACGATAGTATGTTGCTACATAAATATACATGTATCTGTTGTGAAGGTCTATTATGCATCTTCCAACACATTCTCATGCATGCATCTCGATTTTCAGGTGGTGATTTACAACCTGCGTCTACATGTTCATTCACCTCGAATATTTGTTCTTTGATGGTAGCATGGTACTCCCACGTGGTTTGTGAATGTGAACAGCACACATGGATTGTTTAGCTTCCAGAAGTTCATATATAAATCGCTTTTGAGTCTACGCGCATGCTGCCAAGAAGAATATCAATGAATTTACCAGGCATCGGTTCATCGAAAAACAGTATCCTCTTTGGGGACTATCAACACCTCGCCAAGCTCACAATTTAGCACGGCCCGTCACGTCAACAAGACAACTATCTGATTCGGTTTGTGCATTTACGGAACTGATACCAAAAACTGGATTGGGGCAATGAGAGGCAGAATCTTAGTAATACACAAACTTTCCAAGCCACCGAGGGCGCGCTTACTAGGTGTAGTTGGTGAAGTTGGTTTTACACCGCCAGGCCCCCCTAAGTAATTGAAGGAATTACAGCAAATTTGAAGGAATTGCATCTCAAATGTAAACAAAAGCAGCCCATTCGCGAAACAATTGCAGCGATATCGGTAGTTTAGCGGTAATAACAGAAACACATCGGCCCTATCGGAAGCAATGTCGGTAATACTGGAAACACGATCGGCCATCTTCGGAGATTTTTCGGTCGCGAGCGGAAACTCACGCAGCAAAACATGGCGTCGTTGGACGAAGCACCCGTCTCGGTGAGATTTGTTTTTAGTTCCTACTATTACATTATTATACTTATCCACCTTTGACCACCCGTGTTGAATGCGTTTAGGTATGAGGTATTGTCGGGGCAATAGCTTATGTTTTTAGGAAAATATTGTCACTGCAGAACAGTGTCACAAGTCATGCCCCTTGAGATTGTTTACATCTGAACATCGAAGTCGTGCCGATGATTACGAACATCATGAACGTGTGCCATGAAGAAGTTTATGAGCCATAATTTTTCTTGCTATGAAGTGCAATTGACAAATTTAAACATATTTTACAAAAAAAAAATGATGTTATATCACGTTCGTAATCATCGGCACGACTTCGATGTTCAGATGTAAACAATCTCAAGGGGCATGACTTTTGACACTCTCCTAGAGTGACTATCTTTTCCTAAAAACATAAGCTATTGCCCCGACAACACCTCATACCTAAACGCATTCAACACGGGTGGTCAAAGGTGGATAAGTATAAAAAAGTAATAGGAGGAACTAAAAACAAATCTCACCGAGACGGGCGCTTCTTCCAACGACGCCACGTTTTGCTGCGTGAGTTTCCGCTCGCGACCGAAAAATCTCCGAAAATGGCCGATCGTGTTTCCAGTATTACCGACATTGCTTCCGATAGGGCCGATGTATTTCTGTTATTACCGCTAAATTCCCGATATCGTTGTAATTGTTTCGCAAGTGGGCTGCGTTTGTTTACATTTAAGTTGTAATTCCTTCAAATTTGCTGTAATTCCTTCAATTACTTAGGGGGGCCTGACCGCTTTTTAGCAATGTGGCAAATAAATGATGTATTTTACGGTCATGTATAAATTCATTTTAAGTCATTAACAATTTTATGAATGTTTGTATAGTAACAGTTTCAGTGTAGTTGCAGACATATAACTTTATATTTGGATATTTATAGATATTTGTATGTTGACAATCACTTTGGTATAACATTTCTTATTTATATTAATGAATGCTTTTGTATCGACAGGTCTGGTCATTTTGAAACCGACTGTACTCATTTTAACAGATTTCTAATAACAGCTATGAGGTCAGTATTATTCTAGTTTCACTAAGGGTGGTTAGGTAGTTTCATTACATTATTATGTGCCCATAGTTAATCCAATCTGATCAGGTCAAACTCTTGGCCTCTTTCACTAATTCAAATCTACACTTCGCCCTCACTGCTTGCACCGACAAGACGTTTATCCTGTGTAGGAATGTATCCACCTTATAACATCACCTCTGGTCAGTTTAATTGTATACATGTATATCAATGAATCAGTCTGTATACCTTAAATGCCATGATGCTAACGTTTTTGAGCTGTGTGAATTTTGTTTAAATATTAACTGTAACTTTTGGTTGGGTTCAGTTTGTCAGGGTCATTAAGATAAATTTTAACCAAATGATGTTTAGTGTATAACATTTGATATGAAAGTAACCAACTAAGTTATTTAGATCATGAGAGTGTTTTCAGTCTCTTGTGAGTGAATGGTTGCACAGTTGGACGTTTGATTGCTTGGGTTTATAACGAGAGAAAGTATAGTGTGTATGTGAACGTGAGTATGAATGTGATGTTTGTATCCTAGTGGTTATATTGTATCCTTGGTTTCCAAATGGTAGAATATGTTTGAGTAAACCTTACGCTATCGTAACTTCAACGTTAATTATTGTTAATTATTATACAGATTATACGTACTGCTGACCTACCTACGCAGTATTGTATACTTCACATACTCCATCTGGGCATGTTTACAGATTCATATGCTTCTCTACCTAATAATATTTATGACGGCGAAGAGTGATCGCCTATTGTAGTTTATTTGTTGAGAATGTTTGTGATAATAGTACTCCATCTAGGTGATGTGATAACTGACTTTAAATATAATGCTTATATTATGAGTTTGTACTTTTTGAATCACGTATTGTTTCAGGGTATTATAATAAGGGAATACACGTTCTCACCCCGTATCCAGTGTCCTGGATTTATTAGTATCCAACCATTACCCCGGTTGCACCTCAAGGCACCTGTTGCAGTGGACACCTGAGGCAGCATAGCCTTGCTGTACTATCTCGATCGGCTCTCCACCACAGAACAACGCTGACCAACCCATACGACAAGACCGGAATCTGCTACTAAATCAAATTCATTTGAGTCAACCTTTGGACCAGCAATTCTCAGCGTGTTTTCAACCGTATGGTGTTTTCCAGGCGCCATCACTGCCTCTCCCCAAACCACCACACATGGTGGTCACACTGAAACGCAATTTGAGTTGTTAGAACTCAAGGTGCCTCGATATTAGGGCATGCTACTCTCTTGTTATCACCGATCATGTCAATTGTTTTTGTGATAATAAATTACGTTTACCAGACAGTTATTACACTGTTATTATCAGTAGTATAAAATATGGATACTTTCCCCGCAAGTTTATAATTCTGATAGAAACAAACAAACAAACAAACAAAAGAAAACCCCTAAAATAAAAAGCAAACAAATTTGTATTTAAATTGACAAAAAGTCCCAGCAAGATGTAAAGATCTGTAGAAAATCTAGACTTCTTGCATTTAACGCTATTGCATTTCAGTAAGGACTGGGCGAAACTACAATACAATGGTTTAGGTGCTGCCAGACAGTACTTATCTCCCTAAACAGATGAGTATACGCGAAGGTGTATGTTTCTCAATCGTCTGTATTTCACATCTTAAGGTTCTTACATTCCTGCCCTGCCAAACCCCCCTAAAAAAACCCTCGTTTCAGCTCAGGCATTGCTGAATTCTTCATGTCCCCCTGTCTCGACTGATTGATGCGCGGCAGCAGGTCGAACTTGTGAGGACTTATTGCGTATCTGACGGTTGTGGCCCTCGAAGACCATCAATCATCAGATAGTGTTTTTTTGTGGAGAGAAAACGCCGGGGGCAGATATCAACTGACGAATATCGTTCAGAAATTGTGAAAAGTGCAATATTTTGGGAGGATCATATACCGAACAAATTAAGTAAGGAATCGTTTATATTTTCTTCGGTGAAATGCTGAACCAGATAAGTTAAGGATCGTGTATATGACTCGACCTCTATCTTGTTTTGTTCCCTTTGTATGGAATGAATTACTCTCTTCTTGTGAAGAAGTGAGTGAGTCTAGTTTTAATTCCGCGAGCCTGACCACCAGATCCAGTTTAGACTCGACAGACCGCTGTCATATAGTTGGAAGACTGATATGTGTGGCGTTAAACATCGAACAAACCTACCAACCCAGCCCAAACACCCTTGTTCTATTCTTTAATAGCATTAACAGCGCCGGACAGGGTAACAGTCAACATTCGTAAACGTCTAAGGAACTACCGACCTTCGGTTCTCCTGGTAGACGCCCTGCTAACTTGATCACTTATCATGTGAGCGATTGACTAGTTTGTGCCTCCTCTAGCAAAATCGCAGCAATATAACGTCGGGTGACACTAGAAATGGGCTTCAAACACTTATCCCATGTGGAGAATCAAACCCCATAAGGATTAAGCTACTTCAAATACACTTGGCAAGATCGTTGAGGTCGCTGATAAAGAAGGGAATGTCATAGCATACTGCAGACAAAATGTTACGGCATCCTCAAATGATCCCCGGTAGAGACAATGGTATGGCAGTCCTGTTATTCCATGCTTGTCATGTCCATAAAGATCCGGTAAGAATTGGTCCTCTGCAACCCATGCTTGTCTTTAAGAGGATCTAACGGAATCGGCTGGTCAGACTCTCTGACTCAGTTGACGCATGTCATCGTATCCCATTGCGTCAATCGATGCTCATGCTGTTGATTATTGGGTTGTCTGGTCCAGACTCGATTATTTACAGACAGCCGTCATATAGATGAAATATTGCTCAGTGCGGCGTTAACAACAGACCAGAGCCGGAGAGAGGCCGATTGTGTGTAGTCGTAACAAGCTAGTGTAGACTGTCTCACAGTCCTGGAACTTAATTATTTTCCCTTCAATTTAAATGGGATTATTTGTTACTATCAAAAATATATGTATTTAGAGACTAATGTAGATCGTGACTAGAGCATTCAGTTACTAATTTCCCAGTTCCACGCTGCCTTGATGGGAACTCTAGCTGGCGGCGGCGTAAAATATCAATCTCTCACATATTTAAGTACACATCGAGTTCTTTTGGGTTATAATTGTCACTTTCTATCCCGGCATCAACATCAACTATCGTCATTTCAGATAAAACGTATCATTGTCATCTATTCCGGGGTAATATTTCACGAGGACTTCGCGTCGTCTGGCCTCGTTCTGACCCGCAAGAGACATGCGCAACAGCCAGTATCTTATCGACATCAGTCGTAATAATCCTGCATCTGACAGTGCTCAGTGCGCCGTGAATGACAAAATTGGTTTAATAAGTGCTGCAATTGTTCCGCACACAGACCCACCCCTTTTATTGTCAAAATAAATAAATTGTGACATGCCAGGCATTGGTCGTTTTCGCATTGTTTTCTGCAAAACACAACTTCTCATTTCTTCAGTGAAAACACCGGAAGTACATGCACATTCCGCCAGGCGCACTGAGACCACGCGAGCTGCACCTGGAACCAGTTTAATCGTTCAGGTGGTCTGCGTTTATGCCCCCAGTTTCACCCAAGTCTTGTATGCCCTTCATCCTAATAGTTTTGTTAAAATAGTTTTTAAGAAACTGTTGCGAAACTGTTTTTATTGGCAAGTTAATGTATAACAGGCAGAAGTTAAAATTTCTGCCGGTAAGTGAGACGTGCACTTGTTGCAAAAACGGCTATTTGAAACACATATATCATTGTTTCCTATCAATGTCAAAGCAAAAATATTTTGTTTGTTCTTTCGACTTCTGGAACTTACAACATTTCCAAACAACTTTGGGAAACAGAGGTAAAAGCAGATGAAGTTTACGCCCTTTTCAAGAGATATCAGACCCGTGAAGATCCGTATTCGAACTGATCTTCAGTAACCTGTGTTTGTGGTAATAGGAGACTAACGGCATCGGAAGATCAGACTTACTGATTTGGTTGACACATGTCATTGTATCCCACTTGCGTAGATCGATGCTCATGCTGTTGATCACTGGATGGATTATTTATACTAGATAATATTGCGGAGTGTGTCCTTAAGCAACAATCCAACCAACCCAGACCAAACAGCTTTGTCCAGTGCCGGACAGAGAAACAGGCACCGTTTGTCTTTATGAACTACCGACCTTCTCCTGTTAACTTGACAGCTCAGTGTGAACGATTGGTTATTTTGCAAGGCTTTAGCAATATTCCAGCAATATCGGGGACATGGGCTTCACACATTGTATCCATGTGGGGAATCGAACCCGGGTCTTCAGCGTGACGAGAGAACACTTTATCCACTAGGTTGCCCCTCAGCTCCAGTGTGTACTGGAGTGAGTTAAGATGTAACTTGGCATTAGGTGGGTTTCAGTCATACAGCGACAAGAATAAGTTCACGTATGTATCAAAGTCACACTGAGAGCAAATCTGTATATACGCATTTTAACATTACAATAATATTTACAGTCTATAACACCAGTAATAACGAGTAATTATAATTCAATTAGAGCTGGTTTAGATCCTTGTCTTTAACTCCTTCCAAGAGTGAGTGAATTTAGTTTTACAAAAAGTGAGCAATATTGCAGGAATATATGAAATGGGATTGTTTGGGTGTGTTCAAGGGGTTCAAACCCCCATGAACCACCCCCATCCCCAACCCCGGCTCCGCCAACGCAAAAAAATCTTCAAAGTGGTATTCATTTTCAAAAAGGGGGTCGACATCCCTGAACGACCCCTCCACAACCTCTGCAATATTAATTGTACGGTACAATTGAAGTCGGCTTCACGCATTCTACGTATCAATACGCTACCCCACCGTACCATTAAGATAACAAGTCCTAACATTATACTGCTAAAGTCCCCACCGTCATCCACCTCCATGCGTATCGTTCACTGTTTAGATGCCCTACAAATTCTGTGATCTGATATTCACATTTAAATATTCTGCAGTGACTTACCTTTCGCCCACACACATACAACAATGTCATTAGTGCGCACACACCAATAGCGTCATTTTTTACTGCCCGCCAAACGACAACATTGCACCTGACGGGCGGTGTAATCTCAAGTGGAGTAAGCAAGCAATACAGGCCCAGGAAAAGTGTTATGTTCCGACATACGTTCACATTTGATAACCGTATGTTATTTGCATAGCGTCTGTTACTTCAGTATCTTAAAGCGACTCAGTGACTGTAACACACGGCCTCTAAATGCATGCACGTTTAGTAGGGGGGCGAAACTTAAATACTTACAACCTTGTTAAGGGGTTTGGGGTAGGATTGCAGGGCTGCACCCACTCTTGATTATGGCAAAACACCTTACGTATTAAGTCATTTTGTGACTTGTATGGTATATACGTTCACCGTCAGTTTTCAAAATCCTGCACCTGAATGGATCTGATGCAGAGTAAACTAAACTAAAATTCTGATTACTGGAGGCAATTCTAATGTCAAAACCTGATCAATTAAAAGACGTCCAGCTGTTTGATTCGACCTCTATCAGAAACACATACATAACTAACACATTTAAGCACACCTATTTACATTGATGTTTTTCCCGCAGACACCCCCCTACCCCAACAGTTCTAAAAACAAACCCAAAACAAACAAACAAAAAAAGCATCAAGAACGGCAGTGACGTATTTACAACGCAAGACAACATTTTCTTTTCTCATTTTCTCAACCCCATCCCCCTCCAAAAAAACAATAAACACCAAAACAATAAAAAAAATTCAAATAAAATAAAAATTCAAAACAACAATAACAACAACAAAAAGAAAGAAAGAAAACAAAAAAACCCAAAAACCCAAAAGCTCTGCTCGCCCTCCAAATGTAGTTTACAATGACTTAATTTTACTTTTCCAAGAATAAGACCAGTTGTCCAAGATGCAAATAGGTAGTGATTATACTATAGATCGCTTCCACCTACTCACCAGACCAACAGATAATTTGTAGTTTAAAATTTTTATCCATTCAAAATACAACATTAAACTATTCATCATATCCAAGCTAGTAATTCTGAGAACGAAAATTGAAAACATTCTTCACCAAATGATTTTTGCAAGAAGATAGTTTAAAAAGATACGGGCTATTTTTCAACATGAAATTCATCAAGCATAAAGCTTTCATTTTAGAAATCTTAATATTAACCAACGATGAAAGATTTCTAACGGTGGACACTCTGTGAAGCCACAAAGAAGAAACGAAAAGCTTTTTTCCCAGAGTGGTATTTTTACCTCGTATTCATGCCCAGGGAGTAATCAAAGCGTGCCCGTCGTTTTCCGAAGGTTGTGTCTTCTAACAAATTGGAATGCGATTTAGGAGCAACGTTCTACAAGCAATCAGGGAAACTAAAGTGAGAAGGACTTCTTTTGTGAATTCCTCAAAAAGTGAATCCGTGAAAAGAATTAGTGTAAGGATCTTGAAGCAAATTAAAGAAAGCTGCACTTTTCTGTGGTGCTTCCGTCTTGAAATAAACCTATTTTGCTAGATGCATCTGGAAAATATGAAAGAAACAGAAATAATTACGACAATATCCCCTAAATGTCGCTGGGGGAAATAGCTCTCAAATATTTCCACATGTCTCGATCAATGTATGCGTATTGAGTAAACAAATTTGGTCTAGTTTATAATACGGAACTGTTCCATTTTGGAAAGTCGGCCATCCAATCCGGGGTTCTGTTATCACCACGTGACCTCAGGGATGGGGAACAGAGGGAACTGTAACATCTTTTCCTGTACACGTTTTGTATTCAGACAGATGCAAATGTCACTCAGGAAAACAATTTTCTTTTCTGTGAGCCTTGTTATAGATAACTTTAACACGTGGATTGCTCATCCCAGCAGCTCTTGGCGTGACCAAGCCAAACACTGAACGTGGTGGTAGAGCAGTGGACACGTGAAAGTGGATGTGCGGCCTCTGAACAAAACGCACCTGGATGAGATACCCCGAAGTGATAACACATCTACATGACCAGGTAAGACAACTGACCCAAATATCTTTGCCTCTACGGTACAGAGAATGTCTTGCCGCGAGTATGGTTGAACCCGCGTTTCCGATACAACCAGTAAGACAACCGTTAACGGTTTGCATTTAAATGTCGATGAGGACTTCCTCGCTTTAACTCATTATCATTTCATTTTTACCTATGCTTTATCACAGGCTGTATCAAACAATCCACTCATGTAAGCCTTTGCTTACGTTGGTTTTTGCTGAAGACCCTTTCACTGCTGAATTGTGTGAGAAGCATTTTTGAAGTTATAAGTAAAATAAATGACAAGTCTTTAAGGACGATCCACTTCTTATTGATCCATAGCGACGTGTCCGTTTAGATACTTATACCGCTTGCAAGTATAAGTACCTCTACTGAAAACGTCGCTGCAGTTCAACAAAGAGGTTGATCACCCATACGAGCTGTCATGACTTGTTGCTGTGGATAACACGTCTTGACCTTATGATGACATTCTCCTTATCACTGCTTAAACTCAGACTATTTAGATTTACGGAAATATTGTTTCTGTGCCTTATTCCGACGTTTCTTGACAATTCTTTGACGACAACTGTCACTGCATTACATTGTTGAAACGCTTAACGAATCTGTGACCGTAAATGCTAATATATCATGAACGTAATCCTGAACTCCTATTTTGTTATCGTAAATGTTCAACTGAGCATGTAGGGTAGTTAAGTTAAGGTCACTTTTTCGGTCGGAGGTAAACGTTAGCCAGGTGAGTTCTTAATTGTCAGGTTGTTTTCATGTTATACACTTCTAATAATGAACAGTGAATACATGGCAACGTAGAGATGAGAATGGTGGGTACCGCTTCTGATCAAACAATGCAGGTTTTAGTAGTACTCAGACTACACTAAGACGAGACTCGGGTCAGGTCTTGAGAGAAAATGAACGAACCGTAGCCTAAATAGATTAAAACCTGCATCAGCAATATTCCAGCTCCGTCCCTGCGGCCTGTAGTGAGTTCAGTCCTACGCCGCAATCACCAATATCCCAGTTATATAGCGACGGTCTGTAAATAACTGAGTCTGTACCAGGCAATTCAGTGACATGTGTCAACCCAGTCAAAGAGCCAGACCATCGCATCCCGTTTGTCGCCTCTCAGAACGAGCACGGGTTACTGAAGACCAGTTCTAACCCAGATTTTCAAGGGCCATAGTCTGTAAATAATAAGGTCTGAACCTCTTTACGACAAACCAGCGGTTGATATGACGAGCATCACGGTACACGGATTAGCAACTGACAAGTCAAGGAGCCTGTCCTCCTGTCCATTTGGTTTACCATCACAAGCACAGGTAGCCATGACCCATTTCTAACCCGGACACTTTACTGGGTGCCCCCAATTAGAGATGAAAGACAAAGTACAGGATACACGAACCGCGTTCTAAGGTGCAGACGTTCACTGGCCCCCTTCCTCAGCAATATGTACCGGAGGAAATGTCAAACAGACGTGACCTACAATACATCACACTTCTACAACTAAGGGCAACGGAGTGCCCACAGCCCTCGCTCCAAGTGGGTCGACTTGCTGGGTCATACATTTCACACACAAGGCTTTCTAGATAGGACATAAACCAATGGTGAACGTTCAGAGAATCTTTTGTCAAGAACAGTTGCTATAGGTTATGGACACGACATGAGCTGCTCACAGGAAGCATCCGAAGTAAAGGGCGAAAATGTGAAAATATGTAAAACTGATTACGACTGATAGCATCGATTCCCATCATGTTGGTAAGTGAGTATGGGTTTACGCCGCTTCTAGCAATCTTCCAGCAGTATCACGGTGAGGGACACCAGAAATAAGCTTCACACATTGTATCCATGTGTGGAATCGAACCTGAGTCTTCAGTGTGACGAGCAGGCGCTTAGACCACTAGGCTACCCCACCGTCCCTCCATCATGGTAAATGGAGATAAGGGTAGGTTCAGTTGGCAGACACAAACGAGAAACTCTAGACAAACATGCCCTAGTGAGCATTGTCCATTTTCAGGTTTATAGGTAGACTAACGTTCTGTGCATGAATATATATCACTTTGATAGTAACAAATAAACCTATTTCAATTGAAAGGAGCCCCATTAAGATTCAGGACCTGAGGAAATCTGGACTTGCTTCATACAGGGTTTAAGCATTGCAGGGCCGGCCAAGCAGTAGGGAAAATAATGTGGTTCAGGGACTGCGAGACAGGTTAGCTTTCAGTATGCAGACCTGTGCACGACGGTAAGCTATTTATCATGACATCAGTAAACATTCAAGAAAATGTTGATATGAGGACTACTTATCTGCATACAAAAGACGGTGGCCACAAGACAGATAACCTTGCATTAACCGACATGACAGTACAATAAGGGCGCGATTCGGAACATGACTCGGAAGTGGTAGAAGGCTGGAGGGTTTATTGTCTCGTACAGACGAGTGGACAAAGAGATACAAACAAGATACTTAAGAAAGGTGCATTCAGGATCAAAACTAAAAGGTCTGTATGAAACGGCTTCTTTCATCTCTCGATAGAGCAACGTTGTACAGATGGGAACGTCTGATATTTGAACTTGTTTTAGAGTTGGGTAGTGGAGGTTAATCGTTAAAGCCTACTGCAGCCTGCACAGTCTTACGGGAACTGCTAACGTTCTTTGGTTGCCAGGGTAGCTTACGTCTTGTAGCGTCACAACACAGATATCTGATTTGACCTACTGAACAAAGATACGCATGTAGTGAATAAGATTCAAGAATGACTTGATCATAAAAAGAGGGAATTGAAAAACACGAAAAGGTCTAACAATCTATGAAACTCTATGAAAATGCCGTATAATGTTATTCACTTTGACGTATGTGTGACATCATATTCATTAAGGCGCTTGCTTTGAACTAGTTCTGTGTTCAAGAATAACAGAATGACTCATACGACTCAATATCCGACCTATTAACTGAAATAATAGTCAGTCAGTCAGACTAGTTTTTGTTCCTCGTATACTACTCAGGTGTATTCTCATCTCTGTATTTCAGTTAAAACCTGGGTTCGATTCCCACATGGGTACAATGTGCGAAGCACATTTCTGGTGTACCCAGCCGTGATATTGCTGGAATATTGCTAAAAGCGGCGTAGGACGAAACTCACTCAATGAGCAGAACAATGATAAAAATGCCTCTAAAAGCGTATTTAAAGTGGCTGTCAGTATACGCAGTTACCAGGCAATCTTGATATTCCGACCGAGGGAATTATGTCGCCATAAACGGTGAAAAAGGTCTGTTTGTTTCCACCGTCGTATTGTGAAAGAGGATAATTCCTCACGACGATGTACTGACAAGGGCTGCCACAGGAACCCTTCATCCGTGTCTACGGTGCGAAAGAGGATGGTTTTAGCACTATTCCAGCAATATCACGTCATGGAGGTCGGAACTGAAATATAGACGTCCATGCGGACGGAATTCTGACACAGCCGTTCGGAGGTCGAGACATAAGCATTGTAAATACACCACGATGAAAGAAGGTTCTGGGTGCGCACCATGAGAACATGTTCCTACAGCAGCAGTGGAGATCAAATGGGTACTTTGGCTGAAACCTGGTAAGGGGAGGTATCACATAAGAACAGCTAGGAAGGTTCTGATGATTCGTGCAAGAAAACCGCTCAATTGACGTGGATCGAAACTAACGTCCAGTGGTACTTCCATCTGCCCAGTGAGTAAGTCAGAACAATGAAGTCAAAGGTTGACCACGCACCACTAATAAGCTCATATCGCTGTCGACTGAGGTTGCAGAATCTTGTAGCATTATCCTGGTCACCCAGGTTCCCAGGCGTCACCGATTTACACATTTGGGATGTTCTTGTCAGAAATGTTCGAAGCCGATTCCTAAGAATTTGCAAAAGTCCTGGTCGGCCTTACAAGAAGAATGGCAAGGGATATGAAGACAGACGTTTGCTATATAGAATGCCTTGGAATAATATCGCGCTAGCGTCGATGCTCACGGACGTGGACAAAAGTGAGTTTAGTGTTACGTGGCCTCTAGTAATATTCTAGTAATATCACGGCGGTGTGGTGGCTCATTCTACCCCAATCAGCTCACATACGGCGGGGAATGCCAGAAATAAGCTTCGCACATTGTACCCAGTTGGGGATTTGAACAAAGGTCTTCGGCGTGATGAACGAACTCTTTAATCACTTGACTACCAAATCGTCCCGCATGACAAGATGGTGACTGCATATATTATATTATATATTATTAAGAAGTCTTGAGCTTGTACTGATTACGAGCAAAGAATTTGACTTTCACTTATATACTCAGAAACTGTTTTACCACGCAGTCATATATAATCATTGGGACATATATAATCTAGATTGTCTAGTTTTATCAATATTGTCATATTTCATCTTATTTATAGCTTTAATAACATATTACATCTAATCATATTTTTTCATGCTGTACATATATTGTAGCGGTGCATGACAGATTACGTTAAATCATGTTTTTCCATGCTGTATATATATATATATATATATATATATATATATATATATATGTGTGTGTGTGTGTGTGTGTGTGTGTGTGTGTGTGTGTGTGTGTGTGTGTGTGTGTGTGTATGTGTGTATATACAGCATGGAAAACATGATTTATATATATATATATATATGTATTGTTGTGGTGCATGACAAAGCGAAAATGGTATGCCGCAGATGACAACATATACAGCAGTGGTCTGTTAGTAATTTCAAGTATATACCGACAAATCAGTGTGCTCAACGATGCACTTGGTTCGCTAATCTCCAATCTTAATCGTTGAGTGCAAAGCATTGTACTAATCCGTGAAGAATTGGTCTTCAGCAACCCATACTTGCACTCGGCGACTAACGGGGTCAAGTGGTCAGGCTTAGTGTCATCGTATCTCCATTGCGTTGATGCTCATTTTATCTGCCTTGTTGCATCTAAAGGAAACACCCAGCTGACCGCTAGTGTATGAAATCCTCCATAAATCTGATAAATTGTGTTCGAATCCCGGTATACCTGGATCACACTCTTGTTTGCAGATCGCCGTCAAAACGCTTGAACGTTGCTGAGTACTGCATTAAAAATCAGAGAGACTGTTCCGTCCCGAAATACATTAAGTGCATTATACTGAACATCAAAAGAAACGTAACTTTGCTTTTAGTCAAGTTTTTAAATAGATGACATAAACATAAACGCTTACTTTTGAGATTTCATCTTTTCGAAGCTTGCATTTCATGCTTTTCTGTGTATATACGAGACGTAAAAGCAGTGCTTTAAGAGTTTTTAAGAGTCGATTACAAATACGTTTTTGTTTATTCACAAGTGCAGCGGTACCTCCTGCACTTCCATCACCCTCAACAGCCCCGGCATCCACAGCTCTGGGCCGATAATGGATTTCGTGGTTCTGGCATCGTAACATTTTCCTCCACTTTCAAGAGGAAAGTAGAAATCTAAATTGAGATAGCTCCTTTATAAACGAACACTCCAAATGTCGGGATAATGTCATTGCGTATATCAGTTGAAAGAAACAGGCCCATTGTGGCTATTCCTGGTAGCACGTGGGACGTGACCCCGACCTTCCTGCTTAAATCATCAGGCATTGCTGTCGTAGACATGCCCTTTCAATTTCACGTTCTCTGGAAGCTCAAATAGGTTTGTTTACATCAACGACCAACACGGCGTTACCGTGTTATTGGTACTTCCCACGGCTGTGGAAAACTGTCTGCAGAACCACATAGTGCCATGTGAAACATAAAGATAACACCGATTACCTTTTCCATTGAACATGTTTACTACTACCACTAATGTTACTGCAACTGTTAGTTTCATGTTGCCCTGAGCTGTATTCCAGTCTGGACAATACAACCCAGTGGTTGTATTATGAACATTAACCTATGGCTTACGGTGCCAATAATAAGAAACGTCGGTCAGATTTGCCACTTTATCTACTACTAATACTATCAGCGGAAATTTTGGCTAATGATAATCACGCCATTTAAAAGCCCTATGCGTATATAAATATCTGTGTTTTATGAGGATTTTCGTTTGATGAGGGTTCATTGTCATTGACTGGAGAATGTTGTAAGTCCCGCCAAACCCTAAACTGTAGTCGTTGTCTGATTGGTTAAATCCCCTCCCTACTTTTGGCGTTTCCATGGCAACAAGTTCGACCTAGACTTAATTTGGTGGTAGTGTTCTTTTCCGGAGCAGAACTAAAAACTTACAAGACTCTCCTTCCACGGTACCATAAGCACATCAAAACATTGACTGTAATCATAATTAGCAGACATATTCATGAAGAATATTTTGCCGTTGCGGTGGATACTGAAGACGTTGTCGTCTTGCTGTGCTTGCTTCTAGATCGGCGTTACCCGCAGATTGGGGTACAATGTGCCAGTCAAGTATTATGTCTCAATTCAAAATACAGGATTAACTTAGAACAGACAAAAGAAAGAATGTGTAACTTAACTGGGGACTTTTATCGATAACCACTACTGAAACTATCGCAGTTTTCAGGGCATTATGTACCAACCAATAAAGAGCAAAACACAAAAGGACCCCAAGTTTTAGTACGGTATAACAGTAATTCTTGTTACAATACAGAACAAACCTTTTGGATAACAGCTGCTCTTTTTTTCCGAAATGAAACAGTTATAAAATGTCACTCAAAGAAGTTAGTTTTTACGTAGTCTGAATAAATGATACGAAAACAATATATTTCAATATAGACTTTTCGTAGTAGTTTACTGTATTTAATGTTTTGCGCATAACACGCCGATATCTAGTCATTCCCTACGTTGGACCCGTTGCTAAGGGTGATATTGTGGGAACACTGTTAACAGGGCAGCGACGTAAAACTAAACTCACTCACCATTCAAAGCGATTTCGGCGCTCATGATATCGTCTCCCACACGTAAACACGGACTTACAACCATAGCGCCGAGATCGGTTTGGGGAACGCGTTCAATACATCTGAAACATCCAATACAACTTCTGCACTTTTCATCAATGCAAATTCGCCAAATAGTACAGATTCCAGTGCTACCACAGAACTAAACCTGTCGAAGATAAAGACAAAACCACAAGCGTAATAACTGCTACCTCGACGACTGTTCTCTGAAGATGGCTTGAGTTCAAGACGAGAAGAGCGCGCCTGTTCCCATTTTTGATATACTTCTGGTATTCAGCGTGAATCGCAGACAGTCATTGTCGTAACGCGGCCTATTTAACTCGGAATGTGATATACAAGTGCTATTAACTTCAAACAATCCACACTTCTACTTTTCATTTGGATTTCAAACGCTTTCCCGTGGTATTGCCGTCACGTTTAGGAGCAAGTTTCTTCGATACACAAAACCCACTTGTAAATTAGTCAGCTCTTGAGCTGCGCGGTCTTAAACGAGGGGCAATCCACCGCAAGCTCCTTACGCTACACGAAGAGGCAGGTCACCTGACGCACGAACTATCAAAAGCGATAAGCTTCAGTTAAAGATTTGAACGCTTTTTACGTGAAATATGGCACATTGAGGAGTGATGAGCCTATTCTGGAACAGAAAAACCTTGCACTAGGCTTTGTTTTTGAATGAACAATTTATATTTACCTTCTTGACATGACATCTTATCTCGATTGGAGTAATGTTTCTTTAAAGCGAGAGTTATGGCTTCCAAAGCGAGAGTTATGGCTTCCAAAGAAATCATTATGAGATACGCCTCTATAACCATTGCCATAAACACAAGATAGCTAAGTGGGAAGATACTAGGTCCATTAGAATAAATTAGGGTGGTGGAGTAGCTTAGCGGTTGAAGCGTTCACTCGTCATACCAAAGACTCGGATTCAACATGAGTAGAAGTTTGGGAAGTCCATTTCTGGAGTCCATGTGACACCTGATAAATATATGTGTAAGGTTTACTTTTTACAGTTTATGGCATTGTTTCAATGCACCCACGGTTTATTTTGCACATACACATGCGTATTTATAAACGTAAAAGTCATAAATAACACATATTTCATGCAATGAGTGTTAAATAAAAGGCTAAGACAGTAAGTCAGGTGATGTAAGTAAATCTAACAATGATATGTGTACATCTGCTTATAGACTTTGATTAGTATTGGACTGTCAGTATTGCCACCACAAATATTTGCATATTTGAAAGATGAAAGCATAAAGACCCGAAGTAAGATACGTTTTGCATTAATTCCAACTTGTCATTTCTTCCATAAGACTTGTTCACTGCATTTCTTGATTATCGAGGTTCGGTACTTGTGATATACTTTGACTTTCAAGAATTTATTGTTTCAACTCGAATTTCATGTATGTACAATTCCATAATGTCCACACTGAGCACCTTGAGGCTTTTAGAACATGGCTGATAGTTAGAATAGGGTGTACCGTTATCGTTTTCGTTGAGTCGACAAACAAACAAGCAAACAAACAAGCAAACAAACAAACAAGCAAACAAACAAACAAACAAACAAACAAAAAAATAAAAAAAAATAAATACCCAACCAGCCCAGAATATAACCCATTAAAAACAAGAATCTCTGGAACCTGTCTGCCTTCACTGTCACACTGCTCATAATCCATATTAATAATTTTGTTTACGCATTCTATATCCTCGAAAACGGATGTCATTAAAGATATACCAACATATTAAACAGTGTAATAAAATAAGATCAGATGAACTGATATATCAAATCTCAGTTCATTACACCGATAGTTTACGACAGTGACTGAGTGACTGGATTAGGCAATACGCCACGTGAGGATTTCTATTTTTTTTCAGAAAGCTAAATACCCAGTTAGCCATAATGCAATCTGTCTGGCGTCTGGACACATCTCTTCATTTTGACATAGTGGCCGACACGTTATGACCAATTGGTCAGAGTCAAGGGTATTCGATTAGTCATACTCAAACAGACCCTTAAATCTGCCTATCCCTCCCTTCCCCCAAAGGATTTAACGACGAACGAGATTTTGTACAGCGCGCCGCAGCTTCTCCGTGATTTAAGTCTTGCTCCGGGCGTCTAAACCTCCCCAGTGCTATCTATCCCTCAGTTTTCCATTAAATCCTGAATGGACGTCCATATTTACTCACGTCTTGTGCTTATTTTTCTCAATTTCCAAATTGGACGGCCCCGTTCAGTGCAGCAGCAAACGACGATGCGACTCTTCTCATATAGAATGATCCTTTCCTGAGCTTCACAGGCTGAGCCGATAGACAGTCCGCTCTTCGTCTTAACGCAATTGCTTCAAACTTATTTACTCCCTGTAAAAGCAATATCCAAGACAATGAACTTTGGGGGAAATCGATTTTATTGAGAAGTGTACCAGTCTGCAGTGCACTTAGGTAACGTTTCATTAATTCTTCGTTTTGAAGAACATATTGTCTATTCCTTTCAATCATCACAAGAAATATGAATGTAATGTGTAGATGTTTCAAACTTGATACAGCAACGGTTAGATGAAATTTTGTCGAGGGAAAAGCTGATGAAATATATTTCAGGTTAAAATATTCCTCCCCATATTTCATATCTAGATCACTTAGAAAGTGTTTCCAAACCACCAATTTATATAGCGCTAATAATATCGTCATTGTATATACAGAAACTCAATATTCTTTCGCACGGGGTATGACTAAGATTAAATGTAACATTCCCCTGAACGATTATACATTTATGGTCAAAAACTCAATTATAATAGATAAATATACTTTAGTTATGATACATCTCCATCGAATATCATTTGAAAGTCAAATACTTCCCCCCCCCCCATTAAATACACACACACCTGCAGATGCATACATGATATAACACACATAGAATCGACACAGTCGGCTGATGACAACCGCCAGGTGCCAGGTGGATGTTCAAGGAGTATATGAAACCCCCAAACCACAAAATTAAGTTGATGTTTAATACACACATCCCTGTAAATATCCGCATTTGATGCACAAAATGCAAGGCAGGTGTTTGAACCACAGTGTATACTTGCCGTGTAGCGACTGAAGGTTTTCACGACGCACACACACACGCGCACGCATGCACGCACGCATGCACGCACGCACGCACATCGCAAAAACACAGCTGATTTGTGTATATGTGTTACATTCGCTACTACCAGAGTCCTGGGCCTAGATTTTCGAACCTCTCCTAGTGCTATAATAGTCGTAAGTGCCATACATTAACATTAACTTACGACTATCTTAGCCCTAAGAGAGCTTCGAACATCTAGGCCGTGTTTCACATAACTATCGTACCAACTATACAGTGACATACGCTTACGACTGTCGCAGCGCTACGATAGCGTTGTGAATCTGGATTCAGGTTGACATCTCCCAATCTTACCCACTTTGTATGTTACACAATGCACACAATGAACAAACTCGGTATCAGTTACAGAAAACAAATCAGTAAGTCATCTGTTCTGACGTGATAGTCACGATCCAATGTCAAGAGATGAATCACTAAGATTAAACATGTCTGAGATGCATCACCCGATTCGAGCAGACCGCACAGGTCATTCAACAGGACACGTGGATTTCTCATGGTAGCTATTGCTTGTTGTCCAAGTTAGTGGATGTATTTAAACGTTGGGAACTTTCTCATGCAACAAATACTTCATGAGCGTGAACTGGAAGTAAAAATGTTCCTTGGTTTCACAACACCACAAGTAAAAGAAATGTCGGGAACAGAAGTGTTTTATTTTATAAAAAGGAAATACTTCGCTTCTTTTTTCCATTTTGGGATTTCCCATTTCCCGCAGGCGTCGTTAACAAAGCTCGCATACTCACATGGGACCGAGTTATGCAAGTTATGGTGTAGGTATCGGAATGGCCCGAGCTGATCCGACTGCAGCAATTATAGGTCACCGTAACCGGAACAGTTATTTCACTCTCACAGCAAAGAAACTTGGGTGGTTGGGAGGCGAAGAACTGACTGGAATCCACATGTACCTCTCTGTCATATCGAGGGTTTCACTCGTATATTTATCAAGTCAATATTTGCATAACATTTGAGAGCGAACGCAAGATATTCTTGTCACCTGGAAAACGTCATAGCGACGGTGCCATTGACCGTTGCAAATAAACGTGTTGGAAGCGAGCTACAAAGGAATGCGGTAAACACATAGCCGCTCTTACGCAACATGCTCGAGAGAAACCCATGAAAAAACAGATGACTTGTATGTTTCATGATAATTACGTGAAAATGGTATACGTTTCCTGTTAGATTTTATCTACTGTTTAGACGAGCCAAGCCCGATTGCCAGAATGTCACTTTCTATTTGTGACAGAAAGGCTTCAAGTGGTACATAGTTGTTTAACATTTGTGTCAATATACTCTTTTGTTTAGTACTTGGTTTCAGATTGAGGCATATAAGTTTCGATTAGTGTTTATGTTAAAGATGATAAATCAGAGAGTTTGACAGACGTGCATAAGTCTCTGAAATAGTGATTAATAATATTTTAAGTGATAATTTACATATATACATAAATATCCCTCTAACAGACTGGCGTTCTGTCCGCTTATCTAGTGAGTGAGTGAGTGAGTTTAGTTTTACGCCGCACTCAGTAATATTTCAGCCATATGGCGGCGGTCTGTAAATAATCGAGTCTGGACCGTACAATCCAATGATCAGCAGCATGACCATCGATCTGCACAATTGGGAACCGATGACATGTGTCAACCAAGTCAGCGAGCCTGACCACCCGATCCCGTTAGCCGCGTCGCCTCTTACGACAAGCATAGTCGCCTTTTATAGCAAGCATGGGTTGCTGAAGGCCTGTTCTACCCCAGGACCTTCACGGGTTCCGCTTATCTAGACTTGCCTCTTGAAATGAGGCAGTACCGCAGTACCGACGTACCGCCGTACCGCCGTCGAGCCAGTCTATGGGTCTGGTTTTATGGTTCTTTAAGCTGTATATATCAGCTGCATCACAGCGTGTTGGTATCAGGATGCATGGTTACCAGACGGTATGCTGCTATCAGACGGCTAGCTCTATGGGCACGGGAACGGTGCTGACAACCCTGAGACCTCAGAAAGGCAAATCTGAGATTCCAGACATCGATCGTAGGTTTCTGACACGCCTAAAAGGAATGAAGGAGTGAGTGAGATTAATTTTACGCCGCACTTAGCAATATTCCAGTCATATGGGGATGGCCTGTAAATAACCGCGTCAGGGCCAGACAATACTGTGATCAACAGCATGAGCATCGATCTACGCTAATTTGGACGTGATGACGGGTCAACCAGCGTTTGCAATACTTCATTATGCCTGTTGGAGATCAGGGCCTGCTGCCCTCGTGCGGACTTTAAAATCTACACGCCCTGAATGAAACCTGAAGGCCCATTTTGTTAAAGTCAGACTAATAACAATTAAAATAGGCTACACTCTACACAGTTTCACACTGTTTCTACAAATTCAGTTAGTGAATCCTATGGCTTAGAGAGGCGGGCGTTTTTCCCGCTAAACACTGCTATTGATATTCCTATGCGCAATGCACTGCAATACCAGGAAGTGAACCTGTAAGATATCGTTACATGAAGGATCATGGATGATTCCCGAACGTTAATAACGTAAAAAAATCAGAAAGACTGAAAAAGACTGATAATCTACTGAAGGCCACAAGGATCTGCAAATATTTAAAACTGCCGGACCGATACAATAACCACCTTCGCTGGGCCTCCCTGCCAGCGGTTATTTGGAACACTGGTGTCAACCATGTCAGCGAGTCTGACCACCTGATTCCGTTAGTCGCCTCGTACGACAAGCATGGGTTAATGAAGATCAATCCTAACTCGGATCTTCACGGTCAAAGGAATTAATGAATGTTGCCTAACGCTAAAGTCAACACAATTAAGTGACTGAAGTTCTGAACAAAACACTTTATTGGAAAAGATTACAAGGATGAGATGGAGTTTAACGGTGGGTTGAACTCTTTACTGAAACTCTTTTCCACGGCATTCCAGCCACTCAACGTGTGTTGACAGCAATTATTGGCTTCGCGTGTTATACTCATGGAGATTCAAAGCAGCACCTGTGGCGAACACTCTAACATCGCGGCTGTGTAACCATGACAGGTCCGAGTTAGAATTGGTCTTCAGTAAACCTTGATTGTCGTAAAAGGCGACTACCGGGATTAGGTGGTCAGGCTAGCTGACTTGGTTGACATGTTTCAGTTGTATAGATCAAAGCTCACGCTGTTAATCTGTTTCAGACCCCATTATTTACAGTCCGCCGCCATATAAACGGAATGCTACCGAGTGCGGCTTAAACAGCAACCAACCAATGCGGGTGGTCAGATTCACATTGTGTAGATCGATGCTCATGCTATCAATCATTGGATTGAATGGCCTAGACTCGAGTATTTAAATACCGCTGTCATACTGCTGGAATACTACTGAGATCGGCGTTAAACACGAACCAAATCAACTAAACCACCGCTGGTCGCGCAAAGAAGAGATTTAGGATCACCATTAACATTGACATCCCTGTGTGCTTTTTGACAGCACAAGATGACACTGACGGCAGCGTTCACTGACGCCATACAACGTTAATCGCCGCTCGTGGTTTTTGAGGTTTCCTAACAATTAAGAATGACATTAGATCGCCCAAAATATTGTTCTGATTTTCACTCGCAAATACGTGCCTTATGTTTGAGCCAAATAGTTATTTATTAAGTTGGTATCTGTCTCGATTTTCTTACTGAGGTGAGTGACATGTAAATTAACAGTGTTGTTCAAATCAATTTTCTGGTGAGGAAGATTAATTACGGTGCATAGGTTAGCGTCTCATTGACCGTTTTACGTGTCGTGTTGCGTTGAATTGTGATAAACAGGGTTGGTCTGATTATCGACATTCCATGCGGTAACCTTCCGCTCTTCCACAGTAGGTCATAACCGACCAGCTTTTAGGGCCCGAAAGTAGGTCACGGTACTTCGCGAGACCTTACATGTACGGTGTTTAGTACTTCCGGTGGCAAACAACGTTTCATACCTGTTTTGAGTGGCCTCATGGTTGTCAGTTGACAGTAAGGAACTAATAATCCTTGCAGGTATAACAAAATTTCCGCTCTAACCATCCCCCAAATAAGCCATTTATCACGACTGTAAGCGGCTATGACGGCCAAGCATAGGTGCACACTAGTGACGTCATATTTGGAACCAGAAATGGGTCTTCAATATACGCTTGTCACCGGAAATCTTGTACCGGAAGTAATCTGGTCGCGAGACTTGCAGACCATACAAGCACATACTCGTGCCAACTCACGAACGCGCAAGCGCACGGTGGAGTATACGGACACATTTGCGTCTCACTATTTTTCCATTACTAGGACTTCACGAAAAGGTTGTTTAGAAACATTAATATTAAGTGAATTATCCCAAATAAAGCTCAGTTAATATGAGCAAACTGTTTTGAAACTGTTTTGTTTTGTCTGTTGGTGTGTTTCTAACTTCCTGTTGTTTGTAATACCCCTGTATGAATCTGTTTATTGTATAGTAGGGGTGGTGAAGTAGCTTAAAAAGTTGACTCGGCACGTCAAAGTCTCGGGTTCGATTCCCCCACATGGGTACAGTATGTGAATATTGCTAAAAGGGCATAAAGCCTTACTCACTCACTCACTCACTCACTCAGGAAATAAAGACCTGTTACTGCACCTTGAAACACCCTGACAAACCCAACCGTCAATCGTGTATATGAATAACGGCAGATTATGTACACAGTAAATACGTGTTCTTACAAGGTAAATAGCAAGGTGAACAATGCGATGGGTCAAGGCGGTTAGGTACTCAAACACTTGTAAACAAGTTCACCTGCTATACATTCAAGTACAAAATACAGAAAGAAGCGTTTAAGATTATGGTGAGGAACTTCTACACAGAAATATTTCTGTTTTATTGCCATGTGTACGTGTGAGAGAAATTCCCACAGAGAACACTATCTTTGCCCTTTCCATTTACCATCTTCTTACCAAAGGCAAAACAAACTAATCAACATCATAGTCGAATCTTGGATTCTACCTACAATCGTATGATCCTCGCCGCGTAAGCTCAACTCTACATGAGGCAACCTTATCTTTATAGTATTATACGTGAGTGAGTGAGTTAGGTTTTACGCCGCACTCAGTAGTATTCAAGCTGTATGGCGGCGCTCTGTAAATAATGGAGTATGGACGAGACAATCCAGTGATCCCGGACCTTCATTTATACGGAAATACAGTATATTATGTTCTTAAGAAAAGTCTTTCGATGTTTCGCTTGAAAGAGTAATATGGTGATTTGGCTTTTGCGGATCGGGTTACAGTTGTCGACCTTATGCCTTGAATATTTGATCGGCTTCACAGGCGGATTGACAAGACGCACTATTCGCCACAAGTGGTTTTGCGGAGTTACCATGATCCAATGATCGCGCTTCGAATCCCAGATGCTTATTAAGGATTTGTTACTACCTTGCGTTATACCCCTAAGTTACTACACTGGGTGGCGTCGAGGAGTTGGGTCGTCGTTTACTTTCCAGCCCCAGGTTACGCGTGAAATAACGATAAAAAACCCACAACCAATCCTTCAGACTGTAACTCGTGTTCTGATTTAAGACGATGGTGAGAGAATGCACGCTTTAGGTATAAAATTAATAATTTTCTATACGAATTGGACCTCTGTATGTGCAGGAGCTCACGGAAGACGACAAAAATGTGCTTGTGTCAACCAAGTCAGCGAATCTGACTATCTGATCCCGTTAGTCGCCTCTTACGACAAGCATGGGTCGCTGAAGATCAATTCTAACCCGAATCACGGTCCATACCCTGCAAGGAGCTCTCCAATAAAGAGAAAACACAAGGAAGGTCGGCTTGGGGTTAGTAGTCTGTATCTTCACGGGGGTATTGAAGTTAAAATTACACTTTGTCTATAAATTTGGTAATATTCTATACTTGTTACTCCAGTATACGTGCTATGATCTGAAACGCGATGCGTAACTCTGTTTTTCTTCTTGGGGCGGTGTGGAAGACTAGTTCGCTCGTCATGACCAGGACCCAGGTTCGATTCCCCATATGGACACGAAGCCCATTTCAGGTGTCCCCCGCCTTCATACTGCAGGAATATTGCTTAAAAACGGCATAAAACTATCTTCACTCACTCACTCACTCACTCGCTGTTTATCTTCTTCTCTTTAAGGTGACCATTAACACAGACTTACGATTGTCACTAAGGTTGACTTGTACAGTGGGATAACGAAAACTGAATCTAGGCCAGACAATGAAATGGCCGACATCATGAGGTATCAGTCAATCAAACTGTATAGACAACTAACACAAGACGTCTGTATGTAATTCAATACGAATCACCAGGGCTGTGTGTTAGCCTGGTGGTTAATACGTTCGCTCGTCACGCTGAAGACCCGGGTTCGATTACCCACATGGGTACAAAGTGTGAAACCCATCTTCTGATGTCCCTGGCCCTGATATTGTTGGATTTGTGCTGAAAACGGTATAAAACTAACTCGATCCCATACAAATTACCAGCAGGTTGCCACAAGTGACATAATCAATGCCCTTGTCTGACTCTATGTAATTAGTCTGAATCAGGCGTAACGCCAACTACCGTTACATTAGTACGGTGGTGCATCTCGTACGGATTCATTTTCACGTTTATCTACTGACCTGGGTATTATGAAGGTCACGTGAGATAACAAATCTCATTGCATATCTTATCCGGGTCTAACTAACCCGTGACTGATACCGAGCTATAAATCAAGAAACGCGCACCCTCACCCCCGCACGAGCAGTGCATGACGTCACAACAATGTTGAATGGTTGGTTAACATTTTAGTATCGCCATTTGTGTAATCGCTTATAAAGCTCCGAGGTTAAAGCGTTCGCTTTTGACACGATAGACCAAGTTTTGATTCACAATATGGGTACAATGTGTGAATCCTAGTTTGGCATTGCTCGCTATGCTATTAGGGGAATGTTTCTGAAAGCCGAGTAGAGCCACACGCACACATTCACGAGTCTATTGGTATCGTAATCAGGGATTTTCAATTTTTTCTTTTTTTAAAAAAAACCCAAAAAACAAGAAAAAGATAACACGTGATATGTTAAATCTTCTGGGTTAGAGTCATGGTTGGGGAATTTCAAAGTGATTGACGTAATAAATACACTTTAGTTGTGTATTGGGTGAGTGAACGAATCTAAGGCCGTCTTTTGCACATTTATCAAGATTACGTGCAGGATTTTCAACATTTTCAACATTTTCAACATTTTCTCGATGGTGTGCTTACATGTACATAAAGCATCTTTTCTGTATATGATTGCCTCGGCTCATTTCGGTCAGTCAGGGAAGAATTCGGTGTTCAAACGGAACATTAGAATCGTTCAAATTATTTGTTTGCATTTGTCTCCATGTCAAACTGACAGACTCTCTCCACGTCAGTGTGCCAGGATAAAACTAGTTTCCAGCAAGCCTTGCTTATCAGAGGAATTGACTGTCCTTGTAATAAATGGCGACGGTCAGGATTACGCATGTCATCGTATTCCAGTTTTCTGGTGTTCCCCGCCATGGTAGTGCTAGAGTATTGCTAAAAGCGGCGTAAAGCTAAACTCACTCACTGTTCACAAGCGTCGGCCATGATGTAAGATCTTTATGCGACGGTATGTTGCGTTGCCCGTTTCATAGCGACTGCAATATCACTACCCCCATTGCATCTGGTGATATTGGGCGCTTGGGTAACTGAGTGGTTAATGCGCTCGCTCGTCCCGCCGAATGTCCGGGTTTGTTACCCATAATCACTGGGTACAATGTGTGAAGCATTTTTCTTGCCTCCCTGCCGTGGTGTTGCTAGAATATTGCAAAAAAGCGGCATTAAACCAAACTCACTCATTCACTCGCTCTGGAGTTGTTACACAGGCAGTGAAATAAGCACAGTGACCTGTGAATACGAGCTGTCCCGTGATTACCAGATTCAGACTCTGAGACGTCTGTTACAGTAGACCAGCAGGTGGCGCTGACGCCACTCTGATACTACCTCGGTAAAGTTAGTCTTATATAGACGGAACCAGGGGGGAAAGGGAAAGAAATTCGGCCAGCAATCAACACCCACGCGCCCTCATATATCCCACAAGACCTATCAGAAATGCTACTTGGAACTAATCCGCCCATGCCTTTGTTATTTTATTTGCATGCTGCCTTGTTTTTATTGAAGCATTTTCTGTATCAATGGCGGCGTGAAGGAGCTCCTCGGGTGGAGATTGCTTGGCTGGCGTCTTGGGTTTCAGCACGAGTCTTCCGCTGTAAGTGAATTCCACATTGGAAGGGAAAGAATGGAATTTCACTTGCGATAATAAAGTTTCTTTTGAACTCCGACCCAGATTTAGCATAAATGACGTCGGCCTTAACGGAGACCATGTACTGCTACGACTGGTAGCATAATCACTGATACTAGAATGCTACGCTGACGCGATGCACTGTGAGCCTGTTCAAAGAATACCTTCAGTATGTGCGTAACGGAGTTTTATCAGATTCCCGTACCTTTCGCCTCCGTTTTTGAAAAAGGTAAGTTTAATATCAATGTGTTCCAAAGTGGTGTTTTGGCACGCACTTTATCACAATATATTTATTTTTTGTGCCGACTTAACATACATATTTTGACTGTGCATGCTGCTTTTATCGAAATATGTGTTGATATTGTTGACGGTAGAGCTGCGTACGTAACACCTGAAACGAAAACGGATTCGTCTAAATTTGTTGACGATTTTCATGAAAAAGGAGCACATACTAGGTATATGACTGCATAATCGTTTTCGGTTATGTTTTACAAATAACCGGATTACATGCGGACTTGATAATCTCAAGCCTAAACATAACACAGATAACTGAAAAAAATAAAGCTGTACTGATATAGAAATAGACTGGCAACATGCCTCACTTGACTTGACCCACGCGGCTTTATCACCTTGGAATATGCACGATGTCTCCGGTTTATTTACAGTGTGTTATGTTTCGTGAAATACAAAAAAATATGAATCTACATGTAGTCCACCATTACAAATAAACAACTGCATGTAGAGCAACTGATGGTATTTCGATATGCATGCTCTGGCTTGCATGCACTTCACGAAGCAGATGTAGTGAGGCAGGAAGACAAACAGATGCATTATCTGGCTTTACCCATCACATTGTTAATCATGTCACTTTCGTCATCTTCATTTTCACTGCTGCTGCTTTACTTGTGTTATCGACATGCTTATGTAAACGTGTATTGATCATATTGCTGAAGCAGGATCATATTCCTTGCTTGTGAAATTTGATTTTCACAGCATTTACCCTTTTCTAGTTCCAGGAAGACGTAGGCATATGACGTCATGATTTCCTGTGTTTTCGTCATCGTGTTGTGTGCTGTCAATCTCGTCATGGGACAAGACAACGTAGCTTGTGGTTCGTTGGTGAACTCTACAAACACGACCAACGGGTGAGATATTTTAATTTCTGATTGCAGCGGTTCAGTATTTCAAACATTATTACCGACCTAAAATTCAACACATTCGGTTACCGTGTCACCACATAATTCATTGTACCTCAATGAAAAATATGTAGACTAAACGTTATACTTTAACGTTATATTTCATGGTCTTTTACGTCTCTCCTTCGTTCTATTACCTGTGAGGGACGATGGATTAAGAGAGCGGTATTCATCACACCAAAGGTTCAGGTTCGATTCCCAAATACACCCTCACCCCCCGCTCCCATTTCCCCACCCCAACCCCCTCCCTGTATTGAGGCGTATGCATCGTTTAACGATGGAACATTACCGTAAACGCATGTAAACGCGGCAATCCTGGTTCACCGATGGATTTCTTCAATGCCGAGATAGATGAGAATGTCTACGACGTCGAAATGAACGTTTTGTCCCCTATTGTTCCACTGTCCCACCGACGCCGATGGTGGAAGAGTGATGGTGTGGAGAGCCATACCTTACACTAGGAGGTGTAACTAGGTGGTAATGCAGAGGAATCTGGCAGCAATACGGTACCTCGATGAAATAACTCACTGTCATCTTCTTCCGAACATTAAAACACGGAGGGAGATATTTCAGCTTGACGATGATTTACCACACATCGTGCCACCGATGTCTTTCCTCATAACGTCAGTGTGTCGCAAGGGTCTCCGGATTTAAACCGGATCGAGCATCTGTGAGATCATCGGCTAACGTGTATCAAGATCATCGGTAGATGTGTATCAACGCCTACATACGCCACAGGCACTTCTACAACTGACCAACGCTTTGCAGAAAGGATGGAGAGTTACACAGGACTGATACCAGACCTGTTCAATCTGTGTCAAGGAGGTGTAGAGTGTCAAACCAGGAACAGACCAGAGTGCTCCCTCATGAACGTGCGTGTCACGTGACAAGACAATCAGTGTGCACATATGTTCTCAAAATATGTGACTATCATCGTACTAAACTTCAGATTTTATCAATAAGAAAAAGATGAACTAACTTTAAAAGTTTTAAAACCCGCATATTTTTTTTAAATGAGTTCGTTCTAGAGAAGTTGGTTTCTAGTATCCCTATGGAAATGAACTTCCGTGGTTCCAACGGTACAAGAATCTGTATCGACGCGTGGTACTTCGATAATAAAGAAGTTGTTATCCATAACGTTTGTCAACTTTGTTCCTATGGTGTTGCTGGAATGATACTAAAACAGATTAAAACTTCTCATAAGCAATGATTATTTATCTTTGTATGTCAAGGATATAATCTACGTCACCAGTCAAATATTGGGTGTAGTAGACTTGGGCACCGTTATACAGAACCTTTGCTACACATGTCGCACATCTATATTAACGTAAGGGAGTCTTGGCGCTGAGATCGTTTGTACAACAACGGCTCTAGTGCTCGTCTGGACCTCCATACAGTGAGTACAATATGAAGTATGCGAGTCTCGTATTCTGGTAGTAGTGGTGTGAGGTGGCCTTTTGTCAGTTTGATACCCATACTTCGTATAACAAAGTTGGACGTCACCGTGAAATGCTGATTGTCATCTGACGCTGTCGCTTCCTTGGTATCCATTAATAAAACGCTATCGTGTAATCCGTAGCATTTCTTTTACTTCTGTTTCTGTAATCTGAATGTCAGATTGGGTTAAAACAAAGTACTGCTCCTCATACGTAAATAGAGAAGCCAAATCAAACTGGTGAACGTCCAAGAAAAGAATACACATTCATACAACTTCTGAGCATGTGTTTGGATTCAAACCACGGACTTTCTGACGGTTGTCTACATGGCCAAAGAGATTAGTTGACAATCTATCGATGGTTTTACATTCTTCTTTGAGACTCCCACTTACTGACTTCCTTTCTCATCAAGCTGGCATACTGAATACTGTTTCGGGTCGGTGGGGTATTAGATGGTTAAAGCATCCACACCTCCCACTGAAGACCTGATTTCGATTCCCAAAATGAGTACAATGTGTGAAGAACATTCTAGGTGTCCCCTGTCGTCATATCGCCTGAATATTGTTAAAAGTGGCATAAATAATACCTACTCACTCTCTCACTCACTGAATACTGTGTTAAATCTAATTCCGTTATCATTGCAGGTCTCTGACCACCATCATGGCCAAACACGAAGCTGCACTGCTGCTGCTGCTGGGGTTCGGGGGGTTCTCCATCCTCCTGGCTCTACTCTACAACGCCATCAGAAAGTACGTCTTCCACGACGCCGATAACCTTGACACGACGTTCGACGCCGGTGGGAAAGTCAGCACAAGTCTGACTGCTGTCACCGTGGCATCGCAGCTTTTGTGGCCTGGAGACTTACTACAGAGCACCACCGTCGCCATCAAGGTAGCTTGGTCAAGAGAAGTCACGTGAATGCTTGACGTCCATCTTAGTCGCAACGACATTGTTACGCTCGCGTATGTTTCTTCTTTAGCGTGGGGTTATAGATGTCCAGTGACCAGATTGCAAACTGAATACCCTTTCTCGTCAGTATCAGTGGTAAAAGTGATGAAATATTAACATTAGTTAGACACTACAAGGAATGCTTCTGTCATAAGGTGATAGTTCTTTAACGTGTCCATTTAGTCAGCTTTAACGAAACCCGTGAAGATCCGGGTTAGATTTGGTTTTCAGCAAGTAAGACTAGAGGGATCGGGTGGCTAGGCTCGCCGACTGGGAATACATCCTCGAACCCTAATTGAATAGATCAATGACATGCCGTTGACCAATGGATAGTCTTATCCAGACTCGAATATTTCCACATATTGCTGAGGTGGCGTTCAACCACAAATGAACAAACCGCTCTGATGAGAAGTATGCGGTACTGGGGATCTAATCTGGCGTAAGCTCTCATGGGGCACGCTTAACACCTGGACTATTTCCTTATGGATTACTGGATTCTGGCTCAAAAAAGGGATGCAACTTTGCGCCTTAGGCGATCGGGTCCAGAGACGTACCTTGAATCATTACAGTGCCTTAGACATGACCATTTATCAATGCAAACTGGAACATATCAGGCATAGCTGGAACATGTATATTGCTTTCTCATACAATTACTCGTATGAATGAAAACTTTTAACTGTAACCGATGTTCCATGAACAATGTGTTGTTTGCGTCATTGTAATGACAGGTTGGTATTTACAGAATGGTATTGCTGGCACCTTCTGGTATTCCGTGGGTGCGGTCACCAACATGATCCTGTTTCCCGTACTTTCCGTCCACTTCAAGACAAGAGCTCCAGGAGCGAAAACATTCCTACAGGTAAACTGCAGTAGTATACAATACCTTTATATATCTACAGCAAAAAAAGGGGCTGTGGGGTAGCCCGCAGGTTTTGGCGTTCTCTCGTCACGTCAAAGACTCGGGTTCTATTCCCAATATTGGTACAGTGTGTGAAGCTCATTTCTGGTGTCTCCCGCCCTGATATTGATGGATTGTTGCTAAAACCCGCACAAAACCCGCCGATTCACTAAAGCGAAACGTCCTTGTGAAGGAATGATCATTTACAGTATATGTGGAAAACTATCCTAAGACTGCGATAAAGCACCAAGTAAACGATGAGAAAGGGACCAATAATAGTTGTTCGTTATAGTTCGTTACAGGCATTTCGACTAAAATGTATGCTAAGTAGCTGGGATACAATAATAGTTCGTTATATCCTTCTGTTCGTTGTAAGCGTTTTCAACATAAACATATTGTCCATCCATGTCACTGTTCTCGTTTACATTCGTCTTTTCACCTTTATAGTCGTTGTCTTGGCTATCAGTTCCGTTATGACTACAAAAATACTTTGCTGGATATAAGCCTGTTCCTAATAAAAGTGGTTTACTTTACTCCGTTTTCATTTCTATTCTTCTCTGTACCTTTGTAGCCATTGATCTGGTTATCTCTTCCGTAGACTCAATATTAAGCCAAACGTACAATAAACCTCGATATATACCGATCAATATAACTATTTATTGCTGCTCATTATACTTTTCAGATCATCTACGCTCGGTTTGGCAGAAGAGCCCATATTGTGTATTGTTTCTTTGCCCTACTTACAAACTTCGTGGTGATGGTGTGCCTGCTGGTGGCAGGTATCGCTACCTTACAGTCAATGATTAGCAACGCCTCTCCCGAATTTTGCGTTCTACTCATGGCAACCCTGTTTGGAAGCTACTCATTCGTGGGTGGCCTTGGGACGACCTTCTACGTCTCCTACTTCAACGCCGTGCTCGTCTTCGTCATCCTTGTTGTCTTCATCATGAACATCTTCTACCTTGAGAATCCGGGCGACACAAAGCTCCTCGGAAGCATGGACGCCATATTTAGACAGGTGTCGTGCCAAGAAGGACCTGAGGGCAACGAGGGCAGGAGTTACCTAACTTTCTGGTCAGAAGGGGCAATCATTTGGGGCATCCAGGGCGTGTTTGCGACGTCGTCCTTGACGTTTTGTGACCAGGCGTCTTGGCAAAGTCGTATTGCTGCTAAACCAGCGCAAGGCGTGCTGGGCTTCTTTGCTGCCACATATATCTGGTTCGCTATCCCATCTTCTATAGGAACAAGTACTGGCCTCGCCTACCTCGCTCTCAGCTCATCAAACTCATCATTCGCCCTACCCACCTCAGTCATTGATGCAGGTACAACACGTCTTTCTTGAAAAAATAATATCTGTAGAAGCAGCGTCATCTGGGTTAGAATTGGTCTTCAGTAACCCATGCTTGGTGTAAGAGACGACCTACGGGATCGGATTGACACATATCAAATACGTAGATCGATGCTTATGATGTTGATCTCTACATTGTCTGGTCCAGACTCGAGAGTTTACAGACCGTCGCACGTAGATTAAATATTGCTGAGTGCCACTTTAAGAAATAAAGAACAGTAACGTTCTAAGTAATTATTATTCTGTTTCTTGAAACGAAGCATTTTCAAGTGTAGCACCACTGACACATCTTATTAGTGAACGTATGCATAGAACAGATTCTAATGAGGGAAAAGGCAACATAACGGGGAGTATCATATATAGATGGAAAATCTGTGATGAAACCAGGTGCGAAAAGAGCAAGGATGCCATGCTCTACGGAAACATGAAATGAACGCTTTCCAACATATTGTTTTCCGAACCGAGAGGTTTATACAGAATATATCCTTTTATAAAAGTTGTGCTTTGGATCTGTAATTAAGTGACTCTGTTTCAATTAGAGACGAATTCTTCTTTGGGGCTATAGCACCTGAAGTATCTGCTGTTTTAGAATTTACTTTTGACTTCAAATCAGTTCAGAACTTTTTCTATGCTTCCATACAATGTTTACTTAATTGACATGAAAACAATGGTTTCAGAAAGATCGACAGTGATATTCAAACGAATTGGTAACCCCTCTTATGAATTATGAGGTACCATTCTATGAACAGTCGAGGAATTCATTCATTTAGCTGAAACAGACATGTAATGCCTTAAAAAGATCGTTTGGTTCAACACAATTTACAACATTCGGGCTATAACTCTTATCGCCCAGCGAGGGAAAGGGCTAAATCTTCTTCCAATGCTTTGAATTATTACAGCTTTTATTCCTCTTCTTGAGACTCTTTTTGAATATGGTGTCGTCCGTCATTCTAGAGGTAACCTTGTCTGTTGTAGGTCTGGTGACGCCGTTTATTGCGGAGACGGCGCTAGGATATGCAGGTGGAGTCATGGTGTTAACGATGCTGACAATGGCCTTGATGTCGACCGGGTCGGGGGAGGTGATGGCGGTGTCGTCGATCATCGTTTACGACATCTATCAGACACACATCAACCCCTACAGGTACAGTAGCGTGGAAAGATGCTGTGAGGAATGAGGCGATGATTTGAGCAGGATGCTATGCGCGGTGTTGCGTGAGGGTGAGGTCCAGAGTTTGGGTTATGAAGGGCTTAGGGCATGTAGACTTTCGTAGGTATCGTTTTCCAGAATGTTTCCACGAAGGTTGAAAGGTTAGGATTGTTTTTACGGTGTGAGGATTTATGTGGAAAATCGGCGCATGGCCTCATGTGCCTTTGGTTGTGGCTGTGGCTGTGGCCGTTGTTGTTTCTGTGTTTTCAAGGTGTTTGTTGTGGCTGTAGTTTCAATGTGTGACCGTGGTCACAGGGGCTTGTATTGCTGAAAATAATACGTCCTGGGTCCAAGACTGATACCCATATGCATATAAAGAAGGAAAGGGATGTAACGCACACAAACATTCTACTCTTGATTATGAACGAATTCTGGGTGGGAAAATGTGGAATATACATCCGCGATTCTTACTGAAATGAAGTCAGATAAATTCCCTTTCGAATAAATAAAAATCAAAATCGGCGCATTGTGTATTGACTAACATTGTTTAGAACTCGGGAAAAGACAGCCTTTTCATTTGTACGCCAAAAACCTGCCTGCGGAAATCATCGTCTCTCGGAGAAGAAATACTAATGATGATGAGTATGTATTTCACTTAAAAACACCCGATCGGCGAAAAAACATAACCTTTTCGTAATCGCTAGATATTCCGTTTCGTTCTACGACCTCTCAAATGAAATAGATTATTCTTTTACCTGCAATACACGACTTTATTGGGAAATTGGCGGTATCGAGTGATCGAGTCCACCATGTGTTTGTCCTCCACTCTCAACAGGCTCGCACCAACGACGAACTGCTCAGTGATTGGTCAAAAATAAAATACTAGTATTATCTTTTATTTCGTTGCGCGAGATATCGTGTTGGCGCAAGCCTATTGTTTTCAGCAATACAAGACCCTGTGACCATGGCTGTATTTGAAGGTGAGATTGTGGCTGTGGCTGTATTTGCAGGTGAGGTTGTGGTTGTGGTTGTGGCTGTATTTGAAGGTGAACTTGTGGCTGTGTCTGTTTTTGAAGGTGAGGTTATGACTGTGGCTGTATTTGAAGGTGAGGTTGTAGCAGTGACTGTATTTGAAGCTGAAGTTGCAGGTGTGGCTGTATTTGAAGGTGAGGTTTTGGCTGTGACTGTATTTGAAGGTGAAGCTGTAGCTGTGACTGTGTTTGAATGTGAGGTTGTGGCTGTGGCTGTATTCAAAGTGAGGTTGTGGTTGTGGCTGTATTTAAAGTGAGATTGTGGCTGTGGCTGTATTTATAGATGAGGCTGTGGCTGTATTTGAAGGTGAGGTTGTGGCTGTGGGTGTATTTGAAGGTGAGGTTTTGATTGTGGAGGTATTTGGAGTTGAGGTTGTGGCCGTGGCTGTATTTGAAGGTGAGGTTTTGGCTGTGACTGTATTTGAAGATGAGGCTGTTGCTGTGGCTGTATTTAAAGTTGAGGTTGTGGCTGTGGCTGTATTTGAAGGTGAAGTTGTGGTTGTGCATAGAGATGTATCTGTTTTGTAGTGTTCCTGGGTTTGCGACTGTGTTCCAAGATGTACCTGTGGCTTTGGCAGTCTTTTAGACGTGATTGTTGCTGGTATTATTTCATGTTCTACGGTGTTGTTTATGCTTGGGGTTGTTGATGTGGTTGTTTTGTGGATATTGTGAAATGTGAGAAGTCAAATTAAGGAATTATTAATTATTAAAATTAAGGAATGGTGTGATAATCGGTACACTTGGTATCACTCAATATGAATGGTGTATCCATGTTTTTGTTCTTACACAACTGTGATTACTCAAAGTTTAGGGCGTCCACCTATCTGTCTGACTTTGAGAAAGTCCGGGATATCGTTCATCACCCCTTTAAGGTGTTACAACTGCGAGAGATATATCATTTTTGGACTCAAAACTGGCGGAAGCATTCATAAAATAACATACTATGGCTATTCTCCGCGCCAGTATTCCTTAAACTCTGTAATGTCGATGTGGATGAATGGTGGGATTGGATGTTGTTGAGATGTCGGCGGGGTCGTGTATGGCTGGGAATATGTGTATGTGGTTGTATTTTGCTTGGGATGGATGTGTTTATGATGGTTAGGTTGTGCGTGTGTGGATGATGGTGAGGCTGCATGTGTGGATGATGGTGGTGTCGGATGTGTGGATGACGGTTGAAATTAGGCGTTGTTAATGGACAGGGATTTGAGTTGGGATGAGTGGAATGGGGGAATTTTGTAAGAATGTTTGATTCTGAGCATAAATGCAGGGTTTTTGGTGGGTGTAAGTGTTGGATTGTGTGGCAGTTGAGCTTGCGTTGTTGTGGTAGTAATAGTGTTGTATGATAATGGGGTTCAGGTCGTGAGGGGAGTAGGTGTTGTGGCTGTGATTATAGGATTCAGGCTGTGAGTGGAGCAGGTGTTGTTGTGGCGGTGATTATAGGGTTTAGGCTTTGAGTGGAGTAGGTGTTGTTGTGACGAAGATTATAAGGTTGAGGCTTTGAGTGGAGTAGGTGTTGTTGTGACGAAGATTATAAGGTTGAGGCTTTGAGTGGAGTAGGTGTTGTTGTGACGATGATATATGGGGTTGAGGGTGTGAGTGGAGTAGGTGTTGTTGTGGCGATGATTATAGGGTTGAGGCTTTGAGTGGAGTAGGTGTTGTTGTGACGGTGATTATAAGGTTGAGGCTGTGAGTGGAGTAGGTGTTGTTGTGACGATGATTATAAGGTTGAGGCTTTGAGTGGAGTAGGTGTTGTTGTGACGATGATTATAAGGTTGAGGCTGTGAGTGGAGTAGGTGTTGTTGTGACGGTGATTATAAGGTTGAGGCTTTGAGTGGAGTAGGTGTTGTTGTGACGATGATTATAAGGTTGAGGCTGTGAGTGGAGTAGGTGTTGTTGTGACGAAGATTATAAGGTTGAGGCTTTGAGTGGAGTAGGTGTTGTTGTGACGATGATATATGGGGTTGAGGCTGTGAGTGGAGTAGGTGTTGTTGTGGCGATGATTATAGGGTTGAGGCTTTGAGTGGAGTAGGTGTTGTTGTGACGATGATTATAGGACTGAGGCTTTGCGTGGAGTAGATGTTGTTGTGACGGTGATTATAAGATTGAGGCTTTGAGTTTAGTAGGTGTTGTTGTGACGATGATTATAGGGTTGAGGCTTTGAGTGGAGTAGGTGTTGCTGTAGTGATAGTGTTGTTGTGACTTCTTCTCCCTTACATTTTTTCTTTAAGTCTTTGAATGTCATTTAGAAGTGAAAATACATAAGAATGAAGATTTTATGGATATCAACTTCTTTATGAGAGAACACAACGTTTCGGAGTTAATGCTTACTCCTTCATCAGGTGATGAAGGAGTGACCTGATGAAGGAGTAAGCATTAATTCCGAAACGTTGTGTTCTCTCATAAAGAAGTTGATATCCATAAAATCTTCATTCTTATTTTTTCTTTAGTCAAAGAATTTTAGACATTTCTGGTAAGACTTACAGGCCGGCGTGGCAGCCTAATGATTAAAGCGTTAGCCCGTCACGGCGAAGACGCGAGCTCAATTCTCCACATGGGTACAAAGTGTGGACCCCATTTCTGGTGCCTCCCTCATTGATGAGGTTGGAATAATGCTAAAAGCGGCGTTAAAACATACTCACTCACAAGTAAGACTTGCCCACCAAGTCAGAATGTACGATATGTATTGAGGACACCACACATGTGAAGTATCTAATGCTTTTCATAAGCAACGAAGGTTGGACAGCCGCGTGACATAATACACAAACAACGAGGATGGTTATACTGGTAAAGTTCCAACTTGGAATCGGTGTCTAGCAACCCATGCTTGTATGATGCCTTTAATGGGATCGGGGGGTCAGACTGGCTGAAGCGGTTGAAACATGCCATCGTAATACATTCCTCGGCTGTATGACTGGAGGAACGGGGATAGTGGCGTTATGTAGACAATCGCCCGCTCGCATGCCCAATTCTAGAACATCCGTTATAAAATTGGGAGAATAAGTGTTGAGGTCATCAATAGTGACAGATCCCATCTGCTACCTAGTGAGGTTATCGCTGGAGGCTTCGATGGAATATTTTCTAAGTATAAATGAGGAACTTATGAAGTTGGTGTCTGAAAATCAATAACCGCTGGGTTTGAATTTATGTGTTTTTAGCACGTCCTTTTGGGAGGCTGGGAAGGTATAGCACATGGTGGTGACCATTTTCGGACATGGCTTTGGCCAGAGACAGACATGGAACCTCGTTGCATATAATTATCTGCATATCAGTCTATTACGATACACAAGTGTTTGTTTGTTGGTTGACGCTGCACTCAGCAATATTTCATCTACATGAATGCAGTCTAAAAATAATGGAGAGACAATCCAGTGATTAACAGTATCGATTTTCTCATTACGATGGTATGAGTCAGAAAGCATGATCACACGATCCTATGACTTGCATTTTACGACATGTTTTGGGTACTGAAAAACAATTCTAACCCCTATTTTCACGGGCGCACAAGTATTACGAGTAGAAATCTAGAAATTTACATATTTCTTCGACGTGCTGTTCAAGAGACATAAAGATAATGGCAATGCTCAACAAAACAAACAACAACAAAACAACCACCACCCAACCCAAACCCAAAAGTTCAGGTAGTCTAGGATCATTGAGATGAAGTGGGATTCGAACTCACGAGCACAGGTGTATGGCATGCCTACTATGCGCGTCTCCGCACAGTGAACTGCACATTAGACAATATGGCTACAATGCAACTGACTCCAACAGTGGACTATTCTCGACATCATAATGATCTGTGGCGTGAGTGAGTGAGTGAGTTAGATGGGTGATACACCGCTTTTAGCAATATTCATTCAATATCGCAGCTGGGGACATCAGAAATGGGCTCCACTCATTGTACCCATGTGAGGAATTGAACACGGGTCGTCGGCGTGACGAACGAACTCTTTAACCACTAAGCTACCCCACAGCTCCCGATAATGCTTAGTAGTATCCTCATAAATTTTTTAAAATGACCCATGTATTATCGGTTCAGTAATGCCCCAAACCCACGTTTTCAGTGTGCCAGGAATGGTTGCCATGTGTAAAACCGGTTCTAAATGATATCTAAAAATATGCTTTTGCGCATTAAATACCGGCCGTAGTGCATAACCTGGAAGCACGACAGGTTCAGACGAGTCAAACACATTGTAGTTGTGTCCATAAATAGAGAACATTGATTCTAGGCTATTGACACTGTTCAGATCACTTGTTTTTTTACGAATGATAAATCATTTTGCACGACACTGACTGTTTTTAACCAACACAATAATGTTAAACACGCTGCGTTTGTGACCCTACAATAGGTCAGCGAATTCACTAGTAAATTAATTCAGCGTTCACCTCTACCTACTAACCAAATTCATATGGATGCGAGCAGACTGCGGTAATGAAGGTAATATATGACTTGTGTCATTAAGTATCCGTGCTCTGGGTTACTGCCCCATAACTAGTTAGAGACCTTTGGTCATTATTTGGCTGCCGACTGTCCAGTCTCTGTGAATCTGGCCAGCTGCTAAGTGTTGTTCCAGTGGGCCCTAATAGGATGGGCATCAGCTGGCGAGACAACGAGGCTGTTTAGGGGCGAAATGAGGCTTGGCCAAGCATGCCAGCCTTACAATACCAGGCGCCATCCCAACCTTACGTGCTTTGTTTAGTCAAACAGACGCATTGTTCTCATAATATACAGTCTTGGAAATGTAAGCATTGTAAACACGACTTTTTGCCACCTTGAGACTGGTTTCGGTTTGTCTTGAAGTGTTCCCCCTTAATGCACGGAGCATGAGTGAGTGACCGGTATACTTTAACACCTACATGCAAAAGAACATATATGTATATACAAAGATGACTTCAGTTCGCCTTTCAGCTGCGCTAAATGTGTACAATGAAAAGTAAGCGTATGTGGAACTCAGACCCAGAATACTCGGATCCTGGCACAGCAAAAGGGCGCAGCTCTGCATAGCAAGTAACTACTGACCCTGCGTATTAGTGCTGTTTGCTGTTAAATATTTTGACTCCTACATTGATTTTTTTTCAGAAAAGGACATACAAAAAGAAACTGCCTCTTATGTGGCAAAACGAAGCCCGCACCCAAAAGTACCACCACTGACAAAGACGAGCAGGTTTCATACTGCGAGTGCACTCCAGCCTCCGACTGCCGTGACTGTGCACGAGACCAGAAGAACAATGTCGAGAAGAAAAACCTTGGAGGTCAAAGGTTGTTCCAGTGTGGTCAGCATGGTCAGTTCCGGAGGTACCAAGAGTCTCTGGTACAGTTCAAGAGCTGGTGCATCCTGTGGGTGACCCTGGGTATTATACCCCTGGGTCTGCTTGTGAACGTCGCTGGGATCGACCTCAACTGGATCATGATGGTGGGGTTCATCATCACCACCCCCTGCTTCCCGGGGTCAGTGCTTAGCATCATTTGGCTAAAGACGTCGGCCATTGGTGCAACTGCAGGTGGGTTGTGGATGTATTAGCTTCCGCCGTTGCGATTGTAGTAGCAATGTAGTAGCGTTGTTGTGGTAGCAGTGGTATTCCTTGTTGTAGGGGCAGCAGGAGACTACGTTAATTTGGTTTAATGCCAATTGCTAATTTTTTTTAAAAGCACTGCAGTTGTCTCACGGCGTATCGTCATGTGAGATAGGAAAGCCTGAACTGATTAAGTGAAGCTAGAATGTTTAAATAGTAAACTATATTAAAAGACGACTTCGTAAACAAATACGTTTCGCTTCGTACTCCGAATATGGCTCACGTTTCTTGATTTTCATGACTTTTTATGAAAAGAAGAATGGGTAGGTAGGGAAAATTACTGGTGTATAGTGGCTTGTGGCTTGTCATGGTGGAAAGCCGTGCAAGTGAACACATAATTTATTTTGTAAATCATAAGCACTGTTAAGAAACGACTTTTAAAAACAGTAAATGTAAATACGCATGGATATCCAGATAGGGTGATCATGGTCCGCCCTAGGGTGTGTGACTATCAGTGGTAACCAGACCTACGCAACAAAAAACACGTTTACTCGTCGAAATTTGTGTCCTGCTTAAATATAAACAAACAAGCAAACAAAAAATACCACGCCCTTTCTCTGCCCAGACAGGTGTATTTGTTAAATATAAAGATGAAAGTTTATTGAATAACATTTTAAACATAGTTACGATATGCTAAGTCCTGAGGATAAGCCATTGTTTCTGTTTTGCAAGAGCTCGTGTTTTTCTTCCCGACAGGTGTCCTTTCCGGTTTGGCTGGAGGTCTCCTAGCGCTGTTTTCAGTCGCATCCACCTTCGACGGCGGCCTCAGCAACTTCCTCGTCAACACGTCTCACAACTACTCCGTCGTGGCCGGATCCAGCGCCAGCTTTCTTGTGTCACTTCTCGTCACCATTGTAGTATCCCTCTTCACGCACAAGATCTCCGACGAGACGGACGAGATGACAGAGTGGGAGAAATTACGTGACATAGACAATCCTCTAAATCCATGGGGAGAACAGTTTAAGGAGGACTTCCCATCACTCGAGGGAGCAAGGCCTACAGTCAAACAACTAGACTCTGTTTTCAGGAAGGCCAAATTGACGGCCTACGTTGGAGGAGCTGCGAGTTTGACACTGTTTATTGTCATCCTGCCAAGTGTCATGGCGGCGCTTCATGTGCTGACCTCATCACAGTTCCGCGCTTACTTAATGACTTTGCAGATTTGGTGTTTCCTTATGGCTGCAGTTGTAGTTGTGGTCGCGCCCTTGGAAGAAGTCCTGTTGATTGCTAAACACATACGCGGCAGGGAAAAAACTGAAAATAAATCTTTAATAAACGGCGGAAACAGGAAACCTGAGGGCAGTGTAGTAAGGGAGACAACCCTGCTCTGATTACATGGAAAAGCAATTTCATAGGTAGTATCTTGTCTTTGGGTGTCTGTTAAATTGTTCATTCAACGCATGTAGTTACGATCGTGCACAAACGACTGCTACTTGACAATGCACAATCATGTTTACATAAATGCAAACCATTTCCTGAAATGATGGGACATTGCATTTACAAATGCAAATGATGAAGGCAAGGGGGGAACAGATAATGAGGAGAAATTAGGGAAAAACGTGACAGTTTATTCCATTCTTCTGGAAATGTTTCATCTGGATATATGTGCGTATATTACTACTTTTCATATCCATTGACATTTGCTAGCGGCGTGCTCGGAAAAATGGAATATCTTCTACTTTTTCTAATGGTATATATCAGTCACGTTGTAGTAGGACTTCCTTTTGAAGACGATATCATATTTGTATACTACACGCCATTCGCTAAGGTAACCAGAATTAATGACTGTGGCTGTCGAAGCGTTTCGTTAGAGTGCTTGGTCAGTGATGAAGTTATTTGATGTGCATTATACACCAGTTAAGGAGGTTAACCTCCATGCGTTGCTGATTGCCCTCTCCCTCTGGTCGCCATTGCATATCTTACAATGATGCAGAGGAACCACTGAAAGGGTAGTAACAGAATAGTCACAGAATAGTTAGAAAAAAGGTCACGACATAACGCCTTTCCTATAGAAGTATGTCACTATGGGAAAAGTGACATATATGTTGCGATTTATACGGTTTTTAACATATTTTGAGCGATACGTTCGAGGTTCAAATACAGACATTCAGAAGTGGTTCATCCAGTTTCACGAGGTACCGATGTCTCGAGTACGTTAGGAGTGTCATCATCCTTTATTGGATGTAATGCTTACACTGAGCGGCTTTTCGTTAATATTCAATAGGACGTGTTTGTCCCAAATCAAATACTTCTATGAACTCTATGTTAGTATGTTTTGCGTGATGTCGCAAGACTATATAGTTATGTTTTCATATAAATCCACTTTTGTTACACTTCAGACGTGAGCCTATGGACAATATCAGTATTATTAAACTACACTTTATCATTTCCAATGTTTTCATGATTTCATTAAAATTTGAAACACATTTGCTATGTTTTCATTCGATTGATTCTGTTTTTATTCAGTATTAAAATATTAGCTATACCATCAAGGTGAAACTCCGATCATATCCAGGCGGAAAATGAAACCGTGTTTTAATAAAGCTATTCTGAAGTTAAATTAAGCATCTTTCAAAAACATCCATACAGATAACTCGACTATAAGGTCGTGAATTATAATCAGCGCGGCTCCCATTTTCACGGATCCCTGTTTGCGGGTTTCTTGGAAAAAAATCAAAGTTTAATACTGCGCCTCCATATCTATGCAGCTGACAGAAATGGCGCGAAACGAAGTTGATCAACGAAACACAAAGTCATCGTTTCTGCAGACGATAAGGTCACAAATCGTGACCTGATGTCAACAAGACAACCATACTGGCTATGACTGACCTTTTGTCCACAAATCAGAACTACAGGGCAAGTCAAGGATGAGAACAGGGCCCGAAACAGAGGACCAGAACTAAAACAGACACAGACAAAATATGAACATACAAGAAAAACTCAACAAAAAAACCAAAACAAAACAAACAAACAACCACGAGCCATAAATACCTCAATAGGTAAATATTAAACTTGCCTACCTGTAGTGACAACCAGTATCGGTAGTTGACACAAATTAAGAACGGAGAGCGTGGCCTAGTCCGTCACACAGTGACTGAACCACATTCTTTTCTTTACTGCCTGGCACTTCTTAAGTTCCAAAGCAATTGTAGATTTCTTCAGGTGCAGGAATTTCTTCTTTGCAGTTAAAATCGGTTTATTTGGTACCATTCAATTTATACATATTTAGAGTCTTAGTGTAGGTCCACGCGCGGCCCAGTAGGATCGGGTACAAGCCTTCTCAGCTGTAAACAGTTCCGGCCTTATTACTAGTATTATCCTTGATCTGTCAGTACCATGTCTTGAAGGATCATCATAATTAGCCCCACTGTCATATCCCGCCATCACTAATCTAAGGCGATGTGTTACATCTGAAATACTAATCTGAATGGTTTAGACTCTAACACGCTTACTGACTCATTCAACAAGGGTCCGCAATTTGCTGCCTTGAGTCGAGTTTCTCAGGTGTTCCGGAAATGTGTTATTGTCTGTTCGCAAGGTGTTTCGCCGTCCTTATGTCTCTACACGTGTCACCTCTGGCAAAGGTTTCACTAAGTCTGACTAGTATTATTAGACTAGGATTGCTTTGGGTTTCCTCTCCAATGAAGCTCGGGCGACGGGGTAGCGTAATGGTTACAGCTTTGGTTCGTCACGCTGATGACTCGTGTTCAATATGTACAATGTACAATGTACAATGTGTGAAGCCCATTTCTAGTGTCTAGTAATAATGCTGGAATATTGGTAAAAGGAACGAAAAGCCACACTCACTCGCACAATCAAGCTGGCCTGATGTGATGGAACTATAACACTGTTCAAAGCATTATAACACTTGGAATGCTACGACTTGTGAGACATCACTGAGACAGAACGGATTCTGTACTATGTATAGGACTGATGTATATTCAGTACACTGGGATGATGCATTTCCCTTTTTCTATAGTTCAGATGCCGCAGTATTGGCTGTTTGTTGTTTAAAGTCGGGTTCGCCAATATTGATGTATGACGGAGCTGTTTTTTTTAAACAAAGTCCAAGCAATCCAGTGATTGACATCCTGAGCATCGATCTGCGCATTTGGGATACGTTGACATACATCAACCAAGTCAGAGAGCCTGACTACCCGATCCCGTTAGACGTGCTGAAGATCAGTTCTAACCCACATCTTCATAAACGGCAGTGTAATGGGTAGTGTGGTAGCCTAGTGGTTAAATCACTCACTCACTCACAAGCAGTGAAGGATCCATTGTCCACAAAACAGTACTTATTTCAGTTAGTTCTATGTATCGTGTATTTCAATTATGTGGCTGTCTAAATGTGTGTCTAAGGGGGCCCGACATCAACTTAACTTCTTCTAGAGCCACTTTGGCTCTTTTCAACACAGATGCGGTAAGCCGGGTGTAACGTGGCAGTTTAACGTGGCTGGAAAAAAAAACTAGTGCGGCTGTCATCTCACTATCATCGGTTCCTGGCCCTCTTCAGGGGCATAATTCTACATAGCGAGATGACAAGAGTGCTTGCCGAGTTTGGTCCATGCTATGTACAGCAGTAGAAGTGTTTAGGATATTTCTAAAAGCGGCGCAAAAACCATAATCATTCAAGAAATAAGAAGAAACCTCCTTCGATATTTCTCTCTTGTAACGTTCAAAACACACTGTGCCTGTTTTTCTTTCACATGTGGTAAAAATCAAGCTGCTGTGAGCGATTTATACACCAGGGGCCCGTTTCCAATGGATAGTCTTTAGTAGTATATAAATAATAAAAAAATCATAATCGTATCCAACAACTTTATTGCTAGATGGAATCAACATTTCTACTATACCATCAACATCAACAATGACCTCAGGAGACGTTTATTTTATTTACCTAAACTAGTCATATGGGGAACAGTATTAAATAACGTCACATGTGAACAACATTGCATATATCCACAGCAAACATGTGTTACAAAATCCTGTACCAACGAGAACAGGGATGATAAAATAACACTCTTCGAAAGAAGCGTCCGTCAATGTCTGTGATCTAAGTCCGAATCGTAAAATGCTTCCTTTGGACTGCCGAAACCAATGAATCATTTGCGTTACGTACTACGTGGAAATTACTTCTTCCTCCCTTCCTGGTCGAGAAAATATGGTGTTGGAAAAAGACATCCATGCTTGGTCACCTATTCTGAATGACCACTAGAATTCGGTGTGATGTTATATGCGTTAACCATCAACTCACACGCACTATACACATACATATACATATATGTAAATATAGATCAAGAAGGACTTCAGAATAATATCGTATTAAAGACGAAGTCAATTATACAATCCGTTTCGAAATGACAGCGGCATTGGCCCATCCAACCGGCTGTTTGTTTTTAAATAATAACTATGTTTTGATAAAAACATACACCATGTGAACTTAAAAGTACATGCCCGATGCAGACATAAACTCATTTAAATTCACTACGTATCGACACAGCAATATTTGTGAATCCAGATGGACCTGGCACGTATATTTCGATCATTATTGCACAGTTTGTGTTCCAAGCAGGGTTATATTGCCAAAGAATACACGTTTCTATAGTAACAACTGACTTATGCCAGTACTGTCTACCAAACTATGTACAGCATTGTGAACACGTTCTTCAGTTGTGGACAAAAGATGTTGTATATCGAAGTCGGCAATCTCCGGTAACATTCGTTCACCTCACTTTGCAAGGAGGTCCGTGTAGGCTAATGTAACATACGTTAGGTTTATTATATCAAAGTTAAGTGCAAACTGTCATTGCTATGCGTAAAACGGTAAGTCCGGTACAGAAAGGGTATTGATTTCCTAGACACCTTTCACCGAGATCAACGCCAAAATGATAATAACCTTGGTATGTGCCATTCCGAATGTCTTAGGGTGGACCTGAATTACACAGATTGTGCGCAATTCTAGGAACCGCCGAACAGCGGATTAATATTTACTTTAATCCCCGATAATGGTTGAGGCTCTGTCAAAGTCCTTTTATTAAGCAACGAGTGCAACGTCGTTCCCCTGGCATCGGGGTAATTAACTAAACTGTGTAATCCCTTGGAGTGGACAATCAAAGCTTATAGGTTTATTTCGGTGAATTACGTCCGTTTCTAAAGAACCCTTCATTGGTGATTCAATCAAAGTGTGAAATCTGTTCAACGTGGGGGCATTCTCCATTTTCAGTAAAAGATTACGGAGACAATTCAAAAGGTATATTACTGAATTATTTACACATTACTCTGTGTGATATCCAGATCATAAAAGTAGAAAATAGTCTTATCATTAAACCACTCCATGGGATAGTATGTAATAAGTGCGGCCAGTGTGTAAAATTACGCAGGCTCGGTAAAAGGAAAATGTCCTTAGTTTTTACTGGAATCAAAGGCCTTTTTATACACATAATATTTACCTGGACTAAGCTTAAGGTTACATTTTTGTCTACTAAACAGATCTCACTGAATTTGTTGACATTCGACTGTTAAAACTTGGCAATAGGTGTTTCCTCCTAACGTGCACTGGATAATTACAACCTTCTTTCTATTTCAAAATTTCTATGATGACACACTTCACTAGATGAATCCCACATCTCGTGAGAATCCTAACTAGGTCTGTCGTGACATATGTCTGTTTTAAAAAATTCCCACAATGTATGCTCTTTTCCGCGAATGACGAATGAAGAAATAACGAAGGAAGCCATTCAGATTTGACGGTGTTTCAAACACTACCCTTGACGTACTGCACTTTCACATTGGTCTGATCAATGCCTGTCTCGACGTACGATGCTTCAGTCCGAACGTATACATACTCTTTCGTATGGTACACAATGAAAACAATATTAACTATTGTATGAAATGTTGATATGTCATGGTTTGAACGTATGAAGGACTGACACCTCCCAATGGATCGTTGAAGTGCAATGTTCATGAACTCTAGGATCTTAGATATACACAAACTGGTTACATCCAAATTACATCCATGATGAGGCTAGAAAAACAAATCAATATCAAAATATGAACGTACGAAATAAGCTTCACAATAAAAATCCTTTCACAGTATCGTCCTCTAAGATCAACATACACAATTACACGATCTATGCGAAATTTCTAGTCTGTCTGATTACTTGAAAGATCGCCAGAGATATACATGGAATAGTTGAATATAACGCTATGTCTACAGACTTACCTAACAAAACGTCAAGACGTCTAATTATTCACGTGTACGTTGATACGAAAACATATCAACTTCATTGCTATGGAATACACTCGTATAGTTAACCACGTGTACATTTCTAAACTACGATCTTATCTAGTCTTGTAGTGTGTATCAGGGTATTACCCTCAGCGTGTCTCACCACTGTCTTGACTGGAGATGTTGAGACCCCATCTTAATGCAAAATTCGTTTACAAACAGTATCACGTTTTGGCATGAGTGATGATGTCACTTCCGGTGGCTGTTATATCCGGCTCTGGCGGTCATTTTGGGTTTTGGAGGATATTCATTCACTTAAAAGCTCCGCATCTGATGTCGATGAAAACCATAACCCGCACGTACGAAAGAGTTTGTGAGGTTTTAGTCCCACCTCCAAAATGCAGCTAAGTCACAACCAAGAATTGGAACAAAACAATTAGCTATTGCCATGTTCCGCGGTCTACAGCTTCATACATGCGTTGGCTGGTCGCTGTTGCCCACAATGTTGTTATCCTTTACAATAAGTTCGTTGCATTCTGGTATAGGGCTCTTTATCACTTGGGTATCCATGCCCTTGTTTTTCCTACACTGCTTAATGATTCGAGAGATCTCCTCCGCTGGGGGTGCAATGATGACAATTATTGCCATGACAATAGCCCAGACCTGAGTGAATGTCACCCACATTGAAAACTGGGTAAAATCCATATTAGGAAAACTGGCCATTATGCAAGGAATGACCAGCGCGAACAGAGCAATGGCGCAGCTCCCAGCTATGTAGGCTGTGGTTTTGGCCGACTTGAACGCGCTGAACATCTGGTCGAAGGATGGTCTCCCTTGATACTCGTAACCCTTCAGATCCTCGCGGTAATTCAACTCCCAGGGGTTCAAGGGGTTGTCGATGTCGTACATCTTGTACCATTCGTGATTCTCGTCATCGGAGGACGTGATCTTGTGGGTCATCAGAGAACCGAGGATGCAGACGATGAGGCTGACGCCGAAGCTGCTGGATGTTCCCGCTAGGATGGCGTAGTCCTGCACCGTGTTGAGGAGAAACTTGTTGAGACCTCCCTCGTAGAAAGATGCAGCTATCAGAGTAGCGCTGATTCCACATACAAGCCCGCATATACTCCCTAAGGAAAGAAAGACAGGAACCGAGTTTAGTGGGACGATACATATAAACAATCGGACAGACAGATAATATTTTGTTTTGACCGTTGAAGTGTTACGTGACTTATTGGCTGCATGCATTATGCGTATCACTGGGATATCAAACATCATATTTTGAGATACGCACAAATTACTTAGTACTTTCTGAATTTGTTACTGTCTGTTACTTACTGTTGCGTATTTATGCTATATGTTGGTACTAGTATTCGTTTGGCAAGAAACATAAATTTTGATGTAATAACAGTCCTTTAAACCATTTCATTATCCTGTCATTTATCATTTTCAACTTTAGACATTCAAAATTCAAGTTCGTCCAGAAGGAGCTCATTGAATTCTACAAGTCAACTACGTATACCTCTGTCATTAACAGAGATTACTTCAATAAGGCTTTGTCAAACTGCCATGCTCCTCCCAACTCTTATGCACCCATCACAAGCGTTTCAGTGGTCAATTAAGACAAAACTGGACATGCACGCAACAAATGACATCTTTGGGATTTCACTTCTAAGTAAAGTACAAATTCTAGTACTTTTTCTTCTCTAGCACACACAGTCAGCCGGCAAGCCTGCTCACGCGGTGGCTAAACGGGCAAGGCGGCTGACTTTGTATGCTGGTGATTAGGTGCCTGACTCTGAGGGTGCGGGTTCGAATCCCGCATGGGACTCAACCAACTAAAAAGTACTAGAATTTGTACTTTACTAAGAAAGTGAAATCCCAAATATGATATTTGTTGCATTTGACCACTTTCTAAATGGCATTGTGTAATCAAAACTGGGCCTGTCTGTGCTCCTACACTGTACCATTGACTTAGGACAATCGTAGCTCTATGATAGCTCTCTGAAACGGGGTCCTGAAGCAGGTTCACTCTCGTCTTTGTTTCTTAGTTTCTGAAGACATACGGTCGTAGAAATGAATGTTTTTCTTAATAATGTAAAGTTTTTCAACATCTCGAAAATGTCAACTTCTACTTCAGAGTGATATATTTGACATTACCTGCAATGAGCCCTTTCCCTGTAGCCTTGACCCACAGAATGGACAACAGTACCGGTGGGAAACACGGGATGGTTGCAATGGCGCCCGAATAGAAGATCCAGTTTAGATCCATGCCTGATTCGAACACAACGAGTCCAAGAGGAATGATTCCAATGGTGACCCAGACAATGCACATATTCTTGAAGTTAATGAGGTAGTCCTGATATTCGCGGTACTTGCCGTGTGTTGGGCATTTATAGCCCTCGGTCGCCGAGTAAGACCTTCTGCTGCTGTATTTCTGCAAGTCAGTCACACAATGGTGGCAACGAGTTGCGTCAACGCATGCGCAGAAATCCCCCTCGTCATTGTTCTGCTGAGTCACGGCCTCTCGTTTCACTCGTCCGCACAATATGCAATGCACACTTTTCAGATTATACCTGTAATGTAGATATGGATAACTGAACGATTGACTAATAATTGATATTATAAAACGTTTTCTTATAAACGTAATATATAGTGCACTGTATTCATTATTGCGTTATGTCACGTATGCACGGATGTATATTCGAAATTTTACATGCAACGTCAAGGCCAGACAGTAACCGGTCTCGATTAACCGCTTAAACAGTTTTCCTGACTCGTTTTCATGACAGCTGTGATCTGTTATTGCCAAGATTCCCATTCCGGATTAAGGGGTGGCGTGGTCCAGGAATTCCTGGCTATCGCAGGATGATATTCACCCAAGAGATGCTTGCTAACTGTTTGATATAAATTCTGAATGATGATAGTTCACTGTCGGTGAAATCACACTGAAAATAGATGAGCTTTTAGGGTTTAGGTATTTCATTGATATTCCGAGATAAATAGTGCCTGGGAATAAGAATGACTACGACTGAGGAAGAACAAAACTTTTTCAGGACAGAATATGTGAAGGTGACAACTCCATCGATGGTTTGAATCATTCCTTCCATCAAACGATTGTCGCCATTGTGCATTGTAACGATCTAATAAAAATGAAAGTACTTGATAGCAGCTTCAAAATATTTAATACCTTCGGTTGAAATTTCTTTCAAAGCCCCACTTGACACGAGTCCAGTGAATCCACTTGATCAAATGTAAATTTAACTTTGACAACAAAAACAATTTAGTTATTTTGCAAATAATCAATGCCAGTTGATAGCAACTGCATTTTATTGAAATCACCAAATACATAATTTTCATAATCAAAACATTTCAGTAGTTCGGCGCTAATGTACCGTGCTAAAGTTTAATGTGGATATTTATTTGACCGACCTGAGAATTCACCCGACCCTGGCGCCAGGTAATGCTACTATTCAACTCTTGAAAACTATAATATTGCTGATTATGTTAAACATGCGAAGGAAACATTCTCAATAGAAAAGAACGAAGAAATTTCTTGAGGAATTAGACAAAACCTGGATGAGAAGTTTGAGTAACAACAACTCAACTCAACTAGGGGGAGGGAGGGGTTAATGAATCTATCACTGAAACATGAGCGATGACACCAGGTCTTCAGACTACCCGTAACAGTCACACTTGGGTGACGCCGATGCATTTCCAAAGTACCACAGTCTCAGTTTATAACGGTATAACGGTAGGTCGTCAATCACAAACCATATAGTCAAAATGTGACGTCGAATATTCAAAACTCACCCGCAACATAGTCACCGAAGGAGCCATAAGGGATAAAATAGTCCATTACAGCCAGTACAAGGACATATCCCTGTCCCTATCTCACCTTGGGGGATATCAACAGTCGGAAACATGGCGAACATACATGAGGGATGGAACTCGAGACAAAGTTTAATCTACTTGGACGATGTCGCACTGACCTGAATGGGTTGATGTATGTCTGGTAGATGTCGTAGACGATGATGGAGGAGATGGCCATCACCTCTCCCGAACCTGTTGACATCAGCGCCATAGCTCCCATAGTCAAGACAAGAATTCCGCCCGCCGACCCCAGGATCTTCTCTGCGATCAGTGGCGTAACCAGACCTGCAGGTGACCATGGTTAGATAAATTAAATGTCTAGGATCTGACAATACACTGTTCGTTGCATTGGATGGTGTCCTGAGCGTAGGAAGTAATTCTCTTGTTAACTTTCAACTGAACGTGCATTTTCAACTATATGTTTTTGTTATATATTTGTTTAGGAAGTAATTATCTCCTTCACTTTCCACTGAACGTGCATTAATAATAACATATGTTGTTGCAGGTTTGCGCAGGCAGTAATTCTTTTGTTCACTTTCAAATGAATGTAACATTTACAATGTATTTTGTCGTTATTCGGTTGAATATGTTTAAATTTACAGAAATACCTAAGACTTAACCTTCCATCGAATGGTTGGAATGGATAAAATACTTGCAACTCACGGAAGAGGCCTGGAAAACTTCATAAAAAAGTAAAAGCCTAAGATAGTTTTATGCTGACCCAACACTTTAGTATACCATATACGTATTTATAGAATAAACAGTTAAGTGCCACCATGTATATTTTGCCAATATAGGTTGTCTGATAGGAAGTCTTTCAGAAAAAAACAAGTATCATAATTTGGTTCAGTACTTTTCAGTTGAAAAACAAAACGCATTATTTAAATTATCTTTTACTCTAAACAGGATGTGTGCAATTTTGGAAAACTGGCATTTTGTTTTCCTCAAACAAGTTGGCTTCTTTTGGAAACAGAAAATAAGAAATTATCGTTGTGTGGTCACATGATTGTCATTTTTGACAAGTGAAAATATAATGGTGTTGTTTACATAAGCACGATAGGAATTGTTATTTTGCTTAAATAAGCAGTACCATCATATCTTTAACAATATTTCCTTTAATTATAAGTAGAAATGATTATGATTACAAAACAGTTACTAGATCAAGCTTCTATAAATATGGATTAATCTTCCCAATTATTATAGCCTAACATTTATACAGCATCACATATTTTGAAACAGGCTGGCGCTTAACTGTGTTCTGGTACATGTATATATGCCCGGTACACTATGCCCGCTGAGCACGCCGTAGCATTACCTTTCTCTCTGTACCACTTTGGTTCAGTCAATATCAGGTATAATTCGTTGTTTTCCGGCTTTTTTTTCAATTTCTTTGGGTTTTTTTTATCAGGTCGGGGTCAGTTTTTTATATTTTTTCCACTTTCTTCACATTTCGGATCGGCGGATCCGCAAACTAATAAAAAAGTCGTAAGAATCACCATAACAAGTGTCGTGTTAGGGTTATATATTCGTCATAAGTAATCATATATGGAACATGTGTTACTTTGTCAATGTCCTCCACATGTATAACGTTGTGTGAAACATTCATAGAAAGACCATGCCTGACTGCTGTTACTACGAGGGTGTCACAGAGAGTACTCATGAAAGGGATGAGTTGCTGGGATATTGCTCACGCAAAGGGACAGTTCACTATTGGGATCTCCACTTTACAGTCTAGTGGAGAGTTTTATGGATACGTTATCAAAGAACCTTGTAATAAGTGATATAGTTTGCCAATATTACTTCACTTTATTGACGCCATATTGGGCAAATTCTCTCAATGCAATATCTACAAATAGCCTTCTCCAAAGGAGACACAACAATTGTCCGTATTGAACAGCCATTAAAACCACAAAATCACATGCTTTATCCCATTTTAGTTTGTTGTTTAACCGCGCAGTCAGCAATATTCCAGCTATATGTCGGCAGTCTATAAATAATCAAGTCTGGGCCAGACGATCCCGTGATTAACATTTATGATCATTGATCTACTTAACTGACATACAATGGCACATGTCAAGAAAGTCAGTGAGTCTGATCACCTGATCCTATTACGACTCTTACGACAAGCATTGGTAGCTAAGAAACCCCATTTAAATGGGATGATGAGTCATAACATTCTCAAATGGGCGGTGGTGCAGCCTAGTAGTTAAAGTATTCGCTCGTCACCCCGAATACCTGGGTACAATATGTGAAACCCATTTCTGGTGTCTCCCGCCATGATGCCAGAATGTTGCTAAAAGCAGTTTAAAACCAAACACACTAATTCACTCTGAAATGTGAATAAACCGGGATTGTTTTCCAATGCCCGATGTTGAATTGGTTTCATTATAAAATTGCACTACATTTTCACCTTCATCTATCTCTCCCGGAAGGAGCATGTGGCTACCGTTGGTGGAGCTGATGGCGAGGTAGGCCATCCCAGTCGTCGTCGCCATCGTTGACGGGATGGAGAACCACATAAACCCTGCCAGGATGAAGCCCCACACTCCCTGCACGGGCTTGGCAGCGATCCTGCTCTGCCAGGATGCCTGGTCGCAATACGTGACAGCCGAGGACACAAAAACCTCGATGATGCCGTACAGGAACGCCGACATCGACCTGAAGGAGAGGTAGCCATACTCGGTGTCGTCGTACGCCTTGATGCACGACACCGCCTCGTACATTTTCTCCACGTTGCCTACGCTGTCGTATTGGGATTCGGAGTTGTGCAGTATTTTGACGACAAAGACGATGAGAAGGATGAAGACGAGACAGGCGTTGAAGTAGGAGACGTAGAAGGTGGTGCCGAGGCCACCAATGAGGGAGTATGAGCCGAAGAGAGTCGCCATGATGAGGACTGAAAACTCGTCGGAGGTGTTCTTCGTGAGGGACTGAATGACTGCCTGACCCGCGAGGATGATGCCGATGGTGATGACGAGGTTAGTGAGGAGGGCAAACACGCAGAACACCTTGTGGGCCGAAGAGCCGAACCGTGCGTGAATGATCTGCGAATCAATAATGCATTGTTTAATAGTTAACACACAGCATTCAATAAGGACTTATATTTCTAAAGTAAAACATTCAATAAATACAATATTTAACGTAAAACATTTATCAAATGATTTATTATATAAAGTAAAACATTCAATATACTTATGTACATAACGAAAAACATTGTCAGTACTTTGATGACTTAAAACATTCATACTTTTAAATTAAGATAAACTAGCGGCCCAAAGGAACGCCACCAAAATAATAACGACTGTAAATTGTCAAAATAATTGTGAGTCTGTTTGTAAATAGCTAAAACACATCTCTCGAACACAACATGTTTATTCCCAGTGAATACTTGCACTTGCATTTCGTACTATGTGAAAAGAAACGAATTTACACGAATATAATGGTAACTATGCACAAAGTCACCAATATCAAATCAGAGTATAAAAGCTAACCAGGTATATTCTCTCACATCATGTTAATTGATTGACAACCAGGAACATGCCTCGTTTAACAGCAGAGCAGAGGGAGAGCAATCGGTATGTTACAGATGGAACACACACAAATGCATATGGCTAGGACCATATGGCTAGGACATTGGATGTTGCAAATGTACCATTGGTGATCGAATACTGGATAATGCACCCGAGTGTCATTCAAGTGATCTTAGATCACGAGCTGCGTCGTTTTTCTTGTTATCCATAAAATACTGCTGATGTCTGATTGACTTTTGCAATAAAAGAGTTAATGTTACCATATTTAGCATAGTTTTATATACAAAATGTTTTGTGGCGTTTCTTTTGGGCACTAGTTTGTAACGTAAAACCTTAAAACCATTCTTTTATATTATAATGCAACAAACGGAACAAATGCTATTACATAGAATGCAAACACTGAATAAATATTTATAAATTAATATATAACGTAAAACATTCATGAAATAAATAAGATGCTTAACGTGAAACAATCAATAGCACTTTCAATAGCACTTTAAACATTCAATATAATACTTTTATATTTAACGCAAACAATCAACAAATACTGTTACATGTAACGTGAAAAAAATCAATAAATACTTTAATATATACGAAAAGACATTAATTAACGTTGAAGCTAGGGATAAATGAGGAGACTATTAGAGATGTCAGGGATTAACTCAGAAATAAGTTTTGGAAAATTACTTTTGGATCTGGTTGCAAAAGCAATGATTTGTCCACCAGATTTCATAAAAATAAATGTGATGTTGGTCCTCAAATATTGTTTAGCGTTTTCTTTCAAAGTTTGTCTTGAATCACAAGCCGTAAGAATTATTTGTCTCTTACTTAAAACATTAATCATCACACAGACGGATGAAAATCTGTTTTTTGCAGACCATCCTCTACACGTCCTCATATTTTCCGTGCACCATCTTTCACGATCAGTTTAAACAACACAACAACATGTATCTAAATGTATCCCGCTACAAATATCTTTAACTGCGATTTGCAGCTTTTAAAGGGAAAATAAATCGTTACATCTTCCAGCCACATTCAAGAGGCGCCCATTAATTCTGTGTGACAAGCAAAGTAGTCATCTCATCAAAGAGACTGATATGACTTATGAATAATAGGAAATGCCATTTTGAAAGCCAAATCGATATTCACGTCAGAAAAATAGAAAAATAAAATCTTTAAAATAGCATTCAAGAGTTTTCCAATTAATGACTGAGCAAAGGATGCAAAGATTTGGAATTTAATTCAATAAGCAACTGGATGGTTTAGGAACGTTATCTTAAAGAATTATATATAGCACCATAACCCGACAAGTCAGTTAGATATTATATTCTTGAAAAGGCTGGAGAGTTTAAGTTATCTTCTTCTTTTATCGAAAAAAGATAATAAATACGGACTAGGTGGGTTCCACTTAAAAACCAAGTGATATTTTGTGTGAACCACGCCTGACGGTCATACCACCACGCATATATACTCAGTTCTTCATTGATCCACGACGAAATCAAAGGTAAGAAACCGATGCTTCCATAATGTACATCTGCGTTAGTCTTGAGGCCATATGGAGTCTATGTTCAATCAAAGTTCATCAGTTATTAAGTCGAAGCTTGACTACGGTGAATAGAGTATCTCAAAGCCATGGCGACAAGCTGCGCCTATCACTTCGCCATCGCGGTCGATAACTGCCTTACCTCTTCCTCGCCATTGACGTGTCAACTCCCATTAATTGCTAACAATAAGAGGCATATTTCAAAGAAACTCCATATTGAAGTGAATGTGAAGTGGGCAGAGAAGATTGATTATCAAACCGTGTTTCCGATTTCTGTTTGCACTTTGCACCCCGCAGACAAACAAACATGGCGTCTTTGACGCCTGAACGAGATCTCGCGAGTTTTGGCACTTACTAGCATATTATACGTGTAATAAAGAGATATGACGATCAATTCCCACTGTCTATCAATTTGATGGCAAACAAAACTACTTTCCTGCTGGTCTATAATTAGGATATGGTGTTTCAACATCGAAGGAACAAAAGTATCGATCTGAAAGTGATTTGTTCTAAGATTTCCTTTCTAGATTTATCGCCACATTGTAAAGTACTCAGACCAATGATGATTTTCCCAACCAACAGTAAATGACACATTGAGTTACATTTTGTTCCCCTTTTATTATTTGTCCTGAAATGGTTTCAAATCGATAAGAATACGCAGGGGGACTAGTAACCTACGTTATTCGTCCATAGATGACGAGATCTGTAAGATTGTCGTGTAATTGTTCATTATCAAGCAAAAACGATGTTACGAGTTTTTGAAGTGTACTTGCTTTGCCCCGGGGTGAAAACGTGTGTAGTCCAAAGGAAAAACTGGGTGTGTTCCTTCTTGCTAATGCAATATGTGCAGACTATTTTTAGTGTATTAGTAGTAATATTGACAGTTTATTGCCAAAAAATAAGGTCAAACATCCGGTCACTCCTCTTCAGCTTTAAAATTGGTGTTTTGGTGCTTTGAAAAACCCCAACAATATTCTTTCTTAAATATTTTAAAGAAAAATTGCCTACCATTTGTATCACTGCGACTATGACTATCATGGCGATATTGTTCGCGAAGCGCTGAGCCTACTCAGTATTTGTAACATGGAAAGGCAAATCAACTGTAGTAAACACTGGTCTAATCTTCAAAGTTTGGTGTTCATTTAAAGCCTTGACCATATCGTTGTAATCAGTAAAATGTTTTAAAGTGGGAAATGTCACAGGTACTCGAAACAAATATGAAGAAACCACACCTATTGAAACAACAGGCCTTCATCGGTTCATCATATCCAGTCGATACAGCCAACGACTCCAAGCCGGTTACCACACACTCGATTACAAGATTAAAGGAACGCATCGAAATATAACAAAAGTCTGCACTATCTAAAGTAACACGTGACATACACGTCAACATTGATATCTAGGTGTGTGGTTAGTGTTACTAAGCAGCAAATACCAAATATTACAGACTACAAAATTGCAGAGATACAAATGGGACGTTAAAGTTAGACACGGCTTACTTGGACGAATTGGTAGTCAAAACTTGATTCAAGTGATTCCAAATCTCTGTCACTTTTTGCCCAATACATTATACACCATGTTTATCACATTTATACGTGGCGGTGCTGTAACATAGTAGTTAAAGCGATGTACGTCATGCTGAAGACCGGGGTTTGATTCCCCATATGGGTACTTTGTGCGAAGCCCATTGCCGACATTGCTGGTATTTTGCTGAAGTCGGCGTGAAACCATAGTAGACTCACACGCCCAAAACGACACAGTGACGAAGTAATACAGGACGCTATCGGAGGTATAGGTCAAATCCGGTGATGGTCTTTCAACGGGGAAATATTTCCCCTTCCACATTTGTAACCTCGACAATAACACCGAAATGGGTTTTTAATTCAATGGTTACAGCACAGAATGACGCATGGGTTCACCACAGAAGCAGGGCGTGATGCATTCCTCATCCAGGATGATAAATATCGTACGTCGGGGATGTGAATGGTTTCAACGAGTTTTCTTTTCGTAATACTCTTGATGTTACTTTGAGATCCATATCCCCATGGATGACGTAGTTTTGGTTTGTGGCAACTCGTCAGACCAGTTTTTACTGTAGCTGAATTTTATTCCTAGATCCGTATGTTTTCAAGACGAGAAGGCTCGGTAATGTAGGGTTTCTGGCAGTCGTACTGACTGATCCTTTGGGAGTGGGATTTTGTTATGGTTAAAAGGTAAAACTGCATTCTCTGAGGATTGTTCCAGATGCTGTAAAGGAAGATCTTCTTCTTGCTTTGTTTGTGTGTTGTATAGCGGTGCCCTCGCAATATTCCAGTATCAGTGAAGTCAGCGAGTCTGACCACGTTGGTCGACATGTACTTGTCGCTGAAGGCAGTTCTTCACAGGCTTCATCCTTTTGGAGATACAAGAGGACTATTGGGACTTTCATATATGGCTCATCTTCGAAGCGATGTCGTTTGTGGCAGATTGAACATTGATGTGGTACATACGTTTTTCGGCTTTAAAGTAAATGCCATTTCCAAGTACACTTAGCAGGGTATTGAATGGGTGTTCTTGAACACCTGCTCGTTCTTAAGTTCTTAATTCTTTAAGTTGATTCATTTTAGGATTGCTGCTGAGTAAGGAATAAAGGTGTTGCTGATTCATGAAGCATCTGGTACTCATATGCCTTGTGGTGAAGATCCAGATAATCATCTCTGGACTGGACTTGATTCACTGTTCTTTGGTGAAAGGCAAAACACTTCTCGGCTACCTTTTGACAATATATTGAAATTATTTTCGCAAAACGTGTAGCCCTTTGCTTAATCGTAGGCCCTCAGCATAACATCGCATAAGATATTTGTCTGTGGAATGTAAAATATAGTCGTACAAATTGCAGGTGCCCATTGAAACGTTCTATAACTTTGCAAATCATCCACCGTTGAGTTCATAAGGGTGTGAGATTTAAGGAGTAGTTTTCATTCAAATTATAATTTTCAAGTCCACACTAGAAGTACATCACGAGAAGCGAATTATGGAGAGGTAAACCGATTATATAATGTCTTTTACAACATTTCGGATAAGGATATTGATCCTCATGGGAATATATCAGTGGTTAGAGACGACGTTATGAATGGGGTTCTCATACCAGAACTTGTCTTCTCTCTTATGGACATCTCAGGATAATCGAAAGAGAGGATATTCCGCGAAGTGCAAAGCCTGACAATACTGTGTTAACGGCTGGGTCTCACTCACGCAAGGCTGATCCATCTTGGATTGCAAATATAAAATGAACATAAACCTGATATGATCAACACAAAACATGGTGCGCTGGATAATAGATGATAAAAAAAGAATATATCGATGATATCAACATGTTGGAGGCAATAGATGGACGAGAAGGCATCAGTGCGTCACAAACCTGACCTCCTGACCTTCAAGGTCAGCTGATGGGAAGTGAAAGCGCCATTATATTGGCACGTGTCGTGGCAGCAGGTTGATGCTTTGTTCGCAAGGGGGCAGAAGAAAGTCATCATCACAGGATTCCAAAAGTTCGTCTTTGATGTCATCAAGAAAACGATTGACATGTGAAATACATTAAGCGCAAGAAAGTCATCAGTATTTCTCAGAGTCCGACTGCTGGAATGTTTAAGCTTTGATTTGTCCCTGCCTTTTCCAGCATTAAAGGTACGGGTCTGAAGGTGCTTTACTGATGTGGCCTCAAAACTCAATAGGTTTGGGAATTTAATCATTTGAAATATTTAGGCAACTTCATACTCCTTTTATACAGAATAAGCGTGTGAATTCTGGTTCTGGGACGCTTTTAGCACTGTTTCAGCAATGCAACAGCACAGAACATATTTGGGCTGTCGAATCCGGGACTTCGGCTTGAAAACCGAACACTTTGTCCATTACGCTAGCTCACCGCCCCTTTAATGCACAGTAAGATTTGGGCAGCAATATTCTAGCCCAATAGGGTACAGTTGAAATGGCTTTTACACGATTCACTGTCTGTTCAATGAAGTAGATACGGGTAACATGCTATTTAGTTAGTTGATAAAGCCGCACTAAGCAGTATATCTGCGGTCCTTAAATAATCAAGTCTGAACCAGACAATCCAGTAATCAACATCATGAGCATCGATCTACGTTATTAGGATACGTTGTGTCAACCAAATCTGCTAGTCAGTCCACCCGATCCCGTTAGTCGCCTCTTAAGACAAACATGGGTTGCTGAAGGCCAGTTCTAATCCGGATCTGCAAGCATAAAGCTAGGGTCAAATGTACGGGTTACGGCATGCAATGCGTTCCCATTACAATTAGATTTGTGTCAACTTGCCTTTTCGAGTTACGCAGCAGAAACCTTCTCATCTAGTCTGGTTCCGCGTTGTAAATCTTTCGAAAATGACATATTACCACTTTGATGGTATTCATCTTCTTGGTACCTTAAAGGTGCCTAATTTTAGGCGACATTTAGGGTGAACTGAATCAGGAATGACGCTATTGTATGGACGGGACAAAACTGAAATATTTTAGGGAAACGTGAATCTTTCCATAGTCTGTCTCACGGTTCCTGAACCACATTATTTTGCCTAATGCCAAGTCTTCTCTGCGGTGCTAATGCCATAAATGAAGCAAGTCTAGATTTCCCGCTAAATGGTAATGACCCCAGCACGTGTAGCCCCAATGCAGATGTTCTTAGTCTCTCAATCAGTGGTCTCCCTGGGTCTGCTTTTCAATTAAAATGGGTTTGTTTGTTCTTACTATCAATATTATAATATATTCAGTGACTAGGCTTTAGTCTAGACCATAGTGGTAGTTTAATCAAACAGTATGCAAGACTTTTCAAGTTAAACCTGAAACACCGGCCCAATATGTCTGTAAACTAAATATATATAGGATTTACACAAACCCACATGAAGCCGTAGATAAAAGCTAGGGACATAGGCAATGTCTAAAGACCTCCGTCAACTCCCACTAAATACAGTTTCTATAACCGGGGACTATTTCCCATATAGAACCACACTAAATAACAAACAAACTGATATGGCATTTATCTATTATATAATATGTGAATCCCAACTTGAACCCCCATCACCTCGTTACCGTAACAGGTGGCTACGTAAATGTTTGCCCATCTGAAAATGTTTCAAATCGCCCAACTAACAACAGACTGTCTAACAAGTGGAAGGTTACTGCACCCGATCGTCCCTCTTCAAAAAACCAGATTTGTGTGTCACTCAATTATGAAAGGCTGCCATCGATTAATTGTCCCGGAGCAAATGAAGTGTTTTGTACTTTGCCATGTTCAGTTAACTATACCCGACGGAGTTGCAGTAGATCCGTGTCTCGCTGTTGTATATTCCAATACTCTTGTCACGAAAGTATTGACCACTGGATCAAAGCCTTCATTACCTTGTTGTAAAATGTAGTGTAATTACATTTCTACAGATCCAGCCCTTCGAGTTAGGCCTCGTATAAAGTGCAAATGAAACTGCGAATTGGAAGGAGTAAAGTTTGCATATATACGAACAGTAAAATCTATGTTTTGTGAAGACGTATTCCCAACGTTCTAATGGCTTTAAATGTCTTAATGTTCCCTAAGGACACTAGAACTGTTGTGTCTTGTCTGGTGATTCAGGATCTACACACTCATGAATATACAAAGCCTCATCGATCCGAATAGTGTCCTGGTTCATATGTAGGTACCACGGTAGGTATTTTATCAAACCACATCGTGTTGACCACGGCCATTACTTGACCCAGTAGAATTACTTAAGGTGCACGTAGTCTAGGTGTATGGTATGTTGATAATATCCCGGAAGATGAAGAAACGTAAGTTAAAAGCATAACATCTAGTTAGTGTGAGACATAGAATAGGGAGGTGGCTATATGAAAGGGTGTTACAAGTATTGAGGTGGATATGTAGAACACCGAGGGTGAGATACAGTAAGAAGGAACTGAGACACGAGGAAGGGAGTGTATGTTAGTGAGGTGTGTAAATATGGTACGGTAAAGGTAAGTTAGACCATTGAGAGGTGGATAGATCGTATAGTGAGGGTGAGTTGTAGTATAGTGAGGGTGAGTTGTAGTAGAGCATGGGTGCGTTACGGTATCGGTGAAATATAGGATTGAGAGGTGGAAATATGGTTTAGTAAAAGTGTCAATATAGAGATGATGGCTTATAGTATAGCCAGACTGAGTTGGGTGTATAGTATGGGTGAGTTATAGTTTAGTGATGGCGAGTTATCGTATAGAGATGAGCTACAATACAGGGGTGGGTGAGGTGAGTTAAAGTTGGGGGGTATTTGGTATAGCATGGGTGCGTAATAGTATTGAGAGGTAGAAATATCATATGGTGATGGGGCGTTATCGCATAGTGGGGGGAGTAATACTATTGAGAGGTATAGCTACGGCACAGGAAGGGTTACTACCAGTTAGTAAAAGTGTATATATGGTAGAGTATGTTTTGGTTGAGAGGTGCGTATATCGTATAGTGAGGATGAGTTGTAGTATAGTGAGGGTGAGTTGTAGTATAGTGAGGGTGAGTTGTAGTATAGTGATTAGGGGCTACAGTACGGTTAACTTGAGATAAAGTGAGGTAGGTGGATACATGGTACAGTAGGTTTAAATTGTCGTTTAAAGAGTTGGGTAGATGGTACAATGGCGGTGAGTTGTATTACAGTGAGGATGAGTTATAGTACAGTGAGGTGAGTTATATTACAGTGACGGTGAGTTGTATTACAGTGAGGATGAGTTATAGTACAGTGAGATGAGTTATATTACAGTGACGGTGATTTGTATTAGAGTGAGGATAAGTTATTGTATAGTGAGGGTGAGTTACAATAAAGTCAGGGTGAGTGATAGTAAAATGAGGGTGAATTACGGAATTGTGAGGGTGAGTTATAGTATAGTGAGGGCGAGTTATAGTATAGTGAGGGCTAGTTATGGCAAAGGAAGGGTTCGATGAAAACAGTGGGGGATATATATGACAGTAAGGGAGAGTTATGGTTTTGTCAGATAGTCCTAAGGCACACCAAGAGCATATTATGGTACATATGGATGCACAAGAATAGTATAGGAAGGTCAGTTATAGTGCACTGACGTAAGGGTGAGAGACACATCACGGAGAGATATAACAAAATATGTGTGGGATATAGCACTATGTCAGATAGAGTATTTTAAGAGACACAACACAGAACGTGAGTGATACATATAACACAGTCTAAGTAACCTTAGTCTCAGTGTTATTCGTTACACTCCACCACTGAGTCAGTCTAAGTAAACTTAGTCTCAGTGTTATTCGTTACACTCCACCACTGAGTCAGTCTAAGTAACCTTAGTCTCAGTGTTATTCGTTACACTCCACCACTGAGTCAGTCTAAGTAAACTTAGTCTCAGTGTTATTCGTTACACTCCACCACTGAGTCTAACAAATCCTAGTAGGTCGCGTCAGGTAACCTTTGAACAATTCCGCATATAAGAGTTATTTGACATGTAGTATATACGCTTTGGGGCTTCTGTTGACATGGTTACCATAAGCTAATAAATATTTCCGCAAGATGACATCCTTGAATATTGCCAAAACCACTATTTTCAGCGTCTGTTTACTCACCGTTGTCATGGTTGTAACGTGTGTGGTGTACATTACCCGGAAGCGGGCGTACGCTAAATAGCATCCGGAATCGTTCGGGTACGAACCTTTTCGAGATAAAAAGTTCAAAGAGTATGTTCGAGTGTCCACTTTCGTAGTTTGGTAAGCTGTGCTTTGATTGGTCATCTTCAAAGGTTACCTGAGGCGACCTCCCACAAGGTTTTGTTAGACTCAGTAATGGAATGTAACGAAAACTACTGAGGCTACGTTTACTTAGACTGAGATATAACAAAATATATGAGACATAGAGGATCTCACCCAAGTGTCTAATGGTATCAAATATATCAACACGAGTTGATAAAGTAACAAATACCCGAGTCTTGCCGAGGACATTGTCACCTTTATCAACGAGTGTTGATATAATTTATATTAGTAGACACGACGGTGAGATTCTATCTATCATCCAAAATCAGTCATCATTGGGTTTTAGTCAAAAATGTACATGTCTGAACACAGCACTGCCATTAGATTTTCAGTGCAGCGATGTCATAGTATTGTGACATCATCGAATTCATGACGTCAGAGCATTGTCAGGGCATCGTGCAAAATATACTGTCAAAACGATATCTCCTAGGACTATAAATAGCGTTACAAATGAGAGAAGTAACACTGCACGAATGAATCCTCACCTGCAAGTACGTCTTGGCGCCAGGGGCCCTTGTTTTGAACTGTACAGACAACATAGGGAACACGAAGATGTTCGCCATGATCCCAACTGCATACCAGAAAGGTCCAGCGATGCCATTCTGGAAACAAATTAGAAATAGTTTATTACTGCACGATACCTTTGGACAATTACAAAACTCCGAACACGTGTCACACAATCCTAACGTTTGTGTCTTTGACACAAGATCATTTATAAATAACACGGTCACCCAAATACCAGCGTGCACTCATCACCTTTAGTTCTCCCATTCAGCAACTTAATGGTTCCTTTGATACTCGTGGGTTTCCCTTGCTGAATTTGTTTCAAACATTTTGATGAGCTTTAATCGTGCGGCATTAGGCAACACAGGATTACTTGTTTATGCAAATTGTGTGAGTGATTTGTTTCACCGTTGTAGATCATGCATTTTAACAAGTAATTAACACAATATTCACCACTTTTAAGCAGTATGCAATGTTTCGTCGGAACTTCAAGTCTTTATGTTTCTCTGAAGTTATAATTTTATATTCTTGAAAACTCTACATTAAAGATTATTTAGGTTCACCCTATGTGACACGTATGTTTGCACAGAACCAAAACTATTATAAAGTTTGCTTCAAGGACCTGATGCTTTCGAACTACTTCATCTATTTTGAGTAAACTAATTGGAATTGCTGATGAAGAACACTGTCCAACAATACTCCTGAGATTATTTGGTGTCACCAGTCTAGAAATTATGTAGACGTGCAACGTTTTGACCAACCCTCGTATCTTTGAGGTGAATATTAATCTATGTTCAAATGTATTCCATATATAATGACTTGTAAATGACCATCAGTTATTTCGTAACAGTTCATGATAATATATTATTAATATTGACCATGGGACAGCAGACACATACTGTCTTCGAAACTACTGCACACAGAGTTGATTTGATACAAATACAGTCCTGTGCACCAGCCATTGATTGTACAAACAGACATTTTTTCCCCACTGACTTAAACTCGAATATCTCTAATTTACAATGGTATCAACACAGCCAGAGGCCGTGACACGATAGTCTTCAATTTCTCCATTTAATTAGCAGGCAAGGATCTGTACAGTGTGGTGGAAAAATACCAACTATTCACGTTTTTTTATTATAATATTGAACCTTTAAAAGTGAAGGCCAAATCACCACATTATTGTGGCATTTTATTTTGGTATTTGCCTTCTATTATTTTACATCTCCACTAAGATAATAACTCACTCACAAATACCAGTCTGTCTTGGAATCAGACACCCACAATACCAGGAAATTAATAGTAAATAGAGGTAATAAAATCGTAATTCACAAAATCATCAAGCACACCGCCATGTGTGATTGTCCCGACTGTCTGATACGGCGAGAGGCTACAATGTCGGTGACAGCATCACAACGTGGCGTTGTGAGGAACGACATGGACACAATGAAGACGTTGATAAGTTGGCACTTTGAGTGGCCCAGCGATACGCGGCTCAGCTGATTATATGGTGAACATTCTTCATCGATCTTTTCTGCCAATCTGGGGGTTCACAAACTGTCTAGCGTTAATTACGCTCTCATTTAACAGAGAATTATCAGCGATCTGTGACGTACTGCCAGGTCCTCTGTTCCACTCATGCTTTCAGTGTGATACAAATAAACATGAAGAGCGATAGGCTGTGACACGGCACGGTAAAACGAAAGATTGTTTGTAGAAACAGCTCGGGCGCCTGGCTTGATTGTGTTTTTTGAAGACGTTTTTGCAAAGAGATATTGAAATCAGGATCAAAGTCAACATTAGTGTTGAATTCAATTTTTAAAAGCTTCCTTGATACAATTAGTAACGCATAAAAGCGATGGAAGTATTTCATCTGTGTGATTTCGTTTGTAACAGTTCAATCATTTAATGACATGTCATTCAATAACGGAATGCAGTTAAAGGCGTTCTTGCCCCTGCTCTGAGGACCAACCCTAGGTTTAAGGCCTGATGCTCATATCGATGCATATGGGGGCCATGCATTAATGGAGTGGTGGTAAAGCATAAATAGTACGCCATCATACCCTTGTCAAGTTAGTAGTAGCATTTCATATAATACTTGTATTACATATTTCGAAGTTGATTAACCTGTTTTCAAAACAATCTTTGTTGTTTAACACTAAGCAATATTCCAGCTGTATGGCAAGGTCTGTAAATAATCGAATCTGGAGCAGACAATACAGTGATTGACATCATGAGCATCGACCTATGCAAATGGGATACGATGGCATGTGTCAAGCAGGTTACAGACCTTGACTACCTGATCCCGTTAGTCTCCTCTTATGACAAGAACGGGTTGCTGAAGACCAATTATAACCCGAAACTCCACGCATAAAAGTGGGGTTAAATGTGCGTTTACGGAATGCAATGCCTTCCCAATAAAGTAAGATTTTGTGTCAACAGCCTTTCCGAGCTACGCCACAGAAGCCTTCTCATTTAGTCTGGTTCTGCGATTTAATCGCGCTGTAAATCTTTCGAAAATGACATATTACTATTTTGATAGTATTCATCTTCCCAGATGTTCACGGGACCCAAATCATGCAAATGTACACTGATGTTTTTGTTATTGCATAACAACGGCAGCAGATGACTGTCAGGTTGTCTGTTTGTGTAGAGTAAATTATAACTTCAAGGCTTGAGAATAAACAGTCACGATAAGCTGTCCAATCAGATACAGCAGTGGAAACAACATGATTAGATCACAGACAATCTATTAAGCTGTAGCAGAAATAGTAAGCAGATTCGGCTTCGATAAGCTCACACTCACGTCATTCTAACATCACTCTAAATTCTTAGTATGGACAACAACGTTCGTAAATGAAGTGGACCACTTTGACATCATAATCATAATTATATCATCAAAGAAGTGACTTCCTTGGTTCCCTTTTAGCGAACACCTGGTGTCATCATTGATCTTCACGGACTATTTAATGAACTTTTGCCTTTTAAGTTTTTCTAGTTTCGTTGGCTGTGGATTTATATTTATAAGATGAACGGTAGTAATGATATCTGTCGGTATGTCGTCTATACTTTCATCTTAGTCTGGCCATGATGACGACACACACTGACGACAATCGTTTGATGAAGAGGATGCTTTGAACCACTGATAGAATTTTCAACTTATGAATTTTCTTTATATTCTTTCTTCTAACAACTTTTAGTTCTTCATTATGATCAATCATAGTCTATACCCTTTATGACCACTATTTATATCGTAATATTAATGAAATTCCTAAATCCTTATCCCCAAATTCGACGAAAAACACTAAAAAGAAATTGCATTAATTTTGGGTGTGTTTTTACTGGCAGTAAACTATCCTTATTCAGTTCGCAAAGACACTATGAATTTATATAAGACAATTAGCAAGCATTTCTGATGTGAATATCATCCTGCGATTTCCAGTAATTCCCCAACCACGCCACGTTCCCTTAATCCGCAATATGAATGTTGGCAATAACAGAACACAACGTGTCACGACAATTACAGTGGGAAACGGCACCTGTGGTAACGACAAAAAGCTGAATCGAGATAAAGGTGGAAGATAACCAGAAATTATCTGAAATTTGCTCCCTGAATGGCGTAGCCGGACTGGCAAGACGTGCTGAGATTGCACAATGTGGCTACCTAATGTTTAGGTACGTCGGGTGCAATTGGGGGCAGCAAGATTAGGCGAGATACGAAGCATCGTGATGAGGGTCGCATGGGTTAATGCATTTGATAACATCCAGATTGTGCTGATGAAGATGCTGTTGGGTCAATTATTTTGTAAGAATGACTGGTGTCGGGTCGAGTGAATCTTATTGGTAGGGTACCCCTACTTGCGTTGATGTCGGTTGGTTGGTTGTTGCTTTATGCCGCAGTCAGAAATAAATCCATCTCTGTGGCGGTGATCTGTAAATAATTGAGTCTGGACATGGTTAGCGAGTTGGACCACCCGATCCCGTTAGACGCATCGTACGACATACATGGGTTGCTGAACACTACTTTTGACCCGGATCTTCACGTGTATCATCGGTATGACTCTGCTTGGCTTTGATGTCATCGGGGTGGTTCTGCGCGAGGCAAGTTTTCACCGTAAGGTTTGTGTGGTTTTACTCCGAGTCAGCAATGTTTAAGCAATGTCAGCTCCTGGGACATTGATAAGTTTCACGCGTTGTATCCATGTAGGAATCGAACCCAGATCTTCGTATTAACGAGAGAATGCTTCAACCACTTGGCCACCGAAAGCCCGAAGATGAGGATCTGATGAACCATACAAGCTGAGACTGAGGATATACCCAAATTATAATTTACCGACAGATCAGGTTCTTGAGAGGCATGTAGTAGTTGGCATTCAGGAATAAGACAAAATGTTATGCATGTCAACATCTTCTTTATGGTTTACACAACAAACAATAAAGAATTGACATCCATAGCACTTTATCTTATTACCGACAGATCGTAGATGTATCCAATCGGAGTAAATGCTTAGTTCTATTTACAAATGGAATAAACTATTAATATTGAAGTGAGAAATGAAGAATGACAATAGTATTGATGCTGTATATTAATTATTATGATAATTCTTGATCAAGCCTCCTGTTGTTACGTCTTTATACATGTGTTTCAGGACTCAAAGTTCTTCAGTGCACATTCGCAAAATATGTTCACAATCGTCATGGAAACGACTGAGAAAAAAGGGAACCCACAGGTAAAGTTTCGAACAAGGAACATCGTGTACATGATTCTTGCGATAGACTTCCATGCTCATGCTATACTATGGGTACAATACTGCTAAATGCAGAGCAAAAACCAGTATGGTATCTTACACAGTTTTTTTTTCACAAGTTAAAATCATCGCGACTTAAGTGAACAGAATGAGACAATCCCATTATATTCACCAAATACAAGACGCGAGTAACAATCCTTGAGGTCTGCAAATGTCTTCAAACATCGGATTAGGTATCCATTCTACTGTTTGTACAGAATCAGGACTAACGCCAACACTATGGCACGTGACAATGGAGGAACATTGCCTTGCGTTCGATTTATGAAAGGTATACTTTTGTCAAGATATAGAATTGAACCAAAGTGACAGCTGAAGAACGACCAAATGCGTCTTTCGGCAATACAATATCTATCGATGTAATCAAAACGCCTAAACGTTTCCAAAAAAGCCGATAGCACGACACAGAAATCGGGATTTCACCTGAACGGCATGCTCGTGCTAAACGTGAGACGAGCTAGTAAACGCTGTGTCCCAAACATGCTCGTTCTTGTTCAGTTTATAATACATGAACCTAGTACGATTGTGTATTTGCAGAAGCTTAAAGCGGTCATTTCCTCAAGTGATAGCAAAGGAATGGGAGAAATCTTTTAGGTGTATTTCACTGACAGGCGCTATTAATCATGAATAGTCGTACGAAGGCAAGACTGGATAGGCCTCAATTGCTAGGCTAAGTAGGCTTAATTCTTAGAAGCTTCCCCGACAGAGTGCCGTTTGCATGATTAGCTCAAGTCGCTATCCTCATTAGTTGCTCATGTCTTTAATGGAATACTATGGTTTTACCTGGAGGTTGGGGAATGTCAATTGGTAGGCATCAATGACATATTTGTGACAAAATTACAGAAATCGATAGAAACGGTTCAGTTATGATTAGTTTTGGGGCATTCTTAGTGAGGCAAGCATACTGAACCGTCGGTTCGGGGATAACGTGTTTCTTTTTCAGCGTCTATTTTTGGGCTCGAATGTCTGATTTTCAAACCGCCACATTTTGGGTCGATTGTACTCTATATGTTCCAAAATATGGTGAATTCTTGTTAATCCCTGCCAATGACAATGATTGTCAATTTAGTACAGAATTGTACGCATTTCTTACAGTGAGAGCTTTTCGGTAAACAACAACGTGTGCATGAGTGAGTTTTACGCCGCACTCAGCAATATACCAGCAAAATAACTGTGGTCCATAAATAATCGGTTCTTGGCCATACGGCTGGTTCAACAGCATGAACACCAACTGCACAGCTGTAATACGATAACATGTGTCAACCAAGCCAGCGAGATTCACCATTCGAAAAATCAATGTGGCAGGTTTACTGAATCAATGACCAAGAACCCGTGAAGATTCGGGTTGGCATTGGCCTTCAGTAATTCAGACTCGCTGACTTGGTTGACACGTCATCTTATCCCAAATGCTCATGCTGTTGATCACTGGATTGTCTGATCCATACTCGCCCATTAACAGACCGCCACCATATAGCTTGAATATGCGGCGTTAAACAATAAATAAACCAACCAATGCCCACGAAGCGATGACCGGCTATGGTCACCATCTATGTAATTAGATTGGGTGAGTTGATTAGAGTGGGTCAACTGCTTTTAACTAATAACACGAAAACCGATGTAAAATAAAATAAAATACACCTTGGTGAAACCTACGGTTCTAATAAAATAGAAACATAATTCGAACACTCTATCACAGGCCACTGGCGTGTCCAAGGAACGTAACTCTGGCATCTGGGCGACCTCCGCTCAATGTATATTGTGCCATAAGACAAAAGAGAAACGTTTGCTATTCAGAATTACCTTTGTTGCCAAGGTTGCGCTGTGCAAGATATCACCTGGCCAGAAAAGCTGAGATGCGACGGTGACTGCAGTAAGGCTGAGGGACACGTTGCCACCGGCATCAAACGTCGTGTCGAGGTTATGTTCGTCGTGAAACACGTATTTCCTTACTGCATTATGGATGAGTGCCAGGATGACAGAAAAACCGCCAAAGCCTAAAAGCATGAGTAGCGCCGTGTCATGCTTCTCCAGAACAGCCTTCACCCTGCAAAACAAGCGGGATTACTCTCAGTGACGAAAATAATGAAGACCTCAGAGTTGAACATCTCCATGATCATGTCAACAGCGACGTGCAATGAAGTCATGATATACGACCACACGAACTACTACTACTACTACTACTACTACTACTACTACTACTACTACTACTACTACTACTACTACTACTACTACTACTACTACTACTACTACTACTACCGGGGAAAAATAGGCCTTCAGCAACCCATGCTTGCCATAAAAGGCGACTCAGCTTGTCGTAAGAGGCGACTAACGGGATCGGGTGGTCAGGCTCGCTGACTTGGTTGACACATGTCATCGGTTCCCAATTGCGCAGATCGATGCTCATGTTGCTGATCACTGGATTGTCTGGTCCAGACTCGATTATTTACAAACCGCCGCCACATAGCTGGAATATTGCTGAGTGCGGCGTAAAAACTAAACTCACTCACTCCCACCACCACCACTATTACTACTACTACTACTACGACGACGACGACGGCGACGACGCTTGGCAGTCTAGCGTAGTTTCGACTCCAATTTCTGCTTTTCTACTACTGCTACAACCTTTGCAGCAAAACTATTGCTACAGCAGCTGCTTCAGCTGCAGCTGAAACTGATGCCTTTCCTCCTACTTCTACATCGGCTACATTGTGACTACTCCTCCTCCTCCTTTACTACTACCACTACTACTACTACTACTATTATATAATAAATAATAACAATATTTAAAATGCGCTGAATTCCACACCACGGGGGGTTGTGTGAGGGGGTGGGGGTATTATAAACCCAGAAAACCCATTACCCAAGATGCATTTTAGGCGCTAGAGGGTTCTAGTCACATGCCTTTATCTCTTCGAGTACCCATTTCCTGCTGGGTGAAAAGACGCCATGTTGAACAAACTCACTTGCCTAAGGTGAGACCACATATATCATATGTGTCTCGATGTGAGGCAGGACCGAAGTCCTCTAAACTCTCTGGAGCCAAGTCGCCGAACACGGTCATTCATCCAAGGACCAAATTATGTAGTTGTACGTTACCGCTGGGTTAACTCGTAAATATATTCAACCTTTCAAGTCCACAATTCAATTTAAAGGATTACTGTTACGTCTCCTGTTGAAATACACGCCATTAAACACGGTATTTACATAATATTATTTCATTCACCTTGCGTAAACATTACTCATTAATCGGATTGTAATAGTAAATAATAAATTGGAATCCTTCTCCCCGGGGAATGTCTGGTATATAACGAAAATATCGACGTCTATCCTTACCTGCTCGGTAGAGGTGGACATTATGAATAAAAGTAATTCAGCACTGAACTCCCAACTATTATTCACATTCTCCTCAAAGACAATGTTGTTATTACTACAATAAATAATCCTATCATCCTATTGGACCAAAGCGTTTTGTAAAAAGGCATAAAAGGAAACTTAAAATATAACGTGATATAAGTAGTCTTTGACGTGACGTCAATGGCTTGCTACGTCAGATTGTTACGTCAGATGTAAGCCGGGTGTGTTACCATAGTTAGTGTGCATTTGTTGGCTCGATGGTTGTTTTACGCCGCACTCAGCAATATTCCATCTGTATAGCAGCGGCCTGTAAATAATCGAGTCTGGACCAGACAATCCAATGAGTATATCAGCATACGCATCGATCCACACAACTGGGATAAGATGACAGCAACTAAGTCAGCTTATCGGGCTGTTACGACAAGCATGGGTTACTGGAAATGAGTTCTAACCCGGATCTCCACGGCTGAGTGATAGCAACATCGAGCGGCGTAAAACTATACTCACGTTTCTGACACAACGCCGGCTTTAAATATTCGAGGCTGGGCGTGAGAAACCAGAAGTTGATATTTCAATTTCAATAGTTGGTATTCGCACAGTTGTATCATTTACAGACAATATATAAGGTCTTATAAGAATCGTGACGTGCCTGTTAATATTATATCTATATTCAATAAAATACATACATTCTACCCATATTTGTCACAAATGTGCCGGGAGAGTGAAAGAAAGCAATTAAAATCTGGATTTTACACACATATTACTATAAACGTTAAAACAAGACTTTTAGGTTGAAATCACTCGCAGAAACCCTTCAATTTTAAAGCCCCAAACACAAGTATGATACAAACCTCACATACACCACATACAATCATTGGATGGTTTTATATGTTGCAACCAAATATTTGTGTATACTTTCTTTTGACATTCAGTATATCACTAGGTCGCCCGATGTCTGGAATAATTACAACTGTTGGCCTGTCTTAGTAACCTGGTTGAGTGCTTGTTTCTGTCATAATTGACCAAAATAAAGGCAATACGTTACACGTATACCGGTAATATGTTAAGTCTACGCATGACACACGGCTTAATTGTATTGTCATTTCGTTCTATCTGAGAGCTATTGTATCAAACATAGTTATTCCTCATTGTCAAAATTGTGGGATACCATTATCAATCTTTATAAATGCATTTTAGCCGCAAATGTCAATATAGAGCAGCGAGTGTAAAGTATTTAAACACTTATTCAAACGACTACATTTGCGAGTGCGGTGTAATGATACACACTGGGTTACAGTGTAAACATGTTCACGTCTGTATACGATTTAAATAAATTGTGCCTTCAGCTACTTTATGCGGGCAAATATATTAATTTACTTCTTCAATGTCAAATACGATTTAAAATGTCAAACTGCCGTTAAAAGTAACCAGTAACTTATGAAAGGGCAAACAAAACCCCAGCTCTGAACGCACAGATCTCACATCAAATGAATCTGAATTATCAAAAGGATGAATTTGAAAAGGAGTTCGACTCAGATTCATTGACCACGTCATCTTCCTTTTAAATGCCAAAGCAATCAAGGATTCATGAATATGTTCAAGGCAAGCATCAGTGTTTGGTTCTGCTTTATTTCATTATAAATGGCCCAGATGAAAAATGACAGAGCAGCTGCATGTACAATCAAGTCATAGTACAAAGCATCCTCAGAGCCATGCATCTAATTCGCCTCCCTACCGTCCGTATCAATTGCTTTTTACACGTGTAGTACAATCGATTTTGTATACCGTCTGAAAAGGGCAATTTTAGAATAATATCAGATCCAATTAAATTAATTTTCCTATCGGTGAAACACAATATGAAGGAATCCCCAAGACTGTAGTGAAATTGGCTGGCATTGATGGCCATATTTAAATGCGGATCCAACCCCTTGCTTCTATCTCTGAGGTGGGGGATGACATTAACATCAAAGACGCCGATACGTGTGACAATCATTTGTCAATTTCAAATAATGCTTTAATTTTAAGATCGCACTGAATCAAAAATTGCGGTCGTCCTTTTCGATCCGGTTAAGACCTTTTGCTATCCGACTTTGCTCCTATAAACTCAGCTGGTTGTGTTAGGCCCATTATCAGAAATCCTGCCAATGTTACTTCTACAACGGCCTTGCCTTTTCCTGTCATCGGGCAAGGCTATGTAGTCTTGGGCTGATTAACTGCTTTAACACCCTTGTTACTCCAGATTTGACGTTAACTGCATCTCACGGTGATGGAGAATTAACGCTAAAATAACTCCAACGGAAAAGGGCCATTTCAGAAACAAATTTGACAATTCTTTTGTTGGCATGTTTTAACGGCGTTCCCATGTTCCCGTTGTATCTGGTGGGCTAAATGAAGCTCTAAATAGGCGTTAGCTTTGCACTGTCAAACTGCGAGTAATTCACTTGCTTGCTATTGTCCGTATAAATGCGGCCCGTGATAGAGGCCGGAGAGAGCGCTCACGTGCAGAGATGTCCTGTTAAGACTTCTTTCTTAAGGTCCCACAGACTTCCTTTCACAAGGAGGGACATACCCGTCATTTGAGGACAGTCCGGTCGTAGAGTGTTTAAACGACGCGGTGAAAATTACATGATCAAATATTTGATAAAGTGAAAACCTTAGAAAACGATATTGATTGATTGCCGCGACAGTTCCGTATAAATAGTTACACTTTCTCGGCATGAAGTATCACTTCTTTTTTAAAGGACCGCACGTATCAGCTACACTGGTACTTTGTACAACAATGTTAGGGTAAAACCTTGTACTCGCTATTGGCTTTACAGTAGATTTTGGTGAACTGGACCGCACCTTCATGGTTGTAAAGACATAAACGATACCTTAATATTTAAGTAAAAGGAATACTTATATAATGTACATGGTCCAAATTTGATTTGAATAAAATAACACGCTCTCTACATAAAAAAATGTTTTTGCTTAAATCAATACTTTGCCCACTTTGAGCTTTAAACAAACAAACAAATAAATAAACAGAACTGCAGAATACAATAGAACTCTGTCTTGCTGGACAATAAATGGTGCGTTCTTTGCCAAATGTGAGCACAATTAAATATTCCGCCTAAACTGATAGCTTGTCTAAATAGTACAGTCTTTGAAGAAATGTGCATTACACTAGTGTTTTCATAGTTTTATCATGAAAGTATATACCCTTAGTATAGCATTGTTCCGATTACCTCATACTATGTGGAAACGTCATTTAATTTCAGCATGAAATAATGCAGATCTCATCATATCAAAATTCTATTTATATCTCCCAGAAACCATGGCAAAACATCGCAGAGTGCGGTTTAAAACTAAAATCACTGAAACATATCAAACTCAAACTTTATTCAAGAGAAAAACTACCACTTCGGTTTCATCGACGCCTTTAACATACATGAGCTTGGTTTTGATTTAAACCTTTCTTATGGTCTCAAACTCACATTGAAAACCGTAAGTCATCACCTACAATGATTGTTCTAAATACATAAGACCGTCAGTTTAAGCATATCACACGCACTATACCACGGCTGCAAATATCAGATAGGGGTAAAACAGGGCTTAACAAACAACTCAGCTGTATCTTTATGTGAAAGTGAAAAGTTAAGAAGTCCAGACACGTTTGTTTACCACCGGAGCAAAAAATGTGAAGCCTAAAAAAACGACTGTCAAGTGTTAAATTGAACAAGTTCTGCATTTTCCGCTATTTGATTCGGCTTTTCCATCATCCCGAGTTTAACAAGTGAAATCACATGCCTCAATGTTTGTCTATATTGACTAATCATCTGTATAACCCAGTTTCGTGCGCCAAGCATTCTTGAAAAACCAGGATAACAAGGTTTGTTTGCACAAAACGTCTACATAAGATACAACGCTACTTAACGGTTTTAATCTGTTTTGTTGCGAAAAAAAGTCAGATTAAAATACGAAGTCGGTATTTTCTGATTCAAAGAGAATAAAACACGATTCTAATTGTCACTTATGTTAACAAATGTGGTTAAGATGTTTTGAATTTTTATGCATATATTTATTGAAATAGTAGATTAAAATATATACACGAGGAGATTAATTCTTCGTAAATGTACACAATCTAATTCATGATTAAAAGATGTATTTGGATAAACATGATTAGGTGAGTTTAGTTTTACATCGCACTCAACAGTATTCCGGCGGTTACATGGCAGCAGTCTCTACATAATGGATTATGGACCACAGAATCCAGTGATCAACAGCTTGATCATCGACCTACGCAATTGGGAAACGACGGAATGTGTCAACCAAGTCAGCTAGTCTGACCATCCGATCCCGTTATCACAAGCGTTGGTTACTGAAGCTTTATCGATTTTAACCCGATCTTCAGGTGTATTTAGCTCAGAAGAGCATATACTACTACTGCTGTTAGTATTTAACCCTTGCTACGTAAAAGAGTAAGCACGTGCGTTATATTAAAATGATACTCAATGCTGTGCAATTGATGTAAAATCACGTCTAATCGTAATTATGCAAACAAACGAGTTTTGTTGAAGGTAGTTATTGCAGAAATGACAATATGTAATAAAGTTTCACATTCCAGAACCAAAACTTTGAATCCTGCTGATTCAATAGTGGAGCCAGTACCAAATTCATTATTTAAATCTATAAAATAGATGGTTTTCAGAAATCTATCAAATACATCATAGACTTCAGACTTAAATACATGTGTAGATGCTCTTGTCAGAAACCAAACAGCTGTGTCGTGAAACGTTCTCTCAGTAATGTATTGAAGATAAGAACTTCTAGAAAGTCAGATATCAAAAACATTTATATAAACCTCAGACCCATCTTAGTATTATAGATCTTTATTGCAGATAGTCACTCTTTGGCAGTCAAACAAATGCGTCACAAACCTCTGACAAGACATTGCATTGTAGATGGACTTTAGAACGTCCCAAACGTTTGAGAGATCAGATATAAAACAACTGAAAAAATCCCGTTTGATCTAAACCTTTCTGTACAGGGTCCTGACATACATACACTTTTAGACCAAGTTTGTATTATCGATGGCCTTTAAAAGCGCCTTTCGTCACTCGGATTGCTGGTTCACGAGCTGATTTGCTTCATAAACATTCAATAGAAGTACTTGAATGTTATTTACACATGTTATTTACATATAAATAAAACGGAAAAAGCGTGAATGATTGCCCTTAATTGGATAACGACACTATAACAACTTGAAGTAATTTGTGTTCAGTCAGATAAAAGGACGCTATTACCGGCATGATAACGTTTTTCGTGCTGCTGGCGTGTTAATGCGCCCTAAGCAAAACTCATGCTAAAGATAAATGAGCTTCTTCAGACAAAATGCCTTGTCAAGAAACAAGTTCAATGCTAGACAATACTGCACCTGATACCGCCCACACAGCCGTTTTTCAATGTTATAAAAAAACAGATAATAAATGTGGCTGCTTCTATGATAAAAAGAAATGATAAATCAAATTTAATCGTTATGAAAAAAATGTGTTTAGACTCTGTCATGTAAAATCAATCGTGGTTCAACATTATTGAAAGACTAAGGCCACTCTGATTTGAATAAACTTGAAACAATGCCCTATTTCGTTTTAGAAACCTCTTTGCCAGCTGCTAAACCCATGTGCTTCAAACGCCGCTTGACGTTACTCGGTTCCAACAATGATGTGTTCCTCTATTTGTGAAGCTGGGATATCCCTATTAGCCAGGCATGAATAAGACGCAGAGTTATAATAAGGAACATTATATCGCCCAACAATCATATTAAGTTATGACACCCACAAAGCTGGGCTTCTGAAGACATAGCGTTCAATTTCCAAAGATGGCAGCGGCCCAAATTAGGTGACAAAGTTATCACAAATTAATTTGTTGAAGGTGAGAGGGGTTTATCTTCCGGCAAAGCCGATGGCGCTTTGGAGAGCGTCTACGAGGAAGTACAACCGTTCTGAGCCTATTATAAACCTTCACAACCTCTTGTTGGTTCATGAGTGACGTCGGGAAGTGGCGTCGTGAGGGGCAAAACGTTATTGTTAGGTCAACACCCGCATTACCACCATGTGCCGAGTTACGATAAGCCGTAGCTCAGGGGTCGAGCAGTCCGATGGTGGCAAATCAGTTCCAATTGTCAAAGTTATAGCCCTCTTTGTGATTTAAAAGCCTATCACTATAATTGGTTATTAACGTATTGAATTTCAAATCGTTGAATAAATCTTCAAAGGGACTCTCTACGACTTTATTTGTCACCACTGAGCGTACTTTATGGAATGGCGACCGCAACAGGTTTATATAGATAAGGGTGTAAAGCTCGTTAGCGTTCCAAGTACGAGAAAATTACCTCGTTTTTGTCAAACACTTTTTAATCAAATAGAGCAATCGTCTTTATTCTTTGCTTTGTGTTATTTTCAACAACACTTTCTTGTAAGAACAGAATGAAGCCAAAGAGGTAAAAAGGCACTTCCCAGGGTCTCGGGGAGTAAGGATGTATGCCATGACGCTCTCTCGGGGACTAAGTATACATTGTTATCAGGGGAATAGGATTTAGTCGTCTCTAGATCGCCTCCACGACACTATGCCTACAATTTGAAGTTGAAGATACCAGTTTCTACACGCCAAGATGAACGATATTATCAATGTATATCCCACATAATGCTAATATATACATTTCTGTGTGTAATAAAAAGGCTCTTTGTCAGATAACTGTCATTTTCTTAGGATCAGTCTTGAAATCCTGATTTAATGTTCGAATTACTGAAAATTATTATCACGTTGGATTGACCGGATTTCTAATGCAGGAATGTCTGGCTTGATGAGGCTGGATGGTAACAAGGAAATGATTTAAGTTTTTAAGAGGTAAGTGATAGTTACTTAAGGCATATAATGCTACAATTAGATAGTGCTTCGCCGTTCCCTCAACTACCGATGAGATCCATGACTTAGTTCATAGTGGATGATAAAGCTGGGGTCGGTGGTGGACTAAACAGCTGAACTCATCTGAGTACCCCCACTAGGATGGACGGTATCCGAGTGCCTAAAGCGTTCCCTCATCACAGTGGAGAACCGATTCGATTTTCTACGTGGGGCAACATGGTAGGCGTATTTATTTTTCGTGTCTCCCGCAGTGACGTTGCTTGAATATTGCTGAATCAAACCGCTTTGCCGACTGAGCCGTGTGATAGGGGCATTATAGCTACTAGGGCTGATACAACATAGACCCGGGGCGGTGGTTAAAGCGCTCGCTCGTCGTGCCGAAGACTTGGGTTCGATTCTCCATATGGGTACAATGTGTGAAGCCCATTTCTGGCGTCCCTCGTCTTGATTTTGCTGAAATGTTGTTACAAACGACATAAAACAAACTCACTCACTTCATCGCAACATAGGCCCAGATTGCAAAACCGTCATTTTGTATCACAATACGCACTATTGTGTGTTGTCATAACCAGATTCAGTAAACCAGTAATGAGCTTCACATCGTGTATCCATATGGGGAATCGAGCCCTGACGAGCGAACGCTTTAGCCACAAGGCTACCCCACTGCTCCCGTCATAATCAGAAGGTGTAGTAATGAAGTGTGGGGACGCTGTATGAAAGCCATTATAGATACTCCATGATGTATCTGGAATACTGCCATAAGCAGTACCTGGTGGTACGGCTTACTTCTCGCGAAATTAATCACTAGCTTTTCTGATTATCCAGCGTAAAAGTGCTTTAACGTACTCGTAGTCTAAGGCAGCTACCGAACTCACTCTTTAGTCAATACACGTACGTACTGTGGTATGTTCAAAGGAAGTTAAAGCACATATGGCACAGCCGCTCAAGGGGATGAAAATCGCTGAACAGAGTTACCTCCCTTGGCTACACCAGAACGCAATGATCCTGGGTTGACTCTATTACGTTTCTGGGTTTATCAGCGCCATTCTCGTGGTCCTGGGTTTCACCAAATATGTACACATCTGAGACCTTCACCACCTCGCTCTCGTTTACTCTGTCACGCCGTGAGTGAGTGAGTTCAGTTGGTTTTACGTCGTCTTTAGCAATATTCTAGTAATATTCTAGCAATATCCTAACGGGGCCACTAGGAAGGGGTTTCATATATTGAACCCGGGTGTTTAGCATGACGAGCGCACGCCCTAATGCCTAAGCTACACCTCTACCCCTACAAGACGTGAAACAAGCGGAAGGTAGCTCCAAGCGACGTTAATACCTAACTCACCCTAAAAAAGGATAGCTTGAACGAGAGACAATATCGACCATCGAGATGGTACAGAACACGTGACCTTATACACTGGAAAAGACGTGTAAGACAAGAAGCTTGACCTTAGTGGCCATGCCGTTTCCAGAGAGCTCTTGCACGGTTGACACTAAATCGGCACAATCTGGATTTAATGTCTGTGGTTCGCGGCAATATTTTCCTCATTTACTATCTGTACTAGGTTTTCATTTCCGGCGGAGGAAACTAGTGCACCCTAAAACATCACTGCATTTCACCAAACACTTAACTGCATCGTATAAACTAGATACAGATTCTTTATCGAAGGATCTGTAATTGTTCTGGATATGTGTCAAAGAATGATGAAGAACGTTAAACGAGTAATGAAGACACTGTCCTGAACACTGCGTCAGAGTACATAGAAAGTAACACCTCACACAAAATAGCTTACTTTTTTCATCGGTCATCTTGGCGATGTGTTGAAGACACCGTCCTGAACACTGCGTCAGAGTACATAGAAATTAACACCTCACACAAAATAGCTTACTTTTTTCATCGGTCATCTTGGGGAGGTAATGAAGACACTGTCCTGAACACTGCGTCAGAGTACATAGAAATTAACACCTCACACAAAATAGCTTACTTTTTTCATCGGTCATCTTGGCGATGTAATGAAGACACTGTCCTGAACACTGTGTCAGAGTATATAGAAATTAACACCTCAGACAAAATAGCTTACTTTTTTCATCGGTTATCTTGGCGATGTGATGAAGACACTGTCCTGAACACTGCGTCAGAACATATAGAAATTAACACCTCAGACAAAATAGTTTACTTTTTTCATCGGTCATCTTGTCGATATGATGGAGACACTGCCTTCAACATTGTGTTAGAGTACAGTAGTGTATATAGAAATTAACACCTCACACAAAAAAGCTTACTTTTTCATCGGTTGTCTTGGCGATGTAATGAAGACACTGTCCTGAACACTGCGTCAGAGTACATAGAAAGTAACACCTCACACAAAATAGCTTACTTTTTTCATCGGTCATCTTGGCGATGTAATGAAGACACTGTCCTGAACACTGCGTCAGAGTACATAGAAATTAACACCTCAGACAAAATAGCTTACTTTTTCATCGGCTATCTTGGCGATGTGATGAAGACACTGTCCTGAACACTGCGTCAGAGTATATAGAAATTAACACCTCACACAAAATAGCTTACTTTTTTCATCGGTCATCTTGGCGATGTGATGAAGACACTGTCCTGAACACTGCGTCAGAGTATATAGAAATTAACACCTCACACAAAATAGCTTACTTTTTTCATCGGTCATCTTGGCGATGTGATGAAGACACTGTCCTGAACACTGCGTCAGAGTACATAGAAATTAACACCTCAGACAAAATAGCTTACTTTTTCATCGGCTATCTTGGCGATGTGATGAAGACACTGTCCTGAACACTGCGTCAGAGTATATAGAAATTAACACCTCAGACAAAATAGCTTACTTTTTTCATCGGTCATCTTGGCGATGTGATGAAGACACTGTCCTGAACACTGCGTCAGAGTATATAGAAATTAACACCTCACACAAAATAGCTTACTTTTTTCATCGGTCATCTTGGCGATGTGATGAAGACACTGTCCTGAACACTGCGTCAGAGTACATAGAAATTAACACCTCAGACAAAATAGCTTACTTTTTTCATCGGTCATCTTGGCGATGTGATGAAGACACTGTCCTGAACACTGCGTCAGAGTACATAGAAATTAACACCTCAGACAAAATAGCTTACTTTTTCATCGGCTATCTTGGCGATGTGATGAAGACACTGTCCTGAACACTGCGTCAGAGTATATAGAAATTAACACCTCACACAAAATAGCTTACTTTTTTCATCGGTCATCTTGGCGATGTGATGAAGATACTGTCTTCAACATTGTGTTAGAGTACAGTAGTGTATATAGAAATTAACACCTTACACAAAATAGCTTACTTTCTTCATCGGTCATCTTGGCGATCTAATGAAGACACTGTCCTGAACACTGCGTCAGAGTACATAGAAATTAACACCTCAGACAAAGTGGCTTACTTTTTCATCGGTTATCTTGGCGATGTGATGAAGACACTGTCCTGAACACTGCGTCAGAGTACATAGAAATTAACACCTTACACAAAATAGCTTACTTTTTCATCGGCTATCTTGGCGATGTGATGAAGACACTGTCCTGAACACTGCGTCAGAGTATATAGAAATTAACACCTCAGACAAAATAGCTTACTTTTTTCATCGGTCATCTTGTCGATGTGATGAAGATACTGCCTTCAACATTGTGTCAGAGTACAGTACTGTAGTGTATATAGAAATTAACACCTCACACAAAATAGCTTACTTTTTCATCGGTAATCTTGGCAATGTGATGAAGATACTGCCTTCAACCTTGTGTCAGAGTATATAGAATTTAACACCATAATGTGTCCTACTTTTTTCCGTCGGGTGCCTTAGGTGTGGCCAGTTTTGCTTTTTAATGTGACGAGGATCTGTTGTAACCTTGTGTAGTAGTTGTTTCTGTATCGTTCTATTTGTTGCCAAATGTCAAACGAGGACAAGCATGGACATCTTTTGATGTAAACCAACAGGTGAATAGTAGGCGGCAGCGTCCATCGTGTTGACAAACGCGTCATCGGTACTACATTCAGAATACCTGCTACAAACTTTCTAGAATGACTTCGGAATGCTTGGGACACTTTGATTGCAAGGTATATTCTATACATTCTCCTTCTGGTTCTAAAACTGCATTTATCTCGCTTTGTATTTGTAACCTCTGTAATAATATCTTCATTGACGCAAAAAACTGTTGGCTTACTTCAAAGTAAGCACATCTTTTGAATAACTTTGTCGTTTGAGGTTGTATATTGTAGTATCACAAAGTGAGAGAGAGAGGAAGTCATTCATTGCCCGAGTTTCTGGTACACCATGGGCGTACTGAAGCGGTCATTACAGAGAGAGACTTGGTAGTGATCTTCCTTTGTCATAACCAGCGATGTCCGCCATACTGACAAGTCCAAACTAATGAAGGTCACTGAGACGGATAGCCCAGAGGATAAATCTTTTGGTCATCAGACTGAAGGCCCGAGTTTGAGTCCCTACAGAGATACTATGTGCGGAGCTCCTTTGTGGTGTCCCTACCTACTGATACTGTTTACCTGTTGTTAGAAGCGGCGTAAAACCATGCTCGCTCATAGACTGTCATTACCCACTAATGCAAGAGTACTGGGATGGTAATGACTAACCAGGGTGATCTGGGATTCGAACATATATTGCCAACAACAAGGCTTTAACATAGTGTGTTACTACCGTAGACTACTGGGTTAGTTCCCCTTGACAAATTATAGTACCTAACATTTTGTTGTTATATCATGCAATGTGCTATCAACTCTGTTCAAATTAACAATTTAAAAAAATCGTGATAATTATTTCGCCTTTTTAAAAAAAATAATATTTACGAAGGGAAATTATAGACCATTAGTCGTTTAAGGCAATATGGCAATATTTTCACATCTGACAAAGATAAACAGAAAATAATGTACAAAGGTCATGCGACTATTTACACTCCGGTGTTCTTTCTTTTAACACAACATCCATAGCGAAAGTCTGTCGCCATCAATAAAACACACACGCGATTCAGATAAATAGTTCCCCCGTTCTTCGTTGTATTGCGAGGCAACAGATTTCCCCGCTGTGAAACCAGTTTTTGGGGAGCTGGTGATTGTTTATTTCAGGGAGATAGTGATTGCTTAACCCTGAGAACTTTCATCTCGGGACTACTGGTCTATCATGCGCATTGGTACTTGTTGTTCGGGGAGTATTACCTTACACGTTTCGTGCCATTGTATTGATAAATGACCAACAGTTGTCTTAGAAGAAGGGCCCAACGGCTGCGAAGAAGCGTTAGTATCTTTTCCGCGTGATGCGACAATGCCCATATGACTCAACTAGTCATGATGCAGATGGATTTAAAATATTGCAACCCCAAATCGTTAGTTGCAATTAAACTTCTACATCCATTAAATTCTAAACAAGCATTTTGTATACGAAGTAAACGAACCTTCGGAAATAGGTGCTGTCAGGTGACAAATAAAACATGTATCTTGATTTGAAATTGTGTGGTTTGTATCAGGTATCAGGACAAATATGAATTTGTTTCCCAGCTGGCGTGAAACTGACCCGAATTTCGTGTTCTTATCTTACTTTTTTTCAACCGCGCAGGTTGCCGATTTGGGTAATTAGATCCACGCAACCTAGGATAGTGAAACCTAGGATAGTGAAACCTTTGATAGTAGAATGTTGGACAATGGAACTTAGGATAGTGAGTATAAATATCATAGCCATGATATAGTTTCTCGATGCCGGCACTATCCCCGTATTCGTGCGTGTCACATAAATATCTGACACGCACGCACCCCAACACACACCTTGACGTCAAAGCTGACCCGGGCAGTAAAGTAGCCAAGAGGTTGTCACTACGAAGACCTGGGTTCGATTCCCCACTTGGATACAATACGTGGCGCTCAAAATCTGGCGTCCTCCGCCGTGATACTGTCGGAATATGGCTAAAAGCGTCGTAAAACTAAACTCACTCACTCCAAGCTGAAGTCGGTAACTGCCCAATGCGGCATTAAACAATACTCACCCATACGTATTTAAACGCTAGTTTTGCAGAATTCAGTCACAAATGAACACACTTAAAGGAGGAGCGACTTCATATCTCTACAATCGCTAAACAGAATCAATTGGAGTTAACAAAGAGTTAATCTGTGTTAACGTTGTTGCAGCGTTCATTATTCAGTGCAATCAGTGGTGCTACAAGCAGTAGCACGGCTCAACACGTGACTAAGAATTGAAATACCGTTGACATTTCCGATGTTTCATTCCCATGGATGACGAAATTACATATTTCAGACACACTCCTGATTACATTCAAGCTAAGTCTATACAGAATTTAATCAAAGAAGCTTCGGGAAAGAAAAAAGTTGTTTAAAGAATAATTCTGTTGACAGGGCATTGAGTGCAAATATCTTATATGGGCGTAAATCACTTTGGGCCGAGTGACTGTGTTTTTCGCATTTCAAAGTGCACGTGTCATTTTACCTGATGAATTCGAAAGTTTTCTTTCCCAGTTATTTGAAAAGTCCGATTCAGCGGATGTTGTTCATTTCCAATGTTTTGTTCATTTCCAATGTTTTGTTCATTTCCAATGTTTTGCAACCATGAATGTATTCAGCAACCAACTCTTGTCGACTCTAATGAGGTCGAATGGTCAGGCTCCCTGACTTGGTTGTCACTTGTCAACATTGATGCTCATGCTGTTGATCATCGGAATTTTTGTTTCAGATTCGATCATTAAGAGCCCGACGTCATATAACTGGGATTTTGTTAAACAACAAGCGTGTTCCAGTTATATAAAAACGGGTGTGTTTGATGTAGCTGTTACGTGTGGCTGAAGTGGTGTTGACAAACAAACACAATCAGGCCATATCTGTGTCAACTCGACCCAGATTTTGTAACCACACTTTCTCTGAGGTTGTTCTGTTAATTCGTTACTTTTCAGTTTATTACATATCCGCTCACGCTGAGCATTAAAACATCCCAGCATACACACATTGATAAAACCAACATTGCACCTGCTGCTTCTATTGGCACACATGGTTGATGATACAATAATCTTGTAAAATATATCCAAAACATATTCCAGCCATGTAACCGACTACTGTAAATACTCGCGTTTGATTGGAAAAGACAATCCAGTGATTGACAACATGAACATCGATGAGCACAATTAATGCAGGTGTCACAGAATTCACCCAGTCTTCCCGATCTGTCGACTCGCCTGTTCCTTGGTGGGTGCGGTCGGGGCAGCCTGATGGTTAAAGCGTTCACCGAAGATCCGGGTTCGATTCCCAATACGGAAATAATGTGTGAAGCCCATTTCCAGTGTCCCCCACCGTAATATTGTTGGGATATTGCTAAAAGCGGTGTAAGACTAAACTCACTCACTCACACTTATTTATTGTAACACTGTTCACTTCCCAACTGTGGTCCAGTGTGTGTTGTCTAACGTATTGTGGAAACACTGCATCCGCGATTGATTTAAGTTACGAAAGATGGGTTAAAGCCATCACTATACAAATCATCCATAAATTAGTAATCAGAAGAAAATGTGGAATGTCTTGTTTTGAGATATTCCCTGGGGCGTGGAAGAAAGATTGTCCTTGGCCAAGTATATATTACTCGCAGTTCCGTCTAACTTGACCATTTCATCATGATGTCCGAAAAATGTAGTTATGAAAGGAAGTGAAAAGACAAAAACTGAATAAGTCTGTTACCATATCTTGACATCAAAACCGTTTCATAGTATCATTACTATTATATAGACATTCATATGTTCTATTATATTGAGCACCTGCTTATCCATGGATTAGCAATGACCGAAGTCACCATCAACATATATGCTTATGTTACATTCCTTTAACTTTCTTGACACTAATTCAAATAGTTAAGTCGTCACTTTGGTACGCAGAGACTCTGGACTGTTATTTGAAAAAAAGCGGGAAAAAACAAACCACATCCTCATTACTCCCTCTCTATCCACTCCCATCTCCAACAAGAAGTCAGTTGTTTCATACTTTTACTAACAACGATTTGAAAAAAGGCTATTTAATAAAACAGAATGCTCCACGAATGCAAAGCCATGGTTGTAAAAATACAACGGCGGGGAACATTCTAAACAGAATCCTGAAGAGATGATACACCAGACATTGTAAATTTTTAAAATTACAAGATGAAATTACAAAATGAATTGTACACTGATAACGGTTCATGAAACAACATGGAATTAAATCAGGTAGGTGTCATTTAAACAGAATGGCTGTCATAAAATATTCATCCCTTCCGATTGGCACCTTGGCGGTTCCGGTGTCCTTGGTCCTGTCTCACGCAACACCAATATGATAGGCCAGCGACCACACCAGTTTCTGTATGCAGGTTAACCGTTCCCACTGTGCTCATTAATATTGTACGTTTTTATTTCGCGTATTTCACAGGGTTTAATTGTTGCGATCTGAAAAATGTTTAAAGAAGAATAGAGCCCTATTTGATATGTAGATTAAATTGGAATGAATCCCTATTTTCCAAATGTCGTATTCATGGTTCGAAGGTCTGAAGGTCTGAAGGTCTGAAAAGCGGAGGACTGCGTGAACTTATAACGTGGAATATTCCTTAAATCTGGTTCAGTAGAACTGCAGTGTGAGATGAAATATTGCAATGAATTGCTTATGAATAATGAGTCATATCATAAAGGTAAGCTTTTGATATGATGTAGATGTTTAAGATAAAGTGCACTGTTACCTCTGCAACATTGTTCTCTTCATATAAGGGCGGTGAGGTAGCCTTTAAGCGACATTTAAGCGTCACTCGTCACACCGAAAACCCGGGTTCGATTCCACATAGGTACAAAGTTTAAGGTCCATTTCTGGTGCCCCTTCCCACCCCATGGAATATTGCTAAAAGTGGCGTATAATCAAGTTCATTCACTCCCCTCGTATAATTATGGAATTCGATTCTATACAAATTATCGACTAAATTGTAGATTAATGATTTAAAGAATGTTTCGTATAAAGTAATGATTAAATGGTCCACATATGACATATATACCAAGGAGAAGAGATATCTGACTAGAGCCATTTTAACTGACAAGAGTTATGTTTGACTGACAGGAACCATTTTAACTGACAAGAGTTATGTTTGGCTGACAGGAGCTATTTTAACTGCTGCATTTTCGGGTATCATGGTCAGGAATTAACAACATGAATTTCAGTCGGCAAAACTTGACACGTCCAAGGTGGACCGAAACGGCAGAAATGGCAACCACGACTTTACGAGGGCCATGATTGCATTTCCTGCAAACCCGTTGAGAAATACTTCGCCATATTGGGAATCGTTTGCAACAGCAGCGGAAATGTGTGACTATTATCACCCGGAATACAAATAGTAGGTGCTATCTCAATGCACGGACATTTCACATATCAGTGGTGGCTAGTGTCCCTCCAAGTCATTTTGCCAACGACCACTGTGACACTCTGGACAAATTACTCGTTAAGTCCACAGTATTTATATCTTCCACTAGATGTAATGTCAACAGTTCCTGGCAGAGTAATAGCTCTGGCAAATCCACTGTTTGTGCACCAGCGGCGTCGCACGAAGTTCTGTTGTGCCATTGCTGGGCTGATACGGCTATGTAGTTAGTTAAAATGGTTGCGCAAAGCAGCAATAAAAAGTCTGCATTGAAGACAACGAGAATGAGACTCTAGTTTTGGATTTCCTGATTTAGGTCACAGAATGATGCCAGAGATCTAGTTCTACATTGCACTGTCGTTCTGTTCAGTGTCATCAGCACAGTGGATAGAGGTAGCTTTCATTAACAAGGAATCTCGTAAAGTTGAGGTTTTTCAGATCGGAGGAAATAGTTCAAGCTGTTTGAAGTTCCAGCGGAGAAGTGAAACTGGCTTTATGCCTGGTGCCATCACAGATTTTTAGTTATCCATTCAAATCAGTTTTACAGCTATTTTGACTTTAACGCCCAATGGAATGGGTTTCGGATAAGCGAGACCTCAATATCATCTGGCGATATATTTTAGCCTAATATGTTTCTTTTGTGTTAGATACATATGTCAGGTTCAATCAGTGGGTTTAATTTTACGCCGCACTCATCAATATTCCAGCTAAATGGCGGCTGTCTGTAAATAATCGTGTCTGGTCCAGACAATCCAGTGATGACGAGATCTCACAGATCATTACCTGAGTATGAGATACACCCAAGGTGCACAGAATATGTCGTTGTTGTAATGCATATAAATCAGGTGCTCTGTTGTCTGACATTTGCTGAGGTTGCGTTAAATGATCATCCTGGAAACCGGTATGACAATGTTTCTATTCTGAAAGTTCCTGACAAACATATCCAGACAAATGGTAACAAATATGATACGTGAGAGATGGATAGGTATTAGCGTCTTTTACTAGTTCCATTGCTGTGGGAATAGTCATGACATATGAGAGATCATTCACATTGCATGTGCATTCACACGTGTTGAAAATGGAGTAAAATGTAGTTATGGCGTGGTTCAGATAAAGAATTTAAAGTTAAATGGGTGTTCGGGCACCTGAGCCCATTTACACCTTGACCACCATTCTCTAAGTTTCTTTACGCTTTACTTTCATAAAGTAGAATGCTATCAATACTAACACCACAGCCTATTACCTGGACACCTGTTTAACAGTAGTAGTTATTTAAACCAAATTAGTAGTGAGTAGTTTAGTTTTGCGCCGCGTTTAGAAATGTTCCAGCAATATCACGGCGGGGAACAACAGGAACGGGCTTCACACAATGTACCCATGGTGAAAATGGAACGCTTGAACCACAGTATAGCATACATATATACTTTTCAACCTTTTGTAGAGATATTACTTTTCTTTCACGATACCCAAAATAACTCTTATAATGTCAACCATATATGTTCACTATATGACTATTCCTGTCAAAGCTTCTGTTGTATATACTGGAGATTAGCAATGTTCACATACATGGTTTATAGATGAACTATAACCCGTCAGTGAAGCAGATGATGGTATCACTTACATTTCAGTAGATGTTGCCACACAAATGTCTCTACATACTGAATATATGTCCCGGGCAATCCATGCTCCACCCATTCAAAATCACATCATAACACAATAATATAACCATGAAGATATTTTCAAAGAAATAAAGGATATTTTAATGCTCAGCGTTTGCCATGGAAACGGAATTACCATGCTCTAGAGAATTTGAAATTTGAAAACACATTGGGATTATGCCCTAGCATCAAACTAGACCAGATATGTAGAAGAACCTATTCCTGGTTTTCATAACCACGGTAACCTGAATCTTCCAGCATACCTGGTAAAAAGATGGTAAGCTGACTTTTATCTTGGGTACTGCAATGAAGATACGTTTTCTTCTTACATAATTCTGTCAAAACACTCGTTAATAAAGCATCAAAACGCATCTAATCACATTTCTGTGTGTTGCAATGTTTGCTTACAGACACCGTCAATCAAGCAGTATAAATCTCGGAGTACCTCGCAGATATCATTGGGAAGTGTATGCAATGCTCCTAGAATGAATACAGTTCCAGTTACCAGTAGTGCACGAGAGACCAGTATGGGTGCAGTGACTGCCGATTACGGTCCAGTCGGTTCTATGCAGATATCTGGTAATGAACGACTGAAGCAGGCGCTTCTCTTGGTAGTACCTCACAGATGTCAGCCATTGGGAGTTGTATGTATTGCTGTTAGAATGAATACAGTTCACATTATCAGTAGCGCAGACGAGAGGAGTATGGGTCACATAACTTATGATATGGTCCTGTCGGGGCTGTACAGATATGTGGTGCCGAATCGAGATATTATACTTCGAGTTGAGGGGATTTCACCGTGACAATATGTGACAAGAATACATTCCACAAAATTCCACTTCCATTTGTTGGTGTTATCGTATACTTCATCCGTACCAATACATATTGTTCCGAGCCTACTACACATAGATCTAGGTTTCTTTGAAAACAAAATTTGTCTTTCAGAAAGTCCATAAACCTGCTGTGCACAGTTTCAAATGATAATGTGAGCTACAGTGCCAGTAACATTTCCTATATTAATGCCATGTAAAAGGCCTTGTAACTGAAGTAAAGTTCAAAGAAATGTAGGATTGTCACCTGAATATTTCACAAGAGATCAACAATCACTTGCCATGTTCTGGAAGTACAGTTTGTATACCATCCTTACATAATTCATAGCCATATGTATATAGTACATCCAGTATCCATTAGTCACAGAATGGGATTTAATGAAACATGCATACAGAATATACTATGAATGAATCACTGAAAGGGATAAGAAATTCCCATTATTAAAAAGAAAATACCTGAACTAAATCCATCTGTTTGTAATGTCAGCCGATACCCCGACATTCTTCCTCTATTACAGACCTTAAACCAACCCCTACTGCAGTCTGGAGAACGAGGGCCACCTTCGACATGTTTAACGACGTCATTAAATGACCACTAAACGTAACGCTTCCGTCATTAAACCCGAATCGAATTTTTATCTTCAGCCTCAACTAGTTTCACTGTTGCCGCCACTCTAAGTAACGACCTTTAACGAGGACCAACAAAATCTGCAGTCTGAAATTTGCGCATTATCGAAAAACTAAATAACAATCAGCTTTCGTGATAAGCAGTGGCTTTGTTATGCTTTCTTGAAGAGGTAGCCACTGTTGAGTGCAACCGTCTTCATTCACTGTTTAATGGACTCGTTGCTTGTAAATTGCCAAGTGATTAAATTAGAGGCAAAATCCCCCGTTAACAGAGTGAGGAAAGATCTCCCATAATTTAACGTTTATCGGTTTTCGGCTACACTTCATGTGTCCGTCATTCTGGATAAGTGGCACAGTCTTGGTGATTTCTGATTACTATCTTTGTTTCTTGTTGGAGACAATCAACCTGACTTGCCCTCTCGTCCTCACATTATGAACTGTACGTGGATAGAGTCTGTGCTATCTGGTGGGGCTGACAGGACACCAGTCACTGACACTCAAATACTCATTATGAGAAGAGGTGGAAGTTTAGGTTCCGATTTTTAGTTGAAATACGGTTTTTGTATTAAACGTTCAGCCATGTCTCATAAAATCTTGGTACTAGTTTTCAAACTGCTTATTAGCGGGCTGGGTTTCTTTTGACCTTATTTCATAAAAGAATGAAAAAAGCAGTCTTGAAACATTTGCTTCAAAGGTTAAACCATGCTGAAAACTGACGTCACTATTTTGACAGCGGTGTATTAATAAATTGCTTGTTAGGTTAAAAAGTGAGTCAGCTTTGAAATGTGACCCTCCTGAGAAACGTATGTACACATACCTGCAGAACATAGCGTGAAATCAACACAACCAAATACATCACGACTAACCTGAGAAAACAATGATAAACTTCATTATTCAACAACACAAAACCACCCTCTAAAAACCGAGGAAGTTTAGCAGTTGGTGTAAAAAGTTAAAAATTAAAAAAAACTCACCCTTCCGATTTAACAGTTTCCCTCAACTTGACAGGGCAGGCCCTTTCCGTGGCGTTACCTGCATCGGCGATTAAAGGTAAAACGAGGAGAACACCTAAAAGTTTGATAAGTGCTCGTAGGTCTAGGTTAGCCATTCTCTGCACTTGCTAGTACGACCAGTTGCCCGTTATCAGTTAAGGAAGTTGAACCTTCTAGATGGTCTTCCACCAACTAGTTCACAGTCTTAGCTTTCGGCGAGATACCGTCAAAGGCTTCGTTCATTGGCCGTTTCGTTCTTGCTAGTTATGCGGGATTTTATGTCTACTCACACTCGCTTCAAGCCAGATTTAATCCACTTCCATGCATTCAGACTGCTAAATAGTTCATCAAGTCATTTTTGCAACATATTGCACGAATGAAAGAAAAATAATAAAATTTTCAGAACACTCCCTTGTGCATGAAGTGGTCTTTCTGAAAGTTCAAGCGTAAAATCGAAGGTTGTAATTTAAGACTCCAGTCGGATTTACAGTTGTGCTATTGAACTTGGATGTGCATCTATCTGGGTTAACTGCAATCACATAGGCAGAATATGACACGCTGGCGTCGGATTGGGTGCGGGTGCCACAACGTCCCTCAAGTGTATCATATGATCCCAAGGTTCGTGTCCTACTGCCAGAAAAAGACGTATCAGTGCTTCATCCATTTAAATTTCATATAGAACTGTGAATTGGTCTTACGCGTCTAATATTGCCCTCTTGCCTTAAGGTACATCCTTCGGCGATAATGACGAGCTCTTGTTTCTTAATGGTAGTGGTTCATTCGGTGTACAGCACGACCGACAAGTCAATTAACAGGTTGCTGTAATTTGGAATCACATCATTTCTGAGAGAGGTGACACCTGATGCTCGCTGGACAGTGGTCAACGGAACCTGGAAACGTTCTGTTTGATGTTGTGTTAATGACAGAGTTCCTTGTGAGTGATGTCTTGAACCTCCCCTCCCTCCTCCGGAACGTCACACGCTCGCGTTGTCGCCACCGTTGTAGCACTACACCAATCAATTCTTAATTCATTCACTGTCGCGCGGGCCAATCAATTTCCATACTAATTATTCCCGCGGCATTCAGCGCTACGAGAGAAAAGCTTGCTGGAACGATGTGTTCTACACTGAAAAAACGAAGTTTTACATCACAGTGTCGATGTACCACAAGCTGCGAAAGAGGACTCTAATCCAGAGATACTGTTTCTCTTACATTCACGTCGACTTTGATGAACCTCGCGGGGATGTGGTAGAGAGAACGGTGTCCTCAATGGCAACAAACGATTTGCTTGTGAAAAAACACACTTCCCGCTGGGATGAGGCAGTTGTACTGTTTGAAAGCAGTTGACAATATTACTGGTTCTCTATCCCACCTTCTGTCCCACCTATTCCCATCTCAAATAGCTTCCCACGCGGTTCTACCGCTGCAAGAACGTACTACACGATACATTTTAACATGGCCTTGTATTGTATTTTCATGAGGCGCTGAATAATTAATTTTTATGGTCACATACTTTGAACCCTAATGATGGTTTCTGATTTTCATTGATATGAAATACATTTTGATGAATAATGAAATCTGAACGTTATCCTCTTAATTATTTGTTCTTTCGGCAGTGGTGTGGAGAAGCATCAACTATTGAAATTGCACAGATGCATTAGGATAATTGTAATATTTTCTGAGTAAGTTGGCGGTGGTTACCTTGTACCGTGCATCAGCGTCGCTTACCACTCCCACAATACACTAAACAAGTCATATGAAGTTAAACACTAGTAGAAGTCTACATTGCGAGGTACGAAACAGAAATGCTTAACCTCACTTAAAGTGTCAGAGGGTGGTAACGTAGCCTAATGATCAAAGAGTTCTCTCGTCACACCTTGACCTGGAATCAATTCCCCAACAGGTACATTGTGTAAAGCCCATTTCTGGTGTTCCCCGCCGTAATATTGCTGGAATATTGCTAAAATCGGCGTAAAACCACGCTCACTACACTCACTACTTCAATACAACGTTTCCGTATAGTATCTGTGGTGAATGAGCATTACTCAGGTACATCTAAATTATGCTGTTTAGTATCATTTCTATGATTACCGTTAAACAGCGGTATGTGACTGTTTGAAGATGGTTTCACACCTCTTTTAGCAATTTTCCAGCAACATCACAGCGGGGAACACCAGAAATGGGCTTCACACATTGTGCCCATGTGGGGAATTGAACCCGAGTGTTCGGCGTGACGCTTTAACCACTCGGCTACCCCGCTGCCTCACAACGGTTTGTCGAACATGAAGGATCTATGTAGATACTTCAAGTTATCCTATGGTCGACATAACCTAAAAGAATATATGAAGAGGAATACAAAAGTACTAAGCCTTTACTTCACGGTGTTTGTAAATTGGAGTGTGCAGCAGTGCAGTATAAGAAAGATTGAGCATGCTTTGTGTTATGTGGTGGCGAGCAGCTGATAGGTATTTAGTAAGTATAATAAAAATATGTATTTATATCGTACTGGGCATTATGTATATGCAACGTATGTTCTTGAGTGTATATACATATAATACAATTTGGATAAACAGATAGGTTAGGAATGCATCTATCATGCACTGTAAACGAACAACAGTAATGGTCTAGAACATCTAGATACTGATCCTGCTGAACCATATCCCCTCAAAATATATGTAAAATGGTTTTGAATTTTATATCTTACAGTTAGATTGTGAAATCAGTCATTTCGCGTCATTTTGTGTAACAACCACCATTTCATCAATATGTGGTGGACAGGGATTTGTGAGGTGTGGCTGCTCTGGGCACAGCAAGTGTCAAACAAGCAGGTATAAACGCTTCAAAGCCAAGCTGAAGTTTAACAATCGCAGCCACAGTAGTTTAACTATTAGTGACAATAAGTGATGTTGAAATTTTTATCTAAATTTGTAGATTAAATTGTTAAGTAACATTTCATGAAATGACTGAAGTACATTGAAAATATGACTCGAAATGAGTGAAACTTTAGTCACTTCACGAAATGACTGATTTCACAATCTGACAGTAACATACATACACAAAGAACGTAATTAAGCACACCCAGCATATTTGCAATGATAAGATTTCAACGCGTACATGAACCTTCGCGTGGTGACCACGATGAAAAAACATTAGTTTTTCTGACCCTAATAATTCCTTTACTAATGCAAGAATACAAAATGACTGGAATTCATGTTGATTTTATGATGATAAGTACTCATCTTATTTCAGTTTTCACACAAAACCATGTCTGTACGAGTATGGCCCTGAACTGTTTAGTGTTTAATTTATTGGTGAATGTGAACATTCAAAATGTGATTTTGCGTCTTATACAATTCAAGATCAGCACTGAGTGTAACCTCCTTGTGACTTATGCGAGCTAGCACTATCCTCCTCATACCTTCTGTTAGCCTCCTGATCCTTTGAAGGAGCAGGCTGTGCCATTCCTTGTGTAAATCAGATTCCAGTTAGGCCACATTCTGTACACTAGGATCCAGAAAATCAGTGGGTGATATTAAGAGCAACATCCTACCCTCCTGGGGTATGACACCAACCAGTCCATCAAGTCCTCGAATTTCATCCAGTCCCCAGGGTCAGCCCCTACAAGTAAAGACCGTTTTCACTTGGAACAGGGATGCCTGTTTTCATCCTATATATAGCCACATCTGCAATTAAACCCTCATCACATAGCCCGCTACCGCTGTTTTCATTTACAGAATCTTCTAAAGCCTAAATGAGGAAATTTCCTTTTTTCTCTAAAACCACACACTAATTTATGGGACCGACATGAGCAATTTTGAAGTGAAATCTTGCGTACAGGGGATTAGCCTATATCATTAGCTAACATTACTGAAACTATGGCTATCCCTTAGAACAAGTCTACTCTACCATTAACGGAACCATTTGAAGAGGATTACAGAATTGCCTAAAGGCAATCCCAGAGATTTAGGTTTTTATCATCTAGAATAAATTATCATTTCTAAGTAAGCTTGATAACCGAGCCAACAGTTTCCGAAAAACGAGAGTGGTTTGTCTAATTTGCTGGAATCATTCATTTTTCAAATACCATAAGTTGTCACCTAGATCAGACTTGGGCTGCTGTATAACGCCAGTGCAATACATAGTAAATCTTGTCATATATCAACCACTCAGGCAATAAAATCACAGGCATACCTATAGTATCGTACTATAATGACCCGATCGGGAGCTGAGTTCCTTAACTCTCTATGCTGGGTCGGATAAGGTATCACCCACGCTATAACGGCGTATTATCATTCGCGATATATGAGTATAACTGGGTACAATACAATATATTCTGTAACTCGGCACCGCAGTCGTCATGCTTTATATAGGTAGCGTGATTAATTCTCCCTGCAATAATTATTATGCTATTGTCTATGGCTTAGCGTCGTACTATAAGCCCTAATGACTTACACGAGTATTGTGCTATTCCATGTCACACCTGAGGGTTACAGTTGTCTGGATACAACTCGGTACTGAAATGAACATTGTACCCAAGTCCAATAAAACAATGTTAGGAGTATTAGGCCTCTGAGAAAGACAGTGATCAAACTGGTTCACTACAAAGTCCTGTGATGGTATTGAAACAATCTATACGTTGTCTTAGACCTACTAGTGCTGTAGTTTGGTGACTATATTGATCCGTGCATACGTTGGTAGTATCTGTGTCTCCATGATAGGAGGAACTGTCATGCTTGGTTCTAGAGTTCGGCTACTATATTGTTTATAGGACAACATACTCGGTGATGTCTGATGATAGTGTACAGTTACTGTATTTGTCGATGATCGTGGTGGAATACTTTAGTGCCGTATGATAGTGCTGCGTCACTATGCTGCACACTGAAAGAGGTGTAATAGTCGCAGTGATGGGTGTCTGTGATGAAGGAAGGAAGGTAGTGTTGGGTTGTTGTGATGCCCGATGACAGCGATAGATTACTGTGATACCATATGGCGGTGGTGGGTTTCTATGACAGTGACAGTCCATGGGTTACTATGTTGGGGGTGATAGTGAAGGGATATGATAGTGCAATATGATAGTGTGTCTCACTATACGCTGGTGGAGTAGTAGTTGTGTTGGGTGTCTGTGATGAAGGTGATGAAGGAAGGTAGTGATGTGTTACTACAACCCCCGGTGACAGTGTAAAGTCATTATGTTTGTCAGTGATAGCGATGGGTTACATTTGTGCCCGATGGTAGTGTTGTGTCACTTTGGTGCCGATGTGAGTTGTAATATTAGTACTGTTAGTGACTGTTATGTCCGATGATAGTGCTGGTTCACCATGACTCCAGTGGTAGAGTTGTACTATTACTATTGTCAGTGACTGTGATATCCGAAGATAGTGTTAGTTCAACACGATACCCGATGGTAGTGATGGGTTACTCTGACGTCCGATGAATATTTCGTCGTTAAAGTGTGGCGAAACCAGTCACACTGAAGGTGGGATTGGCTGGTGACAAAACCAACATATTAGCGAAGGGAATTTTAGATTCAAATCCATCTAATTTATCCTATTGGGTGGAATAGCTTGGACTTTTCATGAAACTCGATCATAGTCATAGATTTCTATCACGCTCCGTGCAGACTGGGGACGGACTGGGAAGTTACTGTGGTGTTCTCCACCATTGTTTGGTGTACTGTGGTACTCGATGATAGTGCCATAAGCTTCTTTAATGTCCCACGCATATTTTGTGAGATTATTGTACTCGAGTCACTCTAATTCTATTTCGGGGAATACTTCATTGTATGATACTGGCGATGGTGTTGATTTACCATGATGCTCTTATACTGCTTTGCTGGACGCCTATATACTTAACGCTAGTGTTGTGTTGAGGTAATGTACCGTGATGAAATTCCAGTGTTATGTCGGGGCCTAAAACAGAGACTTTCACTGATCTCGCAGTCGGAGGGATAATTTATTTGTTATTTGTGTCAATACCATTCGTAACCACCTGAACTCCATAAAATAGTCTGCCACAGCTAGGGATCTGTTCAGACGTAGTTTATAGTGTGTATTTTAGAATGTAACGGTACCTTGATCAGGAAATACCATTGTGGAATAACGCATAACTACGATGAATTATGATGTGGTCTTGTCATACCATAGGGGCTTGGATGAGGTGCTAATCTGCTTATGTAGGATGTAGGTTCGAATCTCAGATAAACCCCATGGTTTAGGCGCGAGATCCCCATATTCGTGGGTAGGGTTGATCTCTGTGATCAGTAAGGATGTGTAGTTACCAAGAACAGAGCGGGGTCATAAGCGAGTGGTTAACGCGTCCATTCGGTTCATCGAAGACTCGGATTCGATTCACCACACGGGTAGGTATTTCCTGCATTCCCGGTATGATATTGCCGAATTATGAATATGTGCAGCGTACATCGCGACCCACCCACCTAAATTCTCTCATTATGAGTGAACAACTCATGAAACCCCTAATGCCATACTAGACTGATATATGACGCGAGTGTTTGTATGATATGTTTACAAATATGCTAAACCTTAAACATGTATTTTGCGTTACAACGTTAATGTTGTGTAAATCCTGACTCTGAGGTGAGTTTTACGCCGCACTCAGCAATATTCCAGCTATGTGGTGGCTGTCTGTAAATAATCGAGTCTGGACCGGACAATCCAGTGATCAAAAACGATTTAACAAGTTTCTTCCTTACAGGAAGGTGACAACTGGAAATAATATTACCCGCTGCCACGGTAACGGCCAAACTCTCCGGTAACCGCCGAGGAACGTCCTTTCTTGGCCGTCAAGTGGGGTAACCTAGGGATTAAAGTGTTCGCTCATCACGCCCGGGTTCGATTCCACATATGGGTGCCATTTGTGAAGCCCATTTCCGGTGTCCCCTGCCGTGATGGCGCAGGAATATTGCTAAAAGGCGCACCATACTCACGCAACCACTGGTCCTTCAACATCGCCTGATCTGAATCCGATCGAGCTCCTCAACTTGATCGACGCGTCTGGAAAGGTCACGAATCGTCCTCAGACACTTGCAGGACTCGCCAAAGCTTTGCAGGAGGAATGGTGAAGAATTCCACAAGTAAAAATCCGACGATTTGTGCAATCCCTTCCATGTCGGTGTCGACCACTGACGACTGAAAGGGGTGGTGTCACAGGTACTGATTTAAACGCCAAATATGCGTCCACACATGAGCAGTGAGTGGATTGAATCAATGTTGACAATGACATCAATGCGTGTGTGCGTCGATTTGTTTAGGTTCATTGATGTTCACGCTCAGTCGACTTAAGTACACTTAACACATTTCATTCATTTCCTTATTTTTCCCCTATGCGTTATTTTATGAAGAGTATAGTTTGGCATAGCGTTGTTGTTTATACGCTCCCTTGTCACGACATCACAAATGGAGCATGGAATATTGTTAAAAGCACGTAAAACAGAAGCATTACTCAGTAATCATAATAGTTTCTGTGACAAATGTAAGATCTCGCGGGAGCCAAATCATTGATGAAGGCGACATATTTCGGTCAAAGCAGACAATGACATTGCCATCGTTCTACAATTTCCCTCTACAACTCCATGACAACTGATGCTGCGTTACGTACTTTATGGGCTCGCCTTCTCCCTATGCGACCGAGTCCTCGTGTAGACAGTAGACACATTACAGAGGTATTACATGCCAGATCTTATCCGTGTCCATCTACCTGGAAAATAAAATAAATCTAAGCTCCCCCTGCAAGTGGACAATCTGGTTTCCGTTGCGCGTCTCAGAAATGGACAGTCAACGTAAGTTACGATGCGTTCAGAAACAGGAAGTGGTGGGGTCGGATGTCGATACATGTCACGTTCCGGCAAACCGCTGTATCTACTTATTCCATTTCCCTCGGGCCCAATGTGTATCACAGAGAGCCAGCATGTGATTTAATGGTTAAGCGGGGTCTAAAATTAGAGGAGTGGGTTACAGGTAATGTGTTTTCTGTGTGAGTCAATATTGTGACGTGGGTACATTTTTGTCAAATTCATTTGCCAACTATCCTTGTTTTTTGTTTCGTCGGTTTCCTGCATATGATAATCTCTCAAGATCTGATATGTTCGCACTGGGACACGCTGGATTTCCATTTGTGTGTCGAACTGCAGTCATGATTTATGTTCGAAGCTACCTTCATAAGCAAGTCATGTTGTCATGGCAACGACACCGTAGTGAATAGGGACGATAAGCAAACTACAGGAAACTCTCAACATACGCTGAAATGAGGAAGTTGGGGTTTAAGTATTCATATCTTAATGTATTTTGCGAATTAATAATTTTTGGAGAAACTTCCTTTTTGGTAACTCAGTCTCAGGGGATTTAGACGAATTATAGACTATGTCATAAACTATCTGCTTGACTACAATTAGTTAATACTTTATTTGAATGCTCAGGGAAACTTGAAACTTAAGGTTGGGAATCAGTTGAGAGCAGTCAGCAAAACAAACGCAAGATGAAAAGATAAACCTCCTGAATGAAGTTTGGAATGCAGTAGGTCACAGGGCGTTGTCATGGGCAGAATGCATAAACTGAATAAGGAGGAAACAGTGCTGAAAACAAACCGTTTAACCAGCCAGCTCTCAATCAGTCTGGCTGCCCTTCTTGGAACATATTACTGTTTTCATACTGAGAAGGCCTCAAATATAAACGTCATTGCATATGTAAGCACAGTTAGATCGATCGTTTGCTGAAAAGAACACCCAAAAAAATGGCATATCAAATAATATCATATAAGGCAGATAGTGAGTGAAGTGAGACATTCCAGCAATATCACGGCGGGGCCACCAGAAATGGGCTTCACACGTTGTACCCATTATGGGAATCGAACCTGGGTCTTCGGAGGGACAAGCGAACGTTCCAACTACTAGGCTACCCCACCGCTTATATAAGGCTAATATGAGGCAAACATTTTTACCACAAGTCTACCCCACCGCCTCTAAAAGGCTGATATAAGGGCAAACGTTTTTACTACAAGTCTACCCCTCCGCCTCTAAAAGGCTAATATGACGGCAAACGGTTTCACCACAAGTCTACCCCCACCGCCTCTAAAAGGCTAATATAAGGGCAAACGTTTTTACCACAAGTCTACCCCCACCGCCTCTAAAAGGCTGATATAAGGTCAAACGTTTTTACCACAAGTCTACCCCACCGCCTCTAAACGGCTAATATAAGGGCAAACGTTTTCACCACAAGGCGATCCCATCGCCGCTATAAGACTAATATAAGGGCAAACGTTTTTATCACAAGTCTACCCACAAGCGATTTGATCTTTTGGATGGACGGGTGCGATCAGCTTATATTGTGTTGATAACATGTGAGTGTTTTGTGAGTCTCGCCTTGAACTGAAGAACTGAAGTGCGCGATACAGCGCGTGGGTGTACGGTAATGAGAGCTGCGCGTTGCTACCAGTGAACATACCAAAATTGAACGCTTCAGCAGATCTCAAGGCATGTCAGTCCTCATATCATTAGAAGCAGGAAACATGCATCCGTAATTATAATATCGAGAGATCCAATAACATAGTAATGGAAATATCTAAGAGCAAATTCTTATTAGGAAATACTACTTTGACCTACATTTGTCAAACGTGTTATGGAAGGTATTACTACATTGGCATTCGCACAATTAATATAGGAGCGGTGTGGTAGCCTAGTGGTTAAAGCGTTCGCTCGTCACGCCGACGCCGAGTTCTATTCTATACTCTTCAAAAGAGTCTCTGCATAATTCAGGGGGACAACGGACAGAATTACATTTAAGTACTCTCAGTTGTTCAAGATTTTGCGCGGACAACCTTGACTGGGTGAGTGAGTTTAGTTTTATGCCACACTCAGCAATATTCCAGCTATATGACGGCGGTCTGTAGATAATCGAATCGAAACATGTGGCAACCTAGTCAGCGAGCCTGACCACCCGATTCTGTTAGTCGCCTCTCACGACAAGCATGGTCGCCTTTTATGGCAAGCATGGGTTGCTGAAGGCCTATTCTACCCCGGGACCTTCATGGATCTTCAGATACAATAATAATGGACGTTTTGAGAATGCATCACCACATGGATTTCATTCAAAGCTAAGCTGTTCGTTCAGTTATCCCCTTGTTAGGTGACTTGAGTATGACATGAAAATTTCAGGTTTGCAATTTTCAGTCAGTAGTGTGCGATTTGACCCTGAAAACCCTGAAAATGCACCGAAACTTATCGAGAAAATGGTCTACAGTGATTTAACGACCTGTCCGAAAAAACGTCAGTATTCATAGTGACACATCATGCACGTGTAGGAGCCTCCCACGTTATGCACGTGCTTCCCATGCATTGTGTTTGCGTGTGGTGATAACGTGAAATGATGCTGCATACACAAGATGAATGTTATTGTAACGTTCCTCAATGGGTTTTCTTTCCACCAGACTTCAAAGTCCAGGTTCCCCTACCTTTTTTGAAGAGTATATACACATAGGTACAACTAAGTGTGAACCCCATCTGTGATGCCTCGCTGTGATCATGCTGGAATATTTTAAATGCGGCGTAAAAACTAAACTCACTCGACGGAAACGAACTATATATTCAGTAATGGGTATATTTTGTATGATTGTACACTTAGACTTTTAGTTTCTGAGCTGCTAGTTCATGGTTGACCCAGGTTAGCTAAGCCTCGTGGGAAATTAAACACAATATCAAAATGGAGCATTAATACAGTTTGTATACTATTTTCTTTTACAAATATAATTATGACTGATATTATGAATAGCTGTATAAATCCCCTCACGTTTACCTTTTACATATTAAATGTGAACTCACTTGCCGATATACATTTCTGGTTTAATGTACCTTTGATTAATCCTGCAACTGGGGCGGCGAGGTAACCAACTGGTTAAAGCGTTTGCCCGTCACGCCGAAGACCCGGGTTCTATTCAGTCCTCACATGGGTACAATATGTGACGCCCAATTCTGGTCATTGCTTCAATATTGCTAAAAGCGCCGTAAACCCACTCACTAAAATGCATAAAAAATCCAACTTTGATACTATACTGTAATATTTTGTATCAGTGTTTATTTTTTCCAAATTGCGTGTGTTATTTTCAAGTTGACATGAGATTGCTGCGATATTGATAAAAGCAGCGTAAAAACTAAATTCACTCATTCATCCTGCAAATAGTCGTATCTCACAAACAAATCAGTGAGTGATAGCATGACCACGCATTAACTCGTGCAAATACGGAGACGTAAAATCAAACAAGTCGCAGAGTCTCAATGCCCGAGGACCCATCAGTCAGGCCCGACTACAGCAATGAAATACCGAAGACTTTAGCAATACCTTGAAAACTATAATATCAGTATTATGATCGAATATTGATGATCAAGATACCAAGGTAAGATAGTGTCAATGGCAGACTAACTCCAAGCTCGAATCACAAAACTACATTAACCCATTTTATTTTAATGAGCAGTTCATCCTGCCAAAAGATAAAATCTTATCACAATAAATAATTCAATTTCTACGAACGAGATTTCTGATAAAAATGTCAATCGAAAGAAATTATTTGCTTTCAGTAATAATGAAGAAATATAAAGGAGCCGGTATTTATAATCATTTGAAAACCAGTTAGCTAAACGAACGATAAAAAACCATCATAATTATATATTTTGCATGAAATTGATTTTATTTTTATATATTTCCATCAATTGGTCAATTAAACTTGAACAGTCACAAACCATCCCACAACGTGTTCATACCATCTCTAGATTGTTTTTTGAGTTCTCTGTAACCCCGTGGCAAGAACACAAGTACACGTTACCAAACATCTTCACATGTCACGGCAAACTAGTGAATAGTTAACAAGCACTAATAAATTATTTTTGCACGAAAATGTGACAGATGTAATTGATTCAGAGAACCAGCGTTGGGATGGTATATTAAACGTGACAGATGTAATTGATTCAGAGAACCAGCGTTGGGATGGTATATTACCAAGCTGTACATACATCACTTCAATACGGACGATCCTTAGCTATAATTTCAAATGACGTTTGGACGAAAATTAGTTTTCTTGTAAAACAGTAATTGCCCACTTTACTTTGAAATAAAAACGATCAAAACTATTCAATATACATATAAAAATATCAGTAGTAAAATCAGTCCATTATACTTGTAGTTCCAATTTAATCAAAAGCATCACAATGAAACACTGATGATACGAGGAACAGCTCGGTTTAATATGCTTTTTTAAACTAATTAACTACGTGTCTAAGTGGGATATATCAAAGCTTATAACATGTTAATTTATCCCTGATTAGCCAGTGATTGTGGGAGTTACTGCAACATAAGCTTCTGATACGTCTAAAAGTAAGACTTAAACCATAATAAATAAATAAATAAATAAATAAATAAATAAATAAATAAATAAATAATAGTTTATACTCTATTTCACTTCAAAGTCACCAATCACTGAGCAACACTGCCAGGAATCACGGTGCCGGTGGCATGAAGATATGACGCCGTAGCTCTATCACATGTATTCCAAACAAAATAGGAACAAAGGTGCTGTAGCATTGTCAGCACGACGACCCTTCATCTGTTTCTGCCCACCGTGCAGCTGAATAATATACACTTCTCTGTTGGAATGCTCTTGTGTGAACTGGGTCATCTTTGACAATCTGCTGTTGTAACCTTCACAAGAGTTGTTGTTGTCTCTGTCCCGGAGGGATGTTACATGTTCCTCTACTTCTCTCACGTGATTGCATTACATTAATGTGATTGATCACATAATTACTCTTGATTGGTACAGCTACTTACCTAGTTTTGATGGTGGTCATTCTGTTAGTCGCAGTTTTGACAGTGAAACTTCAACCTTCACAGCAACATCACACCAGAATTAGGGTTCGCACGGAAACAACATGTTATCATCGTACAAATACGATCTGCTGAATAGAAAATGCAAAGGACATTTTCTTTTTCTATTTTTTTCTTTTTTGTTTGTTTTTGGAATGTAAATAAAATGTGTAATACTTTGGAAGAAATTGCAAAAGTTCACGTTATTTGTATTTGATTATTAAAGTTAATCTGTCATGACTGACACATGTGAAATGATCAGGTTTTCCTTCCTTACTGGTAAAGATCTGGTAAAGATATTTCAAAGGTAACCCTGGGTCGCATCTTGACAGTTTATTTCAAAGTTATAACTTTACTACTCGACCAGGGACGCTGGGGTAGCCTAGTGGTTAAAGCTTTGCCGCGTAACGTCAAAGATTCCCACATGGGTACAATGTGTGAAGCCCATTTCTGGTGTTCCCCGACGTAACATTGTTAAAAGCGGCGTATAACCATATTCACTCACTCACAACTACTCGACCTGTGTTCCAATCAGAACCACTTAAACCAGGATTTATTTTGAGCAACTTACAGCCTTTTTTGCATAAATTTGCATAATTTGAAAACATTGATCGACATGACACTGCAACCAGGAATACGGTTGCTCGCTTGTTTCAACTTGTCAGATGTCTTCAATTTTCCGTTGCTATTCTGGAAGACGTTTGAAAAGCCTCTGCAACATCAAATTATAATTATCGCAATTTCAATGATCTTCGGAAGGTTATGGATCCATAAATGTCGTAAGGAATTATAGCAAATACTGTAATCGCCGCATCCATAACGTTACTCCGGTCGCCCATTGATCATGGTGTCAGAATCTAACATTACCATTCGACACTTTGTTGGTAGTGCCGTTCCGAAACAAATGCCATTATTATTTGTAGATTAAGAGATAATGACCAGTTTACCTGACTAATATTTCAATCGTTGTATTTGCCATGAGTTCATGAAGGCAAATTTATGGGGATATATTTAGGCGTATTTATCAGACAATCCCGTCAAAATACCCCATGATTCGTTCGGGCGAACTATTTGCAAATCATCGGAGGGTTTCCGGTTGTGAGCGAGTCAAGAAATCCATACCGGGCTTGTCTTTTTGTGGAGAAAGGTAGAAAATAACAAATTAGGATCGCGAGTAAGGCGTCTGTGCGTTAAGTGTTGACAAAGAGTAGCACCAATAACGCATCAATCATAATATTGATGCGGGATTTTTTGTCCATCTGCGGAAGCGAACGGCCGTAATCCGCCGGAAAGCGTATTAGTTCTTGGCTTTTGACAAGCGTCGGAACATTTGACAAAGTATCGCACTTGAGTGAAGTATCCCTAGTGATGATATTTTCCCGCAGACTCATTACGATAGAAAGGAGTAACGGTAGGCCTCTTCTGGCCCATATGCGTATTTATCATTCTCAAGTCAATCAGGCAGGAGACAAATTAACTATATTGGATCTTCATCATCTCAGTACAGATCTCCAGTCATGCCTGCATTAGGGCGACCTCTAGCTATGCAGGGTGGAGAATATGTGTGTGTCTGGCAGGATGGTCATGTCTAAATTTGCCCAACGTGCACCTTGCATTCCTTACAGTTTATGCAGAAATTAGAAGGGTGATTGATTTTATAGTGACTAAAGAATGTCAACACCGGCAAGCTTACAAAAAAAGCGACTCTCTGTGGCGCTGAAACTTCTTGTGGAAATGATAGGATTTAATGAGGAGTCGGATGGAACTCAATAGCACTGACATGAGCAAAGTAGAGCGACCGCATAGGGAGGGAAAGGAAGAGAATCCTGCTTCACAGGGTTTATTGTCGCTGAGAACATTTTGTGTAGACAGGATTGACGTATAGCTAGTCATTCGATACCCGCCTGCTGTGACATTACTGTAAAACGATATAGGGTTAATAGGGAGAGGACATGTCTTCGGAAGCCGAATGAAAGGATGTTACCGTTTTCAGAGTGCTTGTTGCGGTAATTATGAAGAGTTAAGTTAATTTGGAAAAAAAACATGACTGAAAAAAAAGACATCTTTTTTATTTGATGAAATAATTTAGGTTGTATGGAACTGAGATATACCGAAAGAACGTACGAAAAAAGGTCCACTTGATCATTTCGGTGCGTTGTGTTTTCGGTTTGGTCTGACTAACTTCTGACGCTGTTTTGAAGGAATGCAACTGAAAATGTGTGCAGGGGTGCGCACGTCCCCTTTGTCCTAAGAGTTTACTAAATGACCATTAAAACGGGTGAAAATGAAGTGTGCACCCCATCCACCTTTCTCAAGAGTGTACACCCCTCCTTTTTCTAAAAACTGTATCCGCTCCTCTTACGACAAGCGTGAGTAGCCGAAGACCAGTTTTAACCCTGACCTTCATGAGTCACACAAATAATGAACGAAATTAAGAAAATCGCAACTGTATAATAATCAGTATGAACAAGACTGAAAAAAATAATGGGCTGCCGAGAAAAGTCGACCTTCTCTGAAAGTGCCAAATTCAGGAACGACACCCAACGCTACAGAGGCTACTACGGTGACAGCGTGAAGCACGTCTAAACTATCGGATGTCTTCTGGTGTTAGACTGATACAAAATACATGCTCTTGGAAGGACGTTTGCTGTTTTACATCTTACATCAACATTTATCTTTGTTCACTTGGCATGATCAGGTGTTTTTCATGATCCCAACATTTCTTTCAGGGTATAATATTTTACGTTTGTAAACCCACTGCAAAAGATAATTAGAGTACTGTGGGACATTAGCTGATATTTACGTCGACACTACTGGATTGCAAAATAGCTGTCACAAAAATAGACCTGGATCAAAGCTAAACGCCCATTTACTGTACACCTTTAGGTCTTCGAGAAAGTCTGTGTAACGATCGTGCACTGCTTGTGATTAGGTTGACATATTTGTATTGGTTTATTGGATCTAGAGTATTTGCAGAAAGTGTTTCAGCATTAGATCAATGGGGTAAGGGTGAGGATGCCTCAAAGTCAAGTGATTTGCACTCTTCTTAATATGTATGGTACACCGATGTACTTAAGGAAAAAGAAGTACTTGAACATATTGTTATAACTGAAGGATATTGATTTCAGTTAATAACTATCAGAATTTCTATTGATTTTCTATGTTTAGCTTATCGTGTACAAGGAACCTTTTAGTACTTCTTTGCTGTTATGTTCCAGGGTGAAATAAAATGAAGCATGTGACAGAGAAGAAGGATGAGCAGCCCCCAAATCACCAGTAACATCGATAACAGCAACGTACAGCAGCAGATGAACATCACCAACGGTACCGCATAATTCAAATGTCACTACCACTGTGGCTGTCAGTAGCGACAGTAAAACGATATTGTCTTAAAATGCAGTGAAAGAAAGTGTTTGAGCCGATCCATACAGAGGAAGACAGAGCATGCCTTTTATTGAGTGGGAGAGAGAGAGCATGCCTTGGGCAGCTTTACAGAGGTTGTCAGCTACGGTGTAGAAAGACGTATGCATGTCTTATGTGCAGCTCTACAGAGGAAGAGAAACAGTGCTTTTTTTCAGCTATACAGAGGAAGAGACAGCATGCTTTGTATTCAGCTCTGCAGAGGAAGACAGCGTGCTTTATATGAAGCTCTACAGAAGACGTGCTTTGTGTGCAACGCTACAGGGGAAGAGAGAGCATGGTTTGTATGCAGCTCTACAGAGGAAGAACGAGCATCCTTTGTATGCAGCTCTACAGAGGAAGAGAGAGCGTAATAAATAGAATCATAGACAAGCGTCTGAGAATCTCTACAATGAAGAAAATATATTTGCCTTATAGGGTCTAGGGTCATTTGCATGACCCCAAAAGACGAAGACGTCAGCCCAAAAACGTCTCTGCAGAAGATGTCCAACCAAAGAGAGCATGAGTATACCTTGTGCGGCTCTACAGAGGAAGAGAGAGCATGCTTTGTGAGCAGCTCATCAGAGGAAGGGGCTAGCATGCATGTCTTATGTGCAGCTCAATAGAGGAAGATAGAGCACGCTTTGTATTCAGCCCTGCAGAGGAAGAGAGGGCGTAATGAATTATACAATTATAGGCAAATTTCTGGAAATCTGTACAGAAGAAGAAAATGTTTGCCTCAGCTATTTTTTCCATATATGGTATAGGGTCATTTGCCTTTACATGACCCGCAAAAGGCGAAGACGTCAGCCCAAAAGTGTCTGCAGAAGATGTCCAACCCGGGAGCACAGGTGCGGGTCAGTACGTCCACCCAACCTTCGTGTAAGACCAGGATGTCGTGGTAGTCTAGTAAATACTGCATCTCACCAATCATTACCTCTTTGATAGCTTCCTATATCCCCGTTGGTCCGGAAGCTGCTGATTGGAGCCTTGACAGCCATGTTTAGGTTTTGCATTGAGATCCATGTATAATTCACAGCACAGTTCCTTGTCCCGAAACTGAGTTCTCTCCAAGAGTGTCTGTGAAGCACTTGGGTAATGTGACTCTGTATGTTCTCCACAGAGCGTCATACCAGTGGGGCCTGGGGATAGGATGAAGACCAGGGGCACCCTCAAAGGGAAATGGACGCTGCAATTATCGCGTAATTAAACAGTAATAGAAACAATCAGGTTGTAAATGAATTTCGGTGAAAAAAGACGTCGTTAACATGCATTTCGTATGAGATGGGCGGATGAAAACCTTGCTTCATTTGTTTTCTATCATGATACGCTTTTTTGTGTTGTAATGCTGATCACTGAATGATACATAGCTCCCAGCTGAATTGACATATGTCTGTCGTGTTGTGAATGAACGGTGTTACTTAAAAGTACACTATTGCAGCTACTTTCACGAAAATCTGGAACTACGTCATCAAGATTAATAAAACACACAACGACATTACTTTATTATCTTTCTACATCTGCATTTTATCATCTTTCTGCATCTTCGTATAGTTTACATGGACATGTGTACTAGTGCAGTATTTCTGGCGTTCTGAAAGTTCGCCGCAAGTAGAGCAGGCGTCGTGTGTTAGTTGTGTTTTACAGATACAAGGGGGTGGTCTGTGGGTACGAGTGATTTACGAATAATCTGTGTACTACAGTCACGATGTCCTGCTGCCTTACAACAACATTACAACATAACTGCAACTTGTCACCACATTAGAGCTACATCACGACAATCTTCACGCAATTTATCATTTTATATCGACAATTAACAATGACACTACATTCAACTGCGGTAGCACGTCAAGTTATAGCACACGACCCTCTGTGGTACTACATTAAACAGATACAACACGACCCCCAATAGCACAACATTCAACAACAAACTTACGACTCTCTGCAGCAGGACACTTAACAGCTATAACACCATCCTCTATTGCATTACATTCAACATCTACACCACGGCCCTCCATGACACTACATTCAACACCATGTTTAACTAACAGCATCGGATGGTCAGGTTCGGACGAACCACAGACACAGGCATGCACGCACGTACGTATACATACGAAAGCATTGAGAACATGAAATCACGTACACATAATTTGGATATCAATAGTATGGTTCAAGACTTTAGAAAAAGACTGTAGTTTACTACACCGGCCCAGTATAGTACATCAACTCGGCACTGACCACGTGTTTGAATGACCACTCTGCCAGACTACAGCAGAGCCGGTGAAGGGATCATCGTTACTGTCATTGCTAAACTGCTTTGGGCAGCTGGCATTCCCATCAATCATCACCTGGCTAATTAGTAATAACTCCGGTCACTGTGGGGTTACACAGCTACTTGACGGAAATCTAACCCTCATGAGTAGATTGAGGTGAGGCTGGAGCCAACCATTTAATATTCGCGAGAGTGTGTAGTATTGTTGTTAGGGTCAAAATAGTTCCCCCTGCCACTTCATCAAAACATATAGTATTTGTTCTGCAACCTGTGGGCAACCATATGTCCAGCTATTTGTTTTGGATAAAATTGAATGGATTTTCCCGTTAGTATTCTTGAGAAGTATTTAATTACGTAATCAAATCACACGACACCCTCCAAATGTCAGGGTCGTATATATCACGTCATATTATGTCTCTTTTGAAGAGTGAGTGAGTTAGTTTTACGCCGCTTTTAGCAATTTTACGCTAATATCACGGGGGGAGAACACCAAAAAACTAGAAATGGACTTCACACACTGTACCCATGTGGGAAATCGAACACGGATCTTCAACGAACTTTAACCACTAGGCTACCCATCCGTCCCCTCTCTTTAAAGAAAGAGATCTTGCTACGTTGGAAGGATTTTCATATGGAAATCGGAATCTGCGGTATGGCATATTCTAAAAGTACAACTACCGTTCATTTCAGTTTCCTTTTGTCAAGTCAAAGAAATGGATGGTACTTCTGTGGTAGATCCACAAAGCTTTAGCAGTAATACGGCATACGTAAGCTAATGATAAACGATATAGTTACGACAGCTCGCAACGTTATGAACGCTTTGTGGATCGAGACACTGGATATCTCATGGCAATCGTCATCTGAAGTGAACAGAATATCAATGACATGAAAATATTGAAAAACCCTATTGTCGTTTAAATTGTATAACACTGTCGTATAAATGATATATAACACTGCCATATGAATGAATTATTCATGATGAAGCAGACTAATAAAATAAGGAAGGTATCATTTTCGTCTTCTTTTTCCATTTGTTCACTTTCAGCAACGTCTTCTACAACTTTTAATCATACCATCAACATACTCTGACATCCTGACTCTTGTCGATTTCGTGCCTGACCCTTAACGCCGCACTTTGCTGTACTCCAGCCATGTAGCGGTGGTCTGTAAATACTCGACTACAGACCACACAAGCCAGTGATCAACAGCATGAACATCGATGTACACCATTGTGATACGATAATATGTATCGACCAAAGCGTGAACCTGATCACCCGATACCGTTTGTCGCATTGTACGACATGCATGGGTTCTAAATGCAGTTCTAAATACTTCAAGACTAAACACAGTCATACACAGGCGACCCATCAGTAACGACGCTGAGTATATATGCCAAGCATTTCCACGAAAGTGCCGTAAGACAGTTGGCAACGTATACCCTTGTCTCGCCCAGGGCATTTGTTTTATACTTTACGTGAGTAAAATCCATTCATGAAACCCATTCTCCGTCGTTATAAAAAGCTCTATTGATAAACACTTTCACCGACACTACGGGCCGTGTGACACTGAAATGGTATTCACTACACTAAATGGGTGAGTGAGTATGATTTTACGCCGCTTGTAGTAATGTTCCAGCAATATTGCAGCAATATTTTACCCATGTGGAAAGTCGAACCTCGGTCTTATGTGTGACGAGATGACGTTTTTTATCCCTAGGCTATCATACCGTACACAGTCCATACAAGTTTGTCATTATTGAACTATGGCTCCTTCAACAACCAAAGGAATTAAAAAACATCTGAAACGTACGTTGGACATTCCCCTGATATTCATCCAACACGTCCTTATACGAGCACGAGCACGTTACTGTACAACTCACTCACTCTCATGTATTCCTACCCGTGCAGATCCGGGTTAGACTCTATCTTCAGCAACCCATGCTTGTCGTAAGTGGCGATTAACGGGATGAAGTGGTCAGTTGATTATCATATTTAGGGTTTTCAGATTCTCTGTTTCTTACACAATTAGGTACCAATATACAGATATAACAAAAACATTCAGTAACAATTGGAGGTGCATTAAACCGTCCCAGTAGTATAGTGGATACAGTTCCTGTACGGAGAGGGAAGGGACAGTGATCTAGAACGTCATCATCCCTTTAAAAGACTAGTTGTCACTCATCATGGCGATAAAACAAGCCGTGGTCGGCTCTGAGTACAATGTGTTCAAATGGAATATCACTCCTTAACAGCTTCATGATAGTTCTAGGGGCGGTGAGGTAGCCAAGTGGACAGAGTGTTTCTCGTCACGTCGAAGACCCGGGGTCGATTCCCCACATGGTACAATGAGTGATGAGTATTTCCTGTGTCCCCTTTGTGATATTGCTGGAATATTGCTGAAAAAGAGTGTAAAACTATACTCACTAACTAACTCACTCAGTCACTTCAGGGTAGCTCACTGACCTAACACCCATACACAGACACACGCAGACACACACTTGCTTTTTGTCGCTATTTGTGTTACATGTATGCTATTTAGCAGCGTTCCATCTTATTAAAGAGCGACAGTCAGCTCTGGCATATTTCCGCACAAATGAAACACAACGAGTACATAAGCACCAATGCTGGTTTCGCTAAGGCCTCATCTTTAGTAAATGCCTCACCATGCATTGAAATCCCAGCGGTTGAAAAAGACATAGTTAATAAAAATACCTCATCAAGTTCTCAACAGGTTATGAAAATCGATGTCGAGGGACCTGCCATCAGTAATGTATTAAACAGACAGCAGAAACTAAAGTGAAGCGTATGTTTCTCGTCCAATGAGATCACGTGCCGACATCACACTTACAAATGCGTGCTGCACGTGTGTTTCATACAACGTATGGCTCCAAGGTCATGTGCAGAGAAAGGTAGATGTGGTAAGTTATTCTCACATAAATATTGCTACATCAAGACAGCATTTACTCATCCATTCACCTACTAAATGTCGATGTATGACTTGGCGTTGAAAACAAATCTCTCTCTGCGTCTTTCTGGGGATTCGGTCTTATCCCGTACTGAACTACCCGTGAAGAGCAGAACTGGTCATTAGTAACCCATGCTTGTAGTAACCAGCGACTAACGGGATCGGGTGTTCAGACTCGCTTACTTGGTTGACATATGTCATTGCATTGCGTAGATCGATGCTCATGCTGTTGATCACTGGATTGTGTCGATTCAATTATTTACAGAGCGCCGCCATATAGCTGGAATATTGCTGAATCTGGCGTTGAACAAGCAACCAACCAACCACCAGTCACATACTGGACACATGCCACATGTCGTGGCTCCTCACGAATAAAACTTTTTTCGAAATGTTTGTCTGTCCAGCCTACAATGAATGGATACCTGGTAGCAGAAGCAGCATCAGCATCGCCACCATCATCATCATTGTTTTTAACGATACAAATATACGAATGCAGCCAAAAAGTTACGGGTGATCATTGCAGAGTCGAGCTGGACAGACAAGCAACTCTGTCAGTGAATGTCCTTCACCGTGATGACAGAACAAGGTGCTTTGCCCCAGTGAAACTAATACGTACTTAATGTCCTTATCTATACCTTTCACCCCTCAGACATAATCTGATTGCGCTGCTCTTGCATATTCATCGAGCTGAGATCTATGTACTCACTGCCTCTGCACAATAAGATGTAAAGGTTTCTTACTACAGTGCGTCGAGAGCGACAGTCCGCCAACTGTGAACAGCCCTTGAAATGACCAACAAGAAGTGTGCTTTGACTATTTAGCAGGCTCATAAACAAGTTCATTGTCAAAGACATGTTCAGCCTTTTTACGCCCACATCAAACGCAATATCAAGTTAATACAGTTCAGACGTTTAATGGCTACTAGTAAAATGTCAACGGTCTCAAAGTGAAGTCATCCTGTGCACATCTATATCCGGAAGGCTCTCCAATTTTGTGAGCGTTTGGTGTGTGTTTGGTGTGTTTTCCTCACAAAATCGATTTAGGATATCATGAACCAGTCACATTTTCATTTTTAAGATATTTTTATATCATATTATATTATGTCTTATTATATTCGAAATGTATTTCTGATATGGTAACTGATATTTTATGTTTGTATTTTGAAATTAACGGTTTAAAATGAAGGAATTTTGTGGTATAATAGAAATACATTGGAATTTGTGGCATATTACTGTTTTGCATGTTTTTGTGATATCAATTCTAATTTGTAGCATAAATTTGTTGCATGTTTTTCGTGTGAAATTGAAATGATATATTCTAATTTGTGGCATAATTTTACCGTTTTGCGGGTTTGTTTTGGTGTGATATCAAAATTATATGTACGAATTCGTGATATAATTTATTCCTTTGATCTTGAATATATCACTTACCGTTGAATATATCTGCAGTACGACAAGTGAAGAAGATGGAGGTGATCACTACGGTAATAATGACCCCCCGTGTCAGGACCGTGTGAGGACGTAGCATACCGTCAAATGACGTTGTCCCACAAACGCAATGACCCGTTTAAGGCCCGTCTCCGCTAGGTCTATCTTACCTTCTTTACTGAACCCAGAGTCATTTGTTGTGATTGAAATCTAGTCTGGATTAGAGACAAAAATAGTTCAGACATTTGGCTATTCATGAAATGTCAGCGACCTCAGACTGAAATTATCCTGAAAAATAAATATTTCTCAAGTTCACATGCCTTTCTAATGTCGTGAACGTTTGGCGTCCTGTTAATAAAATAATTATTGGTGTCACAGATTATTTTCGGATGTCCCAAAGTTTAAGATGTAACTAATGCAAATCTGAAATCTCGAAATGTAATTTGTGATACATTAAGATGCACTTATTTGTTTTTACTTATGTGTCCGGTCAGTGATTCATTACAGTGAACCTTTTGATATTTGCATATATTCCTTTAATTGATATCCAACTATCTCCACATCATCACGTGAATTACTAATACAGTAAATTAGAAAGAAAACACTGAAACAACATTGAATTCGTTGCGTCATTTCTTCCTATGTTCTTCTAATTTTGTTTGAAGTATTTTTGCGTGAGGATTCGAACCTACGTCTCTTTCACAAACATCTAAAACATCTCACAATTGTCTGATTATCGTAGGTGTAAATCCTGAACTGAATTAAACCAATGGTTTTGCACCAACTTTGTGTGTGTGTCTTGTACAGTACGTGTTATAACTAGAAGTGTGACGAGATAGAAAATTCATGATTTTACGATACGTATCGGGATAACGTGGAACGATACGATGCGATTCAATTCACATCATAATGCGCTATCTTTAGTTATTTTCTTTAAAAACGTATATTTTGCTGTCAAGTAACAGTGTAAATATTGACATAACCGTAAATTTCTAACAAAAATGAACAATTATAAAGTCAACGATACGTATCACCATACGAAGAAAATATCGATACATGTATCGTCTGATAAGATATCACGATTATTGATACTACGATATATCGTCACAGCTCTAGTTATAACAATTTTGTCACTTCTTTGAGTGGTGTGTTTAGAAGTTGGGGTGTCAGATAAGGACAAATATCTCCTGAATATCACCTGAATAAAGACGTTGTTCATTCATAAAATTTGTCCTTATCTCACCGGGGAGCTCTTCAGTGTACTCCGCACGATTGCCGCTCGCTGTGCAGCTTGAATTCACGTTGGTGAGATATGTTATACACAGGTGTATATCTGTGTTGAGCATTTCAATATAATATGCTTCTAAAGCAATCATCAAGTTTGGCCCCCTGTATCTCAATGCGGATGAGAGGAAGACGGACATGTTTCCGAGAGCCATGTTTGGTTTACCTAATATTGATAAAGAAGCTGTCGTTATCGTAAAACCCTTTCTGTGAAACAATGATGACACGCAGGTAGACACATTACATGCATTAAATCATTAACTATCCCAATAAAACAAACGACATGCTTTGTAAATCATTACTGAAGGTTGAATGCATTAGGCTGCATACAAAATCTAATATTTCTTGAGCACATATTTTTCAAAAGTGACGAAGGCGGTAGGACTTTCTTAACAAAACTTTTAAGAGAAAAACAGCGAAGTGTGAGGGACACATTTTTATTTTTTCCTCTCAGAAATACAGCTTGGGAAGTTTAACACGTGTTAGAGTTGTAGAATCAGTCGCACTCGTTCCTACAGACTCTCATTCTAATGGTGCACAAATGGATGATGCTGCTGATAAGTCAACATTATTTTTTTCGAATGGCAATAGAACATTGCTAAGGGCAACGACGCCCGAGAAACATTTCACCTTTTTAATTAGCCTTATTGTCCGAAGGTAACACTGTGCACGATCGGCCGTTTCTTTGAGGACACGGAGAGGAACGATATCATAGAAAAGAGACCTCCTCAGTGATGGTCAGGACTCCCTTTCGTTCAATGCTACGCCTACTGTTTGGTCCGCAAGTTCTATTACGAAACTGATTCAGTTCTAATATAACACATGTTAATTAGAAAGTCAGTGTAAAGGAACACATAAAAACAAACAATTCGTTTGTAGGTGATTCAACATACTTAAATATCACATTCAATATTCTTTGCTTCATAGTTGCGGCGTGTCAAGGCGATCTGGCTGTCATTGAACAGTAATGCTAGAAAACATCGGATATTTGATAGCTGTACTTTCAGCAGATAATAGGAAAAACAAGCAATCAAAGCGATCAAAGCCCAACCGATACTGCCAAGGATCAACAAGCCATTAATTAAATATACAAGCTGTTTAGTTTTGCACCATATAACCGCTATTACTGAAGATAACTAGCACCATACTCCAGAAGATGCAAGCCTTCAGGTTTCAGCGATTAATCTGATGTGGGAAAAATGAGGACTGTTAACCTGCCACTGAAATATGACTTTTCAACAATTAAGACCAAGAGAACGCGCCTAAATAGCCATAAAAAGCCCTGCTCACAGGATACAAGCCCTGCTTACAAGAAAACATTAACTTGACCTAATGAGTAACCTAATAAAAGGTTTCTATCTCTAACCGAGCGATCTTGGGAAAGTTTGTTATCCACCGGTTGCTAAAAACAAAGGGTATGGAACAGAACACCTCACCCAACAAGTTTCGCTCAGAAATATCAGAAGCAATTCAGTACAAGATCAAAATCGAAATATAAATCTGCCACCTGGCCATCAAGTAATAGTTCGAATGAAGATTTTTATGGATATCAACTTCTTTATATGAAGTTGATATCCATAAAAATCTTCATTCTTAATATGTATTTCACTTCTAAATGCCCTTCAAAGAAGTAATAGTTTGATCAAACGTTCGATGGCGAGACTTCTCAAATCCGAAACGATGAGAGAATCTGCGTTGGCTGACAGAGACCTGTAAAATAAACAGAAATTGTACTCTAGAATATGGGAAACTCCACAATCAAAGAAACTACTCTATCACAGGGGAAGAATATACTTTCTAGTATCAAATTGGAGGATTGAACAGAAGCTACAGAAAGGTGACAAAAAACTTCTACAACCAGTCATGTACAAATAGTTAGGTATTGTGATTGTGGCCATAGCTTTCTCGCCTCAAAATTCGGAGGCAAAAAGCGAGAAAACAATATCACGAGACAAGAAAGCGATATTACGAGTCGAGAAAGCGATAGCACGAGAAAGCGACAAAGCGAGACGAGAAAACGATGGCCCTAATCAGCTACAATACTTACGTGGCAAAAACATATACATAAACATGTACACTTACATCTATATGAACCCGCTGTCGCGTGGAAATTACACGTACTTAAATCTAACGAAAAAGTTGCCCTCCCAAGCTAATCAAAACAGTGTATAATGTAAGGATAAGAGTTAACTGGTGATGAGTTAAACAACAAAATCGCATATGAACAGATTCGTCATATAGAGCAGGACTGAAGCAGGGTTGTCGGACAGTGATGAGCGATCGGTAAAAGTTTTAACGTCCTTGGAATGAGAAAAGGTCTTTTCGTCGACTCGAAGACACGGCCCGGGAAATGGGACGTTTATTTTTATGTGTCTCTTACCCTCCGTGGCTCCTAAAGTACAGTTCCTAACATAATAATTTTTCACATCTTGCCTACAATTTGACATCCCACTATATGAAAATATCAGCACTCAAGCTATTGAAGTTTCTGAATCAAGGTCAGAAATACCCTGGATTCATCATGTTTCGCGAGAATTTACGAGACGTTTCTTACCTTTGACATGCTTCCTTGAAAGATTTCTATGTACGATTGAGTCTTGGGTTAACCACCATGAGGGTCGATGCAGAGCAGGGCCGAAGCCGTGCTGTCGGACAGTGATGAACGAGCGTTAAGAATTCTAACGTCCTTGGAATAAAAAAAATCCTTTTTCGTCGACTCGGTGACACGGGCAAAAGGTTATACATTTTCATGCGTTTCTTGCCCCCGTAGTTTCTAAAGTACCGTTCCTAAAATATAAAACTTGCCACATCTACCTCTTGCCTACAACAATACATCCCACTACGTGAAAATATCAGCACTCGTGCAAGTGAAGCTTCTGACTCAAAGTCACAAATACTCTGGCTTCAACCTGTCTCGTGAGAATTTACGAGACGTTTCTTACCTCCAACTTGTTTCCTTGATAGATTTCTATGCACGATTGAGTCTTGGGTTCGCCACTCTCAACTTCAGACAAAACATAACTTAAAAGCAAAGCAGCAGAACTTAAGTAAGTTCTACGCAAGAAGGTAACATTTGGTATGGTGTTTGGTATGGCGTCGACCTTCTGCGATAACTTCTCCTTTTTAAAGTGGAATTTATAAGCTGGTATGTATGATGGGCAGAACACTTTAGGTCCTACATCAAAACGGCGCGTCTACTGCAATAAAGAAATTGTCTGTCCATAAAAAGTGACCCTCTTCGTCACTCCAGCTCCTAAATGTCATCACAGAACACCGAAGCGAACATCATGCCAAACTTTGCCTTCTTGGAAGGAAGAGACTCCATGGTTTTTTCTGGGATAATGTAAGTGAATGATCCCACTGGCTGCCTGCTTCCCGATAGGGTAGAGCATTGGTGACGTACATGTCAAAATTACGTAGGCATCTGAGTGAATATTGAGGACCACACATGTCTGGTCTAGATGCCAGACCTCTAAAATGTTTAAATGTGGTGCAATTCTTGCGACCGAATGGGATGTGATTTTTCACAATCAATAAGGAATGACTTAGCTTTGATTTAAAACGGTGTATGACCAGCGTGTATGACTACCGTGCAGGGCCCCTTTAAGGTGGAACATGTCATGTCAGTTATGGCAGTAAACAGACAGCTGGGTTGTTTAATTTAATACATCTGGTTTGGATGCTCAGATCATGATTCAGAGTTGTGGACAATAATATAACGTATATGCTCATCGCAATAATAAAATCTTTTGGTAAGACCAAATACCAATTGTGACAGACATTTGATGTTAAAATATGAGTTGAACTTTACAAATCAGAGGTATTTTTCTGATTTTGCTTTATCATTTAAACATCATATATACCTGTGTTTGGCATTATAAGGAAACAAAGGTTGGTACTTTGTATTTATATCAGCAAAATATTACATGTCTTTTCAACAATAACAGCTCCACGCTGAACATAGTATCAACAGTACCAAATATGCCGAAGATACTGATTTATTATCATTATAATCACACCACATAACATAAAGATCTTAAATGTATAATTCTATTAGTAAAGATGTCTTTCTTTGCCCATCAAAGAATTATGAGTGTCATGTCATCATAATACAAGTAACAATTCGTATCTATTGTTTTCAACAGTCAGAGTATTATCCCCAGTTGGCTTGTCAGTCAATGTCAACGATGTCAAGACTACCAGAACGTTTCAAGTCCACGTCCACATGCTGAAGTAGACCTTCCTGTACATTGACTTTTACATGCACAGATATGAAACTGAAGATTTTGTTTTAACTTATTTGCTACTTCATCACAAAGGAATTATTAATGATGATCTGGAGAGAAACGTAGTTAAATACAAGACAGTGTGTGCCCACTATTGTGGTGATATTCAAAGATAATATCTACATAAACATCTTGCTTCTATTGTAACGTTCACGAAAATGTGCAGGCCTCGGTTTAGTAATATGACTATTGTAATGATATCCACAAAAAGAATTTATTGTAAGATTTATGTCGCCAATATTAACGTGTCTCTGCATAAATCAGGGAGACAATGGTCAGAGTTGCATTTGATTACTCCCAGCTGTTCAAGAATTAGATTTTGCGCGGACAACCTTGACTGAGTGAGTGAGTTTAGTTTTATGCCGCACTCAGCATTATTCCAGCTATTTGTCGGCGGTTTGTACATAAACTGGACCAGACAAAACAGCATGAGCATCGATCTGCGTAACTAGGAACCGATGTCAAGCAAGTCAGCGGGTCTGACCACCCGATCCCGTTAGACGCCTCTTACGCCACAACTGCACTGTTCCGTCATTAAGAAGCCACCAGCTGTGTGTGTAAGAAGGACATCATCTGCTTGCCCATATACATATTTTCCGAAATACAAATGGTAATATTACTAGAAGATTAGGTTTTTGAAATACCCCTCCCTCCTTGTACGAACCACATTCACCCTGTATGGCTTAGACCTTACACATTGCTCTAAGCAACCCTTTTTGTAATGCAATAGTCCAAAGTGAAGCCAGTCTGGACCCCCACTGGTTCTGAATCTCCGAGCTCATTGGGGCCAATTCAGTATATGCAGAGTTACATATTTCTATCGAAATCTCTTATTTTAGAGACTTACGCTTTGTATAAGGTACCAGAATCCTGTAATTATTGATCCAAACATGCCCCGGATATTAATATTGTTTTTTTTCTCCAAAAGACCACATCTATCTTTGGGAGGTATTTAGAATTGGAATGCATAAGAAAAGCAAGATTTATGGATGTCAACTTCTTTATTGTGAATAACACGACGTATGCATCATTCAGCAGGTGAATAGTAGACAGCATCAAGGGGGTATATATACACGTACACTGAGACACTGCAAAGACAACATATTTAAGAACGTTGATGAATGAAAATATAACACAAACATAGGGCAAGCAATGCACTAAAACAACATGGAAATTGACTTGATGGAATATGGTGAAAAGGCCAGTGATACACTAAAATGACATGGTATCACTGTATTCTTTACGTCGAAGTCCTGGATTCGATTCCCCAGAAGGGTACAATATGTGAAGTCCATTTCGTCGTGAAATTACTGCAGTATTGCTGAAGGTGGCGTTAAGCTAAATTCACTCTCTCACACTCGCTCTCCCAGGACAAACCAGTGTCTGCCCAGGGTTGTTGTCACGACTGTGGCTTTGAGCGTATTAAAATCCTCCGTACAGGTCACTTTTGGCACCCTCAAATTTTTCTCTCTTTCCAAACTTGAAGGCAAGCATTGTGGAAGTGAAGCCATTATTTCTACTACAGATGGCTTTTTACACCACAAGGAAGAATCCTTCTACATCGGAGGGAACCAGGTGAAATGAAGTGGCGGATTCTGATGAATAGTAGTTTGCAACCGCCTTCTTCAACGCAGTACTCAAGTTAGGCTCGAGGATTTTCAGCCACCTTTTGTAAGTGTTCTTACTTAAGCAACACTAACACTGACGCTGTGTAGCACAACAATCATCAAATAATGAATTATTCCAGCGAATGAAGAACAGATGTGTTTTCAGATGCATTCAAACTGGCTGCTTTTAGTATTTCTATGTTCGCATTTTCTTCCGCACACTCTCTCTCCAAGAACATGTATAAGGGGATGAAAAGCGCAGAAAGACATATAAGCTTGAAATGTTTCATGATATTGCTTCGTGTTTCCAAAGGGCATATAATTACCTTTTTAGATGTGCATTAATAATGTTTTAATTATCCTATTTATGAGCACAGAAAAAATATCTACAAAGTCGTTTGGAGCCATTAATGGATTATAAAGTTTTAGAATCATTGCTTTTCTCGTTCCTGACAACACGCCTATCCAGTTAACCTCGTTAATCCATCTAATTTGTTTCGGACGAACGCTATATGCAGTGAACCTCGGTAATCCGTTCACATGTGTTTTCTGGAAAGCCTATATATGCAGTGAAGTGAAACTCATCCAGTCGGTCAGAATCATCGCTATGTTGTGAAGCACGGCGTCATTGGTCCGAATAGGATATTTTATAACCGCTTCCCGAAATCAACTCCTTGTGGTGCCCAGATTCTTTGACGCCGTACGTAGACCCGAGTTCGATTCCCCACATGCGTTCAATGTGTGATGCCTATTTCTGGTGTCCCCCGTTGTGATATTGGTGAACATTGCTAAAGACGGCGTAAAGCTAACTGCAATCATACTCACTCAGATTCTGTGAGTGTTTATGGTTTAAACACGGTCGGAGCACGTGGATCCTTGCAGCCTTTCCAATCGTGAGTGAGTGAGTGAGTGAGTTTAGTTTTACGCCGCACTCACTCTGGACCGCCTTTCCAATAAGCGATGATAGCTAAGGTGATCGGAACTCCCAAACCTGAACATTCACTTACGGCTGTCGCTACAGTCGTGTTATGGGAAATGGCCTCTTGTGTGAGTATTCGTTCTGATTACCCTCCTTGGATCAGATTTGAAAAAGCTGAGTCGGATATAGAGTATATAAAAAGTATAAAACAAACTAGTTTCAAAATATTGTTAGCCTGACACACACTTAAGAAAAACTATATTGGACTCAACTGGGATGTTTGACCAAGCACACAAAATGCCATGGGACTTTCTCCATGACTCAAAATGGAATGTTTGAGAACCATAGTGCTGTCTTCATGACTTCCTTCGGACATTTATCGAAGAACACAAACAGCCATACGGCTTTCTCCATGTCTATATTGGGACGTTTAGCGGAGAACACAAGTTACACTGCATTCTTCATGACTAAATCGGGACGTTTGACGGGGAAACCAAAAGGCCATATTGCTTTTTCCATGTCTATATTAGGACGTGTGACCAACATAAAAACACCATAGGCTTTCTGCATGACGATGATGAGATAGATGTCTGACAGAGGACACAAAACGCCATAGCGCTTTCTTCATGATTATATTGGAACAATTGGCTTATAAGTCAAAACGTTGTACATTATAAGTTGTTCACTGGTCATGGTGGGAACACGGGTTGATGTAACCTTGATTTTTGAAGGATGTACTTTTACCTTTACCTTTAAGTGAGGAGTATGGTGCCAACATTAAAACCACAATATTCATAATGAACAATAGCATTGTAAAATGCTACGAGGTGATTTATAGTGTACATAAACAACGCCACTAGGCCCAGGTTACTTCCCGAATACCGAATCCGTTTCTAACTTCATGTTGCCAATAGTGCGTAACAGTTGTAGAAGCATCATCACAAACATCATTGGTACTCTCAAGCTGAGATACAAAGTTATTTATATACATGTAGTTAGTAGAATCTGAATCAAAATTAACATCTGAACGTATTAGAGAGACGACGTCTCTGAAGTATTTAGCAAATAGGTCACGTATAGCTTCTTGGGTATTACAAGATGTGTTGGGTGTGTTCTTTTGTACGTTTGTATATTTTGGTATAAAATATAGCTTTAAGTACTCTTGTACACCTAGTGCAGAAGTCTCATATTTTTTTTCAATTTAAGATCATCCTCGTGTTACTTTGATTGACGATGTCGTTTTGTGAAAGTACGACTGCTGTCAAATCTATCACATGGTGAGTTGAGTGTGTTACAACTGGCGTGTTGATTAATCTTCTTTCCGTCCTGAAGCGCAAGGACAGGAACTGAGTGAAGCGGATGTTAAATATCTGCCCCAGCACAAGTGTCATACCTATTTAACACCTTCCGCACATGAACAGGACGCTTTATTCATTAAATGGATGGCTGAAATGGCGTTAGAACGTGTGTATGTATGTGTAAGTTTGTTTGTTTGTATATATACTATGTGTGTGCGTGCATGCGTGTACAATGAGTAAAATTGTTAGAATCCTCACGCAGAACAACTTCTGTATGGTTTGATGAAGTGGTGGCTGAAAACATTTTGACTGTAACAAGAATACTACACTCTCTCACGAATATTAAGAGGTTGGCTCCAGCCTCACTTACTCATGAGGGTTAGATTTCTGATGGCTTAACATAGCAATATTAGTGGACAATGTTTTGCATTAATTTGCCCGAAACACACTGATTTCGAGAGTTTTCTATGTGAACGTAATGTACAATCTACCTAGGTTAGATACTGTAAATATTTATATAATTTATATAATCAAAATCAACTTGGTGTATATATCAAAGTGTCGCTTCTCTTGTATGCAGATGACACTGTTTCACTGCGGAAACACTTAAATGTTTGCAGAATTGTTTAGACAGTTATTGCAATATCTGGACACCTTATGTAAATAATAATAAGACCACAGTTGTAATCTCCTCAAAAGGTTATGTACAAAGACGATGAAAGATTCATTTTACTCTTCCTGGCACTCCAGTAGATATTGTTAGAGAATACGTTTAAAATGATTAGATATGCCTATTGATTGCCAACTTAAATAATTTGACTAATTAATAGAAGTTTTACGGCTCCGAGGTTTGGAGATTTCAAAATGTTAGTAAGTTAGAACGTATTCATCTTCTCCTTTGTAAACATATCATGAATAATATGCAATCCACTCTGGATTTCATGATGTATGCAGAATATTGTCGATACCCCTACCCTAGAAGTTATTGTTAAAATAGAGATGGTTACGTAAGGTTTTAACTCAGTATCACAGATTACCAAACATTCTGTTTATGCATTATATAATATACATAAATACAACGGAAATTCTAACTGTATTCTGTTGAATAGTGTTAAAACTATTTTGAACACCCCTTACTTCTCAGGATGTTAGCATGTATTTCATGTTTATAAAATAATATATTATATGTAATACTCTAATACCAATTTCTGCAGTCATGGCACTCTAACTTAACTGGTTTTCTTCGTCGAAAGGAAGGTGTTTCCATTGCAGCTGGGTAAATGTATGAAGGGGAAATAGAATCTGTACAATATGTAACTAAATGTCGGTGATGAATCTGTCTACTTGACTCTCCATCACTCTCCTCTCTACGTCAAGCCTATCTACCTAAATATCATTGCTCAGATTTGTCCATCTTATGAACTGTGGTCATTATCTAATTATGTTAAAATTAGCCATATTTGGTAAAGTTGTATGTGCATTCTTTGAATTCCACTGTATGTTTTATGTACAACTTTGTGTGATTTTTTTCTGAGAATAAATTTTGTTTTGTTCTGATAGTTTGCTATTTGTCCCATGTCAGTAAGCTCAATATACTGATGGGCCAAACGAACACACCCCATTGTTAAACTGCAAGTTTTGTTCGCCCCGAAACCCTATCAGAACATGCCGGGACTGCATTTACGAGACAGCGAATTTACGAGTTGGGATATAAAATAGTGAGTAAATTAAATGTCCATATACATGGAAGGCTCACAATGATTATTACTGAATATTTGCAGAAATCCACAGTAGGTTGTAAGCGCTGCCAAAAGAATAGAAGTTTTCATGAAAAGTCAACAACACTGCCGTCTCCTGCACAGCAGGGCACTACAACCCAGTCGGTCTTTCCACCATATTCTGAACCATGGAGAATGTTTTGGAATAGTCTCCTTATGTCTGTATGGGGACCCACGCTCGGCTCGTCTAACATTACACCTCAGGTTACAAGAAGACAAGCAACTGTGTGGAGATCATTCTTACCCTGAATACTCAGCTAAGACTTTGGAAACTTCACCATTATGGCAATGAGGTGAGTATCACCATCATTGTGTGTGGTGCTATACTCCCTACTTTAGTATTATATTGCCCTTGAATTTGTACTGCTATTCTGTTTTAAGGCTGTCACTGTAATAACGTTATAGCAGTCTGCGCTATTCTGTAAATTTATTCTGTTAATTTTGTTAAAATCATTTCATAGCAATGCCACAGAGACAAATAGCACGTGCCTATAACAGTGAGCGCGTTGGTATGGTTTTACGTCGCTTTTAGCAATTTGAAAGCTCCAGTACGTCGGGAATGGGCTTCACACATTATGCCTATGTTGGGAATCGAACCCGGGACACCAGCGAACGCTTAACCACTAGACTATGCCATATCTATATGACATACCCTCCAAACAACATGGTGGTGGTTAATAGCACGTTCGTGGGTAGATTAATATTGATTTTTGTTTATTTAAATATTTAATAGTGAGTGGTCACACTGCACACATACCTTTTAACCTACTATGTTGCCTTTAATTATTTAAGTCTGAAGCATTATGGGTATTTCACTCCGTGGAACTGGAACATGAAAAGCTTAATGATTGGGGTTTTGTCTAGTCATGGGAAGGATTCAGGCGTGACAATGTTACACTGTACCTCCACGTGTCAAGATAATGTAGCGCAGTGTGATCTAATCTGAACCATTACCCCAGAACACCATTATAAGCAGTCTATTGTATGAACTGTTATGAAAACCAGGTTCTTCGTCGTTGGTTTCATTCACAGTCACAGACAGCTATTACTTGCACGTTAATTCATGATAGGACATGGTGAGTCACACTCACCTTACTAACTACTTGGTATTACTTTAAGGAGTAGTCTCTACATACGCTTCAAACTAAATAAGACTGAATTATTTACTTGATCACGAGAAATATCTGCTGAGAACAGGTCCCCTGTAACATTCCCAAGAAACAAAGAGAATAGGGTCACATGTACCATTCCAAAGAAACAAAGAGAACAGAGTCCCCTGTACCATTCGAAGAAACCCATGACATTTGTTAATGAATCAATGTGAAAAGTAAAAACAGCACCAAAACCGAAATGTAATGGTTTGAAGGTCTTCGCCAGTAAATACATTCACATATGAGTGGCAAAAGAAACGGTGCCTTTGACGACTTTACATACCGTTCCAGTTATATTAATGTATTCATCATGTTATATTATGTTTACTCTTTTATAAGTAACATTATTTAAATGGAAATAGCTTTGGTATGAACAGCTGAAGCATTCATTAACTCACAACATGGAATTACATAATCCGAAATTGAATTGAACAAATAATAATGACATTGAGTTTCAAAAACAAGAATGATTCTTAAAAAATGTATTTTTATGGCCATCTTGAATTTTTATCACCACCAGGTGGCACTGCATATTAGCTTAGGAATATATAAACACTACAAAGTATAATTCTGAAAGAAAATAGTGAATATGACAAGATAAATTATGATATCTTAAGCACAGACTGACATGATTAGAGATTTAAGTCACATTGGTGGCCGGCCATCTTGGATTTTCTGCCACCAGGCTGTGCTGCTGATGTGGATCCATATCCAGAAATGTTCAGAATGGTTCAATCTATATGTGTGCCAAGTTTGGTGCTTTCAACCAAAAGTAGACAATTTTGACAAAATCCTGGTCTTAACCGCACCACTATATCACCTGTTCACATGAAAATATAGGGAAATCCGGAAAAGACGCAAGTGTCACATGTATACCATAAAACTGTTTTAGAGGCATTTTAGAAGTTGAGTTAAGAAGAAGAGCTGAAGGTGACGGAGCTGAAGATGAGATAACAAAAACATCAAAGGATATAACTTGAGTTGTTGACATAACCAGTAATTAGTATGAAGCCAGGGATGGGGGTGGGGCATTACAGCGTTGAAGAGACCAAATAATAGAGGATTAGTGACGGAAGCCAGAGATTAATATTTCTTGATTAAAGTGTCGAATTGGTTAGGTAGAAATATACCCTGATCCCTGTTTATAGAAGGGTTGTGTCTGCCGATGTGAATAGCTTCTGCCAATTTTCTCTGCTTGTAATCATGTTTGCTGCTGGAGAGTGTTTTGATAGTGTCCCAACTGATTTTGTGGTCAGGAAATTTGGTAGTGTTCCGAAATGGCTGATTTTTGGTCTGCTTTGTTTGTTGATGTCTTGTGTTCTTTGATGCGAATGTTTAGTGGTCTGGGTGTTTCCCCAATGTAGTTGCTGCCACAGTTGCAGCTGATGTTGTACACCACACCCTTAGGCTCTTGTTTTGTTGTGGGATGTTTCCTACCATTTGCCCTGATGATGGTTTTGATGGGTGTGGCTGTGGTGAAGTATGTGTCGATGGCTGCTTGTTGCTTGAGTAGACGGCTAATGTGGTGTGATGTTTTGTCAATGTAAGGAAGTGAGATGCGAACAGGAGCTGAGTCAGACTTAGTAGTTTTGGGTTTAGGTGTGGGGTTGATAGTGGAGTTGATGATGCGGTCGACAAGTTTAATAGGGTAGTTGTTGAGTTTGGTAAAGACGTGCCTGAGATGATTTAGTTCAGGTTTAGGGGGGAGAGAGGAGAACTTTACAGCGCGGCGGGTGAGGGTGGAGATAACGCCGGTTTTAGTTCTGAGGGGGTGATTAGAATCACAGTGGAGGTATTGGTCAGTGTGGGTAGGTTTGCGATAGACAGAGGTTTGGATAGTGTTGTCAGTATTGCGGGTGACAAGGACGTCAAGAAAGGGTAGTTGTGAGTTGTTTTCAGTTTCAACAGTAAATTGGATGCGGGGGTGGTGTTGGTTAAGATGTTGGAGAAGTTGAGAGGGGTCATTGTCGTGAGGGAGAATGACAAAGGTGTCATCAACCTTCCTGCACCAGCAGGTTGGTTTGATTAGTGAGGTGCTGAGGGCTTGTTGTTCAAATGAAGTCATGTAGATTTCCTGTCACTGATCAAGGAAAGATTGTAAGCTATGATGTTGTTGATCTCTTCACCAGTGTTTCCATTAATGAAACCCCGCACATTCTCCGTAACCGCCTTGACACCCCTCTTGATACAAACCTTTCTACTGACTCCATCCTGCAGCTCATCTCTAATTCCATCACCTCAACTTCACCTGGGGTGATGCACTCTATGAGCGCACTCTATGAGCAAATCCATGGCCTTCCCATGGGATCCCCTCTCTCTACTATCACAGTTCTTCAGACATTTGCCCGTGCAGTCACACTTCTGTGTGTCGATATAGCGTAAATATAGCAGTCGCACTTCTGTGTCGAAACAGGGTAAATATAGCAGTTGCACTTCTGTGTCGATATAGCGTAAATATAGCAGTCGCACTTCTGTGCGTCGATATAGCGTAAATATAGCAGTCGCTCTTCTCTTCTATGTGTCGATATAGCGTAAATATAGCAGTCGCACTTCTGTGTCGATACAGGGTAAATATAGCAGTCGCACTTCTGTGTCGATACAGCGTAAATATAGCAGTCGCACTTCTGTGTGTCGATACAGAGTAAATATAGCAGTCGCACTTCTACGTATCGATACAGCGTGAATATAGCAGTCGCACTTCTGAGTGTCGATACAGCGTAAATATGGCAGTCGCACTTCTGTGTGTCGATATAGCGTAAATATAGCAGTCGCACTTCTCTTCTATGTGTCGATACAGCGTAAATATGGCAGTCGCACTTCTGTGTCGATATAGCGTAAATATGGCAGTCGCTCTTCTCTTCTATGTGTCGATACAGTGTAAATATGGCAGTCGCACTTCTGTGTGTCGATATAGCGTAAATATGGCAGTCGCACTTTTACGTATCGATACAGCGTAAATATAGCAGTCGCTCTTCTGTGTGTCGATACAGCGTAAATATGGCAGTCGCACTTCTGTGTGTCGATACAGGGTAAATATGGCAGTCGCTCTTCTGTGTGGCGATACAGCGTAAATATGGCAGTCGCACTTTTATGTGTCGATACAGCGTAAATATGGCAGCCGCACTTCTGTGTGTCGATACAGCGTAAATATGGCAGTCGCTCTTCTCTTCTATGTGTCGATACAGCGTAAATATAGCAGTCGCTCTTCTGTGTGTCGATACAACGTAAATATAGCAGTCGCACTTCTATGTGTCGATACAGCGTAAATATAGCAGTCACACTTCTGTGTGTCGATATAGCGTAAATATGGCAGTCGCTCTTCTGTGTGTCGATACAGCGTAAATATAGCAGTCGCACTTCTGTGTGTCGATATAGCGTAAATATAGCAGTCGCTCTTCTCTTCTATGTGTCGATATAGCGTAAATATGGCAGTCGCACTTCTGTGTGTCGATACAGTGTAAATATGGCAGTCACACTTCTGTGTGTCGATATAGCGTAAATATAGCAGTCGCACTTCTCTTCTATGTGTCGATACAGGGTAAATATAGCAGTCGCTCTTCTCTTCTATGTGTCGATACAGGGTAAATATAGCAGTCGCTCTTCTGTGTGTCGATATAGCGTCAATATAGCAGTCACACTTCTGTGTGTCGATATAGCGTAAATATAGCAGTCGCTCTTCTGTGTGTCGATGTAGCGTAAATATAGCAGTCGCTCTTCTGTGTGTCGATATAGCGTAAATATAGCAGTCGCTCTTCTGTGTGTCGATATAGCGTAAATATAGCAGTCGCTCTTCTGTGTGTCGATTTAGCGTAAATATAGTAGTCGCACTTCTATGTGTCGATATAGCGTAAATATAGCAGTCGCTCTTCTGTGTGTCGATACAGTGTAAATATAGTAGTCGCACTTCTGTGTGTCGATATAGCGTAAATATAGCAGTCTCACTTCTGTGCGTCGATATAGCGTAAATATAGCAGTCGCTCTTCTCCTCTATGTGTCGATATAGCGTAAATATGGCAGTCGCACTTCTGTGTGTCGATATAGCGTAAATATGGCAGTCGCACTTCTGTGTCGATACAGGGTAAATATAGCAGTTGCACTTCTGTGTCGATATAGCGTAAATATAGCAGTTGCACTTCTGTGTGTCGATACAGCGTGAATATGGCAGTCGCACTTCTGAGTGTCGATATAGTGTAAATATGGCAATCGCACTTCTGTGTGTCGATATAGCGTAAATATAGCAGTCACACTTCTCTTCTATGTGTCGATACAGCGTAAATATGGCAGTCGCACTTCTGTGTCGATATAGCGTAAATATAGCAGTCGCTCTTCTCTTCTATGTGTCGATATAGCGTAAATATGGCAGTCGCACTTCTGTGTGTCGATACAGTGTAAATATGGCAGTCGCACTTCTGTGTGTCGAGATAGCGTAAATATAGCAGTCGCACTTCTCTTCTATGTGTCGATACAGGGTAAATGTAGCAGTCGCTCTTCTCTTCTATGTGTCGATACAGGGTAAATATAGCAGTCGCTCTTCTGTGTGTCGATATAGCGTAAATATAGCAGTCACACTTCTGTGTGTCGATATAGCGTAAATATAGCAGTCGCTCTTCTGTGTGTCGATGTAGCGTAAATATAGCAGTCGCTCTTCTGTGTGTCGATATAGCGTAAATATAGCAGTCGCTCTTCTGTGTGTCGATATAGCGTAAATATAGCAGTCGCTCTTCTGTGCGTCGATATAGCGTAAATATAGCAGTCGCTCTTCTCTTCTATGTGTCGATATAGCGTAAATATGGCAGTCGCACTTCTGTGTGTCGATATAGCGTAAATATGGCAGTCGCACTTCTGTGTCGATACAGGGTAAATATAGCAGTTGCACTTCTGTGTCGATATAGCGTAAATATAGCAGTCACACTTCTGTGTGTCGTTAGAGCGTAAATATAGCAGTCGCACTTCTACGTATCGATACAGCGTGAATATGGCAGTCGCACTTCTGAGTGTCGATATAGTGTAAATATGGCAATCGCACTTCTGTGTGTCGATATAGCGTAAATATAGCAGTCACACTTCTCTTCTATGTGTCGATACAGCGTAAATATGGCAGTCGCACTTCTGTGTCGATATAGCGTAAATATGGCAGTCGCTCTTCTCTTCTATGTGTCGATACAACGTAAATATGGCAGTCGCACTTCTGTGTGTCGATATAGCGTAAATATAGCAGTCGGACTTTTACGTATCGATACAGCGTAAATATAGCAGTCGCTCTTCTGTGTGTCGATATAGCGTAGATATAGCAGTCGCACTTCTGTGTGTCGATATAGCGTAAATATAGCAGTCGCTCTTCTCTTCTATGTGTCGATACAACGTAGATATAGCAGTCGCTCTTCTGTGTGTCGATACAGCGTAAATATGGCAGTCGCACTTCTGTGTGTCGATACAGGGTAAACATGGCAGTCGCTCTTCTGTGTGGCGATGCAGCGTAAATATGGCAGTCGCACTTCTATGTGTCGATACAGCGTAAATATGGCAGTCGCACTTCTGTGTGTCGATAGAGCGTAAATATGGCAGTCGCACTTCTCTTCTATGTGTCGATATAGCGTAAATATAGCAGTCGCTCTTCTCTTCTATGTGTCGATGTAGCGTAAATATGGCAGTCGCACTTCTGTGTGTCGATACAGCGTAAATATGGCAGTCGCACTTCTGTGTGTTGATACAGCGTAAATATGGCAGTCGCACTTCTGTGTGTCGATATAGCGTAAATATGGCAGTTGCACTTCTGTGTGTCGATATAGCGTAAATATAGCAGTCGCTCTTCTCTTCTATGTGTCGATACAACGTAGATATAGCAGTCGCTCTTCTGTGTGTCGATACAGCGTAAATATGGCAGTCGCACTTCTGTGTGTCGATATAGCGTAAATATAGCAGTCGCTCTTCTCTTCTATGTGTCGATACAGCGTAAATATGGCAGTCGCACTTCTGTGTGTCGATATAGCGTAAATATAGCAGTTGCACTTCTGTGTGTCGATACAGGGTAAATATGGCAGTCGCACTTCTGTGTGTCGATATAGCGTAAATGTAGCAGTTGCATTTCTGTGTCGATATAGGGTAAATATAGCAGTCGCACTTCTGTGTCGATACAGCATAAATATGGCAGTCGCACTTCTGTGTGTCGAAATAGAGTAAATATAGCAGTCGCACTTCTGTGTGTCGATATAGCGTAAATATAGCAGTCGCATTTCTGTGTGTCGATACAGCGTAAATATGGCAGTCGCACTTGTGTCGGTACAGGGTTGAATATAGCAGTCGCACTTCTGTGTGTCGATATAGCGTAAATATGGCAGTCGCACTTCTGTGTCGATACAGGGTAAATATAGCAGTTGCACTTCTGTGTCGATATAGCGTAAATATAGCAGTTGCACTTCTGTGTGTCGTTACAACGTAAATATAGCAGTCGCACTTCTACGTATCGATACAGCGTGAATATTGCAGTCGCACTTCTTAGTGTCGATATAGTGTAAATATGGCAATCGCACCTCTGTGTGTCGATATAGCGTAAATATAGCAGTCACACTTCTCTTCTATGTGTCGATGTAGCGTAAATATGGCAGTCGCACTTCTGTGTCGATATAGCGTAAATATAGCAGTCGCTCTTCTCTTCTATGTGTCGATATAGCGTAAATATGGCAGTCGCACTTCTGTGTGTCGATACAGTGTAAATATGGCAGTCGCACTTCTGTGTGTCGATATAGCGTAAATATAGCAGTCGCACTTCTCTTCTATGTGTCGATACAGGGTAAATATAGCAGTCGCTCTTCTCTTCTATGTGTCGATACAGGGTAAATATAGCAGTCACACTTCTGTGTGTCGATATAGCGTCAATATAGCAGTCACACTTCTGTGTGTCGATATAGCGTAAATATAGCAGTCGCTCTTCTGTGTGTCGATGTAGCGTAAATATAGCAGTCGCTCTTCTGTGTGTCGATATAGCGTAAATATAGCAGTCGCTCTTCTGTGTGTCGATATAGCGTAAATATAGCAGTCGCTCTTCTGTGTGTCGATTTAGCGTAAATATAGTAGTCGCACTTCTATGTGTCGATATAGCATAAATATAGCAGTCGCTCTTCTGTGTGTCTATACATTGTAAATATAGTAGTCGCACTTCTGTGTGTCGATATAGCGTAAATATAGCAGTCTCACTTCTGTGCGTCGATATAGCGTAAATATAGCAGTCGCTCTTCTCTTCTATGTGTCGATATAGCGTAAATATGGCAGTCGCACTTCTGTGTGTCGATATAGCGTAAATATGGCAGTCGCACTTCTGTGTCGATACAGGGTAAATATAGCAGTTGCACTTCTGTGTCGATATAGCGTAAATATAGCAGTCGCACTTCTGTGTGTCGTTACAGCGTAAATATAGCAGTCGCACTTCTGAGTGTCGATACAGCGTGAATATGGCAATCGCACTTCTGTGTGTCGATATAGCGTAAATATAGCAGTCACACTTCTCTTCTATGTGTCGATACAGCGTAAATATGGCAGTCGCACTTCTGTGTCGATATAGCGTAAAAATGGCAGTCGCTCTTCTCTTCTATGTGTCGATACAACGTAAATATGGCAGTCGCACTTCTGTGTGTCGATATAGCGTAAATATAGCAGTCGGACTTTTACGTATCGATACAGCGTAAATATAGCAGTCGCTCTTCTGTGTGTCGATATAGCGTAGATATAGCAGTCGCACTTCTGTGTGTCGATATAGCGTAAATATAGCAGTCGCTCTTCTCTTCTATGTGTCGATACAGCGTAAATATGGCAGTCGCACTTCTGTGTGTCGATACAGGGTAAATATGGCAGTCGCTCTTCTGTGTGGCGATGCAGCGTAAATATGGCAGTCGCACTTCTATGTGTCGATACAGCGTAAATATGGCAGTCGCACTTCTATGTGTCGATACAGCGTAAATATGGCAGTCGCACTTCTCTTCTATGTGTCGATATAGCGTAAATATAGCAGTCGCTCTTCTCTTCTATGTGTCGATGTAGCGTAAATATGGCAGTCGCACTTCTGTGTGTCGATACAGCGTAAGTATGGCAGTCGCACTTCTGTGTGTTGATACAGCGTAAATATGGCAGTCGCACTTCTGTGTGTCGATATAGCGTAAATATGGCAGTTGCACTTCTGTGTGTCGATATAGCGTAAATATAGCAGTCGCTCTTCTCTTCTATGTGTCGATACAACGTAGATATAGCAGTCGCACTTCTGTGTGTCGATACAGCGTAAATATGGCAGTCGCACTTCTGTGTGTCGATATAGCGTAAATATAGCAGTCGCTCTTCTCTTCTATGTGTCGATACAGCGTAAATATGGCAGTCGCACTTCTGTGTGTCGATATAGCGTAAATATAGCAGTTGCACTTCTGTGTGTCGATACAGGGTAAATATGGCAGTCGCACTTCTGTGTGTCGATATAGGGTAAATATAGCAGTTGCATTTCTGTGTCGATATAGGGTAAATATAGCAGTCGCACTTCTGTGTCGATACAGCGTAGATATGGCAGTCGCACTTCTGTGTGTCGATATAGAGTAAATATAGCAGTCGCACTTCTGTGTGTCGATATAGCGTAAATATAGCAGTCGCATTTCTGTGTGTCGATACAGCGTAAATATGGCAGTCGCACTTGTGTCGGTACAGGGTTGAATATAGCAGTCGCTCTTCTGTGTGTCGATTTAGCGTAAATATAGTAGTCGCACTTCTATGTGTCGATATAGCGGAAATATAGCAGTCGCTCTTCTGTGTGTCGATACAGTGTAAATGTAGTAGTCGCACTTCTGTGTGGCGATATAGCGTAAATATAGCAGTCTGACTTCTGTGCGTCGATATAGCGTAAATATAGCAGTCGCTCTTCTCTTCTATGTGTCGATATAGCGTAAATATGGCAGTCGCACTTCTGTGTGTCGATATAGCGTAAATATGGCAGTCGCACTTCTGTGTCGATACAGGGTAAATATAGCAGTTGCACTTCTGTGTCGATACAGCGTAAATATAGCAGTCGCACTTCTGTGTGTCGATACAGCGTAAATATAGCAGTCGCACTTCTACGTATCGATACAGCGTGAATATGGCAGTCGCACTTCTGAGTGTCGATATAGTGTAAATATGGCAATCGCACTTCTGTGTGTCGATATAGCGTAAATATAGCAGTCACACTTATCTTCTATGTGTCGATACAGCGTAAATATGGCAGTCGCACTTCTGTGTCGATATAGCGTAGATATAGCAGTCGCTCTTCTCTTCTATGTGTCGATACAGCGTAAATATGGCAGTCGCACTTCTGTGTGTCGATATAGCGTAAATATGGCAGTCGGACTTTTACGTATCGATACAGCGTAAATATAGCAGTCGCTCTTCTGTGTGTCGATATAGCGTAAATATAGGAGTCGCACTTCTCTGTGTCGATATAGCGTAAATATAGCAGTCGCTCTTCTCTTCTATGTGTCGATACAGCGTAAATATGGCAGTCGCAGTTCTGTGTGTCGATACAGGGTAAACATGGCAGTCGCTCTTCTGTGTGGCGATGCAGCGTAAATGTGGCAGTCGCACTTCTATGTGTCGATACAGCTTAAATATGGCAGTCGCACTTCTGTGTGTCGATACAGCGTAAATATGGCAGTCGCTCTTCTCTTCTATGTGTCGATACAGCGTAAATATAGCAGTCGCTCTTCTATGTGTCGACACAACGTAAATATAGCAGTCGCACTTCTATGTGTCGATACAGCGTAAATATAGCAGTCACACTTCTGTGTGTCGATTTAGCGTAAATATGGCAGTCGCACTTCTGTGTGTCGATATAGCGTAAATATAGCAGTCGCTCTTCTCTTCTATGTGTCGATATAGCGTAAATATGGCAGTCGCACTTCTGTGTGTCGATACAGGGTAAATATGGCAGTCGCACTTCTGTGTGTCGATATAGCGTAAATATAGCAGACGCTCTTCTCTTCTATGTGTCGATACAGCGTAAATATAGCAGTCGCACTTCTGTGTGTTGATATAGCGTAAATATAGCAGTCGCTCTTCTCTTCTATGTGTCGATACAGGGTAAATATAGCAGTCGCTCTTCTGTGTGTCGATATAGCGTCAATATAGTAGTCACACTTCTGTGTGTCGATGTAGCGTAAATATAGCAGTCGGTCTTCTGTGTGTCGATATAGCGTAAATATAGCAGTCGCTCTTCTGTGTGTCGATTTAGAGTAAATATAGTAGTCGCATTTCTATGTGTCGATATAGCGTAAATATAGCAGTCGCTCTTCTGTGTGTTGATACAGTGTAAATATAGTAGTCGCACTTCTGTGTGTCGATATAGCGTAAATATAGCAGTCGCTCTTCTGTGTGTCGATATAGCGTAAATATAGCTGTCGCACTTCTGTGTGTCGATATAGCGTAAATATAGCAGTCGCTCTTCTCTTCTATGTGTCGATACAGTGTAAATATGGCAGGCGCACGTCTGTGTGTCGATACAGTGTAAATATGGCAGTCGCACTTCTGTGTGTCGATATAGTGTAAATATGGCAGTCGCTCTTCTCTTCTATGTGTCGATACAGCGAAAATATGGCAGTCGCTCTTCTGTGTGTCGATATAACGTAAATATAGCAGTTGCACTTCTGTGTGTCGATATAGCGTAAATATAGCAGTCGCTCTTCTCTTCTATGTGTCGATACAGCGTAAATATGGCAGTCGCACTTCTGTGTGTCGATACAGCGTAAATATAGCAGTCGCACTTCTCTTCTATGTGTCGATGCAGCGTAAGTATGGCAGTCGCACTTCTGTGTGTCGATATAGCTTAAATATAGCAGTCGCTCTTCTCTTCTATGTGTCGATTTAGCGCAAATATGGTAGTCGCACTTCTGTGTGTCGATATAGCGTAAATATAGCAGTCGCTCTTCTCTTCTATGTGTCGATGTAGCGTAAATATGGCAGTCGCACTTCTGTGTGTCGATACAGCGTAAATATGGCAGTCGCACTTCTGCGTGTTGATACAGCGTAAATATGGCAGTCGCACTTCTGTGTGTCGATATAGCGTAAACATGGCAGTTGCACTTCTGTGTGTCGATATAGCGTAAATATAGCAGTCGCTCTTCTCTTCTATGTGTCGATACAACGTAAATATAGCAGTCTCTCTTCTGTGTGTCGATGCAGCGTAAATATGGCAGTCGCACTTTTGATTGTCGATATAGCGTAAATATAGCAGTCGCTCTTCTCTTCTATGTGTCGATACAGCGTAAATATGGCAGTCGCACTTCTGTGTGTCGATATAGCGTAAATATAGCAGTTGCACTTCTGTGTGTCGATACAGGGTAAATATAGCAGTCGCACTTCTGTGTGTCGATATAGCGTAAATATAGCAGTTGCATTTCTGTGTCGATATAGGGTAAATATAGCAGTCGCACTTCTGTGTCGATACAGCGTAAATATGGCAGTCGCACTTCTGTGTGTCGATACAGCGTAAATATAGCAGTCGCACTTTTAAGTTTCGATATAGCGTAAATATAGCAGTCACACTTCTGTGTGTCGATATAGCGTAAATATAGTAGTCGCACTTCTGTGTGTCGATATAGAGTAAATATAGCAGTCGCACTTCTGTGTGTCGATATAGCGTAAATATAGCAGTCGCATTTCTGTGTGTCGATACAGGGTAAATATGGCAGTCGCACTTGTGTCAGTACAGGGTTGAATATAGCAGTCGCACTTCTTAGTGTCGACATAGCGTAAATAAAACAGTCGCACTTCTGTGTTGCGATATAGCGTAAATATAGCAGTCGCACTTCTGTGTGTCGATACATGGTAAATATGGCAGTCGCACTTGTGTCGGTACAGGGTTGAATATAGCAGTCGCACTTCTGTGTCGACATAGCGTAAATATGGCAGTCGCTCTTCTGTGTGTCGATGCAGCGTAAATATAGCAGTTGCACTTCTGTGTGTCGATACAGGGTAAATATAGCAGTCGCACTTCTGTGTGTCGATATAGCGTAAATATAGCAGTTGCATTTCTGTGTCGATACAGGGTAAATATGGCAGTCGCACTTCTGTGTGTCGATACAGCGTAAATATGGCAGTCGCACTTCTATGTATCGATACAGCGTAAATATAGGAGTCACACTTCTGTGTGTCGATATAGCGTAAATATAGCAGTCGCACTTCTGTGTGTCGATATAGCGTAAATATAGCAGTCGCACTTCTGAGTGTCGATATAGCGTAAATGTAGCAGTCGCATTTCTGTGTGTCGATACAGGGTAAATATGGCAGTCGCACTTGTGTCGGTACAGGGTTGAATATAGCAGTCGCACTTCTGAGTGTCGACATAGCGTAAATATAACAGTCGCACTTCTGTGTGTCGATATAGCGTAAATATAGCAGTCGCACTTCTGTGTGTCGATACATGGTAAATATGGCAGTCGCACTTGTGTCGGTACAGGGTTGAATATAGCAGTCGCACTTCTGTGTCGACATAGCGTAAATATGGCAGTCGCACTTCTGTGTGTCGATACAGCGTAAATATAGCAGTCGCACTTCTGAGTGTCGATTTAGCGTAAATATAGCAGTCGCAGTTCCATGTGTCGACATAGCGTAAATATAGCAGTCGCACTTCTGTGTGTCGATATAGCGTAAATATAGCAGTCGCTCTTCTATGTGTCGATACAGCGTAAATATAGCAGTCGCACTTCTGTGTGTGGCGATACAGCGTAAATATAGCAGCCGCACTTCTGTCTCGACATAGCGTAAATATAGCAGTCGCACCTCTGAGTGTCGATATAGCTTAAATATAGCAGTCGCTCTTGTATAACGTTATACACATTTAATGTTTGAAAGCGTATTTAATTTTTCTCATGGTTCTTTTTTTATTTGATCTGTGGGTTAAGCAACAACATACAAATAAGCGTTTTAGTGCATATTGGTTGAATGTATATGAAATGTATCTAAACGATGTGGTACACTTCTTCTCTCGGTAAACCACGCTAATTGAAAAGGCTCTTTCTCTAACTGGTGTTCTCTCAACTAAACAACAACGTTGCTAAACAGCTCTAATTGAAAAGGTTGAGTTAACTAATGTGGCCAAATGGTTTCTCTTTCAGACAATGCTAATACGTGATAGTATGTTTTCCTCATACCCAAGGCAACGAAATTACAATTTACATGTCCTGCATTTCTTGACATTTGAATCTATCTGCTGTAATGTCCTCTCGAAATATCTCCTTTATGGCAAGTTCAAGACTGTTCAAGACTCTGAAGCATTACACAAACTCACTCAGCCCTGGACCTCTGTCTTCTTTACAAGACAACTGAGGTTCACCGCTCTCGTCAACATACGTCTTGAGTTGGCTGTGTCGTTTCGCCCTCCCGAGTATAAACAGGCTCCAGGGAATTGGCGTGTTTATTTCATTATCCAATGTCGTGAAAATTTAATGTCAAAAATGTTCTTTTTGGGGGAAAGTATGTACATAACGTCTGGTTGCCATGTTTTCTACTTCATGTGTAAACACACGGAAAGATGAAAAGGAAAGAGTTGCTGAAGAACACGTGATACGAGGATTAGAACAATGAAATTGATGTTTACACAATGTCTAATAGATAGAGAGATAGATACCAAACGTTACCAGATAACATCCTTTATGTTTGCATCGTTTATGTCCAAATGGCATTCATTATTATTTGAATGATATTTCCGTAGATACGAATATTTTAAACGGAATTTTCAATTCAATTCTGTTTATTCAGTATTTAGGGCCTTGAGGCCTACAGTACAAATACAGGTACATTTTGTGCAGGTCACGTGTTGTGATTTACAGTTCTTGCTTTGAATACATGTTTTAAGTACAATGCGGTTGCTTTAATAACATCAATATTTCTAGCATTGATAAGATTGGACAGTGTGTGCTTATCTGTAACAGGCAATGAAATAAATGGTAGATATTTGGCTCTTAAGTCTGAGTACATTGTGCACACAAACAATATATGAAATTCATTTTCAATATACCCTAGATTACAGTGTCTACAAATGGATACACTTAGATCTGACAAGTCTCTTTTGGATTTACGTACATGGTTAACTTTCAGATCATGGAAACCTATTCGTAATTTACAAAACGCCCTCATCAGACCTTTATCTTGCAAGTGTGTGATATAAAATTCAGGCTCTAACAAAGTTTTATGGGAGGAATAAAATTCTAAAAAATTCGAGTCATTAAGTGACATCAACCCTTCTTGGCAAAAAATATCTTCAAGGCGTTGCTTAAACATACATAGAAAACTCTGTTCATTTCCAACATCCTGCAATTTCCACACATAAGAGAAGCCAGTTGAAAAAAGTAATTGTCTAACCTCTGATGTCCAATTTCGCTTGCCATTATCATCCTGCATTTTTAAGAAAATATAACTTTGCCTTGGGTATCTATATGATTCCATTCTCAATAATTTAAGCCAATATTTTATTACTCTTATTCTACTTGACACAAATATATTACAGCGCTCAGTTTCACCCAAGATAGCCTTATTAGAGGCAAATTTTCCAAGCTTTAGGAAATGTTTAAAAAATGAAGCATGTACCTTTTCTAAACAGTGAAAATATTTAGTTCCCCAAATTTCGGATCCATATAAAAGGATAGGTAACATTTTACAATCAAATATGGTACAGGCAATTTTAAATGAAATAAAGAGATTCTTTTTAAAAAGCTGGTAAACAGATTGTGTAGCCTTAGCTGCTTGAGTCGCCAAACTTTTACAGGCTGTTGTCCAGTTCAGTCTGGAAGAGAATATCAACCCCAAGTATTTGTAATATGAAACACATTTAAGCTTTGTATTACCATAATACCAAACTTCATCTTTCTTTAATACACCTCCATTTCTAAATACAATAATATCCGTTTTCTCAATATTAACACTCAAACCCCAGGTTATACAAAATGGATGTAACACATTGAGTTGCTGCTGTAAGCCAACTACAGTATAGGAAAACATGTTTACATCATCAGCAAATAATAACATCATAATATCATCATCAATGTCCTGTGATAGAAAAACATCATGTTTACAAGATTTGCAAATTTCTGAACAAAGTTCATTTATAAAGAAGATGAAGAGAATGGGGCTTAAAATACAGCCTTGGCGCACCCCAGTACTTGTAGAACACATATTAGTTCTGTAACAATTTCCAACTTTCACACAGCATTTTACAGATGAATACATACTGTGGAGAAGATTATATAATTTACCATGACAACCTGACTTAAGTAATAGATATAAAAGTTTGGTTCTGTCAACAGAGTCAAAAGCCTTTTTAAAATCAATAAACGCACAAAAGAATCGACCTTTAGGCTTTGATAAATACTTAGAACATAAAGTCTGGAGGGTAAATATGTTGTCAGTAGTTGCATACCCGGGTCTGAACCCCGCTTGTGCTTCTGTAAGAATATCATTCAATTCTATCCATGTTCGCAGGCGCTTATCTATTTTTCCTGATATATTCAAAAGAGATATATCCCTGTAGTTGTTGGGGTCGGTTGCACAGCCTGACTTAAATAGAGGTATCATTAAGGCAGTGTCAAATATTGCGTTAAATAAAGGTTTCAGGAAAGCAAGTAAAGTAGACTGACCAATCTTGAAAACTTCTGGGGGAATGCCATCCTCCCCGGGGGATTTTCCTGCTTTTAGCTTCTGTATAGCTTCAGTAATTTCATAATCGGAAATACTATCCGACAACAGTTGATCCACACCGGATGAATTTACACACTCATCACAAGCGTGATTAGATATAAAGTCAAACACATGTTGATCGGAATCCTCATTTGCCTGGGGTTTACTTGGGTTAAAGAGATCTTTAAAATAACTATAAAGATTGTCTGGTGACAGTGGACATCCTCTACCTTTATTCCTTAATGAATGTTTTAAACTATTCCAGAAGGACTTACAGTCACCAATCTTAGCCGCTCTACACAGATCCTCGGCTAAGCTTTTTTCAAGATTTTCCCTCTTTACAGCACATAGTTTTTTAAACTTAGCTTTAGCTTCCACATACTTACAAAGATTGTCTTTACATTTACATTTTCGGAATAAATTCAAAGTTCTGTATTTCTCCCTTTTTGCTTCTGCACATTCATCATCAAACTATTTTGGTTGTTTTTTAGTATTTGTTTTGTTGGACACACAAAAGCCGCCAGCTGTACATACACATGTAATAAGAAAATCATTAAGTTTTGAGACAGCAAGGTTTATGTCGGACTGCAACACAGCAAGAAAATCGTCCAACGCATTTGGTGATCGTAAGAGTGCTTTATAACTAGAAGTAGCTGGTTCAGGTAACCTGCATCTAGGAACAGTTGTAAGATTGATATCACTTTCTTGAGTCGTGGTACCCTTGAATACTATATTCAAGGTGCACAATACTGGCATATGGTCAGATTCGACACGATCACAAACTTTAAGATCCATAACTTTATCAAATAATTGACTGGACACAAGGAAATAGTCCACTGTGCTGGTTCCCATATGGGAGATGAATGTGTGCTTGCCGGGTGAGTCTGACGCAGTAACGGAATTCATGTATATGAAGAGACAACAAATGGGCACTCCAAACGCGGGTATCTTCTAAAAGAGAATCAAATTATGTCATGATCAGTTATTTATTTCAAAGGGCAATGTTTTGAACGTGAAGATCTTCAGCAACCCATGCTTGTCGCAAAAGGAGATAAACGGGATCGGGTGGTGAGACTCGCCCACTAGGTTGACACATGTCACCGTGTCCCAGAGGCGTAGAACGATGCTCATGATGTTGATCACTGGACTGTCTTGTCCAGACTAGATGAGCGCCCCGTTAAACAACAAACCAACCAACTTAATAAAGCAAACCTGTAGGCATCAACGTGCTCGTCGCAATAAGGTTATGTGTTATCCATTATAAGGCTTAATCCGAGCGTTCCACCGCACGACCTAACGTGCACAACGTACGTGTTGGTAGCGTTGAGAGAGTTCATTGTGACCTTAAGTTCCAGTTTCGTGTTTGAAATCAATACTCCATGTACTTATTCACGTTCTGTACCATCTGAACATTGACGTATATAAAAAATGTTCTCATTAGTCCTCATCAATAATTCAGTTACGCTTCCAGTGGGTTATTTACACGAACTAAACCTTTGTATGGCTTCCTGTAATACCAAAAAGATTCTGTAAAAAAACGCCTTCAGTTATTTGCACGTAATGTGCGTGTTACACAAACATACTACGACAGCGTCTCGGTCCTTCGTGTATTTTGCTTGTTTCTATTCATACACAATTGAAATCTAAATACATGTATTTGGCTTGTCTCGCAACTTTCACAAACCCCACTCACAACAAGAACGGTTGGTGTGATGTGAGGGATTTGTGTTTGTAACCCTACGTTTCAGTTCAGACGTCTCTGCGTTAAAATACCTTCCAGCTACAAAGCAAAGTGTGTGTGAGTGAGTGAGTGAGTGAGCAAGCAAGCAAGGAGTGAGTCAGTAGGAAGGTGATCGGTCGGTTGGCCGGGTGAGTCAGTGGTCGGTCGGTGGGACGGTCGGGCAAGTGAGTGAGTGAGCGAGTGGGTGAGTGAGTGTGTTTGCATTTTTTCGATTTCATAGTGCTACATTTAGCTCATCGATATACTATGCCGATCTTTAGCATGACCATCTGAATTTATTCCTTCTACGACTCTTTACCTTATCCCGAACGCAAGACAGGTTACGCAGCAGCAGCAGCAGCAAGCGCCGTTTGGTGTTGATGTACGTCTTCTCGAACACATTACAGAACGCCCTTCAGGATATTTAAGCATATTGATTCCAATTCTGATAATAATTGTAAAACTAACTTACAGCCGGATAGTATGTATGTGGGTAAATTAAATCCACACAATTAAGCCTGTTTTTAGCTGTAAATCTGCAACTAATGTGATAAAAGTGTCAGAGGGGTCCCATAAGAAACACCATGCTTCACACCCAGGATACTGGATGCTGAATCAGATACTATTACTAATAAATATTTGAAAACATGCTTTCCTACGTACTTTCGATATTTTTAGAAAGCGCTAGAATAAATGGTGTTGATTAAACTAGAGCTGGCGCAAACCGCTATAATCGTACAGATAGAGAATCTCACCCGAGTGTCTTTTGATATGAATTATTTGTGAGTGACTGAGTTTAGTTTTACGCCACATTCAGTAATATTCTATCTATATGGTCTGTAATAATCATGCCTGAATCAGACGGTCCTGTGATCAAGAGCATCAGCATCGATCTACGTTGTTGGAATACAATGACATGTGTGAACCAAGTCAGCGAGCCTGACCACCCGATCCCGTTAGTATCCACTTACGACAAGCATGGGTGACTGAAGATCAGGTCTAACCCAGATCTTCACAGGTTTCCCAGGGAGCTGAGAAATGTGAGTCCACACAGATGCACTGATGATGGTTACCACTGGTCTTTATACTTTATTTCTATCTGTCTATCACACACATATGTGTGTGTGTGTGTGTATGTGTATTTTTGGAAAAAATCTGTGCAAATGCATCATTTCTTTCATCTCAGACAAATATAAACGAAACAAGCTGTAGTTTCATACAATTTTAAGAAAACAATACAATTCCAATAAATCAATAAATCAATACAATTTAAACAATGGTATGTTTCTTTAGCTACAATTATATGAAAATGTTATTGAAACAGTACCTAGCTTCAGGAGGGCAAAGTTGCGTAGTTGTCTTAGACAAGATACAGGTACTAATAGGATCTACATTGCCTCGGTCCACCAAGCTGTGAAATGGGTACCGCTGGTGATGTGCTGGCGATGTGAGTGTTGAGTTGCGCCTAACAGGCAGCATGGCTGTATGGTCCCCGGAAGGTACGTTTGGGTCCTATGATAGTAGCTTACGTAGCCCCGTGAGCAGGCAATGTGCACGGATATGACCGCCATAAAAGTTGACTGTTACTATCACTTGAAACACAATGATAGCATAACAGTGGCATACATTTTAATCTTAAATTAGAAGGGTTGTATTCATCTGTAAATAATATTAGGTGTTCCGCGATGTATATTGTGGTCTCGGTCATAGTATAGCCACCCCCAGCCCAGATTACTCACCTACACAGAAAATACATAATTATGGATTTTATTGTGGTTACAGCCTTAAAATGATTCGTTACATTCTCCAGGTACAAAGCATAGTCAGTACTGGTTTCAAAACTGGAGGGGTACGTCAGCCATTTCACTAACTGACCAACTGCACTGTAAATGTATATGTCACATCTTCACAGACTGGCTGTTGACATTACTTCTGCATCTGCTGTCCACACTCTATTACATGGAATTCCTGAATTGGTGACATACTCGCTGACATTTAGGTTCTGTCATTAATGCCCTTAATGCCACTGATCACATCTGGTCAACTCGATCTCGGATTGTACTGTGACTGTAACAGATGCAGCAGAAGTAACCGTCTCCTTGGGTTCGGAATGCTGATCTACACTGATCTTCCGCAATAAATGTCCTTTGAAGAGAGGGTTCAGGCCTAATGCAGATGCCCAGTTCATTCGAGCATTTGGAGGCTGAAGAAACGGGTTGCTTGATTTGTTTGGTAGTAGAGATTTGGATGTTCTTGTTGCCTCCTATTGTCTTTTGTAGAGGACCGATGATGTCAATTCAACGAGGCTCCAGATTTTGTCAGGTACAGGAATGGTGTTTCTGTGTTGACTTTCGGATATATGACAAGAAACTTTGGACACGTCTTGACATATTCTTGCACGTCTTTCTTTTCTTAGCTTGGTTGTCACATCATGCTTTCAGGATGCTGGGTAGGTGGCTTTTGGTGAGCACTTCACTTTCACCATGAAAGACAGCTCCGTTTTCTACAAGAAATGGGTTTGCAATTTGCCCAAAATTAGACTTTGCATTCAGACGCCTGTCAGAATCCTGGTCATAGATGTGCTGAGGATACTTCTTAAATAAATACCAGCCCCCCAATCACACTATTACCTACTCACACCATCACCAGCCCCTACTCACGCCATCACCAGCCCCTACTCAGGTAGATTGTAGTTATTGAATAATTCCACAAACACCTTGATGATATATCAGAATGGCTGGGTTATGCGATATCACAGAGTTAAAGTTTGTATTATGCAGTAAATTAAATGAAATTCGCCTGCAAATACCCTTAAATGACACCGTAACCATTGCCCGGAGTCGCGATCGGGCACTTTTACCCACAAGTCTAACATTCCACCCTTTAACGCACAAATGACAGTTATTGATCATTGGCTGATGACGTACCTCGATTGAAATAAAGAATAAAAAGAGCTATACCTTATTAACACCAGTAAAACATCAGCTGCACCAGATCTAATGCATTAAATACCATCGACCGTCATTTGTTTGGTTTTGTGGGGAAACTTAGCCCTTGTTAACAAAAAATAAACGTTGTAGCGCAAAATAGCAGCAGTACTGTTGTGATACAATCAGATATTCCACCCATTATGAGTCACAACTGAAAAATTATGCACAAAATCAATGACGCCATTAACGTATTTATGATACCAGAATTATTGTTACACTGTTGAACCCATTGACATCCTGTAGCCGTACATGTACACTGTGCTTTGGTGATTTTCAGCAGGCGCTCTTGACGTTCTGTCTCTCACCAAACGCACTGGACAATATATACAACATGGAATAGGAGGACACATGGTATTAGAATGAATGCGTGAGTGCGCTGAGTTTAACGCCGCTTTTAACAATTATATCACGGTGTGGCAGTTTCAAATTGGAGGAAGGCTCATTGAGACACATGTCGAGAACATAATCATTTACATCAACTCTGGAGACGATATAGGCCTTAACAATGTTTTCGGTCTCGGTGTTGGGCTGTGATCCCTTAACGGCAAGACGTTTGGAATCTGTACGTGAAGAACATGGAGCTGCACTTAATGAGCAAACATAAACTGCATTGCGTGTCCATGAAACTACACAACTGACGGTGATTTTTACCGAAGGATTATGAAACTGTAAAGACTGACCATGAAACACAGTCTAAGTAAACTTAGTCTCAGTGTGTTTCGTTACACTCCACCAATGAGTCTATCAAAACCTAGTAGAAGGTCGAGTCAGGTAACCTTTGAGAGACTTATAACCGTCCAATCAAACGCGAGACGGTTAAATAGATTTAACCAATCAAACAACGGCTGCTATTTAGGGATCGGAGGGACTTTCAAAATATTCAGGTTACCGACACCGATCTCTCCACAAACAAAAATCTGTATATAACACAGTTATTTGGGCCTTGTGCATCACCCGGAAGCGAGCGTACGCTAAATAGCATTCGGAATTGTTCGGGTACGAACCTTTCTAGATAAAAAGTTCCAAAGGTATGTGTGAATGTCCACTTTCGCGATTTGGCAAGCTGTGTTCTGATTGGTCAGTCTCAAAGGTTACCTGGCGCGACGTCGACCTCTCATAAGGTTTCGTTAGACTTGGTGGTGGAGTCTAACGAAAAGCACTGAGGATAAGTTTACTTAGACTGCATGAAACAGTGCCTAGCTACAATGAAACTGTATTGAGAGTCCATGAAACTAAACTGTCTGACTATGGACTATACCGACTGACCATGAAACTGTGCTTGATGGCTAATCATCTCATTGTCATCAATACATATAGTGAACTGTGAACACCATTGGTTGATTTCAATGTATAATGGGGAACTTAGTCCTTTTTGAACCAATACCGGTGATGGATGGCCTGTAATAGGTATGAGGTACCGTAGACTTAATTTTCTTTTCAATTTTCTCTATTTCTCACCTGACTGTGTTGAAATGTTTACCAGCCATTTAAGCAAAACATTTGGAACGACTAAGTACGACTGTTTCTTAATAATTAAAAACTGAAAGTGAGATTAGAAAGCCTATAAATTCGAAGAAATGGAATAAATCCCATGGTCATGATAACCTTGTTACAGAATCATTTATACATGGCCTTGGTTTGCTTATATACTGTTGATGTTACATAGATTTTAAAATAGTATAGTCTGTTTGATGAATTATCTAAACCTCCATAATACAGACGTTGACTACCATACGACCCAGTCTAGGTATTCCGTCATGAGTAATTTTTAAGATTTTTACTTCAGTCATATATAACAGAACATGTGTGTGTGCACAAATATTGTAGATCCAAAATGGGTATGGTGACTGTATAAAGGTATTTTAGATTCAGCCACAAGCCCAATGCTTTGCACTCGCTATCAAGCTAAATCTGAATACAACCCACTCATCGAATCAAGTTGGACGAATTCTAAGTCCTGGCAATCAAAAACCAGGACTTCACAAAAAAGGAAACTGTTGGAAGCCATCGAAACCTTTGATCAATAGAGACCAAGAATACTACATACTGTCGGCCTACGAAGAACTAATCAAACCATAAACTATTTAAAGATCACATATACTGTAGGGGGCGCAAATGCATAAATCACTCATTGATATCGTTATAAAAGAAACCCCGCAATTAAAACTTCTCATTTCCATATATAATTACCTTAAATCGACCTTTTTGACAACAGTGCACAACTCTCAGCCGCAAACGAAATTTCAACCAATCAGAGCGGCGCGTCTCCGTGACGTAGAAGTAGGTATATCTGTGAGGGTCATCAACATTTCAATGGGTCAACTATTTCGTTTGCAGGTTTGTGCAAACCTGAAATCGCGACAGCTTTTGTGAAAAATGAAAGTTATATGTTCTCACAATCTATTATCATTTAGTTTTGTCTCCTGCTTTGCCTAGTTTCCGAGTTACAACCCTTGTTTTCATAGACGATTCTGTCAAAATCACTTGCTGTCACTAGGAATGAAGATTTTTATGGATATCAACTTCTTTATGAGAGAACACAACGTTTCGGAGTTAATGCTTACTCCTTCATTAACTCCGAAACGTTGTGTTCTCTCATAAAGAAGTTGATATCCATAAAAATCTTCATTCTTATGTATTTTCACTTCTAAATGACATTCAAAGACTTGCTGTCACTAGGTTGTAATCTGTGTTAGGTGGTATGAACCTACACGTTATTTGTCATCATTCACTTGATGCTCGGTTTATGAATTTATAACAGGTATAATTAGTGGTAACGCCACTGAGATTACCCGACAAAAGTCCCCATTTGGCATTTCTTGTGTCTGGATTGATCAAAGGATTAACCGATAACACGCTGATTGATTAATTATTTTTATGCGAATTTAAATGGGGATTTGTCAATAGGCAGTGTTTATGTATGTACATTTACTAATCAATACTGAATACACTCTGTCGTGTCTGTGTCTATGTAAAAGCAACACCCTTCTTTCAAAGGATTAACCGCTAATACATTGATTGATTGCTCATTATTGGCTAACTAAATTACTTTTGTAAAAGAATGACGCACATTATGCAATTAGTTGCCAGGTGTGCTATCTTGGGTAACCAATGAGACTATACAGCAATGTGAAAAACCTGAAACGATTCATCACGTTTTCGTATATTAGACTGTTAAAACACACATCACTTGGGAAATCTGCAGATGAATTATATACCACTCGTTTTGTGGATATTGATGGATACATTCCTCGAAGAAGTTAATAGCCTGACATTGGTCCTATAACTTTAATTTGTTTTGATTTTTATGTTCTCATTTTGTTTTTATTAAGTTGTTGTAGCTTTCAACAGAATCATTGTTTTCGTCGTGAAGTGTAATGATACAGACGACAATCTGTGCATAGTGACACCATCACCCGACCCCAAGGATCACTGAACATCAACACAACAATTCGTCTTTGGTGAGATCAAGAAATCAGCAAAATGACGAGCTTCCTACACATTTTCTATAACAACTAACTGAAAATCGTTCTTTCTATGACGTCACTGCAGGGCTCTGGCGACAGAGTTAAGTAACCTGTCTGTGGTTTCGTTTGCGGACGAGAGAGAAGCAGATGGCTTTTTAGCAACTTTTAAGCGCTTGGTATTAATTTAATTTAATTAACAACAAGTTTTCCCCCCGTGGCCTGTTGAATCAGAAAGGCCTTTGTGTAATTTCTTCGCGTAGTGTGTGCACTGTATGCCATGCATCGTCGCAGTGTATGGCCACGTAGACACGAAAAATGTCAGCTTCTGCTGTACTATATGCCATTTTGTATATTTTTATGTATGCGTGATGTGTTTCACATACCCTTCGTACAGTTGTATGGGGAATGTAACTTAGGTACCACTGGAATATATTTTACGTGTATCTTTGCTACATGTGTAGCAATACTGTTGTATGGTTTTCACTTACCGTCGAGCTGGACCCTCAGGACCGCTGGCTGTTTTACGTACTGTTGTATGACTTTCACTTACCGTCGAGCTGGACCCTCGGGACCGCTGTCTGTTTTACGTACTGTTGTATGACTTTCACTTACCGTCGAGCTGGACCCTCGGGACCGCTGTCTGTTTTACGTACTGTTGTATGACTTTCACATACCGTCGAGGTGGACCCTCGGGACCGCTGTCTGTTTTACGTACTGTTGTATGGCTTTCACATACCGTCGAGCTGGACCCTCGGGACCGGTGTCTGTTTTACGTACTGTTGTATGACTTTCACATACCGTCGAGCTGAACCCTCGGGACCGCTGTCTGTTTTACGTACTGTTGTATGGCTATCACTTACCGTCGAGCTGGACCCTCGGGACCGCTGTCTTTTTTACGTACTGTTGTATGACTTTCACATACCGTCGAGCTGGACCCTCGGGACCGCTGTATGTTTTACGTACTGTTGTATGGCTTTCACTTACCGTCGAGCTGGACCCTCGGGACCACTGTATGCGGAATGTGTTTCGTTCTATCGGAGGACACCTTAGGGACCGACAGTTCATACGTTATGGCTCGGGGCATGGGGATTGTAGTTGAGATGATGATGATGATGATGATGATGATGATGATGATGATGATGATGATGATGATTTTTAGGGGATGGGGGATCACATTTTTGTTCTGGTGAGGTAGGTGTGGGTGAGCGGTCGTCAATTTTGTTGACATACGCTGGGGGTAAGGGAATGTCCGCTATTTTGAAAGTACATGTGTTAAAGATTAAATCATACTAAACACTTATGGGAAAGGGGGTGTCATTGCTTTTGTTCATGATATGCAGAGGGAGTGGTAGAGGGTCACTTACTTTGTGCATACATTTTAAGGTGGTGTTTCCCCATGAAAATAATCATCACTCCCTAACCATTAACTATGAACGGTCCCTTACTTACACGTTGCATAATGTATTCCATGTGCCTTCGCAAGGTTGTGTACTGATCGACAAATTTCAAAACACAAAACTGCAAAGGCAGTTGTAAAGATCCTCAGCTATGAGCGTACTTCTCTTTAGCTGAGTCACGAATCAATAACACACGGTTATGGGAACGATATAAAAGATCAACAACAACACGAAATGAAAAGAAAACTAAAAATCTATACCGATACAATTTGAACAATTGTGTACCAAAGCTATACAGGCTGGGACAACACAATACCAAGGCGGCGCTGTTGCCTGAAGTCACATAATTTCAAAGTTGTGCGGTCACAATCACCTGCGAACGGATGAGATTTCGTCCGCTTTTTTCATACATATGATATTGACATTGCCATTAAACATACATTGTCTGAAAAAAACATTATAAATTCTTAGCGGGCTGTAGGAAACAGGAAACGCCCAAAGAATAAAACAAAACATCGAATTCGTGTTCAATTGTAAAGAAGACTTCTCAGAGAATATTTTGAAGAGACTTTAATAACAACATCACGGTGAGAACATGGGCTTACAGTCCAAGCGTTATAAACATATGCCCAGCGTTTCACTAGCAGTTTTTCTGTGCAAATCATATTGCTTACTATAGAAGCCTTTATACGAAGTTTCCATGGGGACACGCCAGACTCCTCATTTAAGTTCGTTTTAATTGGAAATTATATTTGAATTGTGCAGTATTCACAGCAGAAGGGCGATGGAGTGGCGTTTGCTCGTCACGCCGAAGACTCGGGTTCAATTCTCCTGATGGGTACATTGCATGAAGCCCATTTCTGGTACCTCCATCATATTGTTCGGACATTGCTGAAAGCGATGTAATAGGGACAGGGAGACTGAGGTGATAGGATGTCGGAGTGTGAGGCTAGATTGATAGGGCGTCGGGCGTGAGGCTAGACTGACAGGACGTCGGGATGTGAGGCTAGATTGATAGGTCGTCGGGGTGCGAGGCTAGATTAATAGGGCGGCGGGTGTGAGGCTAGACTGACAGGGCGTCGGGGTGTGAGGCTAGATTGATAGGTCGTCGGGGTGCGAGGCTAGATTAATAGGGCGGCGGGTGTGAGGCTAGACTGACAGGGCGTCGGGGTGTGAGGCTAGATTGATAGGGCGTCGGGATGTGAGGCTAGATTGATAGGGCGTCGGATTGTGAGGCTAGACTGACAGGACGTCGGGATGTGAGGCTAGATTGATAGGTCGTCGGGGTGCGAGGCTAGATTAATAGGGCGGCGGGTGTGAGGCTAGACTGACAGGGCGTCGGGGTGTGAGGCTAGATTGATAGGGCGTCGGGATGTGAGGCTAGATTGATAGGGCGTCGGATTGTGAGGCTAGACTGACAGGGCGTCGGGGTGTGAGTCAAGGGTGAGAGAGTCTGGGGTAAGAGGGCATCGGAGATGGGAGTCGGGAGTGAGAGGGGGTCTGAGATAAGATGGCACCAAAGGTGGACATCTGGAATGAGAGGGCGTCTGGGGTGATAGTTTATCTGGGGCGATAGTATATCTGAAGTGAGAGTTTATCTGGGATGATAGTGGATCTGGGGATAAGAGTGTATATCAGGTAAGAGTTTATCTGGGTTGAGATTGTATAGGCGGTGAGAGGGCGTCTGGGATGATAGTGTACCTGGGGTGAGAGTATATCTGAGGTAACATTTTATCTGGGTGAGATTGTATCTGGGGTTAGGACGGAGCCTGAGATAAGATGGCACCGAGGGTGGGGATCAGGTGTGAGAGGGCGTCTGGGGTGAGAGTGTATCTGGGGTGAGAGTTTATATGGGGTGAGATTGTATCGGGGATGAGAGAGCGTCTGGGGCGAGAACCTGGGATGATATCCAGATGATGCGACAGCGACTGACCGAGAAATGTAATTATCGAGGAGAATTTGTTTTGAAGAGTAGTGTATCTCTATTAACAAATCCCTCTGGCTTTATACGCTCTAATAAAGCTCTACATGACAAAAGAACCAATCGGTATTGAAATATCATATTACCAAGTTAGCTTTAGGTGTCTGATTGAAAATCTTTGCACAACAGTATCTGTTCCGGCTTCAAAATAACGTACGAATAAACATATGGATTCTGAAAGACCAGGTTTGGAATCAATTTATATGTGTTCGCTTCCACGACATATCACAAACTGTATGGTATTGAAAACGGCAGAGACTGCAAGCCGGTAGAGACAACGATTTATACAAACATTCTATTGAATACGGGGCTAATGGGACACACAAGTGATCAATTTAATTTGACCATTGTTTAGGTAATGAAATATTTGTTAGCGGTGAATGGATTGTGTGAGCATGGCGTCAATGTCTGTGTAAATATAAATAAGGCAAAAGCGTTGGTGTGTGTAATTTACTCTAATTAGAAAGGGCTTTTTTCATTTTCTGTTTGACAGAAAGTCTGTTTCTGTTATTTGTCTAAGCTGCAGCTTTTGGGGAGACTATTCTTCATCTGTTCGCTAGAAACCACTGGATTTCAGTGATTAATCCATGTACGTTTCCTGGCTGTTTCGTCTTTTGCATTAGGTTATCAGTTTCGATGGATGATCTTTACTGGTTAATCTGTTTGACAGATATGGTGTGGTACATTTCCAACTCGTAACCCTTTGTGCTCTGAAGTTGTGAGGTTACTTAAGGTTTTATGGATCGATAGCACGTTTATACTTCACACATAAATAAACGACCTCCGTTTTAGTAGACAATTACAAAGGTTATACAGAATGAGTTTCATACACTCTTAAAAATAGAACCTAATCAGCCTAGAGAGAAAAAAATGTCGTAATTAAAAGCAATTGGTTCATGCAGTTTCAATTGTAAAAAAAGTTACAAAGGGTTCACCAATACAACAGCAGCCTTTGTTGTTGTGTTTCAGTTTACTCAAGTCCTCATGATGGCGGCAAAGTCACTGGCAACAATTACTGCTCGGCACCATCTCGGCACAGACTGTCGACGAAGTCGCACTTGCAGAATCTTTCCCACTGTTCATACAGTGCGATTGTCAGTTGTGGAAGTGTCTGAAGTGTGTTTTGACGCTGACGCACACGTCGATTGAGCTCATCCCATAGGTGTTCCATCGGGTTTAGATCTGGTGATCGGGAATGCCATGGCAAGGCATTGTGGTTACAACTGGGAAGATGGTGGACAGTGAGAAAGTGTTTGATTTCTTTTCCACACGTAGGTTAGAGACCCTTGTGGGAAATTTGGTGTCAGCTATACGCCCATGATTGGCTGCTCAGTACGGCAATGATCCGATGCCAGATTATTTCTTTATTGAAATTCATTTATAAGTTAATTGTGCTTCAATCCAATGTTACTCGCGCCAAACATCTTTATGTAATGAATACTAGTATATTGTTTCTAATTCCTTTATCCGCCGTGATATTGCTGGAATGTTGTGAAATCATAATCACTAACTCACTAGTTCCTTTATCGTTTGTTACTGTTGATTTTTGTCATGAATTCCGAATGGCTTAAGTGGTCAGCGTTCATTGTGTGAACTAGTACGTGCATATCGCTGTTAATGGCATAGAGCATGGGCCCCTCACTGTTACTGCGAAGTTTCATGTATCTTCTTGTAAAAAGACCCGTGAAGGTCCCGGGGTAGAATAGGCCTTCAGCAACCCATGCTTGCCATAAAAGGCGACTCAGCTTGTCGTAAGAGGCGACTAACGGGATCGGGTGGTCAGACTCGCTGACTTGGTTGACACATGTCATCGGTTCCCAATTGCGCAGATCGATGCTCATGTTGTTGATCACTGGATTGTCTGGTCCAGACTCGATTATTCACAGACCGCCGCCATAAAGCTGTAATATTGCTGAGTGCGGCGTAAAACTAAACTCACTCACTCACTCTTGTAAAAATCCCTGACACGATAAAGTTGCCTCGTGGTTTGATTACTGAACTGATACACATGTTGATTCTGTAGATACTGATCTATCTCCAGCTCTAAGCTACTACGTGATTCGAGCAAATTCGTCTCCATGACAATCAGAACCAAAACACACTACTACTGGTACTGTACAACATGAAATGTTTGCAAGGGTTCATAAGTGCAAATTGCGACACGTGTACTATCGTGTACAGAGATTCACGGTACACATGTCACATAACATGCATTTCCACGTCTTCGTAACATACAAAATTGCGACACGTGTACTATCGTGTACAGAGATTCACGGTACACATGTCACATAACATGCATTTCCACGTCTTCGTAACATACATAACTTTTCTGAACATTTTCTCTCATCATCTCTTTAGCGAAACATACGTCGTCTCGTTTTTTTTCTGGGGGGACAGCTTAGAGATGAGTAGAATTCAGGAATTCGTGCTTGTCATAAGATGCAGTTAGACTCGACACGGTTGACACATACCATCGTGCCATATTGCGTTTATCGATGCTGATGATGTTGACCACTGGATTGTCTGGTATTTTAAGATGAATGGTATCTGACAGACACTTACATGATAATCTCTATGTAATATCCGGTCTTCATCAGTGTGTCGTATTTCGAAACCACTGTTCCACCAATTCTCCTAGAAGAGTAAATACACCCAATTACCATCCTTAATGACTATGCTGACTCGCTCCCCAGCGGCAGTTAAGTCAGTATATATCTATACCTGTTCTCTCGTGTCCGATCGGTTTAATAAATAGCCAAACATCTGTCGCACCATCTAAATCTAAAATGACGACGCTCAGTATACAACTGTTATTAACGCATCGCAATTAGCAATAACAAAGAAACTATTTTCAGAATGTGAATGTGGTTAAAACCAATTTTGTCTTCCTCCATGAATCACATCTGACGTTGATAGTTATTTTTCCTTTATAAGAGATATTTTTAGTTCATGATATATATCTCCATATCACAAGCGTCATTTTTTTTCAGTATACACAATTACTGTCAAGTGAATGACAGATTTAATTTTCAAATAGAACACCAAATGACTTCTAGCAATATTAATGTGTTGTTATACATATGTCCCCATTAATCGAGTCTCGAGCGTCTGTATTGGGCTCCTTTTCTGGTATTTCCGACATACAGGATCACAGAGGATTTAATAATTATGGAAAAAAGGTAAAGGTGTTCACGATGATTTTCTTATGTGGGATGAAAGGGAATTTTAGAAATAGCTAGTATCTATGCATGGAAATATACGCATAGTTTTCTCTGATTGATAGTAGAAAACTCTATATAAATGTTGAAATGTTATATATGCTATCACGAGGCCCTTGTTTTCCGAGCTAAGCAGGATAGATTTATACCCTTAGACGTTGACATAATTGTTGCCAGTTGGAGTCTCCAGTCCTAAAGTCCTGCAGGAAAAGATACACTTAGGTAAATTAATATGTACAAAGTATGAAATGTGCATAATGAATGAAACCCTAAGCAGCAGGACAGACTGGCCTTTATATTTTCTGTCATAAATGTCTCCTCAATAAACATACCAAATCTTCAAAACAATGTTGAAGATCGTATGAAAATCGATTTTCGTTGACCTGTCCACTGACACGAGTGTGTATCCTTCTCTTTGTCACGGCGTACGTACAACCATGACATCGGTGAGTAAACAGTTGCTGAAAATGGTGTTTTTGTCAATGTTCAAGGATGTCATCTTGCGGAATGGTAACCATGTCAACAGATACCCCAAAGCGTACATACTGCGGCTCAAATAATTGCGTTATATGCGGATTTTTGTTTGTGGAGAGATCGGTGTCAGTGTCCTGAATATTTTGAAAGTCCCTCCGATCCCTAAATAGCAGCCGTTGTCTGATTGGTTAAATCTATTTAACCGTCTCGTGTTTCACTGGATGGTCATAGGTTGCTCAAAGGTTACCTGTCGCGACTTTCTGCTAAGTTTCGTTAGACTCAGTGGTGGAGTGTAACGCAACACACTGAGACTAAGTTTACTGAGACTGCAGTATCTGAAGTAGATTATCTAAGACAGTTCTAATGTGACCTACAGCGTTAACCATGCTGGCAAACACAACAAACGAAAAACCATTACCGTCACTACTACTGCATTATTACAACTTGTAGTTGTTCTACCTCTGTTCCACTATGTAAATATTCGATAGCAGTATAACAGAAATTGTTTTTACAGCTCTGTATGGCGTTGGCGTAGCGATAGCCCCGTGGCCCGAATGAATTACGAGCAAACTACCAAAGCCTCTCTATAATGTACCACATGTTGTAGAATAGTAAAAATCGGAAAGAACCAAAACATGTTCCTGCTGAGATTCCGTCAATAATCGGGAACACCTGTTCATTTACTACACCCAGCACTTAGTTTCAGTCTAATAAATCAAACACCATGAAAACTCTTAATAAGCAACACAATGAGAAATAGATAATCCTGTCCGAAATTGTCCTTACAAATGTATAGTTTTGTCATGTCTTTAGAAAACTGTCAATACTTCTTTCCAAACATTTGTATGCGCACACATACTTTGATTTCACACGCAGAAGTATTGAAGGAAAGTGATACAAAGAGAAGTACGTCGATCCGATGTTGGTGAAAGTGCAAGGTAGACAGTGTCTGTGGAATTGCCAGTGGGATTGGCATAGGGCTAACTTTCAAGGCCATCAATCGGACATGCTGTTTATCTCATGCCACAACCAGCCATCTTCCTCCTCCAGCAACCACTAATGTTGCAACATCCGGTCACCCTCTTCCTGCCACTAATGTTGCACCAACCCGTCACCCCCGTCTACCACTAGTGTTGCCTCATCCACCACTAGTACTGCCATCTTCCGCTAGTTGCGACTACCATAGTTACCACAACCCGTCACCTTTCATCTGCTGCTTCTTCTTCCTGCACTACCGTTGCCAAAACCCGTCATCTTCCTCCTTCTACCACTAATGTCATGTGCACTATAACCTCTCCTTTCCCTTCTGCCACGACTACAACACTACCTCTTTCTGCCACTACTATTTCTTCTTCTCCTTCTGTCACTACTACCGCGCCTTCTCCTTCTCCCACTACTACCACACCTTCTCCTTCTACCACCACTACCATACCTTCTCCTTCTGTCACTACTACCGCACCTTCTCCTTCTACCACCACTACCACATCTTCTCCTTCTACCACAACTACCGCACCTTCTCCTGCCACTACTACCACACCTTCTCCTTCTCCCACCACTACCACATCTTCTCCTTCTGTCACTACTACCGCACCTTCTCCTTCTGCCACTACTAACTTTTCTTCTCCTTTTACCACTACTACCGCGCCTTCTCCTTCAACCACTACTACCACACCTTCTCCTTCTAAGAACTACCACCACACCTTCTCCTTCTGCTACTACTACCACGCCTTCTCCTTTTACCACTACTACCACACCTTCTCCGTTTGTCAATACTACCGCTTCTTCTCCAACTTAGTTACTAACGTCATTTTTTGCACGATATCACAACAGAAAGCTAAAAACGCTACTTTATTATTTTTTCTCTCGTTTTCACATTTTGCTCGTTTTCATTCCCAACTCCCTTGGGAGTAAGTCTTTGAATGTCGGGTTGTGTACTCCCTTGGGAATACTCCCGAATTCCCACTGAGGCACTTGCAATTTAGCAGTCTCATTAAGCAACCAGACAGCTCGTCTTTTATTTTCGGTTAACGAATAAAACATGGATCACATATCCAGGACCACGAAAAGGTCACATACAGAGTGGTCATGTTCAGTGATAACTCCAAGGAATTGTTCCCAGTTGAATATTCCATATCGTCACAGCTGTTGTAACATGACGTTATTACATGTGCGATATCGCGTGGAAATAATTGAAAATCGGTGCACTGTAACGGAGTCGAGTTAATACGTGATATATATGTCAAATAGATTACAAGCAATAGTCCTGATCATGCCAGAGACTCATGCTGACATCAATAAAGGCAAACAGTCGAGATGAAGATAACTGAGTATAGTGTTATGCCGCTTTTAGCAACGTTCAATCACTATTACGCTAAGGGATATTAGAAAACGTCTTCACACATTGTACCCAATCACGATATTCGGCATTACAAGCCATCGATCCTGGTTGGAGTGAAAACCAGGTGTGGTGGTAGAGAACCGTAAAGGAAAGCAGACAGGGTAGACCCCTGTATAAGACCCCTTAACGTAATGGGGTATATTCAAACCAGTTAGAAACCCGGACATCTCCATCACCAACAAGGAATTTATTTATCGATTCCAGTGGTGCTATTTCAGACCCCGGGAAGAGTGAGTGAGTGAGTGAGTTAAAACTTAAACTCACATCGGCAGTATGTCATCCATATCATGACTATAAGAGGCACATATTAAAATGAATGTAGCCAATATACATACCTGTCAACAAAACTCAGAAAAGTGGCTATACTATCACAGACGCACATTTAAAACTAGCATGTCATCTTGAAACGATATCAACATACGAAACAACATAAAAATGGCCCATAGATCGCTCGTCAGAGAACATATGGGCAAGATAATCGCTCTGCTTTGTAAATCAAATTCCACACACATATTTTTACACTGATTACTGATACACTGATTTTTACACTCTTAATCATTTGAACAGGAGGGTCACCGGCTCACGCTTGTCGTCTAAGGTAGTTTCAAAAACTGCCTATGGGGTTCATATCATTGCTCCTTTGGGACATGGCAATGTTTCGATGGCGTTCTTTAAAAGGGCGATGACGGCTCGAGAGCGTTGTCACACTTGAATTTCGGACTACTGGCAAAGATATGATTGTCCTAATGTGGTACAGCGACGGTATCCAGTACTAACGGCGGTATTTATGTTGAAGTTATCACCAAAGTAGCGACGGGACATCCCTGCATGATTGCATGATGCATGTCAATACCTTGACATCGTGTATCTTCTAAGTCGTCGTGTCGACTTTTAGTCAAGTCAAGTCTTAGCTTTGCGTCTTTCAAATCGTCCTTTACATACTACAATCATGAAATTCATACCTCAGCATACTTGGCGCCTTCACAGCACTTCAATATGCAATCGGTATATGACTTTTGAGATGAGCATTCATGTGTGTTAGGAAATGGTCGTATGTCTGAACCAATATTTGAAGAACATTGTGACTGGATTCAGGTGGTGCTGAATTAATACTCGTGTGTGTGTGTGTGTGTGTGTGTGTGTGTGTGTGTGTGTGTGTGTGTGTGTGTGTGTGTGTGTGTGTGTGTGTGTGTGTGTGTGTGTGTGTGTGTGTGTGTGTGTGTGGAGGTCACCCATCATCACTGACGGCGCAATGAATTTACCAGGATAACGCCCGTAAATCTGTGTATCAACGGATTTGTTGAATAATGGAAGCACACTTCATTAATTAACTAGGTACAATACCTGGCCTTACGCCCATAGAACATCTGTGAGAAGGACGTTGACTTTGTGCCCTTTAACTTCCAGTAGCTTCGCTGCATTTGATGAATCTTTACACCAACAGAGAGGGATTAATAATGACTCCGTATTATACTTTTACAATGCCTTAATGCTTTCTGGAACTGTCATAATCACCATTGTAATCATAATCCTCCTCCTTGTCTTCGTACTCGTGCTCACATCATCATCATCATCATCATCATCGACGGTGACGATAATTACAAAAACAATAACGACGACGATGATGTTAACATGAATAATAACATCATAAACACACCAACACGTTACGTAATGCTCGAGTTCTATTACGTTTTATCTGCGCACAACCAATCGACCCTGTGCCATTTCAGAGACGTTCTGCATAATTGGCCAAGCCAAACATTGTAGTCTACCTGACCTCATCAGTTGTCCCTAAAGCCACTATAACAATATACACAACAAAGTCGTAATATGGTTCGTGTAAACCCTTCAGTGCGAAACAATCAGCTGAACACGAACCGCGGAAGTGAGAAACAAACCACCTCGTTAGTGAAAAATGGGAAGAAGAGGGTTGCTCTGAGTGTCCTGTTTGGCCAGAGACTTGAAAATCGATTAATAATCAACCAGCAATAGGACAAAATACCTCTATATTGCTGGCATCACACGGTAGTGGTTGTTCGATGGGGTATCTGAGGTCAAGTATTTTTGTGAGAAGTCAGAGTGTGGATATTCCATTATATACCAAGTTCAATATAAATGTTCTCTCGTGTAATACGACTTTCCCAACCATCACATCTGACGGCGCGGTCTTAGGGTAGGATTACTAGGTTCTGGCTATTTTAAATTTTAAATGAAATTTGTGGAGGTCTTTGTGATATTTCTTCTTTTTTCTATCCTCATTCGGACGCTATTTAGATAAAAAGTCGGTATATCTGTATGGTGTAATTCTCTGAACGAAACTACAGAGATAACGTGTTTAAGAGAATAAAATCGTATGTCATGAATGCTTCAAGGTGCTAGTTGTTCAAACAGTTGATTTGAAAGTAAAGCATTTCGTGGTTTCTTCGGAAATCCCCCATCAATGGGAACCACAGTCACACAAGTGATCTATTCTGTAAATCCTGGCTCATCTAAGGTATGCAACTGTGCACAGAAAATCACAGCCCTTGCCCACCGGTGTCCCCTTTGAACCCACCCCGCTGTTCATTCATCTGGCTTTGGGAAGAAAACGAGACTGTCACCTTGGCCTTGAATGTTTTCCCATAGGTATTTCCGCTTCCAGGCGCCTTTAAATGAAAAGAAGGTTGGATGGAGGACTATGCTGGTCATAAGAGGCGACTAACGAGGTCTGATGGTCAGAACTGCTGACATGTCATTGTATCCCAATTGTGTAGATCTAAGCTCATGGTGTTGACACTTTATTGCCAGGTCCAAACCCGAATATTTACAGACCGCCGCCACATAGTTGGAATATTGCTGACTGCAGCATCAAAGAACAAACAATTCAACGATTCAAACATATCTTGGAACAACATGTCTTGGAACAACGTGTCCGGTGACCTACTCGTAGTTCTCGGCAACCTTTGCATTGTCATTACCAAACTCTGTGACCTGATTGATTACATGTCATTGAGACAAAGGATCGTAACTTAACTGTCAACAATGCGTTTGTCTTTTCCAGACTTATTTACAGCCTGACGCATGAAGCATGAAATCTCTCAGCGCGGTTTGAGAAAACAACAACAAAAGATTAGTGGCAATGACAAAGAGGCTAATTTCCGACCACGCTCACTCAAAGCTTAACACGACATAAACAGCATGTTTGTTTTCAACCACTCCCAGTCTTTTGATCCAAACTCATCATCTATTGATGACACTGTGCATGGTCTTCATTAGGTGTTCACGCCATCAGTTTCTAAGGATCTCGGATACCCGATAACTTAATGAGTATTGAAGGCTTCCGTTCAGACTGAATGCTTTGTTGCACCCAGTGCATCTTTGAGCTCAGAGGGAATGCTGGCATGTTCCACCTTTCATTTCTTTCTTCTTCCGTAAGACGACACTGGTTCCCGTCGATGACAGTAGTAGACGAATTCAATCAAGACTAAAGACAAGATCAATGGCCGCAGATATCATCGGTGGTGTTCATGATACTTAATTTCTCAAATGACTTCCTATAGGAAACTAATTATTGTATTCCTGGAGGGATCTAATAATGATTGTATTGGCAGAATCACACTGTTCTAAGCATCGATCTTTCAGTATTACTGAGGAAGGAAGTTTCTAAGAGAGAGCTTCTTAGACAACTTGCCACCATGTACACGAGCCAATGACATGAGAGAATGAGAATGGTTTTACGTCGCTTTTATCAATATTACGTCGGAGGTTAAAGGGGCTTCACACATTGTACCCATGTGGGAAATCGAACCCGGCTTCTCAGCGTGATGAGCGGACGCTTTAACCACTAGGCTACCCCACAATGAAGTTAACGTTTTTCACAGGTACATATCAGACAGTATATGACTGACAACGTTACTGGTGACGAATGCTCATGGATATATCTTGCCTGTTTGTAATCCGTCGCATCACTACCAGGGACAACGACGTAAAAAACCCCAAAACATTTGTGATAAAATACATAATAGCCTTGGAAAAGCTTATGAATCACAAACAAGCGTCATTTCACCAACGCCTCAACAAATATTTGAGAGACATTATATTGTTTAATAGTTAGTATAATTCACAATGGGTTTGAAATAGAACTTTACCAGAACAAAGGAAAAAGAAATTATCATTGTGAAGAAATGATAACAGTTTTAATATTTCGGTTACTACGTGGATTTATTTATTATATAGCGCTAACACCCAGATCACCTGCTCAAAGACGCTTTGTTTTCACATCGATAAATGGATGTCAGTCTCAAACGGCACAGTTTTCAATCTCAACTCTCTGGGGATCATGCAACTCGTGCAGTCACTATGCGTACCGGGGTTTAACATCCCGTCGAGATATCCATAAACAGCTGGGTGGACTGGGACACATAGTCACAGTTTATTGTACGTTGCTGTATCCGCAACTAGCTGTTGGCCATATACCAAGGGATTCGTGGGTTCTTCTTGCACATGAATGTGTGCTGCACTGAAAGGGTTGTGACAGCACGGAAAGAATCCGAATATAAAGTTGATTCCAGGTTTTCACACCCGGTCACATTTAGGCTCAATTCCCTCACCTCAACCTTGGTGGATCACGAGCCCGGCACCTTAGCCAGCTCGCTTACCGTACCCCAATACTGAAGTTCTTTAATGTCTCCTTTTAATATTATTGATAACTTTTTACCGATCCCGACCAAACCGTTTCATAATCTTGATTTATTCACGTCATGGATTGGTACACCCACCCCTGTATCCAATACCACGAATATCAAATGATTTCCCATCAACGATAAGTTAATAAAAATCAAAATAATGTTTTCATTTCTGAGGAAAGTCCTGTCTGGGGCATCTTTTTCCGGATTGTGTAAAAACTTGGGCAAAAGATACCTAAAAACCTATCTACTAACGCCCGAAAACATAGTCCGAAATTTCATATGTGGCTGGGATATCATCATTTGGTGTGACGCCGTTCTGCACTGAAAATTTGACGAAAGAACTATATGTCGACATCTTAAATGGTTACCTTTTTTCAACGGCCCGAACACTGTATGAAGATGAGTGAAAATGACAATGTTCAAGTTTTAGACAAACCCAGGTACAGCTGAGGCCCAGATTTCTCGAAACAAAATTAGGTCTCAGTTAATACTTAAGTTTTAGTTTTTACTCAAAGTTGAGAAAAATCATTTCCTTGAATGAACTGAAATTGATATTGACACAGTAGACAATTTCAGATTGGTGGATAGATTACTTAAGTCGTTTTGCTTTGCTATTTAAAAAAATGCAGTTGTTTCAAGCTGTCAAACTGAATCTGAAATTAGAGTAAATAGTTACGTTTCTGTCGAGAAATCGGGGCTAGATACTTAGCCTATTGAGAATGTGTGAGGACTAATGAATAACAGAATAAACTAAAAAGGACTTGGAAATATTGAAGGTGTGAAGAAAGAAGTGATCGAACACTGGGATACGCTGTCACAAGATTTCCTGCAAACTTTGATCGGTAGTGTACCTAGTACTAGAAACACACTTTGACTGTAACAGAATACACATCTCTTCTAGAGTTAATGAAGGCGTATTATATTAGACATTTAAAGAAACAACTTCTTCAATAATTTGTAGGAATACTATTGCATAGAAGGAGGCATTTATTGCTCTTTTGTTACGGTAAATGTTGAGTTTTCTAGCTAAAACTGAATGGGTTTTGAAACTTACATTTACTAGACTTTTATGTGCTAAGGAACTTTGTTTATATTGAGCGCATAGTTCTGTCGCTGCTGGGTGGGAAGTTTTGGCGCCTGTGGTTCCCATTCGCTCACTCTGTGTTCCACTCCCTATTCCAGTCACGGGGCAGCCTCTGTGGTGTAGTAGGTAAAGCGCCCGCCAGGAGAGAAAAAGGTCTCGGGTTCGATTCCCGGCCGAGTCATATCCCAAAACGCTACGATATGGTACTTGTTGGTACCTGCCTGGCGCTAATGGGTAAGACAAGGACTGGTTGGCTCGGAGTCAGTATAATGCGTCTGTGTTATATTCATATGCATATGCATGCTTAATTACGGCATGGTATCTCATTGAGTTAGCACTATAAACCAGATTAGTCTGGCCTACGACAAGCAGCCACACACACACACACACCCATGCACGTCGTCATATGAGCGAAATAGTCTTAAGTACGACGTTAAACACCAATTCACCTCACCTGATCCACTCACTCACACTTCTTACTCTTTCTAAATTGGGGCGTAAAACCCAACTCACTGACTCACTTACTCACTGACTCACTGACTGACTGACTGACTCACTCACGCATACACCAACCCCCCACCCCCACCCACTCACTCACTCACTCGCCCACCCACCCACTCACTCACTCACTCACTCACTCACTCACTCACTCACTCACTCACTCACTCACTCGCTCTGTCTCTTCTGACCCATTTTCTAACTGTGGCGGTAGGGACGCTTTGTGGTCAATACGTCCACTGGACACACAGTTTGCAATTGGTTTGATTTCCCATATGGGTACAGTTTGTGATGCCCCATTCTAGTGTGCCCCGCCGTGTGATGCTGCTGGAATAATGCTACAGCCGGCGTAAAACTCAGCTCACTCACTTTTACTATTTTAGCACTCGTCCACCCCCCACCCCCTATCCACACACACATTTTCTGTCTCCCATTTTGACTTCCTCTTTCACCTCTAATTTAATTCTGACACTCGCTCCCCTTCTCTTTGTCTTATTCACCCTCAAGCACTTTGTCACTGTCTCTGCGAAGTTCTAGCACTCTTAGCCTCCCTCGTTCAAGTCATTGTTTATGTAATACTCTCCCCTATGCCCCAGTCCCGAATAGGTACTATCTCGCAAGAGAGTCGCTTTCGTAACAACAGAATAAAGAGAATCGAAAGGGAAAATGTCTGTGTCCATGTATCTCGCAACTGTTGCAATTGGCAAACAAATAAAGTATATTGGTGAAAGCAATGACACATTATGGCGAATTAGGTGTACCCGTTAAACTATGACGTCAAAACCACTGACCCAAACTAATCACAACGTTAACAAACCTAATGCAACTCCAGTGTCCACAAAGTCAAGGTAATGTTGGAACTAACACATCGACCCAGAAGGTGTAGCTTTGTACAAACTGCGACAGCAAAGACCATTAGCTTCGTTCCAACTGGGATGACAAATGCCTTCAGCGTCAGACGTGAAACATCCGCTACGTCCTCCCCAAGGAGATACTAGCATCCGGCTGTCACCCCCATCAGCAACACCACCTCAAATCTCTATTTCATTAACTCTAACTTGTATACACAGTTAGTAAATTGGTGAGTAATGGCCAAAACCAAGGCGTAGAGTTGTAGACTACTTACTGTTCTTCCACCTGGGGTTATCAACCAATCGAATGCCTTGTTATGAAAACCTCCCGTACAGCCTTCAGGTAAAAGCGAGTACCAGGCGCAGGACATCAGTCGACGACGGGAAGCGACGGGTGATATACGGTTAATATACATGTGGTTACTGGCTATAGTCGCGCTCGGATCAATACACAATGGGTAAGTACAAACAGAAACATTGCTGCTACACGCTGTTTCATATGTGTGGCTGATATCGATGTGGGCCATAGGCTTGCTTTCAACATATGGTTTGCTCGCTGTCAACACGTCGCATTCAGGTGACACATCAAGCCATTTAGAACAATGGTAATTCTATATCAGTATTCCGCTGCATATTGTATGAACATCTTCCTGTTTCTTGTCATTAACAATTGATTAGTCTCTGATTTCAGATTTAAAGTAAGACACCAGATTCCGTATTACACATTGTACGGGTATATATAAAATTACATGTTCTTGTACAATATACCTTACACTCACACACGCACACGCACGCACACACACACACACACACACACTCACTCACAAACACGCACACAAACACACACACACACACACACACACACTCACTCACAAACACGCACACAAACACACACAAACACGCACACACACATCCTAATGATGATCGCTTTGATATTGTGAAACCGGGTAGAATTAAAGAATTATAACTGTGCCAAGGATCTTTAGACCTTTCTTTCTCTCTCTCTCCCTCTCTCTCTCCCTCCACACACATATACCTGCACATTACACGTACTATACTTGTGTACAATGTCTGACAGAAACATGTGCAGTGACATGTTTTACTGTAAACCTCAGTTTCAGTCATACATGGTTTTACAACTGTAGGACATATGTCAGCGTGTGTAAGCGTGTTATACGGAGCCACCCTATCAATACTGTTGCCCTCTTCCACTCCAGTAGGCCTATGACCGCTCTATTTATACACAGGTAAGGGGGCTATTGTGGTCTTTGTTAGTAACTCGACTTTGCGTGTGGCGGTTATACAATATGCTTTACAATGTATGGTGTTCAATAGGTGACTGCCTGAATAATTCCAAAGTGGTACGAATTATGACCGAGACGCAGATAAATACATGTACTGAAAACGTGAGAAAGAAAGAAAACAAAGACCGAAGTCTTATTTAACTGTAAGAATCGCGATTCAATTAAATACAAGGTTAAAGAATAGTATTACGCTTTTTCATTTCTCAGTCACCAGCGGGATTCAGCATTGTCATATTTTTCGATATTGGGTTGCATTTGAATAGTAGGTGGTCAAATCTTGGTGTAGGGTTGTAAACAGTTTCAACCCTTTCAGTTAAATGCGCTGTGTTAATGAAGTATAGTAATCTGGAAACACGTGCAAACAATTGCATTGCAAAGAAGATCATGTTGGGTGTTCCCTTGCTTGGTGTTCTAGATGATCAAGAAAGTTTTTCCTTGAAACTTGCACTTGAATACCCCAACAGAACAGTGCAAAAAGAAGCCCACCTCATATCCAAAAACATCGACACCCAACTCACGTCCGTCTCCTTCTCATCGGTTGTTAGTTGTTTTCCTCCGCACTCAGCAAGTTCTAAACTATATGAGAGCGGTCCATACATAATCCTGTCTGGATCAGACAATCCAGTGACTGTCAGCATGAGCATCAATCAGCGCAAATGGGATACGATGACATGTGTCAGCCAAGTCAGTGGGCTTGACCATCCGATCCCGTTATTCACCGTGACAAGCATGGACTACTGACGTTAACCTGAATCGTCACGTGTGCATCGCTTTCTAATAACCATGTCATGTTCATTTGATTTTAACCACCGTCAGACTAAGGTGTCTGCGATGTCTGATACGGAAGTGGGCGTTTGAGATGTAATTCAGATGTCGTAGTGGCTGTTTGTGATTGAGTCATTCGATAGCAAGCTAAACGTAGAAATTCCCAGTGCGCCAGGTGTATATTTGGGCAACTGTATAAGGGAATCCTGCCATCATTTAAGAGGTTTTTACTGGAAATAAGTTGATTAAACTGACTAAACTATTAAAGATGCGCCCGGAATGTTGTTGGAACTGCTGTCCCTTAACACCGTGTACTTGTCGAATATAGTACTGTAGGAAAGAATGCACACACCTATGTTCAATGCTGACTGAAACAGCAAACCAAAAAGAATCATTCGATGGTGATATAAAGATATCATGGTTATATTTAGGACCTTATCTTTCCATCTTTTTGCAGTCCCATCATCACCTAACGTTATTATAACAACTTGTATTTGGGATCAGCTCCAAGTAATTAAGTGTATGTTTTCTGTTCATTAGATTTTAATAGACGCGCAAATAATGTACCACGTGACTTTCCAGACTATGGTCTACACCCTCTATACACATGATGAAAAAGAACACTAGACCTGATTTCTGAAGCTTTTAAGGAATTGTGTATTTTATAAATCATGTCGTTAAATGTGTTAAACGTATTAAATAAACTCTTGAGGTTCGAGGAAATTTCCCGTTATCAAAACTAAGCAGTAATCCTGATTCACTTTAAAGTGTAAATCTCAAGTAACTTTCCAAATGGGCGTGTTCCTTGGAGAACAATTTAGAGCCATTCTAGTTTAGGATCAAAGAACATGGTGATCCCGGGTCTACCTGTGCAGGTAATTAAACGTTGATGTATACTAATAGTACTGTTGGGAATTGGTTGAAACCTCACAACTGACGATTGGTTCACTACAAATGAGCGATTACGGAAGAAAATTGTTAGGTTAAGTTTTCAGATTTTCCTAATCAGCCTTGTAGAAACTGCGATGAAATTTTCCATCTAATATAAAATGCAACTTTAAAGCGATGACTAATATATCTTGAACATAAACTTCCTAGAGTCTTCAAGAAATATTCAGGCTTTTCAGTGAGAATTCAACACGTTTTCATGCCGTGACAACTTCCAAGGTATGTCAAGCGTTTCAAACACTACAGGGGTAGTTCCCAAATCATTTGTGATCGATTATGAGAAAATGTGATCAACTGCTTCGTCATTTGGTCACTGCGACCAGTGTTTGATCATTTCCATTAATCTGACCACCATTTGATAGACCTGCTTCCTATCACTTATGAACCAGTACTCATATATCTGTATTCTACTGGGATCAGATGTATACTAATGTCAGCTTAGCAAACTATCAAGTTACAAATTATAACACATTTGGCATCTAAAAGCTTTTTGAAATACATCCACCAGCATCCTTGATTAATCGCTTCCGCGACGATGTTGTCAGTTGATATACTCCTTGACGAACTTGTGGCCATTAGCAACAGTATTGTTAATTATGTATTTCTACTACAGGAAGGAATAGTTGTGATCAATGAGAATGTAGTATTTGTCATACACTCCAACCAACAGTATCTTGATACCGTATATTTTCAGACAGACAGAGATTTTTTTTAAACCTTCTCATGGTAATTGCAATGATGGACAATATGTGTGCTGTATTTGGGTCTTTGATGTACATGGCTATCATACAATCCTAAACTGACATTCATCACAATGTCCATCCTTACAAATCGATCTCACGATCAATATTCCGGAAGCTCACATCTCAATTTCAAACGTACATTTGATTATGGTGTTTAACAATATGTAAATTTCCAAGAACGTCGTGCGATTTTCAAAGTTGTTTTATCCCGTGGAGTATTTCCTATGTATAGGGCATTTCCAAACCGGTAATCGAAACGACGTCCGACACATTTCACTGCTAATAGAAATGAGAACTTAGGATATAAGCAGGTATATACTCCGAAATGATGTGTTCCTCTTAATAAACAAGCTGGTATCCATAAAATTCTGTTCCGTTTGTGTATCCCTTTCAAATGCGATTCAAAGAACATCTTTTGAAATGTTTTACCATATCAACAACATATTTGCCTGTGTTTCATGGTGTCATCTCTTCGGTCCTATTCCTCCTACATCTTTCTGCCCTTTAGGCCAAAGGATTTCTTTGGCCGATAGTCAAGACTGGGTATTCTATTGAATGGACGTGTTCTTCATATTGTAGCAGGTGCCATAGGTAGTGTTGGATACGCCTCACCATTGCTCGAACATCAATCTATGACTTCATCATTGCTTCCAAGAGATGGATAAACACATACAAATTTCCTAGCATTCTTGTGGCAGCAGTGTCTTGCAGTTATGGAAAGGACTGCGTTGCTTTGATATATTGATGTGGGTGCCCAGAGTAAACTGACTTTGAATGTTGTCATACATTGATTAATACTGAAGTCCCACGTGAGGAGATAGGTTCGAATATTGATAGCCAGTATTTTGCACATTAAATATTAGATGAGGGAATTGTTAGGAATGGCAATATTAACGACCCCGGTGGATTGACAAAGAAAACACTCCACAGAAATGTAAAGCTGCAAACATCACGAAGAGATTATACAAAACGTCATAAAAACATGACGTGCATTTTATATGTATGTATGGTGAGAAATGTGTAAATAGGTCTATTGATTAACAAGAACGTTGCAATAAAGAAAGGAAAATAACCAAATAAGTAACAAAACATTAGATGCGACAAAGCCTTGTCCTCGTCGTTCTTTAATGCCAAACCAGCCTAGTGCAATGGCATAGATGTCACCTTTGTTCTTTCTTTGAAAGTCGGTGATGTCTATTTAACCACCACTTATTCCTACAAAAGTTTGCTAAAAGAAATCTGGGGTTACGTGATTTTGTGTCAATATTTTGGATCAGCGAAGACTGGAATAGCTACAATTCATGATCCAGACAAAGTCATGGAATATTATATGTTGTTCACTTGTCGCGAGGGGGCCATGGGCGAGGGGAACATAAAGAAACCTCGAGGGTACATGAGCCCATGGACCCCGAGGGACCAGTGAACAACGTATTTCTTTTACCGAACACCTGAATTTGAGGCACTTCTGTTCTATGCGAGTGGAATCGCCATTTTGCAGACGACACAAGGTAAACAGATTTAGAGTTATCTCCCTTCCATTGATTTTCAATCGCAATACATCGGTAATTTCCGTGCTTGATGCGTGATTCAATGTTATTCGGGGTAAAAATTACTACCATGAAGCACCAGAAGAGATCGGAATTTCCAGTGGTGCACATTGAAAATACATCGCCTGTAAGCGGGGTACATTGAAAATAACAGAATAGCCCTTAGCCAATCAGAGAGCGACATTCATGTGTGAGGTAAGATAATCAGTAATATAGCTAGAATGGCATATTATTTTCAAAGGTAGGAAGGCAAGGACACCTGTCAGCAGTTTCTTACTTAGTTGTTTTAAAGACTGAAAGTAAATTACATTTTAAAATATTAGAACGATGCAAATGTTTTCTTTGGATGTTTTCAAGAGTTACTTGTGAAGGAAACCCAAGAATAGGATATTTTTCAACTGATACACATGAGATAAAATAAATTTATTTATTTCTTTATCCAATCTTTACCATTAATTTTCCCTCGCGATACTCGAAAAAAGGAATCTTTTTTAAGAAAACTACAAATGTTGGGGTTGGTCCGTTTGGAAACCAATGTTCATTGATTTGTTTTGTCTGTTGCGCTGGTCTGTATGTGAACCTGTTTATATTGATCAACAAACATTCTCTAGTCTCATTACTAATTATTTTGACTGATTTGATTGGTAAACAGAGTTTTATTTCTCTTGATACCTGCTAGTGTCAGCATTAACTTAAATCATTTTTGTAACCTTTTTATTACCGCATTGCATGGAATAACCCTAACTTTAGTTGTTCAGAAATCGCCGACTAGGCATATGTTAGCTCTGTCCCCCAGTTACCCGTTTCCAGACCTGGGCCTAGATTTTCGAAGCTGTCTTAGCACTAAGATAGCGATATGTTTATAGTTAATGAGGGAGTATTATAACGGCGGTAATGCAGATTATACAGATAATCATTTCTGGAAATATTCATGTCAATAGAGGATTCAGGTTTTAAATTTTCCAAACTCTGAAGGACGTTAAACAACGTTAACTAATTTTAGCATTATTCCAGATATGAGACCAGCTTTAAAAAGATCGAATATGGACCAGAAAAATGAACGTCCATTCACGTCGAATGCTATGCCATACAATGAACCAAGTCCAATGACCACTAGATGCATTCGATCCATGAGGGCAGTTATTGGTTGTTGGAGAGTCACAAGCATTTAAATATGACACAAAAAACTTGCAAATAACGACTCATTATATCGGGTTTAACTCAAAATCCCGCCCCATGCTGTAGGTGTTGAATAAAACATTATTTGTTCAGTTCCTACCTTCTGGAGTGGTAAGTTCAATCGATGACAATTAATGTCCTTCATGTCCCGTGGGACTGTGGTTTGGTATTGACAGACGTAACAGATAGATACATGGTGTACGTATTTGCGTGCATATCATTCGCTTGGATCCGAAATACACATTGTTTCAAATGTTTAAGTATCAGTTCAGAAAATGTTGACTGTTCTAAACTGATAACAGTGCCTATTGCTGGTGGTGCCAGTAATCATACTAACCCAACAGCTTATCAACACAATTAGGTGGACGTGTATGGCGTTGTTATAGCATTAAACATCTATAAATCTTGTGAGTCGGCGAAGAAACAAATGAAACAGTGACAAATCCTGCACTCTGAATATGCAATAGCATTTATAAAGCTGTTCGTTCCTGGAAGTGTGTTATTTTTGGAATTGTACACTTTTCCACTAAGGTACAGGTTCTGGTACTCTTGTACCCAACATTCGCACCCAACACCCTCAGAGTCAGCCACCTAATCCCCAGCACACAGAATCAGCCGTCTAACCCACTCAGTCACCGCGGCTTGCTCCAAAAATGGAAATGGGACAAATGGTAGTCTTGACAACGAACTTTTAGTACCCCTCTGATAAAAGTAAATTGGCATGGCTCACACGTACGAAGGCTGTGAATACACAATGCCATTTAGAAAATGGTCATATGTACCACAGTATATTTGGATTGCACCTTTCTAAATATAACATGTAGTACAATACCTGCACTAATGGCAGTTTTGCAATATGATGACACAGAGAAAATGCCATATCATCCGTTACGGAAATACATGTTCCGAAACAGTTGTGGACGTTATAAGAGATGCTGTAGAGGACATTATAATTGCTCGCAATGTGTATACTGCAAAATAACTGACATTTTGAGGTGCCAGAAATCGATGGATCCGTATGCCAACTCTATTCCGTTTGCAAATACTACAATGAATTATTGATATACTTCTTCAAAACTTTGTATATCCCAGTAATATGACATTTAATCAGACAACCAGAACTCACCAAGAAATCACAATGCTGGTATAAATTTACCACAAAAACCCCGTGAATAAACATAACGTCTTTTTATAACGTTAATTTGTAACCGTACTAATAAGGATTACCTCGATCAATCTTATGTCTAAAATTCACGCTATTTCATCGTGTTGATCATGCTTGAAGTTTGAAGAAAGTTGCGAACGGTGGTTGGGACTTTGAAGCTTACGATCACTATTTAAAGCACGAATATATCTAACGTTTAAACACTCAAAGTCGAAACTCTCAATGTAATTTCAGAATCTGGATCTGAGGAAAAAAGGGAGAAAGGGAAGGGAGGTCGAAAGGGAAAATGATGTGGTTCAGGGACTGTGGGACACACGAAGATTACACCCGAACCATAAATATATCACAACAACTGCATTCATGTCACTTTATTTTGCAATACCCTGTCAGTTATTCATGAGACGACGTGTCTGAACAAAAGAAACTAAAGAAATGGTGCTCGAACACACGCAGAGTTCCGAGGAGTATATTAATGTTTTTCAGCTCAGTAGGTAAAATTGTCTTGCACTTAAACTTGAACCTGGACAGTGTTTAATAATCCCGTCAACATGATTACGCCATGTTGATTTTTTCCTGTCCAACGGCCAAACTGTATTTCTGAGGTCGCCGTGTCTTGAACTTAAACTTAACCTGGCAGTTATTAATGATTCCTTAAACATGGCGATGACATGTTCCTCTTGCCCAATATCCATATTACCTGTCATTCTCTCAGGTCGACGTGTCTTAAACTTAACCTGGCAGGTATTAATGATTCCTTAACATGACGATGACATGTTCCTCTTGCCCAATATCCATATTACCTGCCATTCTCTCAGGTCGACGTGTCTTACACTTAACCTGGCAGGTATTAATGATTCCTTAACATGACGATGACATGTTCCTCCTGCCCAATATCCATATTACCTGCCATTCTCTCAGGTCGACGTGTCTTAAACTTAAACTTAACCTGGCAGTTATTAATGATTCCTTAAACATGACGATGACATGTTCCTCTTGCCCAATATCCATATTACCTGTCATTCTCTCAGGTCGACGTGTCTTAAACTTAAACTTAACCTGGCAGTTATTAATGATTCCTTAACATGACGATGACATGTTCCTCCTGCCCAATATCCATATTACCTGCCATTCTCTCAGGTCGACGTGTCTTGAACTTAAACTTAACCTGGCAGTTATTAATGATTCCTTAAACATGACGATGACATGTTCCTCTTGCCCAATATCCATATTACCTGCCATTCTCTCAGGTCGACGTGTCTTGAACTTAAACTTAACCTGGCAGTTATTAATGATTCCTTAAACATGACGATGACATGTTCCTCCTGCCCAATATCCATATTACCTGCCATTCTCTCAGGTCGACGTGTCTTGAACTTAAACTTAACCTGGCAGGTATTAATGATTCCTTAAACATGACGATGACATGTTCCTCCTGCCCAATATCCATATTACCTGCCATTCTCTCAGGTCGACGTGTCTTAAACTTAAACTTAACCTGGCAGGTATTAATGATTCCTTAAACATGACGATGACATGTTCCTCCTGCCCAATATCCATATTACCTGCCATTCTCTCAGGTCGACGTGTCTTGAACTTAAACTTAACCTGGCAGTTATTAATGATTCCTTAAACATGACGATGACATGTTCCTCTTGCCCAATATCCATATTACCTGCCATTCTCTCAGGTCGACGTGTCTTGAACTTAAACTTAACCTGGCAGTTATTAATGATTCCTTAAACATGACGATGACATGTTCCTCCTGCCCAATATCCATATTACCTGCCATTCTCTCAGGTCGACGTGTCTTGAACTTAAACTTAACCTGGCAGGTATTAATGATTCCTTAAACATGACGATGACATGTTCCTCCTGCCCAATATCCATATCACCTGCCATTCTCTCAGGTCGACGTGTCTTGAACTTAAACTTAACCTGGCAGTTATTAATGATTCCTTAACATGACGATGACATGTTCCTCCTGCCCAATATCCATATTACCTGCCATTCTCTCAGGTCGACGTGTCTTAAACTTAAACTTAACCTGGCAGTTATTAATGATTCCTTAAACATGACGATGACATGTTCCTCCTGCCCAATATCCATATTACCTGTCATTCTCTCAGGTCGACGTGTCTTAAACTTAAACTTAACCTGGCAGTTATTAATGATTCCTTAAACATGACGATGACATGTTCCTCTTGCCCAATATCCATATCACATGACATTCTCTCAGGTCGACGTGTCTTACACTTAAACTTAACCTGGCAGTTATTAATGATTCCTTAAACATGACGATGACATGTTCCTCCTGCCCAATATCCATATTACCTGTCATTCTCTCAGGTCGACGTGTCTTACACTTAAGCTTAACCTGGCAGTTATTAATGATTCCTTAAACATGACGATGACATGTTCCTCTTGCCCAATATCCATATTACCTGTCATTCTCTCAGGTCGACGTGTCTTAAACTTAAACTTAACCTGGCAGGTATTAATGATTCCTTAACATGACGATGACATGTTCCTCTTGCCCAATATCCATATCACCTGACATTCTCTCAGGTCGACGTGTCTTAAACTTAAACTTAACCTGGCAGGTATTAATGATTCCTTAACATGACGATGACATGTTCCTCTTGCCCAATATCCATATTACCTGTCATTCTCTCAGGTCGACGTGTCTTGAACTTAAACTTAACCTGGCAGGTATTAATGATTCCTTAACATGACGATGACATGTTCCTCCTGCCCAATATCCATATTACCTGTCATTCTCTCAGGTCGACGTGTCTTGAACTTAAACTTAACCTGGCAGGTATTAATGATTCCTTAACATGACGATGACATGTTCCTCTTGCCCAATATCCATATTACCTGTCATTCTCTCAGGTCGACGTGTCTTAAACTTAAACTTAACCTGGCAGGTATTAATGATTCCTTAACATGACGATGACATGTTCCTCCTGCCCAATATCCATATCACCTGACATTCTCTCAGGTCGACGTGTCTTAAACTTAAACTTAACCTGGCAGGTATTAATGATTCCTTAACATGACGATGACATGTTCCTCTTGCCCAATATCCATATTACCTGTCATTCTCTCAGGTCGACGTGTCTTGAACTTAAACTTAACCTGGCAGGTATTAATGATTCCTTAACATGACGATGACATGTCTTGCCCAATATCCATATTACCTGTCATTCTCTCAGGTCGACGTGTCTTGAACTTAAACTTAACCTGGCAGGTATTAATGATTCCTTAACATGACGATGACATGTTCCTCTTGCCCAATATCCATATTACCTGTCATTCTCTCAGGTCGACGTGTCTTAAACTTAAACTTAACCTGGCAGGTATTAATGATTCCTTAAACATGACGATGACATGTTCCTCCTGCCCAATATCCATATTACCTGCCATTCTCTCAGGTCGACGTGTCTTAAACTTAAACTTAACCTGGCAGGTATTAATGATTCCTTAAACATGACGATGACATGTTCCTCCTGCCCAATATCCATATCACCTGACATTCTCTCAGGTCGACGTGTCTTAAACTTAAACTTAACCTGGCAGTTATTAATGATTCCTTAAACATGACGATGACATGTTCCTCCTGCCCAATATCCATATTACCTGCCATTCTCTCAGGTCGACGTGTCTTAAACTTAAACTTAAACAGGAACAGGACTTGATAGGGCGATGTCATTGGTAACATATTTCTCATTAGCAGGCGATTTACAGGAAGAATCATACGTCTCCTCCTCATGGTTGTGTCAAATAATTGTAGTAAGTAACAAATAACACATTGCTGTATTTGGAGCATGAGATGCACGTGGACTGTGAAGATGTAATGACTAAAATTCAGGTTAGAAATACAATTATGTCATGAATAAAATATATCATAAAATAATAATTGCTACAGTTGAACACGTTAAAAATAATGAACGTAAAAACGTTCACGCATCAATTCAGTTTTGGTAATTTGCAATCAAAGTGTTATAGATTTGAAATAATGACATTGCTTTAAGTTCATACATGTACCCAGTCTTGATCACAATCATGATAACAGCAACTTTTGCGATGTGAAACTTTAAGTCATTACTTTAAGCAGTAATTTCTTGTTCATGTCATCCAAAACATCACACGCTCTTGATGACAGAACATATCAACAACGTGGTAACAACGTGTGACTCAACTAGTTGTCATCATACCCATCTTTTCTACTGTCGGTAACCCTTTGCTTAGGTCTCGAATGTTATCGATGCCCATGCTGATGATCACTAGATTGTCGGTCTCTGACTGGAATATTAACAGATATGCCTGGAATGTTTCTTAGTAAAGCAGTCCTCACTGGGATTCGGACACACATGCTCTTAGGGAGGTACTACATTCCAAGAACACAGAATCAGCACTCACACCCACTCAGCCACCGAAACTTATTTGAAATAGCCAATAAGGTAATTCACCACCATGAGTTGCACCAGATATCTTCCTAAATAATATTCTTTATGAAAGTATTTTTGGTTAAACGTTTGTGGAGACTAATTGATTAAATCGATATTATATTCCTTTCAAACATGCTAATATACATATCCCAGACAAGAATATTTCTCTCATCTGAGTTCATTCTTTAAATATATATGTTTGGATAGTGTTATCGATAAATATATCCGACTTATGTTTGTAGTTTATCTGTTTTTGATGAATATTGAATGCATTTTCATTTACTTATTTAACTTTGTGGCCCAAGAACCTTTTTTCAGATTCCATCATACGGAAACTCAAATATACAATGTTATCTTACAAACATAATATACCTATTGTATATGATAAGCTTATTGGTCAGCGGTGAAAGATGTTAATAAGAACCACTTCGATGGGGATGATACGCTGGGATAGTGGTGATAATATTATGAGTTAATAGTGTCTACTTCTCGATATCAGATGCTCATGCATGTTTGTCGGTATCCTCTGAAGTCACACGCAACCCGTAGCTCTGTTAAGGGTACCGATACTGTGGCATAAATTAAATCCAGTATTTAATATTTAATAATATTGTAATATATAATAAGTTCTGCTTAGTGGCACTAGAATGATGCAATTCATAGATGTGGCTTTTTGGCACCTGTGAATGGTTTTATTTCCTAAGTGATCAGCTTCATCGATGACCTTGTAATTGATGACCAAGTGTTTCATGAGTCTAGGTGCGATTGATATCTGCTATGTATGGTGACATCTGGTTATCAGCTATGTCGGTCTTCGTGCAAACAATGCCCCATTGTATTTCCTCATGTCAACGCGTATAAAGGCGTCTTTTTCAATTCACTAGAGCAGGGGACGTTTTTCAAGACGTATCGTACGGTCTATGGACGACGGGAATCGAGTAGAATTGTGGCATTAAGCGTTCACATATCAGGCAAAAGGCATTGGATCAATACCTTGCATGAGAAAAAAAAATTGAATCTCATATCTTGTGTCCCCGGCCGTGATGTTGCTGATATTTTGCGAAATAATGGCCTAAAACCTGAGGATTATCGCCTATTGTGGCCATATTTTTTTCAAGGGAACCCAGCATTCTTTGAAATGTCAATAGAAATACCATTTAGGGGCGTTTTGGGCATTACGAAACAGTATCGTTGTTGTAATTGTATATTCTATAGGGTTATGGCAGCCGTGCAGTTGGTAGACAATTGCAGTCGCGTGACATGTTCGAAAAATATCACCGCTCAATACAAGAAATAGATTTAAAGATGAATGTGTGTAGTTTTTGTCACTGGTCTTTTACGGCATCACTGACGCACATCCCTTTCGAGAAATTTGGACATCAATCCCACAATGGACAAGATCCTCGCAATCATGAACGGTAGGCATGATGATATGTGAATCTTGTTGTCGATCCTGTCCATGTACGCCAGAACCATCTGATCATGGTCAATGGATCACACATGCACTCTGATGTTCCTTCCAACTCTTTAATGGCTTACAATCGATTTCATATAAAAACACTGTGATCTGGAGGCTAAACATACACATTATTCTGAAGGGATCTTGTACACTGAAGGGATAGTGTACTTAGTCCAAACACTTCACCGTTCAATACAATGAAGAAACATAAGTGCTGCATCAGTAAGAACAGATGATACTTACATAGAAGGTTGAGGATTAGGACTGATGGGGAAATAAGGTACCTAATTGTTTGTGAAGCAGGTTATCTATTCTCGAAACGTTCGTATCCCAACGAACTTCTTAAGCCCATTCTTAACACACTGGCTACTATCAAAGTTAAGAATTCTTAGGGCTACGAACGTTTCGAGAATAAGATGTGTTACGGTGTTGAGTGTCAAATTGCACTGAAGGATGTTACAATGAGGTGTATTCTAAATAAAGAACAGGGCACGGATTTTGTGAATGTAAGTGTGATAGGAAAATATAATGTGCTTCAGAATGAGTTGCTAAGTCACAGGGGCAGACGAAGTTGACGTCATATTGCCTTGTATTATCAATGATTGGACAAACAAATTACTCTACGTACATGTCACTAAAATCGATGACGAATTTATCTTGATTGGTGTTGTTTCTTTGCACAACATGATTCCTTGTTTGCTGAGGTGATTGATATTTTGATACTATTCAGAACATCTTTTATAAATTGTACCATTCATTTGATGTATGATCATTCACTGAATTGTATAATGGTGCTTTGGCTATTGCAACAATGAAAACTATGGCGAGTTGCGATCCTTTTTCCCCGTGTATATATGAATTCCGACAAACAGCTACACATGCCCTTAGCGCCCTAAGTCCGTAGTGTCCACCCATCACTGTATGAACTTATGCAGCTTTTGAATGAAGAAACTAGATAAACATTGTACACGAGGAGTGGACACATCCAAGTAAATACTAGTAGCTCTATCGCAATTATACACCTTATCAGTAAATCGTGGACACCCTATGTACATATTGCTTTGTGAGCATTATAGTTCTGCTTTGTTCTGTTCTGTTCGTAGAACAGTCATTGCCATTAGGGATGAGATGAGGTATCAGCTGATCACATCAGTTCCAGTCACGGGATCGGGTTTCTGCACAATTCATTCTTAGTCAGCATTGCAAGCAAACTCGCTCTGCGGAAACGATACTGCGACAACCAGGAAACAGGACATCTGAAGCTAGCACTGGCGTTCCGAGTAAATCATTTCACCTCTAGTTTGGACATATCATTGGAAACCTCAATTAATATATGTAAGGTGGAGTGAATCGTTAATGTTTCTTAGAATTTTGGCTTAATGAAACGCTTACTCATTAATTTGAGACAGATACATTCCTTGTCTAAACGATGTATTGAGCGCACTTGTAGTCCATGTGTGATGTGGATGATCCAACAAGCATGACGTCAGCATTAGGCTCTATGACCGGGCATTGTTTGGTTCCACAGTATACAGCTGCAGTGACTATCGATCCGCAGCACTATACCTTCACGACCTTTGATGCCTATCACTTAAGTGAAACACGCAATCACGTGCATTGTAATCTGTGGGCATGTTGTGTCCGCATTTTCCTTTTACATAACATGCTCAAAGCTGTAGCAAACAGTCTGATTATTATTAACCTTGATAACCAAACAACACACAGTGACTGAGAGATTGATAGCGTAAATTGATGTATAATTACAATACTGACTTCCGTGTGCCTGGATCAGTCTACGGAATACCATCTGGCCCGCTTGGTTAGCTCGTGGTTAGCTAAAATCAGCGAGTCTGACCACCCGACCCCATTAGTCGCCTTTCACAACAAGCATGGGTTGTTGAAGACCAGCTCTAACTCGGACTGCAAAATATCACTTGTATCGTTGGAAGAGCTACATGTGGAGCAGGATGTCCTGACCCTTTTCCAAGACACCACCTTGTCTTATTATTGATTTCCAGGGACTTTAATGCGCGTGGTGTTTCCTTTCTACGAACACCTATTTACTGATTATAAGGATGTGTTCACGTAATCTTCCCTCATTATTTTGTTAATGCAGACAACAAATACTGATTATTTGTCTTTTTATAGCAGCTCATAACATCAATCACTAGGGTCTCTAATCACAACTGTATTACTATCAGACCTCTGCCTGTAAGGCTGAGTATCGGTGAGTGCTGTGTTAAACCAGGCAAACAATTACTGAGCACATATATTATACATATGCGTTGATACAGGTAATATTATAATAAGCTATTCACGAGGTGGTAATCTATGGGTGTGTGGCCATTGGTATCATTGTGTACTACGTACAGCATGCATTCGTTCTTTATTCCTGCGAGTTGCTTGTTAGTCCAAAATCCAGATTCTCATCGGTTAGGATCCCTTGGCTTATTAATGAACTAGCACAGGAAATTGAATCCACGTGTAAACCTGGTATCATGCTTAATCCAGAGATGACTGAATTGTTCATGTCATTGTTTACCGACGATGTCATTTTGATATCTGACACAAGTTTGGTCCCCAGAAAAGAACCGACACTCCAGATTCGTATTGTAATAATTACCAGTTAACAGTTAATTTGGACAAGACTAAAGTAGTTGTTTTTAAGAATGAGGTATTCGAGAATAAATTCTTCAAGGAGTACAACAGGACAACCTGATACGTGCCAGTATCATTTATGCGTAAACTGATCCAGTGACAACATTATACGTTCAAAGTAGATAATTCTTTGTCCTTAACTGATCAATTAACAACACGGTACGTTAAGAAGGAGGTACCCCCTTTAATTAAACTGATCCAGTGACAACATGATACATTAAGATGGAAGTAACCTCAACTGATCCAGTGGGTTGCTGTAAATACGAAAGAATCAGAGGATTTTAAATATCCATATTCTGGAACTTTGGATTATACTGTCTGGAAGCAGACCGATCCTTATTTGAAAGGTCGAATGCTTAAATGTTTAAATTTTTATGCTAGTCTTCGATGATAAAAATATCTAAGATATGGATGATTTTAGACGGTGTGGAATCATGTATTCAGCACGTTGCCAGGTTACAAGTCTTGGGGGAAAGACGTTGTATGAGAGACTCAATCTCCAACGGACACAACATGCTCAAATCACATGCACTAAAACAGAACGTCAGTGAAAAAATATACCCAATTTTGACTCTCATCAGACTTACATAACGTGTGATGTAAAGGGAAAATGCTGCTCCAAATATATGTAGCATATGTTATATTTGGGATTATACTTTCTTCGTACAAATCGTAATACTCTCTTTGAGTTGAGTCCCGTCCGGGATTCGAACCCACACTAAGAGTCCTGGAACCTAATCGCCAGCACACAAAGTCAGCCACCTAATCCGCTCTTCCGCTTTCTAAATGGCATTGTGTAATCGTACAAATATATGGGTGGAGCAAAATCACGGATGGCACCAGGTGTTTGCCGAAAGGGTAAGTATTCCCAGTCTTTCAGGTACCGACAGCACTCGTCATCCACTAAATTTGTGAAAAGTGATCAGCAGACAGGAAAATCCAGTTAGATAATTTTGACTTTCGACAGCTGTGTAGACGTACAAACATACCCAAAGGTGTAAGGTTAGGATCTCTCCTAGCCAAAAAGAGGACAATCCCAAAATCAATTAATTCCGCGTTTTGTCTCCCTGGACGGACCATAGCTTTACTCAGAATTGAAGTTCTTAAATTTCTACTGACTCTACCACGGAAGATTTTCGTTCTATGAGCGAATGTCTGGCAATATCACTCGGATCTCAGCGGTGACGAGTGAATACTTCAACCTCTGAAAAGTTTTATTCCAGACACGTGGAGGACATTTCAAAATGTATCGGAACAGGGATAAGTACTATTTTCCTTTTGTTGATGTTTTCAACTTGTACCATATGTTCCTGTGTTTTGTCTTCATGTGAACAATTGACTAGCCTCTATATGTGTTTGTCATGCCACACATAACAGGCAATGTGGATTATCCGGGGTAATGATAATCAGATTGTTTGGGCTCTTCGAGCATTCATTGTGCATGGAGCAATACGCATGACAAATTGACTATTATTTATTATCATTGTGATATTATTGGTATGCTCTCTCAACCTTCCACATGAAAATTGCCTTCAATGTGCAATCAAATATTCATGTTTAAAGACCTTGACATCCGCCAAGCCTCTGACTATTGATTGCAACCTTTAACAGAATTTCAGTGCTGACGTCGTAACAAGTGTTTTATCGATTGTGTCATGCATATTATATGAAAAGTATTTTGTTCGTTTTCCAAAATATTCCGTAATGATTTTGTTTCACTGTTACTAATTTACAATAACAATGGTGTAACTACCTCAACCGATCTTCCGGGACAAGAAACAATAGGGCCGCACTTAAGGTACTAAGAATTCGATTGTTTAAACAAATGCATTTTGCAAGAAATGTAAATTCACTCCCTAATTAGGTATCTCATTTCTGATACCAAATATTGTACAGTGTTGATCGTCAGAACAACGGAGATAACAGGTATTAATTGAAAACAGAAACTTGTATTTCACCCTGTCTCGTATATATCTTAAAGGTAATCATTATAGATAATTTCGATTATTCCTGCTTGTTTCCCTGTTTATTTGGCATTGACATCATGGACAATGATTCATTGACGTCAAGAGCATTCAGATACATTGGCATCAATGAAACCAGCAAGGCCAACCAGACGATGCTTTTGGTAGCCTCTTAAGCTTACAGTGGTGAGTGAGTGAGGGAGTTTAGGTTTAGCAACATTCCAGTGTTAATGTCAGTGTCAGGCAATTGCACGATTTCGATTCTAACTTTGAACTTTTAAGGGAATTCAATTCAACTCAGAGACTTGATTTTTTCAATTTCTATTTTTTTATATAACCTCCCCCCTACCCAAATCAAGAATCCTGTCGGATATATAGTCCGAAGGTTGTGTGCATTTTCTCTAAATGACCCACTCTCATGCAAAGTAAATTGATCAAAGAAAAAATGTTAGCAAAGGTTTTTATCCCCAAACTGCCCCACGACTTTTTCTACACTGTTGGAACGACTGTATGTGTTCCTACAGTTGTTACCATCAGTCACCTTTCCACCAATATTCCCTGTCTGTAGTATTTCCTTGTATAGTTCCAGAAGACATTTCCAGATTAACTGTCCATTATTAATCAGGTAATGCTATTTGAAACTGCATAATACACATACGACAGGTTCATTGCTCACTTGTCATAGACAAAACAGGACTGCTGAAGCAACTGAAGCTATCTTCATGATGTTCTAAAGGATGATAACACAATGTCTTGTTGTGATCATGTTCTCATGCACGCCTTTGCGTCATGATACAATGTTGAGTTATTGCCATACGATCGAGTATCATTTCACAATGTCTATTCTGTCACTGATATGTTAAACTCATTCACGACTCTATTGGTTTTCCAGAGGATGTAGCAATGATACTGTGGAAGCCTCCGTGAAACTGCTGATCGACACCCTTCTGGAGGGAAAGACGTACGACTCCAGTATAAGGCCTAGCAGTAAGTCAGGATGAAGGATAGAGAGATTGTGTATGCATGTGGATCTAATATTTGTCTAATGTCATGTGCGATGGTAATATGAGTTTCTAACAAGGCATAAAGATACATGATGAGCGTCAAAGCCAATGAATACAAATGAACATTTGGAACATGATGTGTACGAGTTTTGTGGATGAGTTTGTAACGTACTGCATGAAAACAAATGACATGCATCAAGCGACTGTTTCTATGTTTAACTGCGCTGTCGCAATCCTATCCGTACGCGCACGTTCGTGTGTGTTTGTGTATTTGTGTATTTGTGTATTTGTGTTTTCTCTCAAATGATGTAATGTCTACTTTTTATAATTATAAATTACACAAATAGTTTTTCTATCATACCATATGTTCCCCTCATACGGAATACAATCGTTTCGTAATGTTCAAACATTGCGGCATTTTGTAATATCATTTCGATCTGTTACTATTTTTCCCCAAGTAAACGATATGTTTTACAATTTAGAAAAAAACCAGTTAATACTTACCAACGCTCAACTTTATTTATGTCCTACCGTGCTTGGTATGGAACACTAGCTAAAACGCAGAACCGTAGACGCTGAGACATATAGCAATCCCAATGCTGTAATCAAACGTTATCCTAAAAACTCCGTTTTTTATTAGTTTTTGCAAGTAAGTCATGGGTGTGCATCCCGTGCTCAACCTTTCTCTCAGTGACTTTGTATTTCATTTGATCAGTCTACCGTTACACTACACGTACATCATCATGAGCTTGTGCAATGAAAAGGAAACAAAGTGTTTCTGGTATTTTAATGGTGACTGATATCAATATTTAACTTCATCCTTGCCTGATCCTTTCTGAATGAGACAGTCCTACTTGCATCTATATTTCATAATTAGAATGTAACAACGACTTCAAGGTTTCAATTTGTGTTGGTTCCAGGTTCAGCTACAATGGTGCACATAGATATTGCTCTGAACGCTCTGGGCCCTGTTAATGACAGAGATATGGTGAGTATTGTTACAGTCAATGTATTCCTTCTGCATTAATGTGCAGGCAAATGGCGATGTGCGATGCACAAATAATGGTCTGAAAGTGTAATTCTTAAAACAGTCGGTGTTAAAACATTACACTGATAATGACCTTTGAGGTAATCAGTGAGTGAGTGGTGTAATCAATCCAGTGATCAATAGCATGAGCATAAATCTACGCAATCGGGATACGATGACATATGTCAACCAAGTCAGCGAGCCTGATCACCCGATCCCGTTAGTCGCCTCTTACGACAAGTATGGCTTACTGACAACCAAATCTAACCCGTATCTTCATGGGTATTCTTCAGTACCATCCTTGGGTAGAACCACCATTCTAACCCGGATTTTCAAGGACGTGTAGAATGGCCAGAATGGAATGTATTATGTAATGGTTCCTTGCTCTGTGGTGAATAAAGTAAGAGTCAGTATAACGAACATACCTGCACAAACTTGTTTCAGTTTGAATCTGTTCCCTACCGCCATACACATGGGATATTGCTGAGTGCGGCGTAAAACTGAACTCACTCACTCAAAAGTAAACCTTATCGGAATCTCAGGTTTCTGATACAAGAATTGCTGCATTTCGGATTCTATGTTTGGTCCTTTGTTTAATCATGCATGACATATGCACCCTTCTACGGCTTCACCTGTCACATCACACTGACACACTGTGAAATATTTGCAATATTTTCAAACAACCTCACTCACTCACTCACGATCACTTCTTGGCGTTGATACTTGACTCACTATACTAAAAAGCGGTTTGGTCCGATAACTTTTCCAGAAATTCGGTGCCAGCTTCTACCTCCGCCAGGAATGGTTAGACTCCCGCCTCAAGTACAACGAATTAAACAACAGTATCGTGCTAAGCTACAAGAAGCTGTCAATGCTATGGGTACCCGATATTTTCTTTCCCCAGTCAGAGACGGAGCTGCGCCACGACATCACCACACCCAATGTATTACTACGCTTATCCCCAGAAGGAATGGTATTCTATAGTCAAAGGTACTTTGTACGCAGTATTCGCAAACAGTTAAGAAAGACATAGCTTAATTCCAATGTTATGTTTGTTTGTATTCTTCATATGCATTCTTGGAACAATATTAGGTAGTGTTACAGTTAACTTACGATTAACTTGTGATGGTGAAGGGACTTGTAGAAGCATGTACATGATTGGTATTGATTTGGTTCATTTGAGTAGCATACTGACACAATAAAACGCATACTTAACCTTAACTAAAATCAGAGAATATGTGGTTTAATGTTCAAGTCCTCCTCAAAGCACATGGAATTAGATTCGAACTAGCACTACGACGGTGTTTGACGACTGCTACCTATATCGAACAGCTTTTAGTTAATTTTGTAGCATTTTATCAAGCGTTGAAGTCGCGGTGGATCAGTGGGTTATGTGCTTGCGATTACATGTAGGATCCTGACTCTGAAGGTATTGGTTCGAATCCCAGAAAAGCTTAGAATTTGTACTTAATTAAGAAAGTGTAATCCCACAAATACCAAATGTTATATTTTCAGGGGTTAAAAACTATTAATGGTTTGGTTCACTTCATGGTTGTGGAGCTGTGTGTCATATTGCTTTCCAGTTTTAAGAAAATGTGAGAAACAGAATAGATCATTTTCGAGAAATCCGAACCGGTTGATACTTTTGACACTGACTGTGCGTGCCTTTATTTGTTCAGTTTCTATTACGACCACACTGCTACACATATAGTTGATATATGCACTTCTGGCAGATTAATTAAATGTACGGTGTCAGGCTGTAATATCAGTAAAGCGTTGGCGGGTAATGACAACATGTGTCTGTTGAATATCGCTGTAGTCAGCATTCTATTTATTCCAGCGGTCTGGAAATAATTGAAGACAATCCAGTGCGCATTAATCCATTTGCAATACCACCGAGGCAGAGTAGACGATTATTTTGGTTGTCTCTTATGAACAGCATATTTTGCTGTGAATCGCTCTTAAGTTGTAATCGTACTGCCCATCCTATGTAACACTTAACATGCAAATGGATATTTTGTACATCATTTTCTGTTGCTAATATGTGCTCATTAGCCAGGCTTATATGGATAAAAATGATAATTACATTTACGTTAATTCTATTTATCAGATGTGTGTCGTAATGTGGTTCTGATAGTTGTCTAACGCCGCACTCAGCAATACTGCCGGCAGAGCCTGACCACCCGTTTCCTTTAGTCGCTTTATCCGTGATAAGTAAGACAATTCCGCTCAGAAACAACACGGGTATAATTACTGACCCATTTATTACCCTTTGGCCATATGAAGAGATGACAAAATCAGGTAATGGGATACACCCAGCCTTATTACCCATACTGCATATCTTGCAAGACCAACGCCCATTAGAGTGGTCAGTACTCATGCAGTTGGTCAATGAACATGTGGGCGCTGTCTCAACAGTTGGCTAAACCTTGTTTGTGTTCAATAACCTGGTGGCTAATTCTATATCAACAAGAAAGTTTCGAGGCTGGGAAGTTTCATACCTAAAACTAGATAACATCAAGCATTTGGCGTAGGACTAAAATGTAAATATATACATTGTGATTAAGGCTACTGAGTTGACATGCCTATAATTATATTTCTATCCCAGGGTTTCGGTGGAATTTCACTGTGTGATGGACCTTAGGAAGTTTCCAATGGATGAACAAACTTGTGAAATCAGGATGGAAAGTTGTAAGAATCAATCGTTTAATTCTTATTCCAGATAGTGACAGCTCCTATAACCATACGCCATACTGACACGCATTGAAAACTCATAATCATGTTTGAAAACGATTAGACCTTATGTGTTTTTGTGCTCACCTCCTCTCTAAACACACCGAAGAAACATGAACCAAAAGAATGAGCGTTTGATGTTTGTGCAAAACACCCAGCGCCATAGAACAACGTAACTGAATTAAATATTTGCATTTTGTATGCTCCTCTTATCAAGTGAATTATGAATTTTCACGGATGGCGCTGTCACGAGTGCAATGTCAACATTTTGTTTGAAGGAAAAGACAAATGGCCAATTTATTATGCGTCGTATTTGCAATCATACTCCTAACGCAATGGGGTCATTAATTCAGGCTGAAAGTATATCCTGTATATATATACACATGGCTCACGCGCTCTGACAGTTAGTTAGGGATCCTGAATATACTGTTTAAGTCGGAGTATACACTTCACACACACACAAAAAAATGTTTCTTTAATGATTTGTTCATCATGTTGTTACGGCATTAGGATCAAATAATAAAACCATGCTTTCAAATGACCTTCCTTTGCTTTGTGTTCTTTCATCTTATTTTCATTGCTAGGTGGAAGTGAGACATGGAAAAATTCAAAGAAAATTATAGTCAAAATATGATAAAGTTTTAAAAAACATTGAGGAGTCCAATCTGGCTGTTCGGGTAAACATTTCTCTGTGCCGCGTCCCTTGGCCACGCCAGAAAGATATGATCATGAGTTTGAATCCGCACATCTTGATTTGTCAGCACCACGTCATGCTAATGGGTTTGACCACAATGTTAATGTGGGGGACCTCTGTCAATTTGAGCCCACACTATGCTGACATGTCTAAATTAAAAATGAAAACTGTTCAAACCTGACTCACTCATGATCACTCATTCATTGGATGTAATATCTGGTTTTCATTTATCCATGTACACGTTTACTATTTCAGATGCATTTACAACTGATGACATACTGATGAAGTGGTCCTCGGGGCGCCAGTCTCTCAATGTTCTCCCGAACGCCAACATGCCCGACTTTGAGCTGTTATCTGTTACCACACACGATTGCACTGCCACATACGCTACAGGTATTACTCGTTGTGTTTTCTTCGCCGATGTCAGTTGCGAGAATCTCTCCATGTACAGTTAGCTTTATATACATGCCCAGCACTGCCTCTGCACATATTGCAATCAGGGCTTGACACACAATTCACTTGCTGAATATTCAAAACTAATTCTTTTTGTAAATTATTTGAAATAATGATAAAATACGGTATGCCCATATTGTGAAGATTCTTATCAAGAAGTATCTTCTTGCAAATCGCTTGCAATCTCTTTAGCTCCGACCAGGATGTCGTGGCTGTCACATAACACGCTGTGATATGAGCAACACTGAAGGCATTGCCAAACAATGTGACCAACACGTATACATTACATAATTTAGGTGTGTGATCCCATTCGCTGCTTATGCCAAAATGTTGTTCATGTGTCTCCCACAGTCATACTGGTTACGACGTTCACGTCACTCCATATACCTCTTGCGTTTCTGAAAGCAATCAGCTTGAAAAAGATATTCTACTAGAGCAAGGATGTTGCTGTCGAAGTCTCCATGCATAAATGTGACAATGTTACTCCCTCTGGGATGCTACATGTATGGGTACAGTAATTGTACATGGTATTTGTAAGAACACGAAACTCGATCATATGTCAGGAGAGTGAAAACGTGGCAAGCGACGAGATGTTTTCAGTAATATTAGGTTCTGTTCGGTAATAAGTAGCATTATGAAAACCACTGTCCTCCGGAATTTAACTTTCTTCCCTTGTATATCACTGGGAAAACCAATCCAAACCAAAAGCCCTGCTTATGCACACACACACACACACACACACACACACACACACACACACACACACACACACACACACACACACACACACACACACACACACACACACACATAGAGCATGGAGCTCAGGTCACAATTTAGTTGACGTTAAACAGACGTTTGGCAACATGACTCCTGAGAGTTTCTAAGACTTCAGTCCTCCTCCATAACGAAGCACGTGTCATACACGTGGTCTCACCTAAGGCAAGTGAGTTTGTTCAAAATCTACTTGAAGAAAATGGGTACCCGTTGAGATAGGTCTTGTCACTATTAACCTTCTAGCGCCTCAGAGGCAGCTTGGGTTATCTGGGATGATAATGTCTCTGAAATTGTATGTGAATCATGCGCTGTTTAAATTGCCATTTACATTATTATTTATTATCATTCTATCAAGGTACCTTCCCTTGTCTGTACGCCAAGCTGACTTTGAAACGTCAGATCGGGTTCTACCTCACCCAGACCTACATTCCCAGCATCCTCATCGTTAGCCTCTCCTGGATCTCCTTCTGGATCGACCATCAAGCAATCCCTGCTCGCATCTCTGTCGGGCTCCTTACAGTACTAACCATCACCACACAGAGCTCTGGAGCAATGACACAACTACCCCGGGTTCCATATGTCAAGTCTATCGATGTGTGGATGTCCGCCTGTCTTATATTCGTGTTTGCTGCTTATATGGAGTATGCCGTTGTTACTGTCCTCGCACGGAGACACCGCAAACTGAGCATGAGCACAAGGCATAAAGAAACGTCAAAACAGAATGGGGTAAGTGCTATGGTATTGGTATATTTTTGTCCTTCATTCATTCATCGCCACAGAGCGTGTTTGCGCTGAAAAGATTAAATAAGTGGAAACCACAAAATATTCAGGAATGATTACCAAACATTTGAGTACCACATATAGTTTCACTAACTCCTCAGTATGGCTGTAATAGTGGCCCCGTTTCTCAAAAAGATCCTAGCGCTAAGATTATCACAAGTGCATGTTATAAAATCTACATTCAAGCATAGACGTTCGACTTAGCGCCTGCTTTGAAGAACGAGCATTTGTGCTGTTGTCCAAGGTATAGAGTCAATACCCATTGAAACAATGTATGTATGTATGTTACAGAGAATCTGTGTATTTTGTAGAGCGACATGAAATTTGTTACTGAGTATAATGTCAAAAGGCAAAGACTTTGTCCATCTGGTTACCTAAGAGAAGGATGGACTTATCTGATCTTGGTGAAAATACGGAAAATGAAATAGTTCGACGTTGACCAGAAACATCTAAACATTTTCTTAGGCCTAAAACATAGGCGTAAAATGTCAGTAAGTCTAATGGTCAGGATGTACGGAAAAGTACACTGTCAGTTTCATTGATTATTTAACGAAGTCGAATCAGCCCATGTTTGGATATCATTGTTATCAACAGGCAGTTATTATTATAATGTACAATACAGTGAACAATAACGGTTGAGTCCACGAACTCGTAGATAAGTAGACAGAAATCAATTCCAAGATTATACAAATCCTCAATAATACCTCGAAACGAGACCTCTTGACATAAGATGTTCAATAAGAAATATTAAAAACAGAATGTATACCTACGGTATTTTGTATTTTCAGAGTACTAGTTCCGGTGTGTACAACAATGCATTTGACAATGATGAGATGTTCACTACAGGTCGTATCCCTGCATCAAGGTCAAGGTCAAAATCAATCATCACCTTAAAACTTGATGGAACTAAAGACCTTGGAGTAAAGATTGATAAGATCTCGCGCCATGGCTTTCCGCTGGCTTTTGTGTTGTTCAACGCCTTTTACTGGACATATTACAACCTAATAACGTGACACAATGGCTTCATTTAGAGCTGGCATTCATGTTATTGGATCCCCACTTACCTTTTTGGAAGGGTTGAATGAGTGAATGAACTGGGTTTCACGCCGCTTTGAACACTATCTCTGTTATACACAGACAGTTTGATGTAGGACGAAAACAAAAAGAGATACAGTTAGATGTTTACCAATTTGGAGACACCCTTGAACAAGGGTTTGGTGCTAACAATCCAAGAAGCCATGACAACAGAAAAATGGCAGTTTATGGTACCACTGATGATTTGGCCATCCGGACGGAGGTTTAAGTTGCACGAGTAAATACAATGAGAGAAATAGTGGAAGAGTGTTGGATTTACATTAGATTCTTGTGATAATAGCGTGAATTTTTAGACGTCCATGGAATTGTTGATCATTGTGGGGAATGAATGGAAACACACGTAACATCATTGTGCCTTGACACCGTACATCGAAAGTTACACGTGTTTGGTTTGGTAATTTTATCTAACCCTGGGGCAATTATATTCAAAGGTGTTTGATCATTTGCTCAAGCACATGCGTTTATATGCTTTTGTAATGATGCTTACGTCAATGTGTTATTTGTCATCATTCGCCTACTGCCACGTACTCACGTCAACTGTCAATCAACTTTATATATTTATCAACCATATAGGATATATATTTCTCTGTAACAGCTGTTTATTTATTTGTACCTAAATATATAAAACCTGTCATTCTATCAATGTAAAGACACAATAGAAAATGTGTGAATTGCAAAGATGACGATAGAAACTTTTGTGTAAATTACTACAAGTAATATTATGATAAAATAGGAACATTTTGGTGTAACTGTGGTCAAGATGATTCGAATTTAGTATCACATTTTGTACAGGTAACGAAGCTTGAAATTCCGAGTGTCCGGACTAGACACAGTCATTTTTGCACACTAACGAAGTACCAAAGAATACAGAGAGTGAAGGAAGTGTTAATTACTGTTTCTTGTGATGTGTAAATGAACAGCGCTCTTGTTCGTGAGCAATCAGTTCCTGAGAAAAAACACGGAAGTTTGTAATTTGCCTACATTGTTTAGCCTCTCTGGCGGACGTTCAGTTTTGTATGTTACATATCACGATAGGCTGTGATGACTGTAATTGTATGTATACGTACCGTTATGGTATTACAAATGTTGTATTTGTTGTTTAAAATCGCACACAGCAATATCCCAGGCATATGGCAATAGCCTCAGTACATGATCACGTCCGTACCAAGCAGTCGAGAGATGAACAACATAAGCATCGGGCTACACAAATCACATGTGTCAATCAAGTCAAGCGAGCTTCACCACTCGATCCCGTTAGTCACCTCTTACGACACGCATGTGTTAATGAAGACTATGTCTAACCCGGATCTTCACGGGTTTTATTCAAATACCCCCAGAGTAGAATCACCATGCCAACGTTGTACTTTTATAACTTCTTTAGACTAGACTTTAGGAGTTAGGAAATTGTTATATTTTGAATACACACAGTTATGTAGTTTTGATTTTTATGTGAGAAATTGTTTCCTGTTTCCTGTATATTTTGAACTCTATCCTAAAGCTAACACAGAGACACTGATAAACAGTAGGAGAAAAACATATATGTTTTTTCTCGAATGTTTACAGTTGTATCCTTTTTGGTTGTCCTTTATATAATATTTGCATTTACAACATTATACAAAATACAGAACTGCCATGTTGATCGTGAGTCAAAGACTGCCAGATACATAACTGTGGACAACTGATACTTGTATGCTTGTCGGAAATGTTTGCATTTATGCTTGTAATACTATCCTGAACCCGAAACAGACACATTGATCCAGTCTTTCGACATTTTCTTTAATAATTCCGTCCATGTATTATCAAACGTTCCAGAGCGCTGCTACAAAGGCAGATTAGCTTCTCCAGTACAGACACTGTGATAGTGAACATACAAATGCTATAAGTGATAATAAAAAATGATATTCTGATCTTCATTAATGTGTGAATACATAACCAGTTACAGTCCTTCATTTTGCTGTCTACTTATGTGAAGATATGAGTTGGGTAAGTACCACATCGACACGGGATTAACATGTGTTTTATATCCCCAGAGCTTCTTCTATATCTAAGTTAAGTACCATCTGTTCTCATTTCATGTGTTTCAACTCATTATTATTTTAAAATGCCTCATTCAGCTTATCTCGTGCCATGGGCTATCCTCTATTGAAGCCACTTCAACATGATTTTATACCACTCTATCCTTCTTTCTTTCAGTCTATACATACTCTTATGGTGGAGAGCTTTAAATCGATCAGACTGCAAGCATTAGCGAATCGTGAACACCATCATTAGAAATGTTTTTCTTTGTAGCTTCATTTCTTTGTTGACGATATACTTTTGTTCGTAAACATCATTTTATGATTTAAGTGCAAACTGAAGATTCCAACTTAGAGTAGTATTAGCGTCTGTTGTGTTAGCTAATTACTATGTCTCTTTGCAATGCTTGTGTCTCGTCTGTATTTGAGATTACAACTTAATTGTGTTCTCTGTTTAAATTACAATGGCATGCATCTGAAAAACCGCAGGCACAAAGAACATAAATTTATAAGTCGTTTCATCTCGTTTTCGGTGAAAAGCCGACTTACTAGTTTCCTTTTAAGCCTTGCCTGTAAAACAAATGAAAAGATAATCTTCACCTTAAAACACTAAAAGGCACTTTGCATCGTGAGGGATTAGTATGACATGAAAGCTGAAACCCACAGCTTTAGTGTTCTTATTTCAGAGGAAGAAATCGATTTGTAAGATATGAGAAACGAAATCCTTTTAAATCCACAATATATTATTCAAACATAGTAATGGCAAGATGTTGTTTGGAATATAAGGTTTCTAAACGGTGAATTGAAATGAATAGCTAGTTTGTATTAAGCAGCGGTTAGAGACTGAATAAAGACAATACCTACGAATACAGAGAAACCAGCAGATACTCCACTTTACCAAACACTTCAAACTATATGAATCCAATGTGTTACAAAGGACAGTGCTGGTCGAACGTAATATTATTTTCACAATGATATTTTTATAGCTCCAACTTCACCTTTCTTCCCAAGGTTAAAGGAAATTGGCAAGTGCAGTTTAGAAAAAATCTTTGTGCGTAATAGACATTCCGAAAAATGATATATACAATTGAAATCGGCCTTTACTTCAGTTGTAATTCCTGCATATTATGAGCTGCCTCTGTAATCAGAACATTATTTACTTACGAATATCAAGCTATGTAGCCGGAATCCTATATTAGAATCTGCCTTTTATTGAGAAATATCATTACAATGGAATTTGTGTTCAGTTGCGAGTATTTATCAGTCATATGAATCCATTATACCCTGATAGATGACAAGGTATAGTCTAGATGACTACATACAGTTCCGCACATCCCCTGTAAATGCGCTGACAGATGTGGTAAAAAAATTGTTATATATTTTTATCAGCATATATGTCTCCAAGAGAATTCAATTATGTTTCGAAATAAATACTGTAGAACTGGTGTGTGTTTTCTGTTTTGCGGCAGTGGGGTGGCTCTGTTGTTATTGCACAAACACTGTTGTTTACAGACGGAAATCTAGACTGGTGATTCTCTGGCACTGACATTTATATCTATGTGGATGAGGAAAATGACACGTGGCTTTACGTATGGATGGCAAGGGGAATAAAGGATGAACGATAACACTGACATAAAAACTAAAACAGTAAATTAAAGCACATGCTTGAGATGTGACGGTTTCATAACAATAATAAAATGTGAAACTACAGTGGTGAAAAGGTTTCATGAAAACGGTAACAAAATAAAATAATGATATTCACGGGTGCAACACTGTCCAACAGGTCTATACCGGCTCCAATCAACATTTACCTACACATTTCGGTAAACGGTAACTGAAGATACCAATACGTAAGATGAAGTTCCTGAAAGGCAGCAGGAGGTGAATGAACATGAATATGTGACACTTTTTATGGTTAAGAACTTCTTTTGATTCTTTACACGACGGTGTCAGAACTAACACTTGCTCCTTCAAGAAGTAGATGAACCCGGTGAACAACCAAGACTTAAATCTGACACGTCGTATAAAGAATAAAAGAAGTTGTTTTCCATAAAAAACCCTAAAAAAGCCATGCCCTCAAAACGACAGGTGTCCTCTTAATACGTCCCCATAGTGATGCCGTGGGTTATCAAGAAGAAGTATTGATTTCAGTGAGTCATTATAGTTTTATCACTGTTCAATCTTCAGTCGTGTGGATACAATACTTCTACAGTTACACAGACCAGGATAGGATAACAGTGAACTTTAAACAGGAAAAGCAGTTACAAAGTACTTATCGATATAGAAAAAAGAGAATTGCTTTCAAAGATTCATATTTAACTGATGTTTATCTCACGAAGTTTGGTTGAAATGGAACTTTGAGTTTTGAGTTTGGAACATACAACCCACAACATCCAGTGCTATGCATTGTACTTTTTAAAAACCACCTACCGTTATTGGGACATTTTACTGTTGATGTGAAATAAATTGATGTTTAACAGTACCATGACCCTCCCCATGTGTGTGACTTTGTTCAGGAGCAACCCCGCCTAGTTCCTGTGCATTTCTTTAGACGCCTCCAGTATGTTGACGCTCTTGGGTTATCGCCATGAATTCCTACACACCACATTGTCATGAAGAAGACCAATGCTAATGATGATGAGTCATATAGTAGTGTTTGTATGAGAAGCAACCATAAAATGAGCTTTGGCTAACTGGCGAAAGAATGTGCTCCGTTCGAGAAATGGAGATGCATGTTTGTGTGGCATTTGATGGAACTATTGACCTGGTGAGCCCAAAGCATCCGAATGTTCATATGTGACTCTTGTTACTATACGTGCCACTAGTCAGCATGTCATATCAAGGGCCATTCTGACAGCATCGAGTCAAAGTCAGAGCACACCCCAGTACTGGTCACGTCAGACCGTAAGAGCACTACGCAGGTCATAACGTGTTAATCTATTGTCATGATAACATGTTACATAGTTATCTTCCATGAAGTGAATATCAAATATGTTTCTGTTTCCTATTAATTCTTTCTCTTATGTTACATGTGTGGTGATGTTCTGCTGACCAGTTACACATCTTTCCATTGTCCTTGTTTGAGCTGGGGTACGATGACCATAGGGGAGTTATCAAATTGTATCTTGACTATTAATCTTGGCTGTAGCGTGTCTTGTTCAATCGAGTCGAATACAAAGTGTTCATTTCCCGATCTCGGGAATGTTCTGAAAGGATGTGCAGTGTAGGCAGAGAAAGAAGCTGCTATTGAATACGATACGTTTGTATCATGTGAACGATGTACTTTGTCCTTTACATTGTGTGACGGATTTACGTGTTAATATTCAGTGGATCGTTCTGGGACAGTGGATCTTGTTAGAAGATGATTCTGTCATGAAGTAAGACTTTGCACAGCTTATCATATTTCTACCAATCTCTTTGAGTGGCAGTTTAGACCACAGTTTGAACAACAACTTCTTTAATTTCGTGAGATTGACGTTTCGATACAGAATCTTGTTCCAGTATCGCACACACAAAATGCAATACATTGTTATCAATGAAGTTTGTTCAACATTATTATTGTACCACATGCAAAATATAGAAAGCTAAAATACAGTTTGTCTGCAGTGCAGTATCCTTACATTGCTGTGCTCTGTTTGTTTGTACGAGAGAACATAATGTGGACCCGCTAGTAACATTAGCCACTGAAAACAATACCCATTTGGTGTGAAAGGCATAACAGCTGTGAACATTATGTAGATGAACCACAGACATCAGTGACGCCACAAAGTGTCACTTGATGTCCTTTGGTCGCCAGATGTCAGGCACGTCAGAACGTCGTAACTGTAGGCCATAACCATGTTCATGATGACGCCAATAATATATATATTTTTTTTTCAATAAAATATGATTCATTTGCACACAAGCAATTTATCATGCACACTCAAGTCTCCATGCATATTGTTCGACCATTAATGGCTTTAATTTTACTGACAGTCACTTATGGATTTTGCAATATATGTTCCGAAACATTGATCAAGAAAATAGTCAGTTGTGTGGTTGCCAGCAAATAGAAATTAACGCTGATGATAAGCATGACACATATTTTGGAGAGCTGAGGCAGAGTATCGGGGAACCATGATCATCTAGTTGAGCTAGGTGCTTATAATGGTTCTTGAGAATATAACAGTTGACGGAATCTTACGCTCCCTCACAATGCTCAGTAATTACGGAACCAAAGACTAGAGAACTAAATAAATGACGATCGATGAAGCAGTTCTCAGATGGCCTGATTCTGATAGACACCTTCGACATTGAACACAGTCCTTTGTGTGAAAAAATCCAGATGGACATGGTGATTGTCCTACCTTTCTCCAGATAATTATCTATACTTGCGCGTAGGTGGTATTTTCAACAGCCGCGTTGTACTGTCTACATTTTTTAACGTTAGTCTATACAAGGATATAAAAAATCGTCTAAGAAATATATTCCCATATATCATTTTTTCCTGCTTGTGGATACGTCTTACTTTTAAACGCCTGTCGTCATGGTAACCTATTGTTACATGCGTAATAGGCCTTTGTATTGGTTGCTGGATATTTTGATTGGAGAGTACAAGTTGTATTAAGTTGTACAATCTCTTCTATAACAACAGGCTTTTGAAGCCTCAATCCCCCTGATTTCTTCAAACATCACGTTATTATTAGTCCATAGGAATTACCTGACAAATTTCGATCGATGTGTCAAATATTCCGCCTGATATTTGTATCAATTTCTAAAAGCTCTCATATTTGTGTGATTTTACAAATAACTAGATTTTAGACACTGGCTGTAACAAACAATTACTGTTTATACAAATAAACCAATTGCTCCTCAAGACTCCCAAATTAATAATAAAAATAAAACGATAAGATAATAATCACACAGTAATAGCAAAACAAAAACAACGCGTCCATCCCCCCAAAATGTGACCGCTACCAGATCGCAACTGGATCTCGAATCGGGGTCGGCCATTCGTAACAGATTGTAATGAAGGGAAAAAGATTTTTTAATTACAATGTGATATTTAAATTCAAAGAAAACCTGTATCGGATAGCGAGAGATGAAATAACACTCACAGGAGTGCGCATCAATTACTCTCTCAAGGGAACATTGCATCAAGAAGGCGACTATCAACACATAGTTTCATTATGGCTTTTCCTTGCACTTTCCATTCAGGTGGACAGGAACAACGAGTGTTATTGCCAAAATGTAGTCGTATATCGGACCGGGTTTGAATATTTATTTAACACTAAATGAAAGACACTGACATATTCATATGCATCGGCACACTTGGTAATTATAAAAGCTATTTGTGATTGATTAAAAAAAAGAAGGGAGAAAGAATGTCATTCTGTTGCTGTGCCTGAATTTGCATCTTTTATCACTTATCATTGAATGTTAAAATATATGTTTTCACTAAATCCTTTCCTTAGTCCAGTTATAGAAATCTTTAGTTTAAAAGCATTTTGCGTTACAGGTTTATAGAATTATTAATAATTATTCTAGAAAATAATAATAAAATGTTTGTTACGGGAATACGTCCATACTTATTGCTGAAAGTGCACAAAATAAAGGTGAGATTAAAGGTAAAGAGCTCATGTGAAGCAACACTACAAGAGACTTGGCACATTCAGCTGTAAACTGGTTTTGACAAGATGAGATACATGAGAATCTAGGAACACGCCAAAGTCTTTGACTTGATCAGCATAGTAGATATTTGATTTGTCCAATTCCAGTGAGCTCACTCTACACTTGAACGTCCGCTTCTCTGGATAAAGGAGAATGCACCCTCTCTTCATGCTGTTGATCTTAACTTTGTTGTGGGTTATCCAGGATTTAATGTCATCACAGCATTTTATTTTATGGGCAACACTAAATTCGACTAGCAACTGAAAAAAAGAGAAAATGTACAACGAAGTGAAATACATGAAATAAATCAGATTGCGAGAATAGTTTACTTTATCCATGATGTGATAAGAAAAGAAAATGTATAATGGACATCTTAGCACATGTTATTGCAATCATTTCACATATTTTTCATGATACAACTGACTCATTTTCTTGTACGTACAGACAATGCCACCAGTCCACAGGCTGAATTGCCAATGAAATAAACATTCAAATAAATCCGTGTTTGTCGCGGTGAAAATTTTTTTATTTCAGTTTGGGAATGACATGAAGCAGTGCCATCACTGTACATTACCAACACAGTTGGACTGTGAGAGGCTTCAGTAACTTGAAACATGCAAGTCTTTGTCCTTGTGCGCTGCAAACTGTCGCTCTCTTCTGGATTTATCAGAGAGGAAGACGCAGAGTCTCATCGCGAGGGCATAATCAGTTGGGTCTAATGGAGTTAGTCCGTTGAGCAGTTATACTCAATCCAAAACACTTTATTCAGTTGCTCTGTCTGAACATACCTTGTGACTTACCGCCTGGTGTGAAATGCGGTTTCTTGCTAGATTGATGTCCCAGTTAATTAACTCCACAACCTACAAGGAAGAGTTTAGTAATAAAGCAAGGGTGACTGTGACGACTCACTTTCTCACTCGTTCTTGTTAAGAATTTACGGTCTCATTCAAAGGTGCAAAGGATTTTTTTTTTATACTTTTCGAAGCTCTCGTAGAATGTGTTGAAAGTGCCCATTCATGGTTACGGCGCTTCTATATGTTTATAATGTTTTTTATGTCCATTTGACGACAAAACATACTGTACGTTACATTTGGATAACAATGTGGTAGACTTGTTGCAGTACTCGTCTTGTACAATGTACTAATCATTAAAAAGGTCGTGTTGAACTACGTTCTGCGGGATGAAGCCCCCCGAACTAATACGTGCTTTTGGACACCAACTGAAACGTTTGGACGACTTACGGGATCAGGTGGTGGTGGTGGACTGGCAGTTGGCATAGTACCCAACGTGTGTAGATCGATACTCATGATATCATATACTAGATTGTCTGTTCCAGGTTCGAATATTTCCAGACGGCCCTTAAATAGCTGGAATATTGCCGAGAAACCAAACAGAAAAATGTAATATGTATCTAGATGTAATAGTCACAGAGACAATACACCGCTTACATAATGATTCCTGAGAGTTATTATCGTAACAGAAGCTGGTTGTTCCCAATCTGAATAGTGTTCCTATTTGATTTTAGAACATGTCTTTTATTATTATTTTTTATAAACAGAGGCCAGGATATATTTCATTAGCAGTCCGCGTAATTTTGAACAATCAAAAATAGGCTTTCTATTGGTTGCAAGTAATACATTATTAATCTGAGAGGCGATTAATCTAATCTGGTTTCATTACAACCCACGATACTGAATACCATTCATGAAAAAAATTATTGCTTTGCGTCGCCAAGTTTTCATCGTTCCGAACAGCAAAAGAAACGCTGGCTTTTTGCCACGTTTTTAAATAGAAGACATGAACATGACCGCTAGCTTTTATTAGATTTCCTTTGCTGTACACTACATAAAGTTGGCGGCTTTAAACAACAGCCATAATTATGGTAGTTGGGGTTGTAAGCACGAGCACAAGTTTTCAGCTGAAAATATAATATTCCCTGACGAGAACATTACAGCAGTGGGAGTTTAACCTTTTCCTAGTATCACTCTTGCAAAATACCGTGGAGTTTACAACATCGCCGACGGCTGACGCCACAGAAACTAAGGCGTGAAGTTACTTGGATCTTGGCCGATGACATACTTCAATAATTAACGATTAACGATTATGAAGTTTTCATTTATGGATTGATCTCTTCAGTTAGTGATTTATCTCTTCAGTAAGTGACTGAATAGATATTTCTAAATGCATTGAGCACGCAAACTTAAACATGAGCAATACAGTACATTAGAGTTGTGCCACATCTCAGCCGGTACTCTCCATACATGTTCAGAAAATGTGCAGTCATTCCGTCCATTTGTGTTTATACGAAGACTTCTAGTTAAGTCAGTCTGTTAGAGAATTTTGCTTTTAGGTTTTGAGAAATATACAATAAAAGAATCAATTTTATAAACCAAACCAAATCTTAAACAGACAACAACAAAATCCAACACAACAATGAAAGTGTATTTGCTTTGAAGAAGTGAACATGTGCCAATGCGTCCATCTATGCTGCTTTATCGAAATGTCTCCAAACATTATGATTGAAATAGACTAAAGTCATATATTGTTGGCGAATGAAATCACAGAGAGTATATCCATTATATCCCAGCTCGATGTAAGCAAGCATTTAATCATTGTCAGACTCCACTATCTGGGATTTCGGGATAACACGAATCAAGTAGCCTAAGCTTGTCATGAAGCTGTGACTTGCGTGATGTGCCAGCCCTGACATGCCCTGATGGCGGTAGTCACTGCCCAGTTTGCCAGGATCAGGTTCCGTTATTCAACGGACACAGTAGGGACTATTGTTGACAGTGGTATAAAGTAAATATAGGACTCTGTTTGACCCAATAATTTTCTTTTTCACAGGAAGACAACTCACTAATGTCTCCTAGTGCTTTTGATCTTCTCAGTTTCTGCTGTCAGACATTCCGACTGTAATATAAGGTGTTGCTGCGCGTGCCACGTATATACGGAAATTCTGATGCGTTCTACATTGATCTCTTTTAAACTCTAACACAAACGTTTACACTGCTGTGGATAGCTGGGTAGTCTAATGGTTAAGGCCTCACGCCAGAGATCTAGGTTCGATTCCGCACAATGAACACTGTGTGTGAAGCCCATTTCTGGTGCCCATGATAACGCTGAAACACTGCTTAAAATGGCTTAAGGCCACACTCACTCACTGTATACTAGTGCGGTTATATTCGATATTTTTGGCCTCCATATAGCTGGAATATTGCTGAGTAAGGCGTGAAACGAACTCCCTCATTTGAGAATCCGACTACATCCGTCTTTATTTATCATTAAATGATACCTCTTAATTCTAATACGTAAAAAGAGTAGCCAGGACATATAATGCATTGAACGCACAATGTTTGTACAGGGTAGTTCGTTGGAATCTTTTGGAATTTACCTACTATATAACACAAGTGCATAGTTGTGGAATGTATGTGTAGTAACGTATAGTACATGAAATCTATAATTGCTGAAGTACATTTTGAACACTTATTACTTATTAACGCAGTTTCTAATTAACTTCTTTTTAAAATTGGGATTAGGAAACAAAAGAACAAGAAAAGAAAAAAGAATGTTTATAAATCCTCTATGGAGAACGGATTATTGTAAATGGTCAAGGAAAATTACTATATTACAAGACTAAGAGGCCATATATCACTTGGGTCGGTTCTCGGACCAGTCATGTTTGTTCTGTTTACAAGCTTGCCTTGGAAGCCTGATCGATGAGGATTTAGTTCACCATCAGTCAAATGCCGATGACACTCAGCTAATTAACAGTTTCGGCTTCGTTATATCAGATCTGACAGAGCGCACACGACAAAGGACCACCCAACAAGCTTCAAAGCATTCTATGATGTTAAATGACCACAAGACAATTACCATTCCAGTATGAACTAAGCCATTACATCTCGTAAAAGGAAAACTCTGACCAGGTGATCGGAGAATCTTGGAGTTGCTGGAGAATCTTTGAACTCTCAAGTACTCAAAGTTTGCAAACAGTGCTTACCATCTCCGTTGCATCAGATCTAGACGCATTCGTCATCAAGTCATGAGATAAGCTCATGTTCAAGTCCTTATGCCATCCCCCTCGGACTAAAATAACAACGTACCGACTGATGCTAGTAGAACTCCCCTTGCAAAATTCAAGAAAATCCAGAACACTCCTTCAACATGTATATTGTCAGAACGGTTATCTCGCCAGTCATCATGCCAGTCCTGCAATCCTTACACGGGTTTAAGTTGGGATCATTTTAAGGTTCTGTCTAACACAGAAATGTGAGAATGAGTTTGGACCCATTTATGTCTCGGTTAACTTCTTATGCCTACCATAATTTCATAAAATGTCTAGTGTTGACGGTTTTAATGAACGTCGTATAACAGTTGAACAAACAGAATATACACACTTCGTGCTCCACGTCCGAGGAAAATGTACAAAGGAGGACTCAATAGATTGCACTCGACTCTCTCTGTTTATGAATTACTTACATCGCGACTTTTCTCGTAAAGATAAATGCTGATATATATTTGAATATTTTTCTAGATCTATCTTAAAATGAGTCTCTCAGTATGTCCCGTAAAGGTTTCCAAGTTTTCTCAGCGGACTTTAAATAATGCTTAATATATTGTTTGACAAGCATCTACCTCGGTGAAGGTTGAACTGTCGAACGACTCGATGAAATCGAATCTCTTTAGGTATCTGAAAATGTCTTCTCCATTTTCATTCAGAAAGGAACGTACTATTTCACATCATCCAAACATCCAAATTGAAGCAAACTTCTTCTATAGCAGTGTATACCAGCAAAAATATGATTTAACATCCCCTCCAGTGTTATGGAAGTTGCAGCTTTTCTAACAAAACACGCTCATGGTACTAATGCCAACTTGTAAACTACGTAAAAGATTGGATGAAGAGGGACTGGTTCTGTGCGGAGACTGCAGCTGTTCTTTCATGAATACCAGGACCCAGACAAACGGTGCCCGCTTTAATAGACTCCAACGGTTGCATCGATTTGCAAGTTTGTACAGAAGTATCAAGAACGTTCATTACCACAGAACCGTCAGTGTTGGTACTTAAGGAATTCGTCGCTTGCTTCGTCGCAACGTATAATCTTGATAGAAAATTGATTTTTCAACTATTTGGATTTTATTCAGTAACTAAACCAAAAGGCCGCTTAAGGAGCTACGTGCAGTGTCCAGATTTTATGGCTTCAATCAATTTTAGAAGATTTTGTCCCGACATGCATGTTTTGAAAACCATTATACCAAACGGAGGCCGCGGTGGCTGAGGGGGGTTACATTTGTGACTTTGTCTGCTGACGATTAGGTGCCTGACACCAAAGGATCGAATCCTGGATAGGACTCACCCTAGCAAAAGGACTAGAATCTATACAGAAACGCCGAAGGCTGCAACAAACTAATTCATGACATTTAAACGTGTGATTTTAACATTTGACATGAAAACCTGAAATGTTTCTGGAGATTTGAGGCCTGAATGGATTACATGAGTATTTTTAGTATCTTATGGGAAATCCATAGATTTTTCCTTTCTCAGCACTTGCAATGAATTCATAATCACGCACCAGTGATGGTTACTGCTCTTAAAACATTCGATTTTTCAAATCATTGCAAAGACTTGCTACATACACGTTTCCTATCATATGGGAACGAATGCTTACCATGGAAGGAAAAACTGTAATCATTTTTGTTCACATCACAAGTTTTGACAGCTCTATAAACTTCAGTTACTCGCTCATTATCAACGACAGAAGCTAAATGAAATGAATCTAGGCTTGTAGCGATAGGAAACATCAGCTGTGGAAACGTCTGTGCAATCGCTGACATCGTTATTGGTAAGTGGTGCAGAGGTGCCATGCTGGTGCTTTTGGCCAACATCAATCTGTAAAATAAGATTTAATATCGATGAATTATTACCTGGTAAAATGTTACGGGAATGAGTTAGTGAGATGAAAAGGGCCCATCTGAAGCACAAGGTTTATAAGCAAAGTTCCTGGAAACGCCAAATAACCATTTATGAGTGTGCACATAGCTGATAGTTTAATTATGTATTAAGAAACTAAACTGACATGTCACAACCCACCCAAATTCTGAATTCGGCGTCGAAGAGCCAAAAACATCGTCTGAAGTGTCGGAATTACTGTATACTAGGTGTATTCTTAATATAATCATAAGTAAGAATCGTCAATTAGCTTTGATTGTGATTTATTGTTTGTCAGTGCTTGTGGCTGCTGTATGCAAGAGGAACCCTTTTCGTTTGATGGGTGGTCCCTTTCACGTAAAGGTACGTAAGTCGAAAAAACTGTTGAAGTCAGATTTATTCTTCCACTTTTTTTTTTAGAATATGTGTCATTTTAATTTGTGGCTAATCTTGTATACAGTCGCCAGCAGCTGAGGGGATGAAGTAAATCCAGCTAAGGACCATGCAGGTAGCAGAGGTATTGTAAGTCCCAATGGTCCCTAGTATGGTGATCTACCCTCTGTTGTTGGCGATCTATGGTCTGTTTTTATATTGCACTGTCCAAGTAATGATACTGTTATATTTTTTATAAGTTTCCACGCTAGTTTTAATACCAACTTTGATAGTCTAGTGGTTTTACTGTCCTTCGTCGACAGGTTCTTTATGTGCACATATATTTCATTTTTTATGTCACGAATGTTCTCGTCACGATATGGCTGTAAGATTGCCGATGTGACATTAAATATTAACTCACTCACTCACGCACTCCTCTCACGTAAAAACTGACAAACCGTGATAAAACTGAACAGTTGTTCCAATTTCAATCAACTTCTACTTTAAATTCAAACTGAACTTTGCAAGACGAAAGGTATATGAAGCAGTGACTGATAGTTTACACTGCAGACCTTGATCCATAAAATGTATCATGGCCGATTGTCGTTACACGACTCTGGCGTAGTCGACATGGGAACTGTTCCACGTGTAATTATGCACCCTGACCTTGTGTCAAGTGTGAACGATCCCGTTATGCTAACACTACGTTTCCACCAACGTATACCTATTTGTAGCTGTTTCATTGAAAGGAAACCCTGATTGTACCTTTCTGTACAAGCATGTTTGGCATTACCGACATGTTATGCCAGTATATTATGCCACATTGTTACGCCATCAACGTGCGTTTATACTCGTTTTTAAATGCTCCACTGAAATGAAAGCTTGATTGTAGTTTTGTGTATAAGTGTACCAGGTGCTAACTACTCCTTACGCAAATCTGTTATGCTAACACTGTCATGACTTTAATGTATACCAATACTGAAAATGAATGGTCCACTGAAATGAATAGACATGATGGAAAAAAAAGTTACGATTATTCTCAGCACTAAGACGATTCTAAGCATTATATTCTCAAACAAAGAAACTCTCAATAATTGCAGAGTTAAATCGGCGTAAGACGGCACATAAGCTACAGAGCTATAGATGCTATAGATGCATTATTAGTTAACTGAACAAAAATATCACTGGTGCGGTGCTAATTTATCACTTTATTAAAAGGAGCCATGAAGGTCCGGGGTAGAACAGACCTTCAGCAACCCATTGCATGCCATAAAGGACGCCTTTGCTTGTAGTGGTCTGGCTGTCTGACTTGGTTGACACATGTCGGTTCCCAATTGCGGAGACCAGATGAGCATGCTGTTGATCACTGGATTGTGCGGTTCAAACCGCCGCCATATAGCTGAAATATTACTAAACTCACTCACTTTATTGAAAGGATGCATCTTGTTTTATGTTTCTGATCTCTCTTCTTCGTCAACTACGATTGACAAAATGTATTGAATGAACTTCTGCCATCACATGAGATCATGCCAGCGCTGAAATTTATATGCCCAAGAATATGGTGACAGTGAGTGAATTAATAAAGGTCAGAGTGGGGAATTTGAAAATCGATGCAAACATTTAAATCGATCAAAGGGATAACAGTTTACGTTTTTGCCATCTCATTGCATTATGAAAGTTATACGCCAGGAATCAGTGAGTGAGTGACTCACTCATATTAATCATTTAAGCCCAGCGAGGGGAATTTGAAAATCTATGCAAACCATTACACAGGGCAAAAATCGATCAAGGTATTAGCAAGAGATCAGTCACAAGACTCCATTAAAAAGAAAAACAATCGTGCATTCACCTTGTCCTGCAGGATTGAGAAGTAACATTTGCGTCACACTAAAGTACCTTTCAATGCATCCGAATCAATTACATGCGAACTTGTCTGATCATGATGGCGATGAACGTTAAGTTCTCTTTAATTCTTTGGTTTAAACCCAGCTAAAAATTAAGAGGCTCTTATCTTCACATGTCTGCAAGAGCTTTGTTTAAAGTCTTTACATTCATAATAAAACACATCTTCCCGAGATCGGCGTGAAAGCAGATTGTCCGACGAGAATCTAACTCTTTGAACCTTTGATTGTCAAACAACTCCATGAGATTAAACCCTTGGTGAAAGAGACAGGTCCGTGATGTATCGTAAAATTTCATCTCAGTTTGGTTGCAAAAAGAACATAAAATCTTACAGCATCGCACACTGACACCTCTCCCTCAACAAAAGCTTGCAATAAAAATATTACATAATCGTTTCATTTGTTACAGCCCACACTAGCGATAAAACAACATAAAACTGTACCGTGTTGCGGAATTTGAGAGTTAAAGCATTTCCGACAAACTACATATCTAGTCATGTCCCCCTCCATTTCATGTTGAAACATTGAAGTGGGAAATTTTATGGCTGGTTCTATGCAGAAATGCAATTTGTTATTTAAAAAAATACCACAGCGGAGATAAATGAGGATCGAGTATGTAATATCAAACACTAGCATCGATCTGAAAGTTTGAACAACCACGTTCAGCATATTATTACTTCAATAACTTCTTTGTCAAAGCTTTTATGAGGAACTCCAAGCCTGCTTAACACTCAATCTTGATGAAAATAATTGCTATTTCAAACGAGTGATTTTTACGCAATATCTATTTTCGAAAGCTACTTATACTGCCATGGCTTATGTCCAACTCTTATGACTTGAAATAATTTGTCCAGGAACGAGATTGTAGTTTGGAAGGCGGCATGTTTTCTAGACTATTACACACGTTGCATGTCCTGTGCTGAGATTATCTGATGGAGCAACAAAATATGGAAGACAAAACATGAACCAATTCCAAAGAATGTAACATGAATTTGCCAACAGATGATAAAATGTTCCTGCTTATTTCACATCTTAAGCAGTATCATGTAATCTGTTCACTTGTTCTTGTTAACATTTGCAAACATGTATATCTAAGCACCAGTGTTTCTTGCTGTTTTTTAAAGGGTTTGATGCTGAGTATGTTTCTTGAAGAACCTGATTTGCGTTTTGAATTACATAGGGAAAAGTTAGGTGAGCTACCAGTCAATGACAAAAACTAAATTAAGTTAGTCATGAACCGTGCATGAACAGATGGAAATTGTCAGCTGTTGAAACGTTTGTACTAGACTTATCTGGCACTGTCATCATCATGAGCTGTTCTGCTACTCCAGTTTGAAGAAAGGCAGTTTGTGTAAAATCAGATTTGAGCTGTATCAACATAGGTAAACATCTACTGGTAACGAATGGATACTGGTAAGGAATAGTTAAGTTTAAACTCTGCTTTAGGACACTCAAAACTGTTTCAGGAAACATATCAAATTGAATGCAATGAATGAATGATAACTGCTAACCAGCAAGACAGAGCTATATTCAGAACGTCAAAGGTACAGAATAACAGTCTCCATCATGTGCCTGAACAGATCACACCTGGCATAAAAAGAAGGTGAAATAGCGAGCCTTTATCACTGACATTATGAATTACCTAAATAAGACAATTGCCAAAATCAGCAGACCACATGTACTGTACATTAGACATATTTCTTATAGTAGTGTTTAACACGAAGGACTCTCTTGCAGGAACATGTCGTAAGTGCACTGAACTAATTGTGTGACTGACTTGATGGTTTTTGATAAAATATGACTGCGACAGGCGAACGAACATGGCATCAATCGAAGAAAGTTTACTTTTGGACTGTAGTCCTTCCAGTCTATCGATACCTAACAGTATCCGAAAAACATGTAGGGTCTTAACAGACCCGAAAACAAGTTATTGATGTTATGCATAGCAGTTTGTGTGCTATTAATCAGATAGTTGATTACAGTAATCTGCATCGCGACTAAATTGCCGTGGCAACTGCCGATCTCGTTAATCCACTTTAATAGCTTCTAACGAATCGTTCTAATAAGAGCCAATGCTGCTGAAATGTCAAGCTGAGTCACGTGAATGATTTAGAACATAGATCGAATTTCCGTTGAAGTTTTTCTGGACCATGAAGCGCCTCGCTCCCAAAACATCGATCCCCAGAACAAAACCCGTCCTCTGAGATGGATATTATTTTCTCTTTGAGGAAAATTGGCTGTATTAGCACGTTTTTGTTATCTGCACGTGTATGTAAATGTATCGTGTAACTTACTGATATAAAGAAATAGCTCATATTTTGTTCTCAAGAGACTACTCTTTGATTCGATCACACAATAATGGCGCCGTTAACCACCTGCCTTGCTATGAAAACCTTAAAAAGGAACATATTCTCAGATCAACACTATATATTAATGATTGCCCACTTACGTATATGCGAATAAAATTCACTAATTTACACTTTACCATGAAGTGGATAACACTGTGTACTGTACTGTACACAAACTGAAATGTCAGTTATATGTTTTATCAAGGTCTTATTGGAACATCATGAACAACTGATTAAAAAGCAAGACAAAACATTAGGAGAAACATGTGCATCTGCTACGGAATTTTTAATTAACCAAGAGCCTAATAAAAGGGTCGTCAAAGTTTATGAAAAAGCATTAACAGAACTGATAACACATTGCCCCTCCTGTGCATTGTGTATGCTAACTACAGAGGAAGAGTCTTTCCTCACACTCAGTTATGCTAAATTGAGAAGCCACATCGAATGCTGGAGAAGGAATCTGGATGCTTACTCAAACTATCCAATATCAACGAACCCTAAATAACAAGGGTAATGGTTCATCGATGCTCTTTGTAAAGAGAACATTTCAACTATCTATTTTCAGATTTGATAAAATTAACCCACAGCACTTGGTGCTTTTATTTGTGTGGGAGCCATGGTTTGCGGAACTTGGAAGTGCACATAAGTCTCGACCCACTGACTTGAACCATCTCAGTCACGAGTATCCTGAACTGATGTTACCAATTCCAAATTGTAAATCGCCGTCCCTACACTTCTGCATCCATGCAGTGTTTACGCTGAATTTTGAAATTTATTGTTTTCCAACCAACCAGTGACTCACCCTTTGCACTTCATTGTACGTTTTTTAAATTGGATTAAGTTCTAATATTGGATTGTGGTTGCGTTAAACAGGGTGTCATATAAATCGCTAGATTGTGTTCTGAAAGACACACGATGCTTTCGCATGATTGTAGTGAATGTTATGACGGCGACATTCCAATCAGCTGGCAATCATTGTCACATGAAGTGAACTCTTGATAAGATCATAGTCTGAGCTTTGTTGTACTGACAACGCTGAATAAGCGTCCTGAGCTTTTCCCTTCAAAACAGTATGCAGTGGCATAGTCCATGACTCCCTAGGCCACTTCAGATTTTCAGCAACCTTTTCAAAATTTAGAAAATATTTGTCTACTTCTTTCTCATAAAAAGGGGTACCAGTGTAGCATGCCTTGCAATGTCAAAAGAAGAATCTGAGGGCTGGGAAGGGTTTTCAAGCTTTTTCAGTGCAATTTCTTTGTCAACTTGCAATTTCTTCCGATTCTAATTCCTTTCTGTCTCTTTCCATTTCTCTATTTCCGTCCGTTTCAGTTCTTCCTGCTTTCTATTTTCTTTTTTTTTGAATTTGGAACTGAATCCCTAGTTTCTTTATTTCCAATATATATGGAAATACATATAAAGAAATATATATATATAAGAAACTAAATACACCGCACCGCCATAACCACTGTTACATAACAAAGGCTCTGTATCCTAATACATGTAGTATTTCTGTCGACAGGTCGGAAAGTAATAACCACAACATATCGATGGACCTTAGAGTTGTTTTTGATAGCCTACAAATATTAACCAATTTAAGGCGGTATAAACATCATAACGCTCTCTTAGATTCAGATATGAACAGTCGTAGTGCTCTGGTCATTATGGGGAAGTGTGCCTACATCTCTTGTAGTCACATCTCTTATGATCGACTAACTTGATGGCATCTTTACTGTGTTGTACCGCACTCTGCTTTTCACTTTGGTGTTTCTAAAGGACTTTGATGCGGCTTTAAGAAGCGAATGTGTGTGTTCTGTCATTCCCTTAGGGCTGTGTGGAGGGTAACGCCGAATAATTATTTGTCATTCTTGTAAAAACACAGGGCGGAAATGTTTACCGTTGTCGGGAATATCCGGTATTACCAACTGTCCGTAATCAACTAAATATCATTTTCATCGCTAATTGTTCTTTTACGCCCAGTGGAGCATGTGTCGTCTCTACCATATGACATATTATAATCATTCAACTAATCCCAATTGTCACGTCACCTTCATAGTTATTCCACTCACGTCTATTTTTTTAGCCTGCTAATATTGTTTGTGGAAAAGTACACTGCTGACGGTGTTTTCACATAAAAACTATACCGATAACATTCACCATGTTGGTACCGGTGTATTAATTTGCTATCCGCGTATTCGACCTCGTTATTTCGGGTGTAAATTGCGTACGTTCATGACAGAGAAGGAAAGCGGTATTGTTACTGTTACGTACAGGGCAGTCCACATATCAATGGAGATTTTGTTACGCGAAAGTACTGGTGTGGACTGAATGATTCTGGTCGAGTGGTTTGCACACTTGGCGCTGGATAGTTAGTAGTTGTTTCACTGACTATAAGTAAAGGACAACATATATTTCTGGCATTTCTATGTCTAATAACTCTCCACTAGGTCAAACGTAGGTAATATCAAATGAAATCAGTACCATGGGTTACACCTGTGATCTCCTGAGCCGAGTTCCCTTAACCGTTGCCAGTGGTTACTCAAATATACTGTAAGACGTAGAATACATTGTGACAGTGGCTCGTTCTTATCGGTGCATCGATCGTGATGCTTGATATCTGAAATATCAGGGGACTAATCAGTTTGTTGATTTCATAGAATAGATATTCAACAATCTATCTGTAACTATATTTTGGAAGGAACAACATCAATTATATTTAGACCTACTTGCCAGAAATAGCAAAAGTGAGATTTGTTTTTATCCTTGATGACATCTGAATTTGTGATCTTACGGGAACTGGAACGATGCATAGGATTTGAGCTTGTGTATGTTAAGTATACAGATTTATCCTTGATATCATCTGAATCTGTGATCCTCCCGGTAATGGAAGGAAGCCTTATATCATTGTGTTTATGCTGAGAGTACATGGATAGTCTCATATAGTAAAATGTGTATTCAAACCATCAAAGGCAAGACGATTTAACTTCTTTGCCAACTTCATTAGATCTGGTCCGTTGGCTAAATGGATTCTACGGCCTGAGTCACTCAAGTATATTATTTTGCTGAGTCTATTTGCTGGTTATGATTTTGAAATACCGAAATCCATCCTGGCTTCAAGTTGTAACGATAGGAAAAAATCAGCTATGGAAACATTATCGGTGAGTGGTGCACCAGCCATTCTGCTGCTTTTGGCCAGCAGCAATCTGTAAAATAAGATTTAATATCAATGAAATATTTCATGATACAATGTAACTGAGCTGCAAACATTAATACTTGTGTATAAGCTGCGTTATGACAAAGGATTAGTCGAACTTGGCAACGATCCAAGTCTACTTATGCACACTTAATTTGTGTCAAATTTAAACGAATGAGTGACTTAAAATTTTACTTTACATCACACTGGCATGTACTAAGAATAGAGATATAGACTATTATAAACTTAATGTCAATGTTGCTTTAAGCCACACACGCATCATTTGCGTTTTTTGTTGTTGCAAGGACGAGGCAAAAAATAAATGTCTAATGCCACTGACAAGTTTATTAATAAACAAAAATATCATTGTCAGTTTCTGGTATTCTCTTCTGTGTCAACTACATAACAAAAGGGATTTTGCCGTCACAATGGATTATGCAAGAGCTGAAAGTTATATGCTAAGATTATAGTGTCAGTGATTGAACTTTGAGAATCGATCAAAGGTATTACCGATCGGTATTCTGTCATCGGTATTCCCCTCGATGTCATGTTAAAGTATTGATCAAGCGGGGAAGTTTATGGTTCGTTCTGTGCTGAAATGCATTTGTATTCAAGAATACCAAAATAAAGGATGATCAAGAATGTAGGCTGCAACACTAGCATTGATCTGAAACTCTGAACGAAGTTCAGCATACTATTACTGCAATAACTTCTTTGTCAATGCTTAGGAAGCTCGCATGCTCAACACTTAATCTTGATAGAAATAACTGCCATTTCAAATTTTACGCAACATCTGTTTTAAGTGCTACTTATACTGCCAAGGGTGATGTCCAAATGTTTGAATTAATTGAATTAATCCGTCCAATACCAAGGTTGTAGATTGGCAGGCAGCATGTTTTCTAGACCATAACACCCACTGCCTGTTCTGTGCTGATTATCTGATGGAACGACATAAAAAGAAAAAAAAAGAAAAAAAGTTCCAAAGAGGGCAACGTGGTCTTGCAGGAATCTAAACATTTGAAAATATGCTAATTTGTTCTCGCAGAACATGTGTAGACTGTTCACCATTTCATATCCATATTTGTTTCCTTTTCAGCATTTGGAAACCTGTTTACCCAAGCACCAGTGTGTCATGCAACTCTTCAAAAAGTTTGATTTGACTTCTGATAAACTGAATTTCGCTTCTAAAGCCACGTCGAATACTGGCGAAGGGATCTGATGATAACTAACCGTTATCAACGAATTCTCAATGACATGATTAATGATTGATCGATAGTTTTTGCAAAGAGAATATTTTTACTATAAATTATATTTATAGCATTAACAAGATAATAAACTACAGCACTTGGTGCTTCTATATGTGTCAGATAATGGTTTACCGAGCTTGGAAGTGCACTTGAATCTCTATTCACCGACTTCAAGAGTCTCAGCCACCACTAACCTTAACTGATATTACCAGTTAACAAACTGACTTGGTAACTGATGTTCCTATATATATGTATCCACGCCGTGTTTACATTGAATTTTAGAATTTATAGTTTTCTGGAGAAATACTTATCCGTTGCATTTCATTTTATGTTCTGGTATTTGATTTAACAGGGTGTTAAAACTATGGAATACTGTAAGGGACATTCTCGCGATCTCGCATTCTCGCACAGTATTCCATATAAAACAGCTCTCATGCAGTTAATTATGAAAAAGTCTATAATTAGAGGCAATATGTTTCAAAGACAACATTCCGTTCAGCTGGCAAATAGCAGTATGTATTGTCACATGGAAACAGTTTTTCTTTACCTTGATAACTCAACAATGGAACACAAATAAAGCGCGCGCATAGGCGGATCCAGTGTGTGCGTTTGCGTGTGCGCACCCCTTTTTTGTCCTGAAATTTTGCAGAATGACCATTGAAATTCGGGTGAAAATGCAGTGTGCACCCTCCCCTTTTCTCAATAGTGTGCACCCCACTTTCTCAAAAAGTTGTATCGCCCCTGAAGCGATGGCTGATTGTTTGACCAGAATATAGTTTTATACTTCACTCTGGTTACAAGCTTCATAAAGAAGCCGGAGGCATGTACATTTATCCCAAGACGACAACCTCAAACACATCAATGCTGGTGTCTTAATTCCTTGAGTTTAGTGAAACGAAAACAATTAACAGGACGTCGGGAAACTTTTCCATCTTAAACGTGATAGTTTGGCAGTAAAGGCCTGAGTACAATAAAACTGAAGAGCCTTATCTATTTGGATTTTATTGGAAGTAAACGATTCCAATGCCTTTAGCGTATTTATTCACTCTCGTATATTTGTCAGAAGAAGCAAACGAAAACAACGAAGCTTCACTCATGTCCATTGTTGCATTACAGACGCTAAATGATCAATGTCCGCTTAATGGCATGTAAACTAGTCTGAACCTATTGCCCAAACCTGTTTAATTTAAAATGAAGTTGTAAACATGACTATGTTTAGACCTGCTAATTATAAATGTCATAACTTCCAACGTGTTGCATAAACAGTCGCAGTACTCAGATCATTATGAGAAACTGTGCCCAGATGGGAGTTACGAACAGCTAGTATCATCACCAATCGACATTGATCCTTTTCATTTAAATTCCATGGTTGTTTGTCCTTTTACGCCAAGGGGAGCATTTGTCTTCTCTGCCGTTAACATTTTATAATTATTCAACTAATCCCAAATGTCACGTTAACGGTGATATTCCTTCCATATGCATGTACGCAATTTTCTAGAGGGGGTGACTCATATCTAATCTGCTAATATTGTTTGTGAAAATGCGTATTGGTGATCCCCTATAAATATAAGGCCATAACATCCAACATTCGTTGTTGGTACCGGTATATTAATTTTATACTCGCTGTGTTGGACCTGGTTACTTCCGGTGTACATTGCATACGTTTATGACAGAGGCGGAAAGCGCTATTCTGTTACTGTTACAAACTCGAAGTCTACTTAGCAAGACAGGTTTTATTACACGAAAGTACTGGTTTGCGTTAAATGATTCTGGTTACTGATTTGCACATGTGGTGCTGAATAGTTATTGTTCGTTATCCCACTGATTGTATGTATGGGCAACATATATTTCAGGCGTTTATATTGTCTGATGACTCGCCACTAGGTCAAAGGTTAGTAATTTCAAGTGGAATTAATACGACTGGTTACATCTCTGACCTTTCAACCCAATCTCCTATCAGCGTAAAATGATGTCAATGGCTTTTCAAATAGACCGTAAATAGCAGGATGTTTCGTGACTGTAGTTGGTACACATCGGGGCATCGATCGTGTTGCTTGAACTACTGCAGATGTCAGGGGAGTACTAGTTAGTCGGTTAGTTGCTTGCACAACAATCTAACTGTAAAGACTTTAATAGATGAAACATGACTATATTTAGACTCGCTTGACAGAAATGGCAGGAGTGAGATTTGTCTCCATCCTTGATGACATCTGAATCTGTGATCTTACGGGAAATGGAACGATGCATAGGATTTGAGTTTGTATATGTTAAGTGTGCACAGAAATAGGCCATATTCCTAGTATACTCTTATCTACTGAAAGATGCATTAAAATCTTTGCGAATCGGGTTGTTGTGCTGTTTTGCGCATGTATATGTTTTGCCAATAGTTTCGGTAATTAGATTGTCTAATGCAGACGCGATGATGTACAGACTTCCTTCACATTGCTATCATGATATGTTTAGCAAGCAGTATGAACATGAATGGACATTATCATTGATGGAACGGGACAGATGACGAGATGCTTCATACAACTGATACAGTTTACTACTGAATTTACACATATCTTCTGAAACTTGTATGGTGTAATATGCAAGTGTATACTCACTTGTCAAGCCTGACTATTTTCTCTTCCGTTGGAAAACAACTTCTTTTCGAGTAATCAGTGTGACTACGCTGCAACCGTTTGATCAAAGGCTTGTGCCCCTAAATTGACTTTATCTTTACGAAACAAGGTTATACTTCTAAGGAGTCCCAACAAGATTTTAACCACCATAACGTTTGCCTAGTGTGAGAAACATCACAAGGAATTACGTTTAATCAGCTTTTCAGCTTGCCTCAGCTACCGGCACATCAGTAATCAGTACGACAACACTGTTGTGCTGCAGTGATTCCATTTGATCAAAGTTTTCTGTTGCCTTTTCGTTGCAACTGAATTCATCTTTATGAAAAAGAGTTCCTCTTCTCTGCAATCAATGCAACAGTTTAATCACCACAACTGCTGCCGAAGGTGAGAAATATTACACGCAAAGATGCTAATCATGCTGTGGTGATTGACACATAAGAGGGCCAACTGAAACATGTCATTTGCGATGATTATAGTTTCGGTCGTGGTAGTCTTGTAGGAGAATGGAGATAATTCCTGACAACTCATGCCAAAGAACTTCTGTGATGCTAATCACTCATTATTCTCGACGTGATTATCATTTTTGTACAAATTATTGTGAGACATGCAGCGAAGTGAGGTGGAGTGGTCCTACGAGACAGGTCGGTAAGGCTTAACATCATTTCAGGTACCTTCCCCACCTCCACGCACGAAGCAGGAAGTACTGCCTAGTTGAATGCAGAAAATACTTTTAGAAGAATCCTTAATACTGAAACCCTCTGCATTGCCCAGAGTGTTAGAAGGACTGTCCTTCCAAGAACCCGCTTAAGTGATCAGAAGGTACCAAAACCTAATGCACCGAGATTAATTCTGAGTCTACAACATTTCAAAGGCTTGTCCTGATATTTACCATGTTTTTCCCGAATCATGTCAAAACATTACTGTCACGAGGGACAGATGTATTAATGTCATAGCTTTTCATGAAAAAGAACAAGACCTAGACTTAAAGTATATTGGCTTTGATATGTCTAAGGTTGTATACAGGCCTATTTCAACGAAATATTAAATATTCCTGGATACCCTCTAGATGGGACGGAGTCAAAACCATTAACACAGACACTAATTCATGTCGCCTGATGTACTGTGGTTGTCATTATTATATTGTATGATATACTGGCTTTGTGAGGTAAGTTATTTTGACGCTGAAGTATATTCGCATGTATACATCCCCTTCATCACAGTGAAAGGAATGATGTTTTTGGAGGTTCTCATCCCTTTTCATTACATGTGATCTACTATACGCACATATACATACAAAATGAGTAGTTTTAATAATTGATAATTTTTCAGTATTCATATTAGAAAATATGAAGGATATTCGTGATAAAACGCATTTTACAATACCCCTCGTCCAAGCAAATTGCATGCATATGACAAGCATCTAATGTTTTGAACATTTAATTATCAAGCAGGTCAGTAAAGTTAAAGCGGTGGAGAAAAGGGTAAGTCCGTGGTGATCCGTTGAATTTCATACGAATTCTGACGCAAAAAACGAAGAAAAATCCCCCATCTACACTGACCCAAAAAAGAAACGCATAGCTGAAATCTCATTTTTAAAGTAGATTTTTTCGGAAAATATGGAATGGAATGACAATTAATGTAAATATTAAGTGTTTTTATAGTCAATACAACCAAAACAGACAAACAAACACAACCTCTGGTGATTATTCGCCACACCACAGCACCTTGAAAACGCTTTGTATAATCTGCACGTGGGAAAATCTGAAAGCATTATGCACGTGCAAATGCAGGATCTCAATCTTGATTATGATGGTTATAAAAGGGGACAGGTCCTGTTGCGATTCATTCTTCGAATTTCTTTCTATGCGACGCGAAAAATGCCAAGGTTAAATGAAGAAAACAGAAATAGAGCCATTGGACGTCTGGAAGCTGGGGAAAGTCAGTCATCAGTTGCCAGACGTCTGAATGTGAGGCAGAGCACGATTTCCCGTCTCTGGCAACGATACACGCAACACAACTCGACCAGAGACCGTCCAAGGAGTGGGAGACCAAGGGTGACAACTCCAGCACAAGTCCGCTACATCCGGGTGCTTCATCTGCGTAATCGGGCCGTCACTGCTACGTATACCGCTGATCACGTTCCTGGGCTGCGTAGAGTCTCTCCACAAACCATCAGGAATCGCCTAAGAGAGCATGGAATTCGACCTATGCGACCTCATGCAGGACCTGTTCTGCATCCCCATCACCGTCGTGCACGTCTTCAGTGGTGCAGGAACGTTCGGGCATGGAACCTCTTGAATTGGAGGAGGATCTGGTTCAGCGATGAGTCACGTTTTCTGCTGTACAGACATGATGGAAGGATGCGTGTTTACAGACGTCGAAATGAGAGATATGCTCGACAGTGCGTTCGTGAGGTCAACAGACACGGTGGTGGAGGTGTAATGATGTGGGGAGGCATATCTATGAACGGCAGGACACAGTTGGTGCATGTGCAAGGGAATCTCAATGCTGTACGCTACCGGGATGAAATTCTGAACCGTCATGTTGTTCCTACAATTGACGCTAGAAGGGAAATTTTCCAGCACGACAATGCAAGACCGCACACAGCACGCATTACCACGGATTTCCTTGCCAACAACAACATTACAGTTCTTCCATGGCCCTCAAAATCGCCGGATTTGAACCCAATTGAACATTTATGGGACCAATTGGGTAAACGGTTACGACGTCGACAGCCGCAGCCACAGACACGTCTACAGTTGGTGAATGCGTTGCGAGATGAGTGGAGAAGAATCCCACAAAGGCGGATACGACGTCTTATACAGTCAATGCCCAGGCGATGCAGAGCAGTGATTGATGCCCGTGGTGGTCACACCAGATACTGACTTTCTCACTATGCCATGGAAAATAGAGACGCTTAATACCACTGTGAATGATTGTATATGTCTTGACACACATTTGTTAATACCCGTGTGAATTATCATTGCTCAAGTTCCATTACTTTTTGTGCAATTTAAGTTAATAAATCATCTCTCATAACATTGGATTTTCACCTATGCGTTTCTTTTTTGGGCCAGTGTATGTAAGTCTAAACTAGCAATAAAGTAACACAAAAGAGTGCTTATGTTTAATAATTTCAGTGTTGCACCATTTCTGTCGTGTTACAATTTTTATGTAGTGATGAACTTGATGCGGAATCTGTGCAGGGAATGCAATGTCTTTCAAGAACACCACGACCCAGACAAACGATGTCGCGAACATAAATAGACGTTAGCATCGATATGAATTTTGTACCGTAATCTCAAGTACTTGTTCAACATTTCATTACTACAGAAACGTCTTTGATAAATTAAATGTTTTTGAAATTCAACGCAGGTTCAATACATAATCGTGATAGAAAGAATTGATTTTTCAAATGTTTGTTTTCTCTTCATGATCACATTTCTATGGTCGCTGAAGCGGCTATGAGGAGTGTCAAGATTTTATGATTTGAGTTAGTTTGTCCAGTAACAAGATTTCAGTTCTGTGTGGATGTTTTTGAAGAGCATTGCATGGCGCAATCGGTCCTGAGAATATGCAGTGGGCATAATAACATCGGAAACTACAAGAGAGATATTACAGGAGAGGTGATCTAGGCCAAGTGGTATGGTAAAATATTCCCGTACGTTTCATATATGAATAACTATCATGCATCTTTTTCCCTCTCTGAATATTTGCAGTGACTTACTGGTCCAGGGTCAGTGTCGCTCGCTGTTCTTTAAGACTGCGATTTTCAAATCATTGTAAAGAAGTATTTTCGGTACGACCCGTTCGAATCACGTCATATGGCAGGGAAGAGGTGTCTTCAACATGACCAACTTGATAATGTAATGACTGAACAATAGCAGTTAGGTGACACCAAAGTTTTCCCTGCATCCGAATTCCTGTGCACTTTTCTGATGAAGATGAAACTTCAGATCTGATTTATAACAAAGCGGATTTTTCTCTTCATGTCTTCTGCAGAGAACGAATGTTGAAATGGTTTCTTCTAGAAGTCTTCTCTGAATCTGAATTGGTTCCATGCGAACATTTCCTGATGTACCTGCATGTTAAGATCTGTTATAGGCTTTGACATAAACTTTGCCTCATATATAACACAGTACCTCTCCCCTTCACATGCCTCCAAACCACAGATTCATTAAGAGCTTTACTTGCACGATAAACTCTTTCGATCATGTACGAGAAACCAGATTGTCTGGCGAAAATGTAATTCTTTTAGCCTTCGATTGTCCAACAACTCCATGAGATTAAATTTTTGGTGAAAGAGACAAGTCCGTTGTGCCCCGTAAAACTTTGTGGTTTTAAAAGAGAACATAAAATAGTACAACTTTGCACACAAATAACGCTCATTAAACCAAACCTTCCCACAGAACATATTAAATTCAGAATGACAGTGGAAAAGAAAATAAACAGAATTTCATCTAGCTCAGTGGATACTGGCGATAAAACCGATAAAAAGATTTCAGTGTTGCAGAAATTTCCAGCAAACTATGTTACCAGTCGAGTCTGTCTGGATTACGTGCATTAACACTGATAAAGTGTGGACAGATACTCCAGTGGGTTATTTTCAAAATACCCCCAATCAGAGAATGGAGGATGGCTGGCATCAATCTTAAGTTTGTACCGAAAGATCAACTTCTTCAATATTTCATCACTACAAAAACGTTTTTGATAATGCATCAGGACTTCCTAACTAGCACAACGCATATTCTTCACTGAAATATTATTCAATGTTTCGTTGTTAGTCAATATTTGTTTTGAAAGTCCACTGAAGCTACCACATGCAATGTTGAGAATTTCCGGATTGTTAACTGACAAGATTTTGGCTTATTTTCAAGACCATTACACTAAATACACTAACGACAACGACACGGGAAATACATAGTAACTGTTAAGAAAAAAACGTCAGTAAATAGTCATGTATATTTCATACACACCTGGATATCAAATATATACTCTTAAAAAAACAGTAAGGGATAATGGACATTTAATCTGGATAGGAAGTGTAAACGTTAACAAGCGTTTCAAGGACAGACATCTAATGAACGCACCACCAATTCCCTCTATGACCACCCCTAAACACAACGCATGATATGCACGTGCACAACGCAGTAACCCCATACACGTGCACGGGGACCCATTCTTTGTTTTGACGTTTTTTCGAGAAGGTCTAGAAATCACTTAGAACATTAATTTTGACACTCGTCTTGCATCACATATTTGATAGTGTTTGTTTCTAGTCGTTTGTTTTAAAATGAAAATCGTATGCATGCAAATTACATGCCATAGACCAATCACCTTTCCAAAGCGACTACATTCCAAATAACCATGGTTGTAAGAAAGTGCAAATGGTGATGCTCTCTCAAAACATTCAATAATATCATATCAAAATTGATTGACTCCGACGAATCCCCTAAATATTTTAATCGTAAATAGAAAAAAAGGGGATCCCCTACTTTTTTGAAGAATATATTTATGTCTTTAGTAGATTTTTGATTTTGGAGGTCCTTGTAGACAATTCACTCCATGTTCATTTGTATCAAAACATTGTACTCTTACATTAGCAACTGAATACACACACTGTATAGTTCCAATAGTTCTCTTGGTTGTGTTACAATGGGTGTTTCTCTATAGATGCAACTTATTAAATAAATCAATACCTGAGAATATTCTGTAGATACCTACATACCTGAAGATCGTATACGTTTACGGGTTTTAGGGGCCAACTGAAGTATTGAAAATTCACCAAAGCTGGTGCGATATATTCACACCCGTTTGCGAACACCTGGTGTCATAGTTATACTATTTTTGAAGTTCTCTACTTGACAGGGCATCTATAAATATAACATAAATTAAAACACTTACAGCCAAAGATAGAAAAGAAATTAAAAAACACAGAAATATTCAGTATTTACTTTAAAAACAAATAACATAGTCTGCAACAGTATTGGTGCTGCCATAAAGAAACATCCCCGAGTAGCTTGGGGTTACATACATTGACTGGATTCGAACGTTCGTAATAAATGGAATCAATGGAAGAAATTGTATTTTGGGACTTCAGGTTGATAGCTGCTCTCATTCCAGCCTATCGTGCCAAACCCTGTCGGAACAAGTACAGGCTCTCAGCAAAACAACACAATTTATGTTAATTAAATCCGATAGCTGATTGTAGTGATCTGCATTACAACTACATTGCCCTGCCGATCTTAGGAAACTCCACTGGTTTCACATGAGTGTTAACGAAGCTGAAATGTCAAGAATGTCACCTAGAAGTTCCGTTGATGTTTACTCCAAAAGAGCAATTTTGATGGTACGCCTCTCTCTTGATTTCAAGGATAATTATTTGTTGCGGAAGGAGTAGGAATCTTGTAACCAAGAGAACAAATGGAAGTATTTAGAACCCATGTCAAATTCCGGTGAGGGGATCTGGAAGCAATCGAACCAATATCCCAAACCTGAACTGACAAAATGTTGATCAGTTTTTCTTGCTAATAAAGTATTATATCTCTTTAAAGAATTAGCACAACATTCGGCGCTTGGAGTTTCTTATTATTCGAATCGGAGTCATGGCTTACCGAAATTGCATTATCAATCTCCACACATGGACAATGAACATCTCATCGCGAGTATTTTACTGAAATTACAAATTTAAAATTCATATTGATTTCAAAGTCACTGTCCATTCATAACTGAAATCATGCAGAGTTTACATTAAATTTAAAAACACCATGTATCAACAGAAAATAATCTTTTCACTTCATTTGAGGCTCTCGTTTTTGAATGCATGCGCTTCAGCCAAAGAAGTCTTTATCATATGTGAAGAACATACGATTTCTCGTATGGCAACAGTTGATGTAAAGACAGTTACAATCCAGTCAACGTTGAAGCCTCTCATTGCATGACAGATAAATTATTTTCAGATGTAAGATATATATCAGTGTAATGACTGATGGCGTTAACTTAGTGTAATCTGGTTAAAACGCATCACAAAGAAACCGGAAACATCTACATTTAAGCCATGAGGACGACCTCATACATCAATGCTGAATCTGGCGTCCCAACTTCTAGTTGTTTCAATGAATGTTTTACAAAAAAACCATCGTGGCATTAAGAATCCCCCGGCTCGAGTATCCATATGGGTATCTATGAAAATAAAGGACACTAATGTATTGGGGTTATTCGAGGGTATATTTGTCGGGAGAAATAAATTGAAACAAAGAAGCGACATTCACGGCCATTCACAAACAAAAGGATATCCGGCTAGACCCAGGCCTATACAATGGCCTAAAAGCAGAACCCGTTTTTGAGATTTAAACCAGGACCTGATTCATCAAACCCAGCGAAGCAGTAAGAATGTCGTTACATCCCCTGTTTAACGGAGACTGAAAACATTCATAGTGCTAACTTTTGAAATATGTTAGGCGGAATCACAATGTTGGGCAACTTGTACGGCTTTAATTTCTTGCAACTGTTTACAACTGGTTTATGCTGATCCACACCTTCATCTACGAGGTGGTGTTTAACATGCTTGCTTTGTATGGCTAGGAAAGGGGTGTGTGATCTATCATTCTTTCAGTACCGTCGAGTGTGAACGTGAATATGAAGGTGCTTCAGATGCTAAGAGAAAATAAGGATACAATTTCTATAAAAGAAGCAGTATTGTGATTAAACCAAGGAATCATATAATTCACTTCCTGAAACGTCAGACCAGGTGGCTTCTTGCACCCCAACCCTCGCTATCTCCTTTTGTGAGATCGGTTCGTGCCATCGTGCTGTTTAGTCCCCTGTGATCAGTGTCTTCTCGTGCACTCGGGTTCGACAAAATGAATTTTTTAAGGAAGCGAGTCTCCTGTACCAAGCAGTCATTTCAACAGGTTTGTTAAAATACCCTTGTCAAGGGTGAGAAATGCTAAAGACTGTGACTTTGAATAATAACTCAGCTCTTGAGATATAAAATGTACAAATGGTAACGTAATATGTTATTTGTGAACGTGATGAATATTATTATAGTTTCAACTGTGATTAGCTAGAGCAGTCTGGATGTATTTTCTTGCAGCAAATATTAATCTTGTCGAGGACCTTGTGTAATGATACTGAATTCGAAGCACTTAATCTCTACGCCAAAACTGGGGTTATTATGTAAACATGTGTATGCAGAGTGGATGCTTTCTTAGTTTTCAATTATTGATTCATCCCGTCAGTATACCACAGTTTAAAAGTGTCTATCTCATTCAACTCAAAATACATACATCAATAATTTTATTGCACGACAACTATCTAAAGCTAAACCCTAGATCGCCAGACAGATCAATGAGATAAAACCTTCAGAAACAAGTTGAGTCCAAATATAACGTAACATTTTACATGTTGAACTTTTGCACAGTCTAAATAATATAACACAGAACACTGCTTATGCTGATAAATTTGAGTGTTATATGTAGCTCCTCTCCTCTGTCACTTTCCACTGAAGGTGATATTAAAAATATGATGAAGTGATGCACTTAAGGCGATTTTTGTGTACAGAATGCAATTTGTTTTTTCAGGCATATCATGACCCAGACAAACGAGACTCGCAAAAATAGTAAGTAACGCCAGCATCGATCTGAAAGTTTGTACCGAAATATCAAGTACTTGTTCAATAAATCATCACCGCAGAACCCTTGTTGATAGTGTTTAAGGAATTTCTCGCAGGCTCAACAAGTAATTTTGACAGAAAGACCTGATTTGTCTAATGATTGCTTTTAAGTCGATATCCAATTCCAAGGGCCACTTAGGCTTCTATGTGGGATGTCCAGAGTTTATGACTTGTATTATTTCGTCTTGTTACAAGATAACCACTTACACCCATGGTATGTTCAGTACCGACATTAACACAAAAATCCACAAGAAACAAATTTCAGTGGAGTTAATCTGGGCCAAGAGGTATTTTAACAGTTGCCAAGATATAAAACGTTTTTGTATATTTCGGACGTGGATGTCGATCATGCGCAAATGTTCGATTTTGAGCATTTGCATTAAGTGCTCCTCAAGAATGTGACCGGGTGTAAAAACCTTTCTGTCAACTTTTTGTGCAGACTCTTTCAGTGTTGGGTACATTACACAACCCTGTGCACTTAAAACAACCCACGAATCCGTTGGTATATGACCAGATGGTGGCCACTTGAATACGTGGAAACACCTAGTTGCCGGTACAGCAACGTATATCTATCTATCTATCTATCTATCTATCTATCTATCTATCTATCTATCTGTCTGTCTCTCTGTCTGTCTGTGTCTGTGCGTGCATGTGTGAGTGTGTGTACCTTGACCTGCACAATAATTCAAGAGATTAAGAAAATAGGCCATTGGCGTCACAGTAAACTTGTATCAGAATTCGTTAACAAACGATCTATTCTGATGAAGGTAAATGCTTGGTTTTAGATTTAAACTTTGATTTCAGACTCACTGATGTCACATGTCATCGTATCCCGACTGCGCAGATCGATGATCATGCTATTGGTCTCTGGATTGTCTGGTTCAGACACAATCATTTACAGTTTGCCGTCATGAAGCTTGCATATTGCAAAGTACGGCGTAAAAATAAACTGAACTAAAACTCACAATTATACTTTAATTATGTAATACATGTATATAGTTTAGTGTCTCATCTCTTTACATGTACATGGGACGAGTGACGCATCCATAGGTTATATTTCTTATATTACGAACTGTAATATTCACGAAAAAAATAATTACACATTTGGATGAACCATGTTAAGAGAAATTGCCTGAGAAGCTTCAGACTGTGAAGTAGATTGACATCGGCAGGGTCTGCTCATTTTGTTGACATGTTTCTATCAAATGATCCACACTGACACTACCCCACCATTTTGTCCATGTAATCCACACAGACACTGGAAAGTCTTCCTGCTAATTTAAACTTCCTGACACATGCACACTTTTCTTTCGTAAGTGATCGATGTGTACGACACAGGCCCATTGTATTGTGCAAATTTTATTTAATAACACAAGCATACTATTCTGATCGAATGTTCCATGGAGGCCCTTGTCCAACTGGTCCCAGAATGCAACTTTTCTTGTACGATGTGACTAAAATGAATAATGGGGTCAGGTTTGGTTGACTGGATATCATCATGTCGGAGTGAAGAGGTCGTAGTGTCAGTCAGAGGTTTGCCATGTGCTCATTTGATTATTTTCAGTTCATCGTGATTTTGTTTGGACCGCGCTGCTGTGCCAAACAAGATAACATCACACAATTTCAAGAGCTCAGTTAAGTCAAAATGAATACAGAAAAAGAGGTAATTGGGTTCAACAAATCAAGGAAGATCCTTATTGTCACGAACGTTGGATTAAGATGACTTGTATACTTGTCACGAAATACGCCAAGCAAGTTGTAACAAATTATATGGTACCTTATAAGTTGAAGAAACTGGCTGAAATCAAAATGTAGCTATAATTTAAATATGATGTATGTGATGACATGTCAGTGTCATCGGAGTTTATGTTGCGATCATCTGCCGGGATAGATTAAACTGTTGTACGTCCAAAATGAAACATACAACTGTATGGATTACAACGTCTTGTTTGTTACGTTGAGCGACGTTTCGATGTAGATTCTTACGTCGGTTTCAAGCTAAATGGGACGTCCAAGCAAAATATGGATTATAAAAGGCATTACCATCATAAGATCTCTATCCACAAAGCATTCGTAGAGCTGACATTCGTAAGCCTACGGTAAACTGTAACTTTACGACAAATCGTAAAGTTACGAATGCACTGTGGATCTGAACCCAGATACAAAAGTGAAAACAAAATATTGCTGTGAATTGCAATATCATGTAAGAGTTATAAACACCAGATACTCCCAAACGGTAGCGCTGTACTCAAAACATCAATGCCAGACAATAATATGTCTCAATAATCTGCAAATTACGGTTTTAAAAAGACATCATTATGTCTAGGACATTCGTTAACCTAAGGTGAACTGTGAAATGTTTTGTGGATCGGGATCTAGACACAAACTTTGAGACTGACAACGAATTACATACACTTTATTATTAAATATTTTTCTTAGAGGAAAGTGACATTGGATACTTCTTAATGGGTGTTAACTGACTTGCCATTTCATGTAGACCAGTCATATGTTTTTAAAGGAGTTCGCTCAGCTGGGTGAAAATGTTCATAAAGTAATATTCAATATTTACCTTTTAAATCAATAGACCCTGTAACTGCAATATAGTTCCCATAGAGAAGCCACGGTTTGCTTTATGGATACCTCTCTTCTGGTGCGAACGTATGTAATAAACCAGTGGCTGCAAAAGGTATTTAATTGGTAGAAGTTAATGTGCATTGAGTTTAGTTGTAGACCGCTTTCAGCAATATTCCAGCAAAGTGACGGCAAGCGACTCAAGAAATGGGGTTCACACATTTTACCTATGTGGGGAATAGAAACCGAGCTTCAACTGCGTATCGGTATATGCTATCTCGTCTGTATAGTGTGTATGCGAATCAGAAGAACAATCTTGATGTCCGATAAATTGAATTATGCTAAATATAGAACCCACGTCGAATTCTGGCGAAGGAATGTGGAAGCAAATTTAATCAAACCAACCAATATCAACGACCCCTGACTAACACGATTAATGGTTGATCGATGCATTTTGCAAAGAGAATATTTCTGCTGTCTATTTATAGATTTAACATAAACCACAGCACTTGGCGCTGGTTTTTATTGGTTTACTGAACTTAGATGTGCACATAAATCTCCACACACCGACGTTTAGCAACTCAGTCACGAGTTTTCTTACAAGACTTCCAAAATCCAACTGCAAATTGATTTGGAAGTCGTCGTCCCTACATGGCTGAAACCAGGCTGAGATGACGTTGAGTGTTAATGCTGCAACGGTAAATAGATAACTTGCCACTTCCACTTTAGGTTCCCGTTTTGGAATGCATGATTTGTGCGGTACAGCCTACTCAACACATCTCTGGCGTAGGCAACTCAAACGCACGCTTAATATGAAGATCGTTTGACGTGGTCCTAAGGTAGTCCTTCATGTGTTACGACTGACATTCCTGTTATTTGGCAACATCTCATGGCGAGACATAATAACTATTGCCAAGCAAAAAAGACTGGGTGTTCTTAGACGTCTTCTGACATGTTTAGTTAGCATCGGAGTATTCAAACAATGACTGATGGGTTGAACACAGTCTTGTCAAATACGTCACTCTGATTACAAGGCATCACGCAAAAGCCAGAATCATCTACATTTAAGCCAACGGAGCAACCTGACATATCAATGCTAATTCTGATGTCCTTACTTTCAGATTTTATAAGAAAACCATCAGGGCTTTTGAGAACAATTCCACTTATTCAGTGACGTGAAGGCAGCCAAGACCCAAGGGGATGATATCAATACCGTTTTGGAACCCCCGGGACAGATATCCATGTGGATTTCATTGAAGATAAACGTCTTTGGGAGTTCAGTCCCGCATACATGTTACAAGAAACACATAGAAACAACTTATGGTTATAGAAACAACTTATGGTTATTGTTACGTTTCAATGACGTGGAATGATCGATGTCCTCCAAGATGCGTAGACTGGCGTGATGCAGGAGACACTTGGTTTTAGTAACATGTGAAAATACAGAGCAAGAAGCTGCTCCCACATAGCTATCGAAATGGTAGGAATACTGAGATATCCAGTGTTTAAAACTGAATTGTGACAGTGGTTGAGCTAGCATCGTGATCTGAACCAGATGTGATGGTATGGCTTTGTTCAGCTGTCCATCCGCACCTTGACATACTTTTTTTGTAAGTGTGCTGTTTGTGATTAGTATGCTAACTACTTTGATGTTGAAGTGAGAGACAAACCTCAATGGTGAGAGTTTTCCACATCCGCTGATGTTACAAACATTCCTTGAAATAACTAGAACTAGGTATAGCTATACCTTAACTTAGGCGACAACACGGTCAGCTGAACCTATGACAAAATCCGAATGCAATTCGTTACATAATCATTACTAGCATGGGCCGTTCTTTATCGATACAGGTGTGGCGACTATTCGCTATGTCCAACCTAGTTATGTCCGGTGTTGACTGTACGATTCAGGTAGGAATAAAATGAATGAGTGAGTGTAGTTTTACACCGCACTCAGCAACATTCCAGCAACATGACGTGACAGGAGTGAAAAGTGGACGGGTCAAGTATTGGTGTTTATGAAGTGAAGGTTTCAAGAGGTGCTTACAAGGGAACGCTTTGAGAGCTAAATCATTATGATATAAGTTCCGAGTGAAGTCTAAATGATTCTGGGCATCGATTGCATTGCTTGGGCTACTGGGAATGGCCATGGAGATACCAGTTAGTCCCTTTCATAAAAGTGGCTTGAACAAGTTATGTGTAAACACATTTTTAAAGGATGGCAACTCGGTGAAACATGTCTATTATTAGATCTGCTTGCCAGAAATAGCAAAATGTAGACCTTTTCTAAACGTTATGACATTAGATTCTATGATCCTCCGTGCATGTCAGCGAAGCCTTTTTATGTTAAGTTTCTAGGGTTTGGGCATACAGTTTGTTAATAACTTGCCATGTCTTCTTTGCGGATGAGATACTATTTTGAACTTGAGTCCTCACCGATTTCATGTCAGTTTCAACTTCAACTTCTTTGTCCTTTACACCAAACGGAATAGGTTTCTGTGGATAGTGAAGGTATTTAATCTGTCTGCCTTTCGACAGTGTTCCTACTGTAGACAGTACGAACTATATCTACTGAATAACTGAACAAATCACTCAGTCTGAATAAAGTAATACTTATGACCATTAGTAGTTGACGTAATGCAGACTGTGTTGTTGACTATTGTGCAGCAACAATAATGAAACAACATGGCATAATTGTTGACCTATGTCCATATATGCGTATAATCGTATTGACTTTGTGAGTCGAGTAAGAATCTGACTTCCTTCCCCTCTTTGCGAGATCGGTACGACAACGCTGTTATGTTGCATATATTCCCTATGATTGTAGTGTCTTCTGCCTCTCGGGTGGGAATCATCTTTACTTAAAAAGAGATTCATTCAGTTATTGGATATTAACAAACTATTGTCGAGGATGAAATATATCATGGGCTTTTCATACCTGAGCTACTGAAACAGAACATTATGCTTTGGTGTGTAACAAGTGAAATTGTCGTCAGAACAGTTCATATATTTGTGACGATGTTTTCTTACATCATATTATATCGGAAACCTTGTGGAATGTTGCTGAAACGCTTATTCTAGTCTCCAGCATCCGTTTTATTTATGTGTATGCGTGTATTTGTTAAGATTTGAATCTCGAAAATGTTTATCAAAGAAATTTGCAACTTTAAACACTCAAATGCATAGACATACAAAGAAACACCATTCGGGCCATTTGTTACAAGTTGAAGGAACTGACACATTTGCCAGTGCACCATTGTTACAAAATATTAGACGATTTAAAACAATACCGCCTAAGAGAATATATATATATTAATATATTTGTACTTATTTGTGAAACACCCTGCAACATCCGAGTATTGTCCAAACGTATCAGTGAAATTTGAGGGCGGAACACAAAGGCAAAAGGAAATGAAAAGTGTGAAAATATACACCAGGCCTCAAAATGGGTCCCTCGTGTTAAACGTTTCTGTCAATGTGCCCACTCCAAATCTTTGACATGCGTTATATCCAATAATGGTGCAGTTACGTTTGACAGATTATCCAACATTTTAATTACAGCCTGACACTTTATTATTGAACTCATCATAAAGGGTTGTGTCGCTGCTGATACCTCTTCAGCACTGGACTGCATAGATCCTTAGAACGCGTCTGAGCCGCCTTTCTTTTTTTCTGCTTCATTTGAAATACTGCAAATGGCACGAATCTTACCCACCTTTATGTATTTATCTGTTATATAAAGCTTTAACCTTTGATGGCGTTTTGCACTTTCAACATTTTGACACGAAAAGTTTAGAAAACAGCAATGTCTCTAATAGTATTTTACAGACACGCTGTTTCGAAACACTATCGTGCAGTTGATGTAATGCATCAACCTTTGGGAGTCGACAGACCACTGTAAATTAATTAATATTGCAGCTGTTATTGAGGTGTATCTTTGAAATTTACCGCTATTTTTCGGCTCTGCATAATAAGCATGCCCATATCTCATTATCACAGAAGTCCAACTGTCCACAGTGTTGTCGATCAGTGGATTTTTAAATGACACATGCTTTCACATCTAATGTCCACTGTCTGTCTTGCAGTATGTCACAATGTGTGTCTCCTTGATGTAGGGTGAAATGAATTGTCAATCCATTAATAGTATCAATGAATACATTAATCTGTTCTCATTTCTTCACAAACGGTTCAGTGTACGTGAAGTTGTGACGTCCGCTGGTGAACCAACCGACTTAATACCAACCTGTCACAATAACTGCTCGAACAGTTCCTGGGTTGAGATTAATTTGGGATAACGCCCACCACCGCTGGAGGGAGCCCACCTTCTGGCCTCGACGTCCAGATACATGCTGACTTCCCTTCTTCGTCAATTTGGTGTAGACAGCGTTTGAGAATGCGGTTCACATATTTGTGTGTGTTCAACCATGCCACATCTGATAATTGTGGAAAGGATCAGTGGCGTCTAGAAGAACGAATCTTGCAACACTTTCACTAATTTGGGATTTGGATGTGTAATTATATGTGGTACAACACAATCATATTTTGCGCCTTGTACAAATGCATTACTGCCTTGGTTCAAGACCTCTCCCTCAGAGAACACTTTGCGGATGAGAGGTAGAGACGCCTGCTACAGGACCCGTTCTGTCAAAATGGCAACCCAGGTGAATAAGACTTACATTTAGCCATGATCAGATTCAGGGACTTTGGAAGCTCGAAAAATATCTGCTGGATTTTGTACTAGAATTTGTATTCATTGCATCGTGTACACAAGACTCCATTATGTTCACACTGCCGCCATATCGCTGTAATATTGCTGGGTTAGGCGTTAAACTACAAACCAACCAACTACAAGACCCTTTGCCAGGGAGTACCATATTCAAAACGATACCTTTTGTTTTCTTATCAGAAAAAATAAGTATTTCACACGAAGTAGTCTCGTCGAGAAACTTCTGATTAGAAGCCCAGGATGTATATGCACAGAGCTCACGCTGTCTTCATGAAGATACATCTGCTGCTTAGTGAGAAAGAACAGTGACCCCCTGCAAGGCAGTCTGATTGTGGAAGTCTGTGTTGAACCTTACACTTGAAATATATTCACATGTATACATCACCATCCTCGTATAACTGTATGTATGTAAGGTTTAACCTCAATTCGATGACAGTATGAAGTGCATGGGTGTGCATAATTTGTTTCACCTGACATAGCCCATCTGGAGGGCAGTCCAGGTGAGCTGTTAAATACATCTTGATCATTGTAGTAATCATAATGGCTTACTTATGTGTCCTTATGTATCAATATCTTTAACTCCAAATAAAGCACAAAACAGAAATCGTCTTTAGTCAGAATGAATATTTAGAGCTGGGTTTACATATTTTTTATTTCCATCTGAATGAACTGTTATTGATGGTAATCATTACCACGTTTTTCTGAGTAGATCCATGTCTGAATATTGTTCCTCAGAAACCCATGCTTGTTGTAAGAAGCAATGATTAACGCCGTCAGGCTCAACAACTTGATTGATGCTTGTCATTTTATCCTATTCAGATTTTGTTTTCCAGATGTGATCATTTACAGACTGCCTTTCTATAGGCATATAACGACTGGAATATCGTTGTATGCGTCTTGAAAAAGAAATAAAACATTGACAGTTCATACGTTAAATTTATTATGTGAAATACACAATGTTCACCGTTGATAATTGCCAATTCGATAGCCTACGTGCTATGTAGTCAAGAAATACGACTATAATACTCTGAACATTACTTGTACTAATAATTACTCTATGTTTGATCTGAGTGCCTGTAGTGTGCCCAGTCACTATGTAGTCAAGAAATATGACTATAATACTCTGAACATTACTTGTACTAATAATTATTCTATGTTTGTTCTGAGTGCCTGTAGTGTGCCCAGTCACTATGTTCAGTCTTCAATAAATAGAATTTCAAAGGTGTTTAATAAGGCCATTGATACTGTGCGATTTGCCTTCACTACAAATGGTCTTATGCTCAAGCGGTTACACTAATACTACCCTGTGTTCCGTTGTTCAAAAAACAACCTTAGCTAGGATCAACCTTAGCCGCTAAGGTTAGAGTTACGATCACCTTAAGAAAAGATACGCCCGTTGCACAAAACAACCTAAGGGGAACCTTAACGCGGACTCCAACCTTACTCGTCCCCTTAACTAAGGCTGAACTCTTCAACGCAGGAGCAATGACAGCGTCCCAAGCTACTACGGGCATTAAGCGTGTCCAGTTGATTCGTTCTGTCGCTGTACACTCTCTGCTTCCTCAAACTTCTCTCAATCTCGTTGCATAAAATAAAAACAGCTGCCATATTCCCTTCCCTTCCATATTCAGACCAACCTTAGTTATAAACCTTAACTTAAGGTTAACCTTATTTAAGGTTGTCAACGGAGCTCTGGTCAACGGACCAGTGTGCACATTGTCGACATGGTGGACAGGTGTGTCAGAAATGTGCTTGATCAAATACACATACACATTAAAATGTTTGAGTCCTTGTCTTCTTGTCATGAATTAATTGAACTTGCACATTTGACAAAAAAGCACAAATTTTCCCGATATCAGTTGCGTGCTTAAAAATAATGTTTAGCGTTACCCCTTTCCAAAGTACGAATGTTCTGCAATTGCTCTTTGATTTTGTAGGTTTGCTTTGATCTTACCTCACACATAAATGTCGTTTTCTGCTAAGCCCTATTCTAATATTTTACCCTGGCACAACTTCCAGTAATGTTCACGGGGATGAAGAGCAAGTGACTTTTTTCGATTACCTTTGAATAATTACATTTGAATAATGAAGAATACGGCAACCCAAAAGGGACACCCGACGATCTTTTCCCATGGAGATGTGTCCTGCATGTTGAACGTGAACTTGGCACACTGACATTTGTAGACACTGGCCACGATCCACGTATAAATGCATACGGTATATACACGTTTGGACTCTCAAATACGTTCTGAGCGCTGAGAGATTTTTGCCTGCATTACTTTTATATTGCCTTGAACAGAGAAGTTACATTAGCTCAGTATCCACGGTCCTAATTTTCTTGATTAACAAACCTGAGATCTTACTCAGCCTGATCCTGCAATACATTAAAACACCGAAGAATAGTTCCTGTGTTGAGGAATCATTGAACAATTTCCCAGTCCTTTTTTGCCTCGAACGTCATGCTTAAATTTTGATGACGTGGGAACCAAGAATGCAAATGGTTCTGTCAAGAATACTACAACCAAACCGTGAACCGTGTGTATAGAGCACTATGCCAGCATAAATCTGAAAGTTTGTACCGAAGTGTCAAGTACCTGTTCCGCGTCATCGTTGTCAACACTCGAGGAATTTCTTGTCAGCTCATCTTAACACAAAAAGTTGAGGTTTGAAATGTATTTTCTGGTTTTCACTCAAGCTAAAAACTTGAAATACAAATGTGTATGTCCACAAAGAAATAACAACTTTTAATTTTTTAAATAAATGAACAAAATAAAGTCTGTAACTGTAATGGATTTTAAAAAAATAGCGACTTACTTGTTTGTACATGCCTTCGCCGCATTTCACTGATTCGAACGTTTGTAATTAACCATGTGACTGGGAAAGTTGGCGCAGAATCAATCAAAAGAAATTGCATTGTGGGACTTCAGGCTGATAACTGCACCCATTCCAGTCTATCTTTGCAAAACCGTGTCCACACAAGTCAGGCTCCTAAAGAGAACAGTAAGTCAGTTTATTGATGTTCGCATAGCTGCTTATGTGAATTAAATCCGATAGGTGATTACAGTAATCTGTATTAAGACTAAATTGCCGTGGCGAGTATGCCGATCTCGTGAAATCCCCGTTAACAGTCTCTGATGAATCGTCTTAATAAGAGCGAACGCTGCTGAAATGTCAAGCGGAGTTATGTGATTGATTTAAGTCAATGATCGAATTTTCGTTGACTTTTTACTCGGTAAGAGTAGATTTTTACGGCGGGGCTCTCTCTCAAACATCGATTTTATGAACAAAACCCTCCTCTGGGATGAATTAATATTTTCTCCCATTCAGGGTAATTTGCTGCATTTGTCCTTGTGTGTTATTAGCATAAAAGCGTAAATGCATTGTGTAATTGAGTGCTAGAAACTGAACAGCTTGAAATTTGGAGTGCTTCATGATTCGATCCTAGCAGTGTCTGGATTTCAGTGGACCCTTGTTGGTCATCAAGGACGTTAACTGTAAGAATGATCCTTCCTCCATAATGTGTATGTTTATGAAATTAGAAATGTACTCTTCACTGTGAAGTGGTTTACCTTGAATCATGTCATTGTTTTAGCTGTGAATCATAGAAAAACGATGGATCCATTAAAAACGAAACGGAGGTAAATAATAATAATTAATATACAATCACTCTACTGAACCGAAAAGGTAATACGTGGTTGTCTCAAGTGTGTAAGTGTATTACTAAAACGTTATCTCCAACCTACATTGTGTATGTGTACACTTACGTGCAGGTTCCAGTGAGATAAATATAATTTTACCACATTTAGAACTCATGTTAAATTCTGTTGAAGATAGCTGAAGACAAATCTAGTCAGACTAACTGTAATCACCGAAAACAAAATATAATGATTAATCATAGATCGATGTTTCTTACAAAGATTTAACACAGACCACGTGGATGACTTGGTTTAAGCTGGAATATTTTTTATTACCTCCCTTGGAAATGCACAGTCCCTAGTATCCCTAATATAAATCTATTTGGAAATTGAACGTCTCTGTCCCTTTTTGTCTGTATCTGGGTTATGTTAAATATAATTTAAAAAATGATCTGAGCCCCATATGCTGAACGAACTGCTTTTGTAGCCATGATTTACCTTTTATCCTACAAGTATGTCTCCTGTGGTTTGGGGACGAATGTGTGGGTTCTCTTATACTTTCAGCATCATTGCCAGAGGTGAAGGTCACGTCCCAGGTGCAGATGAGAAGGGAAAGTGGGATTCAGTTTTCATGGGAGAAGCTGAAGGTTAGCTAGTTCAGTCTGTGAAAATGTTATTTCACTGCAGCACGAGACATGATTACCCCTTTTGCAAACACCTAGTATAAAAAACTAGTCGCTGTATTTGTCCATTTTGATCCCCATGGAATACGTTACGTTATGGCCTGCCGTTGACGTCTTATTCATGTTTTCCCACTGTTATCAGGTTAAAACTCACATCACGTTCACGTTATGTTTTGATGCATATACGTATGTATTCGCGAAATGTTGTGACTTATATGTAAGATTCTCTAACAGAATACAAGATTAAATTAAGAGGTGACAGCGTGCCATATGTGTTGATGTTTAAGTAAGAGACGTTCACGTAGCCAAGTGATGAGAGTATGTTAATACGTTGTGGTAGTAAGTGATGCAAATAGGTAAGTAGGGCTTGATATGATTAACCCGGCACTGTGCTTTCGCCTTATACGAAGCTCTAATTTGAAATAACTGTACCTGAATACAGCGATAACCTAAATCGGATAAGACGAGGCCAACTACAATTAACCTGGATAGGTAGTTTTCACTTGAACAAAACATCAGAAACATGCATCAATCTGTCATTGCTATGTTCGACCTCGTCAAAGGTTGCTCAGCCAGAGAGGCCTATACTGCGCTTTAAAGGCTAAATTACTGTGATAGAAGTCATTTTTGTAGACTAAACGATTCTGGCTCAGTGATTTGCAAAAGTGGTGTCAGATAGTTGTTAAGAGTCCCACTGATTGTAAGTATTGGATAGCATATATTTCAGGCGTTTATATGTCTGATGACTCTCCACTAGGTCACACGTCAGTCACATCAAATGTAACTACTGCCACTTATTATATTTTTGACCTTTCAACCTGATCTCCCATTAACGTCAAACACGATCAATGACTGCTCCCTTCGAACTTGAGAAGAAGGATACTCTGTGATTGGTTCACATTGGGGCATCGATCGTGTTGCTTGGGCGACTGAAAATAGCAAGGGAGTAATCAGTTAATTCCTTTCATAAAAGAGCTGTGCAACAATTTATCTGTAAACACATTTATAGAGGGCGCCACATCGATGAAAAATATTTATTATTAGGCCTGCTTGCCAGAAATAGCGAAAGATAAAGAATTCTTTCCTTACTGACATTTGCATCTATGATCCTCTGGGAAAAGGAACGAAGCGTAATTGAATTTCAGCGATTTTATGGATAGTGTACCAATAGATCGCCCAGATTTTCTGTATAGGACTTGTCGATGAGTCTCATACCCACTGACATTTATATCCAAACCGTCAGCGGAAAGATGCGCTTGTCTTCTCACAGAATCCGAAACTTTCAAACTGCACTGCTTTTAATACCAATTCTTGATTGTTGAGCGCACGATTCCACTGGAAGCCTTAGTGTAGTTCCAACTATAAAGTGTGTCAGTTCCGAAATCTGTAATCCATAAGAGGAGTAGGTATGAAGCTTTTGTTGTTGTTGTAATATACTTTTTTTCAAGAGAGTCAGATGAATTAGATAGATTTTTATCATTGCTTGCTGATATCTACATGTATGACGAGATACCTAATAAAATATCTGATCTTGTTTCTTGAAATTAGTAATTTACTGAATATATATGTACCCTGTAAGTTTAGGGCTGACGTTAGGCAACTCATGCACATTTTCCGGCTTTTATTCATCAAATAAAGAAATACCTCACATATGTAATTCAAGATTTCGTTCGTGAAGTAATGCAGACATTACTGTACCACAAAACCCATGGGGCCACATCGCATGATTCTCGAAGAGTTTAACCCCATTGTTATGTTATTTTCTGTATTAGTAGTGCGTGCATACACTTCAGTGATTCTTTTTCACTCTCCTATTATAACCTGTCAGAGAGCTAATTTGAGAGCTAATTTAATAATGTTTACATCGGTTAATGAAGTATTTTTAAATTGCTAAAACACTTATTCAAATGTTGGATCAATAATATTTAATCGTGCGTCGTGATTCCTTTACACTTTTCACGTTAAAATACACACTCCGCGTGCAACCATTTTCTCACCCCAGTGAAGGACATTACTGTTATGGTATGTGTCAACATGTAAAATGTTAATGACAGACACTTCCAGCTTTATACAATGAAATGCATCCACATACACAGAGCACAACGTTCGGGTAATTTCTCACATTGACACAATTTATCAATGCACTACTGTTACAAAAGTGTTGCTTTAGTCAGTATTACACTGAACCGCCCAAAAACCGTCACTCCCTTCGGCAGTAGTTGTCGGCCTTGGTCCCACATTAGTGAGTCTCCTCTGAATCTCATCCCACAAAAGTTCTATCAGGTTTAAATCTAGACTGAGGGTTAGCCATTGAAGAGTTTGTATACTGTGTTGACGGAGAAAGGCTCTAGTTGCCCTGGCAGTATGGGCACGCACGTTGTCCTGCTGAAGACGTGGGTTTCACGGCGACCAAAATGGGTCACGACAAAGGGTCTCAGCGCTTGATCAATGTAGCGCGGCACATGTTACACCACTTCCTCTTCCAGGACCAATATTCTGGAGCACCATAGGGCCTAGTTTGTGAATGAGAGCCATAGCACTGTAAGCCATCATACTGGGACCTTCCCACGAGTCTCTTTCCACGAGACAATCATCTGCAAAACGCTCCCCGCGTCGTCGGCACACACTCACTCTACCATCAGCTGCCAAGATACAAAACCGGCTTTCGTTGGAGAAGATTACACTGCGCTACGGCTTTCGTTGGAGAAGACTACACTGCGATAATCTGACTATTATCCTTTAGTAAAAAAATGTTTTATTTAACTAAAATTGTATTATCCCTGTTTTAGATGCACATCTATTTTATATTCATATGCATAGTAGCCATAATTGCACATTGTGTTCATCCCAACACATGAACCTTCTCTGTATCATTTTGTATGATTTATGAGAATAAAAAATCCTGAATCCTGCTACTCCTAGTGACGCTGATTCCGATGATGTGTGGTCCACTGGCGACGAGCACGACGATGTCGAACAGTAAGCATCGGACCCTAGCGAAACGGTTCTGCGGGTAATGACGGACAATCCGCCGATTTTGCCTCAACGTTATCAAAGGTGGCCTTCCATTGCACTGCAATGATAGTTGACTGTGCTTTCAGTGGCTTGGACTGGTTGCTGCAGGCAGTATATTGTTCGAACATGAAAAGAAATATGATCTGCAACAGGTTTTACAGACTGACCAGCATTCGATCCCCCTAAAGCTTGGCCCCACTGTTCGTTCCCTTGATAATCGCGGCATGTCACTACTGTCCAGCAGTGGATGCTCGGTGGCTCTTATAGGGACGACATCTTGGGATGCGCGTGAATTGTCATTTTCATGCAATACGAGCAAAAGCCTCGCCCCATCATTTTATTTACTAACTGCGTTTTGACATGTTTTTTTGTGTGTGAAATACAGAATCTTAAACCAGACCAAGTCTAGCTAACAAATAAAAAGTCAATGAAAATTAAACATATCTAGTATTCTGAGGTTTCTTTTGAGGTTCAGTATATTGTTTCCTTCTGATAGCAGGAAAAGGTAACATCAGACCAACCGAATGTGTTACGAGTTATAATACATCATTCGTCTGACCGTAGTTTTACACTATCATGAGGTATTTGAGGTTGGAACATGAATGCACAATGCAACAAAGAGTGACAATGTACAGTCCGTTTGGGTCAGAAACGGACTGATCAATTGCAAATTTTATCATTGTACAAAATTGCCATATAAATATAAATAGTGCCCATGTTTATCATTTACTAATACCCAACAGCTTTCTTATATGTGAACATTTTCCGGACTCCGCCAAAAAAGTTGTTTAAGAAACTATCATCATTGATCAAAACACAAAAGTTGTTATATAAACAGTATAAAGTCTTGACTGTTCTGTTAGAAGGTCAGTTCATGGAACTGAGACTTACACTCTACCATGATCAGGATTTGAAAATAGTATCTAAATGGTCGAAACAGATTTCCTCCTAAGAATTGAAACATCTCCAGTATACATATGGAACAGACTGCAGGATATAGATAACACTGGCGCCAGTTCATCGCAATGGAAATATCGCATTTAAAACAATGCCTTTTGTAAATAGAGTTCTCTTATCAGTGAACATGAAAATTTCACGAGAGACAATCTCATGGATTAGCTAGTGATAAGAAATTCAACATACGATATGCACAGAGCTCACGCTGTCTTCATGAAGACATATTTCCAGATCGGAGAGATAGAACTGTTAACCCTAAGGGGCGTCAACAAGTCCGTCTGAATTGCTGATTGATTGTGGCAGGCTGTCTGGGACTAACTAAATCTATAATCTAAACAAATTGCCTTAAAAAGGTGGAGTTAGGTGCGTCTAACAAAATACAAACACATTTAATGGCCATTATCAGATGGTGCTTCCCTTGTCCAATTTGACACTAAGCTTTATCTTGGGTAGAGTTGTTCCCTTAGTTGTGATGGGCCGAGAGCATCTTCTGACTTCCTTTCGGACATTTCTTCCATAGACAATAACTTCATGTCATAGCTATAAATCATAATATAGCTTTAGTCTGATGTACAGCATGGAACATGTTGTATAATCCAATATCTGTAGAGTAGCACTTGTTGGCAAGAGCCTGAATATCGTACTCTAGATATGAAGGTCTGTGTAATTACGATGGTATGCCTTATATGGGTGGGTCAAAAGTATTATTACAAACGAAAGACACAGTCGGAGATTTGAGAGCATAGGGCGGTTAAAGGGGCAGCTTGTCCGGGTGTCACTTTACCCGATCAGTAATGAAAAATCCAAGAGTCAGGACTACCATTGTTACAGCGTCCAAAAACACGCTCACTTACTGGAAGCAGTTGGTTTAATTCTTCTTCATTTTGTACATTGGGGGTAGGGGGGCAAGGTCGAATTTCAGAGAACGTCATTCTGGACGCTGTGGCAACACTGAATATATAAAAGACTGATAAATATATCAACCTACCTAAGTGCAACGATGTGTCATTTGTGATGGCGCTGAGTATCATGTATAGTTCATGTTGCCGAGGAATTTGTTTAATGTTACTGAAATACTTATTCTCGACACTAAAATTGGTCAAGCAGTTGGCGACAAGCACTATATTGCTTTGAACCTTGCATGTAGATTGTCAGACAGCTTGGTAAGATCGAACTTTTGGCAAACAGGACAAGACTGTACTGTATCGTACAGACTCATCTTAAGTTTACATGATTGCGTATTAGCTTTAATTTGACTGCGTCGCCAGTCCTGTCGTCGGGGATATCTTGTGAAAAACTTGTGTGCAGAGAATGAAATTTGCTCTTCAAAGAATACCACGACCCAGACAAACGCGGCTCTCGAAAATAGAAACCGACACTCTTATTGATCTTATAGTTTGTACCGAAATATCAAGTGCTTAGTCAATAATTCATTATCACAGAAACTTCTTTGAAAGTGTTCTAGGAATTCTTGACACATAATCTTGATAGGAAGAATTGATTTTTCAAATGTTTGTTTTTTATTCTGTTTGCAAAGCTACTGTTGCAGCTATATGCCACATCGAGATTTTAGGACTTGAATTAGTTCGTTCAGTGACAAGATTGAATGATCATTATACCCATGACATGTTCGCTACCGACAATATCTGACGGCCATGGTGACGAAACAAATTTCAGAGGAGATAACGTGGGCCAAGAGTGCCTTGTCTTGCCCAGATATGAATGCCTATCACGTATGTTTTCCAATGTCCACATGGAAAATCCGTATCTCGTTTATATCTCAACATTTACAGTGATATATTTCATTAACGTTAGTGATGCTCGCTGCTCATTAAGAGTTTGATTTTTCAAATCATTGTGAAGCAACATATTTAATGCATGTATTTATGTGTATAATCAGGTTTCTTGACATGGTAGAGGTAAATAGATTTGGATGCTTCATAATCAATGACAGAATCAAATTTAAGTCTATGCAGGTATAAAAGATAGAAGAAATCATCTGTGGAATACCTGACATGATCATCGGTAAGTGGTTCAGGTGCCATAATGGAGGTCCATTTTAGCGAAAAGCATTTTTAAAAATCAGATTTCATATCAATGAAATTTTTTTTGTTAGAATATTATACGAATGATATATACCTGAACGATGTTACAAAATGTTTATAAACGAGAGAAATGCTTGTAAACGTTTTGCTACCAAGAGCGTTGTCGTATCTCACGTTTTCATGCTCAGATAAGTAACTTACTTGGCGTATCATTACTCATCAAAATTATGAATAAACAGATAGTCAGAGCTAGTCTTCTAAGGTGGGTGCGAAACATGCATTTTATACTACCCGTTAAACGTCGACTCACTAGTGTAAATATGGCCACTTACTTCAGTTGACTGTACTAAACCAGATTTTCCAAAATATTCCATGCTGCTTAAGGGTTCTGTTATAACGTGGACTTAATATTGTGAAACAAATTCGTAACGTTGAAATGATCATTAACATGTTCAATAAATGATGTAACACAGTGAAAACTGGTTTCTTAACCAAACCTTACACCAAAACACACATGTTCACATGCATCATATCTGTACGGGTTTCATGCATGATCTTCGTGCAGTTCATCAGGCCTATGGTTTACAGTTGGTTACCCAAAATTAGAAGAGTAATTCATCTTTGATGTAACCATATACATGTACATCCACATAACATATAGTGGATACTCTAAATCTAAACGTTTGATGGGTCGTATATAATACTACCGTCGTATGTTCACATCCCAGATTGGCTCTGATTATGATTGTTTGCTTGTCAGTGTTTGTGGCTGTATTAAAAAGGTAAAAAATCTTGGTTCGGTATTTGGGGTTTCTCCCACTGTTCATGCAATCAATCCGTGATAAAGTTTTCATGAATATTTTTTTCAGTCGACACCACACGCTATCAATGCACTGAACTTAAATATCATTGGCACCAAGGATATTGAGTCTGTGTACAGTGCATGACTAATGAGCCATGGATAGCAAACATGGATGTACTGGAATTCCTCCGTTGTTCAACACTCAACACAACCTTAACAGAAGTATTTGATCATTAAAATGTATTTTCCCTCCAACGAATACTATTGTAAACATATTTATCTCCGAAACGAAATACGAAATGACCTCTGTTTAACCAACAACCCCCCCCCCCCAAAAAAAAAAAACAAAACAAAACAAAACAAAAAACCCCAAAAACCAAACCAAAACAAAACAAAAACAAAAAACAAACCAACCAAAACAAACAAAGAAAAAACCCCAACAAAACAAACAACAAACAAACAAACAACAAAAACAAAACAAAAATATATAAAAGAAACACACCGAGTCAGTAATGGGTTACATGTGATGGGGTTGATATGGTATAAATGATAACTTTCTTGGTGATATGTTTTCAGTGAACTTCACTGATTCGAACGTTTGTAATAAAATCTTGGCTGCCAATGTTAGAATTACTACAAACGGAAGGAACCCTGGCTATCATTGCCATACCGTGTCTAAACAAGTGTAGTCGCATAGCAGACCATCATCATCATCATCTTCTTCTTCTTCTTCTACTTCTTCTTAGTAGGACACCCGTGAAGGTCCTGGGTAGAATAGGCCTTCAGCAACCCATGCTTGCCATAAAAGGCAATAGTGCTCGTAAGAGGCGACTACAAGGAACGGGTGGTAAGCTTAACTGACTTGGTTGACACATGTCATCGGTTCCGAATTGCGCAGATCGATGCTCATGCTGTTGATCACTGGATTGTCTGGTCCAGACTCGATTATTTACAGACCGCCGCCATATAGCTGGAATATTGCTGAGTGCGGCGTAAAACTAAACTCACTCACTCACACTTAGGAGGAAGAAATAACAAAAACAGAAATACAAAAACAAGTAACTGAGTTTGTACATGTAATATGGAGTTGCCACAGAGAAATAGCGACTTTCTTGAGGATATATGTTCAGAATGCATTACACTGATTGAATGTCCGTAAAACATCAGATGATTGAAATGTTTGTGCTGCTTCATTCGAAAGAAATTGTATTTTGAGAGAATGACTTTTTACGTTGCACACAGCAGTATTCCCGCTACATGACGGCGCTCTGTAAATAACTAAATATTTACCAGGCAATCCAGTGATCAATAACATGAGTATCATTCCACAGTTGGAATGCGATGATATGTGTGAACTGTAACTGAGCGATAGAAACTGAACAGCTTGCAATTGTAATTTGGGGACAAATGGTGTTTCATGATTAGATCATAGTAATGTTCCCCTGCCATCAAGGGCGCGAGCTGTGAACATTGTCATGTTTATCGTTTCCGATGATTCCTCCACTATGTACATCTTAATACAATTAGAAATGTACGTTTTACAATGATAACCCATTACCATATCATTGTTTTATCTGCAAATGATTCAAATGATGGCAATCACCGAACCCCAACTAACACGATTAATCGTTAATCGATGTTTATTGGCAAGGAGTATTTCTGCTTTCTATTTAAAGATTTATCATACATCATAGCTCTTGGCTCGTCTTCTTTTCGACTCGGAGTTAAGGTTTACCAAACTTGGAAGTGCACATGGAACTCGATATCCAAAAGAATAGCAACTCAATGACAGAGTACCCTTAACTGATGTAAACCAGAAGCTGATTTAAATGTTCTCGACCCTTCATGTCTCTATCCAGTCCGAATTTATGTTGAATTTTTAGATGTAAATATTTCACCCGACAACGATTTGGCCGTTTAATTTCAGTTATGATTTTATTAAGCACTATTGATTTGTGGTACAAGAAATCCACCACACCAAGGTCCTAAACAACGTCACGTGTGGTTATAGTAAATCCAGTCAATTGGAAACCTCACGTGACATGGCAGATTAACTAATTAACCATTGTCTTTTCACAATTAGGGAATAAACAAGCAATGGCTGCTGGCTTGAACACAGTATAGCCAAATCACTCTGGTAACAGCCCTACATAACATACTGACTCCAGGAAATTGTGTTTCAAGAAAACCATCAGAGCATTAGGGAAGCATTCCACTTCATCAGTGATGGGTAGGCCGTTAAGGTCATAAATGTATGAGATGACCAAATTTGAGAACCCCACGAAAGATGTCCATATGGTTTGTATTGTAGATTATCGACGCCAGTCTCTTAGGAGTATTAACTTAACAGTATGTTTGTGTTGCAAGAAACACATGGAAACAATGCCTCTGCCAAGTCGTGGTCACTGCTATAGGTTTTTTACAATCTGATGACCGTGTTCACCTAGACGGCATAGCTCAAAGCTGTTGAAGATAAACTTGGCTCAACTAACTTGAAGTTGTTTTTTTTCAAAACTGGACCCTGTTCGACAGTGCGATCCACGCGGCTCCAGTGTTGTAACATTCAGTATTTAATACAGATTTACAACAGTGGCAGTACTAACATCGTTTTTATATTATTATAAAACGGGATTCCTCCCCTAAACCTCACATGTTTTCACTAGAACTTCAAACCTTGCTTTATCTTGTCTTTCCAAGAACGTTTTGTATGGCTCGGGAGCGAATATGTATCTTCTCTTGTTCTTTCAGCACACCTTGGTACACATATCAAGCATGGTCTCTAGATGTGTCTTTTGGGGTTTAGACCCAGATATGATATTTTTTGCGTTTTCCATGGAAACATGACTTAGGCTGTGACTTTGATCTTGTCATCTTGTCCGGAGCAGATCCCCTGAACTTTAAATTTAGCTTTATTCAACTTGGTACATCACGTTCGCCATGTTCACCTTAATCCCCAGCTGTACCTCTTGCGGGTTACACCAGTGTGTGGATTTTATTTTGTGTGGTTTCCATGGTACCAGGGCAACAAGTTCGACATCGACGGAATTTGGTGGGAGTGTTCATATCCGGAGCAGAAGTATTAAACTTTACAATGCTCTCCTTCCACTCTGCCACATACACACCAATACATTGACATACTGTAATCATAATTAGTAGACATACTCATGAAGATTATTTTGCCGCTGCGGGGGATATTGATGACTTTGTCTTCTTCTTGTCGTTGTCATGCCCAGTGGGACATGATGCGTAAGATAATCGAGATATTTATTCATGTTATCCCACTGTTATCATATTTATGGTCAGATCATCTCCATGGATTTGTAATTAGATCGTGTGATTGATGCATATGTTTTTGAAGGCCATAACATATATGTAACATTCCTTCTGGAGTGTACGTTCATGGTGACAGCATACACGATGTCTTATATTCAGAGAGATATGCGTTGATGTCAGAGACGTAGTGTTACGGTTAATATTTGCCGTGAAAAAGGTATAAGAAATCCCCTCAGAACCAGCAAAAAATAACACTGACAAGTCTAAAATATTCAGTATTATATATTGAGCAGACAAGAACAAGATACAACTATTCACATAGAGGTTTCTTGTACTATGCAGCAGAGACAAATTTAAAGTAATGGGTCACAAATATAATATTAACTCACCAAAGTCTTGGTTTTCAGTCTGAAACAGTTCTACTAAATCTTTCACAGCGAGGTTTCTTGAATGTAGGTCAACGTTGGTGTAGAGGCAGACAGATGTAGATAGGCCGAAAGATGTCGAACTCCAGTACTGAGGGTAAGTCCGTGTGTCAACACCACAACCAGCCTTATATATACACAGTCACTGATTCTTGAGCATTCCAGCGAAGTATCAAAGCTTCGCAAACGGCCTCGTGTTTATCAAAAACACATTCTCATATGCGACTAAGGGGAGCCAAATATAACGCCCTACTTATGACCCATAATACCTATCACTCAAAACTCTAAACATTGTGACCCAATAATTACAATCACTTAATCAATAATAAATAAATACAAATTACAGAAAACACACTCTCGTCCCAGTAGCTCCGTAATTAGGATGTGCCAGCAGCATGGTTGTAGTAAGAGTGATAAAATTAACCTACTACTGTGGTGCTGACAAACCATATCTTAAAATAAGTTAGTACAGCGATAACTTATTTCAGATAAGACGGAGTCAACTACAGCTATACAAAACCCAAAAGATAACTTTGGCTTGAACAAAACGTCAGAAACATGTACCATTCATTTAAGATACGGTGCAATCGACTAATTGCTATATTCGACCTCGTGATGTCCGAGTCCCTAGTATAGTGATCTACCTTCAGTTGTTAGCAATTTATAGACTGTTTTTATATTGTAACGTCCGTATACTGATATTATTTTTAACTTTCCACGCTAGTTTTAATTAAAATTGTTTTACAATATACACATAGCCCATTTCATTGTTAAAAATTCTCGTCACGATATGGCTGAGATATTGCCGATGTGACGTTAAATATTAATTCACTCACTCGTGATGTCCGACAGAGATGTTGTCTCTGTCTCTAACAGTGTTAGTGTTTCCGAAGTCAAAGTACCCTTCGAAGGCGAAAACATTGATGGCTATCTGATTTGCAAATGTGGTGTCAGTTGGCTGTTAGCTGTCCCACTGACTGTAAGTAAAGGGCAACATATATTGCAAGCGTTTATAAGTTGCCACTAGGTCAAACGCCAGTGATATTCAATAAAATTACTACCACTTGTTACAGTTTTGACCTTCCGACCCGATCTCCCATTAAAGTCAAACACGATCAATGACTGCTCCCTTCTACCATGAGAAGAAGAATATTCAGTGATTGGTTCACATCGGGGCATCGATCGTGTTGTTTGGGCGACTGAAAATAGCTAGGGAGTAATCAGTTAGTCCTTTACATGAACGAAATGCGCAACAATTTATCTGTGAACACATTTATAGAGGGCGCCACATCGATGAAACATGTTTATTATTAGACCTGCATGCCAGAAATAGCGAAAGATAGTTTTTTTCCTTGCTGACATTTGAATATATGATCTTTCAGGAAAATGAACGAAGCGTTATTGAATTTCGACGATTTTATGGAGTGTGTAACAATAGATCGCCAAGATTTTTTTATAGGATTTTCTATTTAGGACTATATCCAAACCGTCAGCGATGTGCTTGTCTTCTTTTCGAAACTTCTGTTAAAACTACTTCGCTTATAATATCTAACGCTGAGGATTGTGGAACAAAGGTTCGAGTATCTACAAGAAACCTTCATAGAGCTCGAAGTATACTGTGAATCAATTTACCAATCAGTAATTAGTTCGGAAAGCACAGTAGAGATGTTTGCTGCTTTATTGCTGCTACAATATATGTTTTTCGAGAGACTCGGATGGACACAGGGAAGTGTCATTGGTCGACAATATTTGTGACGAGATATTTAATAGAAAATCTGATCTTTGCTGAAAGTCGATATTTACATAATGCATAAATACCATTTATGTATTCAAGTGACTGTAAGCCCCATTTCACAATTTCGGTGTGGAGCCACATCACGGCTGTCAAAGAGTTAAATACGTAGCTTGTTACATTAACATCTAAAACTGCTGAAAAACATATTCCCGACTCAAAAAGTAGGTCCTTCACACATTTGACGTCGAAATTATTTAACACACCCCGTGTTCATCTGTTTGATCCGCGTCAAGAGTTTGTTTTCAGCGTGTGTAATGAGAATACACGTTCTGGCAAAAGTGAATAAGCATATCTCTTTGCCATCTCATTGAAGGACAATACTGTTTTTGTTCATGTTACAACGTCGTAAATGTTAATGATAGAAACCTTGGCTTATTACATTAAAACATATATGTTATATTTGTCCATGTCTATCATAGTGTAATGCAGATTTGGCAAATGCTGTGGTATCCTCATACTCTACCCTTTCACTTTTCAACAATGTTTCCTTTCATTTTCAGAAACTGTGGACAAGTGAGTGAGTGAGTGAGTTAATACCTAACGGCAATACTTCATCCATAACGTGACGCGAACATGTTTGGAAGTAAAATGGAATAGGTGTTTGTTAGAAGAACCTGTCGTCAAATGACAGTAAACCAACTAGAATATCACCATTACAATTAAAAATAGTGTGGAAAATTAAAATTAATGGCACAATGTGGACAATACAATATGCAACACGTGCTATACATCGCCAACAACTGAAGGTAGATCACCATACTAGGGACCATGGGGACTTACATTACTGTTGTTACCTGCATGGACATTTATTTAGCAGCGTTTACACTAGCTCTTCAGCCGCTGGCGATGGTAGGAACATTTAGTCACAATATAAAGTAACAAAGATACTACAATTCAAAATTGCCCTTGAAAGTTTTTGGGATTTACGTACCCTCTCAGGAGGACGAAAATATGGACAACCGTCTTGTATACTGTTGTTTCATATTCAGTAGTCCCACTGCTTACCTTCTTCGCCATGCTTTGTAAAATATGGACGCGACAGGGAAACCTTTCGACACGTTCTCTAAAAATGTAATTACAGTTTGTCACTCTATTACTGGCCATACAGAATAAATCCTTATTACTCAGTTAAAGGTTATTCTATATCTGCTTCATTAGAAATTCTTCTTTGACATAAGTGCTTTGTGTAACGTTCCTCTGTGATATAGGTTTTACCGTAGTGAGGGTTTCGCTCAGATATTGACACTAAAAGCTGAGAATGCAACAATGTCCCTTCATTCAATTTGTATTCCACAGACACATAATGCTTTTAAACTCGGTCAGGTTGATGCTGTAATGCATCGATCCTCGGAAATCGACAGACTAACTAATTAACGTCGCCTCCGTTATCTATCTACCTCAGTTAGATATGTCGTTTGACAATTATGAACGGTATCCATTCCTGGTTAAAGAGGATTCCCATGTCTGAACTGCCACTGACGTCGAAGTGTCATTCACGTCAACATATTTCCTTCAACACATCAGTTTTGTCGATCAAGGTATAATCACTGGACTGTGCATTCACGCCACATCTCGGAGAGTGTTAACTGGAATTCCCCCCCCCCCCCCCCCCACCAAAGTAGCGCGGAATGTATGGGCAACCGAAGGATCACAAAGCTATAGATGAAGGTTTATAATGAATAAAAATCCATTAATGGTACCATTGATTAGATTGGAACTGTTCCCGACTTCACCTCGAACCGTTTAAATGTACGCGTCGTTGTTACGCAGGTTAAAGCATCTACTGAATTACTACCAACCTGCTTGAACTATCCCTGTAGCAGAACCCCTAAAGCCGATTGAGGGAGCACGTTTCGACGTCCAGCTTAATGCGCAATTTCGTGTCTGCCTCACCGTTTGGTAAGTTTAACTTGGTATGAGCGGGTTTGAGGTTGAGACGACTTTTCATAGATGCTTCCATGTTTCACGAGCATAGCTCTGATAAATGTGCAAATGTTCACAGGTGTCAAGGAGAACATTTTTTACAATGACACCTGCCCTACACCAGACTCGTGTTTATGTTGGGTGTGTAATTTGATGTGAGTTCACAAGTAGAAGTAGAACACTACTTTCGAGATCATTTATTTCCCCTTGTATGAAAGTAGGGATGCATTATTTGTGGCCTGCTTATGTAGGTGTAAAGGCATCCCTCGCATGGGTCGAGTTCGTCAGTGGATGTGTCCTGATAGCACACTGACTAGACGAATGAGCCAATAATATATTTTTAATAGGTCATAACGTTTGCACCAGTTCATATGAAGCAAGACTATATTAAGATTGATGGGACATTCTTAACCACAATGTAGCCTTGTTCTTTCAAAAGGTAAGTCAAGGTGAATAAGATTAATTTTATACTTTACCATTAACGGAATCGGACTATATTATCTAAAGGATGTAACATTCATAAGAATTCTAATACCATTGGCACACACATGCAATTACAATCGACGAAGATAGTATCGGACGCCTGTTTAACCCATGAAATTTTCATACTTAACACAATGCCTTTAGCATAGTTCTCTTATCAGAAATATGCAAGACGAAAAACAACCTCTTGGAGTAGTTTCTGATTAGAAGGCCATAGTATGATATGATATGCGCAGAGGTCACGCCGTCTTCATGAAGACATGTTTGGGTTTCAGACAGATAGAACGGTACCTAAGGGGCATTTTGCAAGGGTGTCTGAATTGTTGATTGATTGCTGGAGTCTGTTTGGGGCAACCAAAAGCATTGTCTGTGTTTAAAGTATTATGCCTCAGACGAGTCAGGTGCCTCATACAAAATACCCATCTATTTTAATGGTCGTTAATCTGCTGGTGCTTAACGATGTCGATTCTGATGTTTGACATAGACTAATCTTCATCTTGGGATGAGCCACGCGATGTGCTTTGGGCATTATCTGACTTTCTTTCAGACATTTTTGTAATTTCGTTTGTCTGCTATGCAATATGGAACATGTAATATAATCAAATGTCTGGAGATCGTCCCAGTGTCCAGCCACTGGATATCGAACTTTAAATCTGAAGGAGACTCTGCAATCCAAATATGACAGCCTATTTGGATGGGTCAACAAGTATTACCACAAATAAGAACAAAGCGATTTCGGGAAATGGGTATAGTTTAAAGGACATTTAAAGGTTGCCCTGGACGTCTCTTAACCTCAAGAAAAGCACTATTTGTGGACTAAATGCCTAAAGACACGTGACATGTTGAAAGTCGTTTCCAGTTGTAAGTGGGGAGGGGGTCAAGCTACATCCTACACGTACATATGATTGGTTCGTTCCAAACATGATTATCGTAGAAGGTGCAACCAGCAAATGCACGTCCAGGCTGATAAGCCATCTATTAACCAACGTCCTATAAAATTTCCCTGCAGTGTATAGCAAAACGATATTATTATGAGTCATATCCTGCATTTGACTGTTTCTTTATGCTCTCTATAACGATCTATTGAACAAAACGTCTTCTAAACCTTCCTTTCTGATGCAGCAAGAAAAATATATTTCCGGTTTGCATTTGTCTCCTCTTTAGGAGCTGGTTAGACCAGAACGAATGAATTACAATATACACGAGAATATTATCAGTTATCAAGACAAAAGTATGTCCAGGAACACGGATGCTCCCGTTGCCGTATGAATCGTTTTCTACATTGAGTGTGCTTTGGTGATTATCATCATCAGAGAGAAATTCCACAAAATTGATTTAAGTTCAAATGTCCCTAAACACAGACACACACGCACACGCACACACACACACACACACACACACACACACACACACACACACACACACACACACACACACCAAAACGAAACAAACAAAAAAACCCCACAAAATATGAGTTGCTCACCTTTAGGGTCTCCATAAAAGACATATGTAGCTCACTGAGCTTTGTGGTGTGGTTTTGAGGAGAAGTGCATTAACGTACACCCCCGTTGGATGGGACGAACAACATGGATAGAACCAAATTCAACTATGTTCAAACATCTGTTGAAGTGGCAAAATTGAGAAATTGGATGAAGAAGGTATAACATGCATACTTTTAGACTCCCAATGAAGCACACGTAGTAGCTCAACCACCCCCCTCCTCCCCCCTCAAGTTTAAATATCTTTAATCTCACAAGAAGACTGAATAAATTACGAAAACAAATATGAGATTCACAACATTAAAGTCCCTAGAAAGCCATGTACACTGGCCCAAAAAAGAAACGCATAGGTGAAAATCCAATGTTATGAGAGATGATTTATTAACTTAAATTGCACAAAAAGTAATGGAACTTGAGCAATGATAATTCACACGGGTATTAACAAATGTGTGTCAAGACATATACAATCATTCACAGTGGTATTAAGCGTCTCTATTTTCCATGGCATAGTGAGAAAGTCAGTATCTGGTGTGACCACCACGGGCATCAATCACTGCTCTGCATCGCCTGGGCATTGACTGTATAAGACGTCGTATCCGCCTTTGTGGGATTCTTCTCCACTCATCTCGCAACGCATTCACCAACTGTAGACGTGTCTGTGGCTGCGGCTGTCGACGTCGTAACCGTTTACCCAATTGGTCCCATAAATGTTCAATTGGGTTCAAATCCGGCGATTTTGAGGGCCATGGAAGAACTGTAATGTTGTTGTTGGCAAGGAAATCCGTGGTAATGCGTGCTGTGTGCGGTCTTGCATTGTCGTGCTGGAAAATTTCCCTTCTAGCGTCAATTGTAGGAACAACATGACGGTTCAGAATTTCATCCCGGTAGCGTACAGCATTGAGATTCCCTTGCACATGCACCAACTGTGTCCTGCCGTTCATAGATATGCCTCCCCACATCATTACACCTCCATCACCGTGTCTGTTGACCTCACGAACGCACTGTCGAGCATATCTCTCATTTCGACGTCTGTAAACACGCATCCTTCCATCATGTCTGTACAGCAGAAAACGTGACTCATCGCTGAACCAGATCCTCCTCCAATTCAAGAGGTTCCATGCCCGAACGTTCCTGCACCACTGAAGACGTGCACCACCGTGATGGGGATGCAGAACAGGTCCTGCATGAGGTCGCATAGGTCGAATTCCATGCTCTCATAGGCGATTCCTGATGGTTTGTGGAGAGACTCTACGCAGCCCAGGAACGTGATCAGCGGTATACGTAGCAGTGACGGCCCGATTACGCAGATGAAGCACCCGGATGTAGCGGTCTTGTGCTGGAGTTGTCACCCTTGGTCTCCCACTCCTTGGACGGTCTCTGGTCGAGTTGTGTTGCGTGTATCGTTGCCAGAGACGGGAAATCGTGCTCTGCCTCACATTCAGACGTCTGGCAACTGATGACTGACTTTCCCCAGCTTCCAGACGTCCAATGGCTCTATTTCTGTTTTCTTCATTTAACCTTGGCATTTTTCGCGTCGCATAGACAGAAATTCGAAGAATGAATCGCAACAGGACCTGTCCCCTTTTATAGCCATCATAATCAAGATTGAGTTCCTGCATTTGCACGTGCATAATGCTTTCAGATTTTCCCACGTGCAGATTATACAAAGCGTTTTCAAGGTGCTGTGGTGTGGCGAATAATCACCAGAGGTTGTGTTTGTTTGTCTGTTTTGGTTGTATTGACTATAAAAACACTTAATATTTACATTAATTGTCATTCCATTCCATATTTTCCGAAAAAATCTACTTTAAAAATGAGATTTCAGCTATGCGTTTCTTTTTTGGGTCAGTGTATATGTTCATTGAATCACAGGCAAACTGTAGCGCTAATGGGGTTGCGCAGCATAGAGAATATGACAAGTCTTCTTATATGCGAGCGATGCGAGCAAACCTTGGCAACGTACTTTCCTCGCTTCGGATCGAAAAATATTTTTCATGTCAAAATAAAACATCGACACAATCAAAAGTATACACCCATTTCTTCACTGGGTTGTGCTCTCACATTTCCAACCCCACGTTGAACAATTACTCACGTGAAATATTTTTTATTGAACATTTTAAGCGCAACTAGTGGTATATCGGACCGTTCTCCGCCTTCATTGCCCCCTTCCAGCTTCCGGTTCAACGGAGTGAATGAACAGGAGGGTCAATGGTCCCAATGGTCCCTGGTATGGTGATCGTAAAATTATACCCTGAGAGGGTACGCAAGTCCCAATAGTACGTGTAAACTTGCCAACGCTTATAAAACAGTATTTTTGTAAGTTTAATTTTGGTTAAAGTTTCGTACAGTCACCAGCTGCTGAAGGGATGGTGTAAATCCTGCTAGCCTCCATGCAGGTAGCAAAGGTGGTGTAAGTCCCAATGGTCCATGGTATGGTGACCTTGTTGGTGATCCATAGCCCATTATGATATTGTGTTGTTACTGAACATTTTACTCTATTGTAAGCTCCCTAACTGGTATTAAATAAAATGTCATGTTCTAGACGTTGCACTGTCCATTGGCCACAAATTATATACAACTTTATTGCTGTATGTGGTTACTTATATGTGCAAGAGACTGACAGTTATGTGAATAGGAAATTGCTACGTTAGTTTTCGTAGCAATTTTTCGTAGTCACCATTTACTTTCTTACAGTCTATTGCCAATACATCTGACAGAATTGTTCCTCAATTAAGTCGTGTTTCTTTTTATAGAGAAATATATTGCCCCAAAACTGCCATATATATCATTGTGCGATGCTGAAGCATTTCAGATTCAATGTCATTCAGGTGGAATACATTTAATTTATCAGTCTACGCTTTCTTCAATAATAACATGTTGATGATGTTCTGCTTTAGCAAACATTCTTGATCAGTGTTGCCCTAAAAGTACCACTCTGCAAACTCTCATTACAGAAACCACAATGGTTTGAATCTTCTATTGGAACACCGTCTCTTTTAAGTGGTTCAAATATAGGAACATGCTGTAAAACGCGCTCTTTTCATCTCAGGTTTACATGCATTTTACTACTTGTGGTTGCCTACTGCAACCGACTGGTTAGCCATTAAACCAAAATGACACAAAGCCCAACTTTCGTAAGCTATTCAAGCATGGCCCAATGTACTGCATACCTACCAGCTGGTTATAACATATTCAAATTTATTTTGGATGCTGTCGAGGCATATGTCGTTAAATGGGCCATTAGGGAAGACGAACCAGTTTAACTTCTTCCAGAGTCAGTGAAAAATGTTGCTACCGTTAGGTTGCAGAAACGAAATAGAATTGGAATATATGTTAACCCATTCTATCCCCATCAGCTGTAATGAACGTATTTTTGCCTGTACTCCACATTGTAGCCACGACAATACAATCCCTTGGCACAAAACTGGTTAACAGTAGGAACGATGCGTTCTGTTTCTGGTCTCCGGGAAGCACCATTTTCTGGCAAAGCAGGGAGCGGTGTCATTTCTCGACTTTTCACGTTACACTGAGAGGAGTGTGCGAGAGGCACACTGTATGCGCCCACCCGTATGTTAAATGCTGATTTCATACTTGTTGTTTTTTCACTTCGGGCAGTAACTAATGGACCCCTTGGGCTTGTGGCGTGTATACCTTCTTGAAGAGGAAACGCTGAATATGGCCATGGCTGCCTTAATAATTACTTATGTAATGTGGATGGTCTGGATTTTCGTTTCTTAGAAGACACAGTCGACAGCGTTTGCACTTGAACCGAGTGGAGGTCGGGAGATCAAAGCGTTCGCTCATCAAGCCGAGCACCCGTGTTCGAGTCCTCACATGGGTACAATGTTTGAAGCCTATTTCTGGTATCTCCCGAAATGATACTTCTGGAATATTCGTAAGATGACGAGAGGAAATGAGGTTTCCTACCCTGAGACGGCCTTACCGCTGATATATGCAATATTGTGATGGTTAAAACTTGAACAGCACACACATTTTCAACATTTTGTTGAGCAATTAAGCAGTTAATTTTATTTTAGTGTCATTATATAATGCAGAACAATAACACGAAAGGTGTTATCCGTGAATATGGAATCCTATCTTCTTGAATCGAACAATAAAAAGAAAAAAAATATGCGAACATGTAAATGTTTGTGTGCAGATGGGGAAGATCAAGACAGCCCATGGGTTAATTGTGTTTATCTGGTAGCTAAAAAAGGTAGACAGACTGTCCGTAAATTATTTTCCCGTAATATATTGTCACAAACATTAGCACTGCGAGTAATACCACAAGTGGAGATAATTTCACGACACGTTTTCGCATGAAATGTACGGGCTTTCTCAAAAGCTACATGAGTAGCGTACTCCTAGCATCTATATTACCTCAGTTCAATAAGCTTGTTGCAAGCTTATTATGACCGTTATTGTGACTGCCAATCTCATCCTTCACATTCAGATCAGGACGCATAATGGTTTAAATCATTTGCTTCCCAAGCAAACAGGGCAATGTTGGGACAAACGCCATTTCCGTGTAGAACGGGTGAGCGTGGATAAAATAGATAACCGTGTCATCAGTGATGTTTCATCGGTCATTTTCTTCGGTCATTATCCATTGCACAACTGTAAGTTCATCCACGCGTGAATTTACACCATATCACAACTGCACCACCACTTCAGGAAACAGTTGGGAGGATTCTATTGTAGAGTTTGTCTGGAACTGCACGTCGACAACTTAGGCGGCGATCCGCGAAGATGTGATTGAAATGTGATTCGTCAGTCTGTATGATATGCCGCCAAGTTTCATTGGTCCCAGTTTAAGCGTTGCAGTGCCCAAATCCAAACGTCCGCCAAGGAGGCGGGTGAATGGGGAAGACAAGGTCTTTCAGTGGCCGGCGGCTCTTAGTCCTACAGCTATGTTTGTTCTTTAGTTCCTTCGAAATTTGAGTCTGTTGCTTCAACCTATTGCTAAATTCTGGATTCTGACACGCCATACTTATCAGATGGAGGTAATCTTTCTCTGAAGCTCAGTCTTTTGTGTCACCTGTTGCTCGAAGTTTGTTTGTCTCACCTGCAATTTACGTTAAATCGCCCAAGTGTCTGACGTAATGACATCCTTTTGTCTCCTATCTACGATCCTTTAGCATATGGGACTCTGCAAGCTGACGTCGAGATTACAACAGGAGTGTCTGTCAGATACCGTGTCTTTACTACGAAATGTTTCAAAACAACACAGTTTAAGATATATTATATCTCACCAACATCACCACCATATCATTGCACTTTAGGGTCGAAAAGGATATTTACATATTTTCTCATCGTAGTGACGCGATAAGAACTATTGAGTGTCTGCAATTAAGAGTAACCCAATTAATTCACACCAAAGGACATGTGTCCCAATGTGCATGTACGCACCCTTGCAAATGCTACGTAGTGCACATTCTTTCTCAGAGTGTTCTTTGGATGAATTTGTCAGTATGTAAAAGCAAGGGTCAATATTATCTCACTATGGAAAGGAACTGATGTTATCGTGTCAAGTATTTTTGCAAGACTATACATGATACATTTGGCAAATGTTCAGTAAGCACATTAATGTTGCACATTCTGTGTGTTTGCGTAATTGTTTACACAGTCATGGCTAGTCATGACTAGAATCTAAAGTCGCAAACAATAAATGAAATGGGATAAAAAAAGCAGCAAGAGCTGTGTTGTGTTATATATATAACCTAAGTCTATTTTATGTATAAATTCTTATTTAGGTTACAACCGCGAAACCCAGGCAGGCATAAAAGTGTGCGCTCTTGCCAACGAGTGTGTACGAAATAGTGGGACAATCAGTCCGTCGTTTTTCAACAATAAGCGAAACTTTTTGATAGTCATTCTGTCTGTTCGTTTCGTATTACATATTTTAGTAATATCCGCAACGGCAATAATTACGGCAAAACAATTAAAAGTCCTAGTCACATTCAGTTTCAAGTAAATCGATCTACGATACTTGTCTTATCTTCGCGAAGACAAACTTGGTAATAAATGAAGATAAATGGTTTACTTACAATTAAGGAGCATAGCAATACCGTCTATGTTGATAACTGATTATTACAACCAGGGTGGGACAAGCGAAAATATTACAATTTTAAGAGGTTAAACCCCGTCTGAAAGGACTTGGATGCCTAACACAAAATTTTTCATCCGCTCAATTGGTCATTGTGTCATGGTGGTTAGAAATTAGTGTAAGCGTAAACTTGCCTGTATTCTTGCAAATGTCACACCTTTCTATAGCACCCAAGTCAATAAGTAACTTTCTCTCACACACACGGGCGCTTTTGTACGTCAGAAATAACTCATGTCACACAGTTCATCACATTGTATTGGTTGTAATGTAAAACACAAATGTCCATCAAATATCCCTGTAGGCCTAACTTGTATTTGGTGGTGGGATCGGAACCAATAACTTGCAGAGACTTATGAGTTAGGCTCATGGATTTCAACCTTTGGAGACTTTTGATAGAGGGCCTATGTACGTGTTCACGATGCATTCATAATTAACACCAGTACAGTTTGACTAAGGGCCAGACAGGACAATGTATGTTTAAAATGTCGTGCAAAAGCAACTCATTCTCTCATGATCGACAGAGCAAATACAGTTGTGGTATAGATGTGTTGCCATGAATGACAGTTTGGCAAGGTAGACACGAACATGTTCTTTATGCAATGCGTCCAAGTGTACGGAATTAGCCTAACTTGTCAAGAGACAGGGCTCGATGACGCCATCGTTGTCAGACGGTGTCTGATCCGCCAAATAGTTCATGTTTTGCTACACGCCTGTGCCTGTAGAGCACTATGGCGGATTGTTTTTCTTTTTGCGATTGATCGCGACTTCTGTGCCCATATTTTCAGGAAGCAGCAATAGCTGACATTTTATAACTTGTTGTATAAGATAAACTCTGCACCGGTTACTTGGAATGTCTCAGAATATGATAGACTACAATTGTACCTGACAACGACTCCGTCATAGTGGTCCCTCTTGTGACATTTAAGCATAATTGTGGTCCTTCTGGATATATTGCATACATATTATATCCATGAATGTATAATTAGGCACATACGTCTAATGTTCGTGCTGAACACCCCATTTGTATATGTTGCATCAACATAAGCATATATTTAGATCTTGTAGTAAGCTAAACGGCGACAGCAGATTAATGGTCGGACCTTCCTAATGGAATTCATGTAGACGAAAGATTTATTGATTTCGCGAACACATGTTATCAACACTGGTAGTAATTCATAAACACGTGCTTATGACAGAATCTGAAGCGTGCTATGCACTTCGCTTTCAGCAGATATTTAATGGAACACCTGACAATTCACTGAAAAGAACGCTTTTAATACATGCAAACAACGCCCCAAGCGGTTTGGTTTACAAGGTGATTCAGGTTATGGTTTGTATTTTTTTTATCAAAAATCGAAACAGACAATATTGAAAATTACAAGTAACTACGATCAAAGCCCTAAAAATGTACTTGATTTTGTTGGTTTACGTCTTGGGTAATCACATTGTCAAACAGGAGAATTGTTTTAGCTTTATAAGATGTGTTTCTATTAGCATTAATCGTGTAACTGGAAACACACAAACTCGGCAGTATAATGTACTTCTTATCATTAGGTTATATGTTGTTTCTTTGAGTGAGTTAGGCTAGAACAAAATTTCGAGTATATCACGGGTGAGAAAAAACTGAATCGCTTCAGGTCCAGCCGGTTCGATGAAACACTTTGGCACGGAAATGTTGCTGAAATCCCGAGTCGAATACTCTGGACTCGAACCCTCAGTTCTGACAGAATGAAGGACTGCAACTGCTGTGGCTTAGACAACTGGATCAAATGTCACCCAGCTTTTGATAGGTATCATAATAGTTGCCCATGGTCTGACAACAGGAACAGGCCAAGTTTGCAGGAACAACTTGTTCAGGTCTGTAACATGTCTATTTGGGATTATACTTTCCTAATAACCGAGGAATAGATTCTAATACTGTGTGGGGATTGAGTCACATCCGCCGAGTGAAGTTGAAGCTATGAATGCATAATGCCTTTCAAAAGGTGATCAAATATAAATATGTGACATCTGGAACTACACATCCTCTGTACTTAAAGTGTTCTTGGTGTGTCCCATCCAGGATTTAGATCACTTCTGTAATGTTCTCTGAGGTACCTTTGTGCAAGCAACGTTCACAGTGCCAGAGTCCATAATTAGCCAAAGCTGTACCCCTTGGGCTTTTATTGTTTCTGGACGCCATCAGAAGGGCAATGGGAGATAATACATAATAGCTCACTAGAGGGGCATTCATATAATATCGTTTCCCATTCCTCATGTTTTTGGCGCAACGAATTTGATTTTGGTTTGAAGGAGTAGTAAAACTGGAAGTGATATGAGGTTTATGTTATTTAACAGCATTGTGTAGACAGTGAAAACATCGTCCTTTGAAAATCTTCAAAATTACACATTTAAACAATACTTCTCTGGCATTTTTATAAAATTTTCTTATTTCCACCCCATGCCTACACGAATATCAATGTAGGGCCTTTCTGTTTTCTTTTAAAAGGTTAAACTATCAAAGCAAGGTTATTTTATCTTAAGAAGTCACGTTTGCTAATCAGGATCATAAAAAAAGTCTACCTAGAGGTATATCGCAAGGTCATAAGTTTCTGACATACTAATTGTTTGTTACAACCAGTCTGGTACAAAAGTATTAGATTTCATTGGAACTGTCTGGGAGGAGTCAGGTGCCCGTACAGGATGCCCCATGACCGTTGTCTCCTTGTGGTTAGCTGTCAGCCTGAAGGTGATACATAAAGTAGTGCCCATCTTTGGAGATGCCATACCATACTCCAAACAGCGCTCTAGTCAATTTATGATTTCCTTTCAGTCCAAGATACGCTTTTCTACACTAGAATTAAACAGAAGACAAACCAGCAATACTGACCTTTGGCTATAAATCATCATATTGCGTTACTACTTTCTGCAGTGTGGAACAGACTATAGGCAACCCCAACCCGGCGCCCTTCTCGGGCGCATATCGTATACACGGCCCGGACCAAGACATCAGAATATTGTGAGTTATATTTGAACTTTGAGGTTGTGGACATATGACTGAAATGGCTGTCTGCAAGCTGACCTACAGACGATGGTCGTTGAGCTCACTGATGAATAATAAAAGGAAAGAAAGTCTAATAAAAGGAAAGAAAGTCTAAATTCTATTTCAACGTCTGAAGCTGATGTTAATATCGTACAGCAGACATACTTCAAACATGCCACCAGACGAGCATAGATGTATTGCTGTCGCCTGACTCCGCAGTTGCAAATACACATTGTGCACTGTTCCAATAGATTAATAACCAGGTACACACAAAGCTGACTCCATATCCGTCATAACTCTTGGGAGTGGAGCTGTGTATGATTTAGGGAGTGTAGACGGTGGGTAAACAAGACAACAATGTTAATCTTACGCTCACAGCACAGGTTGCTCAAGGACAACTTTTCCAGGAGTTCACTCAATATAACTACAACAAGTGGCACTGTAAAGTTCTTTCTAAAAGTCACTGATGTTTCAAGAACCGGTTGGAGCGTGATGACACGATGCATAAACAAGTCTGCATCTTTGGAGATGCCATGGCGCTCCCCACATAGCGCTCCAGTCAATTTGTAACTTCCTTTCAGACTCCGAGACGCTTTTGTACATTAGAATTAAGTACATAGCACACTATTAAGTGGAAACACTGACCTCTTGACTATAAATCATCTTGCGTCGCTATTGCATGTAGTGTGGGATATGGACAAACACCAATCCAGAGTCCCTGTGGGCTGCATTTTGTGCAGACGGCACGGACCAAGAAAGTAACTTTCAGCCTGTGGTCATTTGATACAATATCCGCCACCGTCTGTAAGCTAATCTACAGATGATCCGCAATAAGCCCGCAGGTGACTAATGACTGGTGAGAAAACGTAAAAACTATGGACCAGATGTTAACATCGTCATGCCGACATACCTTAAACGAGTCTCTAGATGAAATTTGACGTACTGTTTTCGCTTGTTTCTGGAGCAATGTTAACGGTGTTTATTTACTGACGGTATCAATGTGATAACTGACAACATTTTGAGGCTCATCTGTACTTTGAAACATTTGACACTCACACCAATGCAGACATTCTTTGACACTAAGATGCCCCTCATTTGTTAATATAAGCGTACACACACAGGTTCGTTCGCCTGAATCCCAAGGCTGACCCAGTATTGGTTATAACAGTTAGGAGTTGACCTTCTGTGTAAGATGCATGGAGTATAGACAGGGAGTACATAAGACATCAATGTTAATATTAGGCTCACAGCATACACTGCTCCAAGACTACTTCATTAAACGTTCATTGGCTACAACTACACCGCATGGCACTGCAATACAGATTAAAAAAACACTCGTGATGCAAGAAAACGTTCGAGTTAGATATTTAGTTACTGTTTTATTATCAAAATATCAATGTTAATCTCTTGGATGATTGTCTTCTGTGGTATTTGCTTCTTACGATTAGAAGGTGTACAGATACCATAACATTTTCATGGTTCTGTATGAACACAATTATAGCACCTTAACAACTGTTCGATGAAAACCTTAGCAGAAAGAGGGATTGCACAAGGCTGTACAGCGATAGATATGTGACGCTTTAACAGCGACGTAGAAAGAGAACACTTTATACCAGATATCGAGACATTACATTCCTGCGATTCAAGCCACCGACTCCACGTTAAAGGTTAAAACAGCTGGCAGATTCATCCGGGTACGTGAGTTTGGTTCAATGATTCTGAAAAAAAGAATTTTGTGGCTGTGACGTGTAAATAATAGGCCTCGTGTGAAAATACCTAAAAGAAGGTGTTTGTGACTTGTCTGGTAAGAGCACCATGTTAACAGGTAATGTAAATAATAACATACAACTATTTTGTATGATAAGTAGCTTGATGATATGTAACAAATAGTGTTTTGATTAATGACGGCTTTTTATTACTATTAATGAATACAATAACCCACTTGGAATTGGAAACGGGTTTAGTAGCGTATAGCATCAGAATATTTATGAAACAAGACACCAGAGCGTCAATACATGACAGACATGCCTATACTTATCTTAAATCGTGATCAGTTTCGTCAGATTAGCGAATCTACAATGTTTTTTACATCATTCAAACCGGTGGCACGATTGAAGGTAAATTGCTTCAACAATATTGCTCCCAAACATCTTCAAACATGCCAGGTTTACTGAGTTTGTGACACCCTAGCCTCCAAACAGACCAAAATACAGACCCTACATGCCCCCAAAGAAAACTAAATATCTTTGGAACAGACCGGAAATGCAAGGCTACATATCTTGTTATAGGTATTTTAGTATCTATCAGTCAGTCTGTCTCATCACTTGTACCTGTGCAGATTTGTAATCGGCTCTTGCCATATATGTCGGTTGAGTTTTAAATTGTTTGATCGGCATGGTAGAAATTGTTCAGACAAAAGTGTTATATACAACACTGTAGATGACAACGTCCCATTTTTGCGCAGAGCGACGTTCCGAACCTTATCACTGAAGATAAATTTGTTTATCGGTTAGAAAAGCATTAGAACTAGAGAGCATAGTAATACCGTCTGCATTGCTAATTGATTATCACAACCAGGCTGGGGAAAAAGCGAAAGCATTAAGTATCGTAAAAGGTGAGACCCTGTCTGAAAGGACTTGCATGCCTCCCACAAAATTACCATCTACTCTAATGGCCATTGCCTCATGGCGGTTAGAAATTGGTGTAAACATAAACTTGTCTGCATCTCTGCAAGTATTATATCATTTCTCATATAGTAACAAAGCCAATAAGTAACTTTCTCTCAGACACACGGGCGCTTTTGTTCAACCGAAACAACTCATGTCACTAAGTTCATCATATTGCATTGGTTCAATATACAATATGGGACATGATGTAAAAGACAAATGTCCATCAAATATCCCTGTAGGCCTAAGTTGCATTTGGTAATGGTATCTGAACCCCGAACTTGCACGGACCTTTGGAGACGTTTGTTAGAAGGCCTGTCTTCATGTTGCATTCATGTTGCATGTACCAGTATTTTTAAAATGTCGTCCGAAAGTAACTCTTTCTCTCATGATCGACAGAACAAATAGAGCTGTGATATAAATGTGTTCTGTGAGTGGCAGTTTGGCGTCTTTGGCAAAGTAGACACGAATATGATCTGCCAACTAAGAAGTAGTTTAAGTTGTTGTTAAACTGTTCGTCTGTGCCGCAGAATGCATGACGGAATTTGTTGCTTTTTGAGATCGCGACATTTGCTTAAATATGTCGAAAGTATCAAAACGCCGCACGGTGTGAACACTATAACTAAATCGACATAACATTTATCTCATAAAAGGCTGACGCGGGAACTGATGAATGTCTTTTTCATAGAAAACTATAACATTTCATGATGAAGACATTTTCAAATAAATCTGAAAGCTGACGATATATCTGGAGACGTGACCAATGCCCAAACCAGCCTCTTTCTTTGGCTGACGTTATCAACAGCAATATTCCCCTTTGATCACATCAATGATTCATTTGTGAGCTAGGATTTACATATTAGTGAACTTGTTAAAGATATCCCTTCCACGTCCAGTCAGGTTCATGAAAGGACAAAGATTCAACAAGTCATGATGTGTGTCATAGTTATTATGCCTGTCAAAAAAGACATCTTGGAATATTTAAATGTGACAGACTGGATGATACTACTTATGAAGACAGATATGTTTACTAGAGGATATTTCACTTGTCACAAGTGCAATAAAGAAATCATTTTGGGATGTGAAAAATAGGGTTGGGTTTTATGATCTCTAAATGTCAACAAGTAATGATATTTAGTAGATCTTAGACGTCTGACCTTAGAAAAACATCATATTTTGAAATGAAACTAAAGTGGTTCCAAACCACGAAGCTACCACTTTGCCGGCCAAGTCTGAGTGCGACGGACCATGACCCTGGTGACTGTCGATTTAGTGCCAAGATTCTTCTCAACGTCGTCTCGCCTTGCCGTACTCCTTGGGATACTACTGTTCTCTCTGTTGTAGCGTTTGCATAATATCTGGCACCATACAATGACCTGAGTTCGAGGGAATGCAAAACCTTTCGTTTAATACCCATATTTTAACTTGAAGATTTGCATGCGGCAACAGTTTTACTTTTACATTTTCACTCCCACTTCCTGAAACAGGGACATTTGACATTTTGAAACCCGTCGTGCAGGTTAAACAACAACATCGTTTACTTGGAAAGTGTCAGAACACATTAAACTAACGGACACCACCTCCATGATCGTGGTCCTTCTCCTGACATGATGCATAATTGTCGTCCCTTGGATAAAGAGAATGTCCATGAAAATTAACCATAGACGTGGCACTGATTAACACATTTCCAACACAGCTGTATTTTCTGTGTCAATCAAGTCACAGTGAATCGGACACTTAGCATCAACAGTGACAGTCAAATCGTTTGAAGAGAAATATATTGCCCCCTCATGCAAACACCGCGTGTTTCAGTTGTACAATTTTCCTGATTGTTCTGTTTAAATAGCAATGATAAAGGTATGCTTTTAAGGGGCAATTTTAACCTTGAAATCACATTTCAACAGACAGATCTGTTGAGTCAGATAAGAAACAAGGACGAACGCCCTGTCAAAGTGGAGAAGGGTTTATGTCCTGAAAGAGTTTGTTCCGTTAACATTTAACTCGTAACGATAACCACATATTCTGAAGCAATATTGTTCATTTCTTATTAAATGTTGTATGTTGGTTTTAGGTGTGAGTGAGGTCGTACAGTATTCCCAATGCCTCCTGCCAGCGAGGGGAATCTGATCAGGTTGTGTAAGACGTTAACCTAGGAGTGAGTAGGTTGCTAGGGTTAACTAGCGTGCGAACCCCTAACCAAAGGTTTCTGGTTAACTAAAGGAATAACACCACGGCTCCGACAACTGGACTATCCGTGTGGCTTTGCTGAGGCATTGTAATTCACTTTCCCAATAAATGAAGTACAGATTATAGTACTTTTGTGTCCAGTCATGAATTCGAACCAACTCTTTCGAGTTCTGTGATTTGTCTTGGTGGAAGCCACTATTGTATTGCTGGCTTCCATATCTAACCAAAGGTGTATCCCTTAGGTGCTATATCTAGAAGCAGTGCATATAGGAGAATAAGAAATTATTCCCACGGTGAGAAAAACGGTTACAAGATGTCTGCCATATAATACAACACGAGGAACGTTCATGCAATATTGTTTCTCACTCATAATGAAATGCAACATGCGTTCCTCATCGTAACTAGTGACCATTGTCAGTATTTTCATATTCTTCTGTTACAGACGGGTGAAAGCATGTTCCTTTGAAAATACTAGTAAATTACATATAGAACAATATCTACACTCAACATTTGTAACTGTTTTCAACTATATAAGCATTCCGAGTCCACAAGACACATTCAGACCATAAGCTTTCACATAAAAGCTATCAAAGTAAACAGAACTTGCACTATCTCACTAAGACATGTTTAAATTTGCTTATCAGCATTATAAAAAGCTTATAATTGCTAACTGATTGTTACAACCACACCGAAACAAATGTATGTGTTATATGCCTTTGTCTGAAAGGAGTCCCATGCATTTTGCATGCCCGTTATCTTTTAGCCTGTGGCTAATAGCCGTTGTCTCCTCGTGGTTAGACGTCAGTCTAGACGCGATACATAAACTAGTATCCTTCTTTAGAGACACCATACTCTACCCCACATAGCGCTCTTATCAATTTGTGACTTCCTTTTAGACCAAGAGACGCTTTTGCACATTAGAATCGAGTAGAAGGCAGTCTATTAAGCGAAAACACTAATCTTTTGGTCACATATCATCACATTGCGTTGCTCCTGTTTGCAGTGCGGTACAGAGTATAGACGAATGCCAATCCATTGTCCATGTGTGTTGCATATAGTACCTTTCAGCGTGTGGGCATTTATGAGAATGCCTGTCAGTAAGCTATTCTGTAGACGACACACGATGAGCTGGTTGGTTACTAATGACTGAACAGAAGTTTAGTAACACTATTACAACGTGTGGACCTGATATTAATATCGTCCTGCAGGGATACGAGTATCCAGATAATCATAGACGTAGTCTTCCTTTGTAGTTCTGAAGGAAAGTATCAATTCACAAACGAGGTCTAGGCGATGATGGACCACATTATGAGGCGCATCTGCACCAACGCGGTCGTATTAAATAATAACACGAATCTAGGCATTCCGTGACACCAAAATTCCCGTCTGTTGCTAATATAAGTGTACGTACTTCAAACAGAGTAATAGCTAGGTACACACAGACAGCCTAATCCCAAGGCTGACACCAGATTCGTTTAACAGCGAAGACCTTGTGTATGATTGGAAGTGTAGACAGTGAGTACATAAGACATCAATGTTGATGTTAGGATCACAACATGACCGCTCCAAGATTTCGCGTATGTCTTAAACGACTACTGACCATAACTACAAGTGGAAAGAAAAGAAAAAACCACCGAGAAACGACTTGTTGCTTCTAGCAGTTGCTCGACCATCTACATTTCAGAAGTCCATGCAATCAGTATATCTATGGTGAATGCTTTCTGCAAACATTTCCGAGTTTGAATCCATTGTCATTGAGCACTCACCAAAACGCACCAAAATGTGTTTTCCCCAGTCAATGCAATAAATTGTGAACGGGAAGAAATTCATGCGTTTCCTTTTGCACGCACATATCATGCATCATTTCCAATAAAAGTTGGCCAACACGTGATCGATCCCTTGTGACCAAGCCCGCTTAGGACAAGTTTATTCGGCTTCGACATTTGCGGAACAGGTTCACCACAGCATCCTCAACAACATCGGTAGTGCCAGGACTCAGCACAATCTCTGATCAGACTGTGAGGAACCGCTTACGTGAGGCTGGTATTCGTTCCAGAAGACCTTTGCGAGGACCTGTCCTTATACGTCAAGATCGGCATCAACGCAGACAGTGGTGTCTCCTATGGCCATAGCAAAGGTGGAGAACTGTTATCTTTAGTGATGAGTCACGTTACATGCTGCGATGTCCCGACTGAAGAGCACGTTTATATCGACGTTGTATCGAACCCTATTCTGCATATTGTGTACAGGAAGTGGACAGATTTGGTGATGGAAGTGTCATGGTTTGGACTGGAATCTCATACAGTGGCAGGACAGATCTCATTCAGGTCGAGGGAAATTTGACAGCTCGACGTTACCGTGATGAAATCATCAGGCATCGTGTCCTTCCTTTCATGAACCACCAGAACGTCATTTTTAAGCATGATAACGCTAGGACGCATACAACAAGGAAAAACAGGGATTTCCTTGCCCAGAACAACGTTCAGGTTCTTGATTGGCCCTCACGATCACCGGATCTTAATCCTATTGAATATTTGTGAGACGAATTGGATAGAATTCGTGTGCGATGGCGTATAAATTGATAACAATTTTCAGCTATGCGTGTCTTTTTTGTATAGTATAGCATGGTTATACTCAGCAATAGATGTACAACATTAACATTTAAATGTCGATCAAGGACGGCACTGGAAAAGAATACTGAAAGACGAGATATCGAGCTATTACATTTCTGTGAACTAAGCCACCGGCTAGATTGCCACCGTATAGATTCAACATCAAAGGTTAATGCAAGTGAGAGATTCATCCGTACATGAGGGTTTAGGATCTATAATTCTGAAGAAAGATACCAAATATGTCAAAATAGAATCATGCCGCCATAAACGTACATGAATTCGACTGTCACTTTTGTCACGACTGTCGAAAGTGATACTGTCAGTCTGAGAGGACGAAGAAGCTTTGCATTTGAAAACTAATCAATATGACAGTGTTTTGAAACATGGCGTAAAAAATAACATACAAAAGTTCCAGGTTTGAAGATGTAGCGTTCCTCTTCACTCACATTTAGGAAAGATTTGTAATGTAACTGTTGCTCATAATATTGTGCAGTTATCATGTACTCTGTACTGCGATTGCAGCTATGACGTCCAGCTGATGCTGCTGTTTGACAATATTCACGTTTCGTTTATGCCTATGAGAATTCGATTTGACGTTTTTACCACACAGCATTGCAAACGGTTGGGTTTTTTCGCCAATGACTTTAAAATTCCATGCCCCCATGTGTTACGCTACCTAATAGAAAGTACTTGTAACTTGTCAAGTAATAACATAATGACACTACTGTATATTAAAATAACACAAAACATGTCACAAAACATTGTATAATCACAAAACATGTTATTAAACAATAATTGTTTGATGGATATCTTAATAATATGTAACCGATGAACCCCTTCATCTCTTTTAGTACCATAAAGGAACGCAATAACGCTAATTTTTATTAATACACAACTTCGTGCACAATCATGAAATAGGTCTTAAGAGGGTCACTATTTGATCCATGTTAGACCTTTTCTCGTCTCTATAGCTATCTTAAACAGTTAACAGATTCATCATAATAGCGCATATACTAAAGTATATTTTATGCATTAATCAAAGAAGTGGCTTAATTTGAATTTGAAATTTGACTCAGCAGCTCTCTCTTTGATGGACGGAAGACCTCTTTCTCACTATCTGTAATACATTGGTCAAGCCGGTGATGCACTTTGAAGCTGCTTGAACAATATTTCCAAAATATAATTATGAAAAAATGCTTCTGTCTAAGGCTTATCCTACCTACGAAACACGATTTAACTTGAGTCCAGTGTAACCCACTACTGAGTCAGATATACCCTCTGAAAAGACCATGAATATAGACCCCAATTACCCTCCAAACAGACCTCACATATCCCCACAGAGAACCACGCAACCTCCTGACAGACCTCAAGTCCAGGTTTAAATTGTCTTCAAACAGCCCATCCATTTAGGACATCTATTTGCAAAATTCCACGTAGTTGTATAGCTTAAAAATGATCAGATGAATTAGGAAAAGGTCATCTGATGTTTTTTTTTCAACAGTCCACTTTCAAATCGAATGTCATGTTAAACGCGCAACACCATCCATGTGTCCGTCATAGCTATCATCTACCATTGTCTAGCCATGGTGATCCTGTTGTGTGTCCTCTTAACGAACTGACATTCTGTGCTGAAAAACATTTTGTCCTTTGCTTAAACTGCAATTCACGTGTTATTTCCATCTCATTATGAGGTATGTCCGTGAGCATTATTATTGCACTTCAATCCCATCACATTGTTTGCTGTTTTCAGTGGAGTTTATGGTTACGTTTTACCGTCATTAATTATTTCTCTTAGACGAAGTTTCTGGCTTGGAAGCAGGTGCCCCGGCAGAATTTAATGTCTAAACTGCCCTTACGGAGCTGTTTACGCAACAGGTATTGTTTGTATCCATTAATCTTTTCAAACTGGCATCCACCCCACTTGCACATGTGTAGATTTGTAATTTCAGTCGGTTGGGTTTTATGTACTAACAAACAAGGAAAACGTGTTGCTTTCGTGTATATATTTACCTGTTCGGATGTACTTGGTAATGTTGTAATCCTTACTTAAGTTAGCATGTTTTTTCATAGTAACATTGTGTTAATAATCGTTAAAAGATCATGTGTTAATTTGTGAGAAGGACAGCCATTTGATATAATTAACAAGACCTCCATCGTTTCTTCTCAAAGAAGGAACAAGCGAAACTTTTCAATAGGCACCATTTCTACTCGTTTATCATTACATATGTTTTAATAGGTGCAAGTTCAAAACAATTACTCTGTCTGGTACTATTCAGTTTCAAGGACATCGGTCTATCAAACTCACCGAAGGCACATTTGTTAATCATTGAGAAAAGGATTACGATAAAGAAGCACACCAAAGCCGTCTGCTTTGCTAATGGATTATTGCAACCAGGATGTGACAAGCGAAAGTATTATGTGTCTTAAGAGGTTAGACCCTGTCTGAAAGGAGTTGGGTGCTTCCCACAAAATCCTCATCGACTCTAATGCCATTGTCTCATGGTGGTTAGAAATTGGTATAAACATAAACTTGTCTGCATCTCTGCAAGTGACATATCCTTTCACATATAAATTGCGGAGAACTGTGCGTTAAGCTTATGGAATTTGAATCTTTGGAGACGCTTGTTAGAAGGCCTGTCTACATGTTGACGATGCAGTCATGCTTAATGCCCGTACAGATTGACTAAGGGCCAGACAGGAACATGTATATTTGAACGGTGCAAGAGTAACTCATTTGTCCATGATCGACAGTGCGAATACAGTTGTGATATATATGCAGCCATGAAAAACAGACTAGCTTCTTTGACGAAGTAGTGAAATATAAGAAGTAGGTATCCATAATGTGTGTTCAGTTGTGAGTTCCTAGATAATTCCTAGAAAAGCATGCAAGAGAAAGGAATCAATTCAGGTCTATGACGTTGATCATTTGAGTGAAACACTTGGGCACAGAAACCAAGAAACATAATCGAGTTGACCCCGGCATTTGGAACATGAATCAAAGGTTTTTGGATAATTCATTTTTAAACACAAGGGGGAACAGCTGAACAGTCTTGCTTCAGCTTACACTTCCCCAGTAACTAGTACAGATTAGAGTACGTCTGTGGGTCCCATCCAGCATTCAAACCAACTATAGCATAATCTCTTTCGATACAAAGTACATGCATGTCATAGTGTCTAACACTCCTCATGACCCAAATGCGTGGCCCTGAAACCATTATCATTACATATTCTTTTGTCTGCAATGAATGACTGTTAAAGTAGAAGTTACAAAACGTTTATGGTATCGGCTATGCTATCCAAATAAACTAGATAAATCGCCAACCTTTAAAGAATCTGGTATATCACACATTCAAAACAACATCTACTCTCAACATTTTTAACTTCTTTCACCTCGAAGCATCCCGAGTCAACCAGAAAAATCAATGCACTGGCTGTCACTTATAAGGTCACGGTATCAAAGACATGTTTGCTAATCAAGATCATAAGAAGGTTACACAGAGGAGCATAGCAAGAACGTCTGAATTGCTAATTGATTGTTACAACCAAACTGGGACATACGTAAGTATTATGTCTTCGGAAATATCACTTTGTCTGAGAGGAGTTCGATGCATTTCACAAAACGTTCTCATTTATCTTATGGCTCATGGCTGTTGTCTCCTCGTGGTTAGATGGCAGACTAGACGCGATACATAAACTAGTCTCCTTCTTGGCGATGCCATACTCTACCCCACGAAGCGCCCTTGACAATTTGTGACTTCCTTTTACCCCCAAGAGACGCTTCGGACATAAGAATTAAGTAGATAGTACATTATTAAGTGGCCACACTGATCATTTGGCCATAAATCATCACACTGAGTTGCTTCTATTTGCAGCGCGGTATAGAATATAGACAATTTCCAATCCAATGTGCTGCATAAAGCAACCGAACTACAAAATCTTGGAAGACGAAGAGTTAACTTTCATCCTGTGGGCATTCATTAAAATACCCGTCTGTAAACTATTTTAAAGACGACGCATGATGAGCTCGTAGGTTTGTAATGACTGAACAGAAAAGCTTAGAAACATATCGTCTGGGTCTGACGGTAATATCGTCCTGCTGACATGTCACACGAGTCGCCAGATGAGCATAGAGGTATTGCTGTCGCCAGAGTTTGCAGTTCTGAAGGACAGTGTCAATTCACAGACGATGTCTAGGTGACAACTGAGCACACCTTGAGGCACCAGGAGGTCATCTTAGATAAATCACACCAATGTAGACATTCTTTGACACCACGAAAGTAAAGCGTGCGTACAGTGTATGTTATTCGAAGAGAGTAATTTAGTGGTTGAACACAGTCAGGCTCGTTAGTCCAAATCCCGAGGTTGACCCAGGGTTCGTCATGACAGCAAGGAGTGGACCTTCTGTTTATGGTTTATGGAATGTACGCAGTGCGTAAATAAACACATATCAAGCGTCCATTTTGTATAAGTGTAACTCAAAGAAGTTGAAACGCTAACCTAACCACTGCTTGACCATCAAAATGTCAGAAGTCAGTCTGAGACAACTGATTTCTATGCTATTATTTTGCTACTTACGCTTAGGACTATGAACTGATGACATCTCTTGTGCCGGTTTCACCCGGTCCAGGTTAGATCAATTTGTTAATAACTGTTCGATCAAGAGGAGAAAATGTTTGCTGAAAACCTACATGATACGCTAACAAATTAGTGCTATAATACACGACCGTATCCAGGGATACATATGGAACATTTTAACGTTCATAATGTCGGTAAAGAACACTGTAAGACAAAGAGCCATTTTATTCCTGTGATCCAGGCCACCGACACTGCATAGATTCGACGTTAAAGGATACAGCAATAATCATGCCATATGGTGGCGGTCTGTAAATAATCGAGTCTGGACCAGACAATCCAGTGATCAACAACATGAGCATCGATCTGCGCAATTGGGAACCGACGACATGTGTCAACCATGTCAGCGAGTCTGACCACCCGATCCCTATAGTCGCTCCTTACGACAAGCATAATCGCCTTTTATGGCAAGCATGGACTGCTGAAGGCCTATTCTACCCCGGACCTTCATGGGGCTACAATTGATAGATTCAGCCGTCTATGTGGGTTCTAATTCCGAAGGAGACTAAAAATGCCCAAATCGAGTAATGCCGCCATATACGAGCAAGACACTGGGCCATTACTGCCCTTTATGGAAGTGTTATTTTCAGTCTAAGTGGATGAGGGAGCTTTGTATTTGAAAACTTAACAATACGTTAATGTTTGGGGATATGATATTGTTTTGAAAAACAGAAACGTTTCATGTTCAACCGTTTAACGTTCCTCTTAAGTCGCATGTGGCAAATGTTAATGTTTCTGGTGCTCATAATAACGCGCAATCATCATGAAGCAGTGACCTCCACTGAGAGTTGATGCTACTGTTTAACAACATTCACATTTCGTTTTGTTTGTGGTCATGGTAATCAGATCTGACATTTCACGCATGTACATCAGAATGAGTGGGATGTTCCGTAGCATTGACGTGCTTCATGTGAAAATACTTCATTCACTTGTCCAGTATTAATAGGCCATGCAAAGAATAACCTGAAATAACAATATTGTTTGGTAAATATACTGATAATATGCAACCAATATTGATTTGATTACGTTTTTGAAGACGTCTTTGTTTAACTGTATCACCACTAAGGGAGACAATAAAGCCTTGAATTAGGGAACTGCAGTGTGAGGACAGTTATAAATCAAGACCCCAGAGCATCACTACTTGATAGACATAAGGCTTTTCTTACACAGTAGCGAGGCTTGTCATACCATCGAATATGGCATATTCGATACACCATTTAAACCGGTTTTCTCTGAGTACCATAATTGGTTTCATTCTGAAGTTCATTCTCGCACCTCGGAATCTATCTTTCAGTTTATTGAGAAACTAAACAATGGAAACCGATCTGAGTCTGATCACTCTCCATTAGAACTGACCTGTAATTTCGCATGTACACTCTCCAGTAGAAATACTTCTAATCTAGAAGAGAAAATTGTGTGGAATGATTCACTCAAGGATACATTTTTATCCATCTTGCGAATTAAACTATCTATATTGCATGATGTAATCACCGATACGTTAGATATTGACATAGAACTAGCAATAAGCGACTTTGTCAAAACTATTTTAGAAGCCGCACAGTATATGAGGAAGACAACTAACCCTGACTGGAAACCTAAAGTTAAACTTAACAAAGAGTGTAAAGCAGCTACACAACGTGCTAGAAAAGCACTCAGAATATTTAGATGTAATCGCTCTAATAACAATCGAGTTTTATATTGTAGTGAAATAAATAAATATAAAGCTTTTTGTAGACAATTCCAAATACACAAGTGCAAAAAGAACCTAAGAAAGTTAAATGACTCTTTACATCATCTATCCCTTTTCTGGATACGAGTCGGCTCACTGAGACAAACATCAGGCCCCAGTAATCAGTTATCAAAATCAGAATGGCTTGTCCATTTTAAGTCAGTCTGTAAGAATGGCAGTATCTTTCAGATTATCCAGAATGAAGAGATCTGTACAGATGACCCCCTATACTCGGTGACATAGACAGACAGGTGCTAAGCTGCCAAATTACAGATAGCGAAATTTTGAATGCCATTAACAGTCTTAAATGTGGTAAATCACCTGGTTCTTGTGGAATGTTGAAATGTTTAAATTTAGGTAAAGCGTTTAATCTATTCTCAGTAATAGACTTACAAAGTGGAAAACATGCAAGATAAAACCGTTAATGTCGTAAATCATTATAAAAGGATATGGGCCGGTGGCCTCACATACAAATAAACATATTTTGACTTTGACTTTGAATAACGTCCTCCGCCGAGATATCGCTTGAGTATTTCTTAAAGAGGTGTAAAACAAAACTCACCCACTCACTGAAATCAGGAGAGCAAAGGCCACGTCACAATTCACAGACACAATGAAAGCAAATAGAATATAGTCCCAAATATAGGCCATCCAGTGACACTATCTCAAGTTTATGGCTAACTGCTTAACCAGTGCGTAGTACTACAAAAAAACCAACGAAACAAAACAGGTTTTATAAGTGTCAGGAGTAACACGACTGAGTCCCAAATACACATAAACAAACCCAATGCACAGATCCTAAACGCCGTCCAAACAAACTCCAAATACCCTCAAGCAGATCCTGGTAACAGAAAGACTGGCAGTTTCGTGACTAATGCAAGAAAAGACAGTCCTATAACGAATGAATCCACCAGTAAGGATACCTGTTTTTAACATTTAAGTCAAATATAGGTCTTGAAATTTAAGAAACAAGAGATCAGCTATAACCTACTTTATCGAACTCTAGATATTACGGTCGAATTCATATTTACTTTATGTTATGTGATTGCCACTTAGTGTCAGTAAAATGATTTGGGGCTTGATCTTTAACTGAATTAACTTCTTAATTTAAACACCCAACTTCTCTTTCATCCAACAATTTAGATATTCTACGCTCATTCAAATCAAATCCTAAGAATATGGTAATGTTGTTACATAATCATCAGCATTCATGTTGATGTAATTATAGCTACAGAAATGTGGGTTCCTGCCTGCTCGCGCTAACAACTCCCAGTATTTACCACAACCACTTCTTTGTTTAGCTCAAATGTGTCGTATTATAAAAATGACCTTTGATTTCAGAAACACCATTCAGAGGTCTTTGCTAGCTTCACTGGGTATATTTTGGCATCAGAAATGAAAAGCAATCATTCACTAGAACTGAAAACATTCAGACGCGTGCAGTTTGAGGTTTAAAATTGCATGTAAAACGAGCAATTAACCCCATTTCGGAAACATATTCAGTTTGGGTACAAGATAAGGAATCTTCGGTTTTATTTTCACGTAAATAAGTCTTTGAGATTGTAAATTTCACCAGGGGACCTGACACCCAATAAAGGCTAACCTTTCAATGGCAGCGTCTTTACCAGGGAGCCTGGTTGTACATCCGTGACGAGAGCCATCGATCGTCTCACAAAGTCTAGCTCGCACTTCCCAAACTCATTGTCCGGGGGAGCCGCTGTAGAGACTCCAATGGGCTTGTATCTGGACAACAGTGCACCAAACTAAGTTGGTCTGTTCGGGGCTGTTCTGTGTAATGAGACCACCACGCATGATCAAGGACAACTTTGCTCCAGGAAATTCTAGACGTCATTAGTTAGTGTTATGGCTATATGATTTATCCAACAAGCCAGAGATCGGTGTGGATCGTTGGCAGTTTATAATTTCTCTTCTTCTTGGGGCTTTTAGTATAAGCAGTAGTTATGTAGTGACAAAAATGATGTCTTTGGGGATGAAGAGATGTGGACTTAACAAGACAGATGAGCTGCGAAGAATGTGTGATTGATTGATCGTTGTTATACAACGTGGAGAAGTAAAAGAGGCAGGCAAAATGTGATCTTTTCTTTGCCCAAGGATACCTAAACAGACATGACTACATCCGTCGCACTCGTCCTGAGTTTGCTGCTCTTCCACATAGGAGAGTACCAAACCCTGGAAGAAAAGAGGTAATATAACACGTGCATGATTTTATGTAAACTTTCAGATACAATATGATATTCCTGCCAATTATTTAATCGTACATTCGTGTTCAATGATAATTAACACAGCAATATATGTATTCAAGATCTGCTTTCATTTTCAACTGCATGGTGTTTCTACTGAAACGAAATCGTATTCCCTTCGGATGGAAGGAATACTGTGTCCCATATTACATGCTTACATGCTTGTGGTTGCTTTACCTTTTCTGGTATGATCATGGATTTAAACACTAAAATACATCTGGGTACTATGCAGATACACTGTGCATGTCACTGCTGCATATTTCTCTACTTTGTCGAAAGTAAAGAACCCGTGTTCCTTTTGTCTTTGCCGAGATTCATACACACCCGTTACTGTTTCTAAGAGAAGCCTGCCTGCTTAAAGACTCATTTTCTTTGTCCTAGTGAAAGCATGTTTTTAATCATCATATAGCACTATATGATTATTTGTAGAATGTGTTTCAAAAGGAAATTTAACCTTCAGTATGTATCTTAAGGGTCAATAGAAAAAAAATGTTCGCCTGTAACCTGATTTGCACCACGGTACTGCCTGCAGGCGTCTTTGTACATTTGTATGTTAAATACATGTATGAACATACCAGTCTAGTCAGACGTATATAAATTTATTTGAGGTTGTTACCGAGGTGGCATAATGTGTTAGAATTGCAATTGTTCGTGTCCTTTCCGATATGCTGATCACATCTACAGTACATGTGAAGGTGTAGCGGTGTCTGTAATTTATTTTTATTCTTTCACGATGTGCTAGTATATCGTTACAGACACAAAGCCACAATCAATGTTTCATTAGATATTTGAATGCGTTTCGCCAGGGAGAAAAGAGTCTCATTTCTCCTCCCGAACAACTGTTGTACCCACTGATAAAAAATGTGTATTCAAGTGTTATATCATTTGTAGCTGTATTTCATGATAGGCTTATAATGCCCAACTTTATCTTCATATAACTCGCTCCTTTCATCTATCACGGTTGTTCAGGCTTAATGAGCTGTCAATTTTGATAAACGTCACTTTTCTCGACTTTAGTAGTAAACACATCCTTAATGGTTGTTCTTCAATCAAGAAATATGTCCGCAGCTTGGCAGTTACTGACTCGACCTAGCAACAGGAACAATTGATGCCCGGTCACAGGGTGAACAAAATGACCCGTCCTTTAACACAACTTTCTAGCGTGATTAATGTTGTCTCGAAGAATGACGTTGCTTTGGATAACCGTAGAGGTAAAACATTGCACCCAAAAAGCACCAGCAGGCAATGCAGCAGATCCACAGAATCATGATTCTCAAAGTGTGTGCTTGACTGAATGATTTAATGGTAAAGTTATTATTTCTGAATCTGCACTTTCGCAATAACTACCACGTATTTATTCGTACACGTAGCCCTTGGAGAGTTTGAATCGATCAATAAGATCATTTTAAAATCATTACAATTATGAGGAGGCTGCACACACTAACATGTTTTCACGACGTTATCTGTACGGATTCCGTTTGGCGTTTGGGATTGCCTGTATCGATTTGGTGAACACTAATATGAACAAGCTTCCAGATGTATGTGATTACTTTTCCTGTCTATTTTCAATCAGCACTACGAATACTAGACAAAGAGGCCAGCTACTATATGGTCAGCCATCGATTGCCTCGACTTCAACCACAAGTAGGACTAAACTAGTTACGCACTACTACTACTACTACTACTACTACTACTACTACTACTACTACTACTACTACTACTACTACTACTACTACTACTACTACTACTGATGCTGCTGCTGCATCTACTACTACGACTACTACTACTGTTACTACAACGATTACTCATTATACTACTACGATTACGCCTCATTCCTCACTCTGTTTTGGTATTGACGGCACGTTCCCCATTATTCCACAGCCAAAGTGTATAGGCATTGGTTAATATTATTATTTGCACTGTTAAACCATCGTGGGATAATGGGAAGCAATAAAACCTTTCACGGAGCTTGACATAACCCACAGTGAAAGCTACTGGTATAGCAAGATATGCTCATCCGTTTCTTGTTCGCTCGGCATTCTTAAAGTTGGCTAGTTAAAATGAGGTCCTCTACTTTATGTAGAAACAACTATTTTCGTTTAAATCCTTAGAACGTCATCAAGTTTGAATCTCTTATTAGAATATGTATGGCTTCAATGACAGATATTTATATTGCCTAAGATTATTGTTGATAGCCAACACTCATTGCCACGATATAGCTGATATACTTTTAAATTTTAACTCACCCACTCACTCAAAATCACATCGATACTTTGTTGCCCATCTGTTTCGGTTGTGTGAACACCCGGTGTCATAATAGTTAGTCTTTCCTTTATTTTTTCTTACATTTCTATGGGTACATTCTTCCAGCATGAATAGAACAGTCTCTGAAACGTGAGTGAACCATCACTAGCTTCCAAAACTACTAGTCTGAATCACTGAGGAATTCCGCCGAATTGTCATGAATTCTGAATAAACCAATAGTAATACATTTGCTATATGATTATTCAATCATTACAATACAAACAATCTGACGGTAGAATTACACAATTACCTACTTTACGAACGCAACAAATACAAACTAAGACCTGTCCACGCCATTACCGGCCAACGGACATGACCTAAATTTAGTTTTAATTCAGTTCATGCTAATATAAACTCAAAAGCCATTCAAGTATAATCACTTGCAATTTGTTAGTGCTCACAATCAAGAAATTAGAGACAGATATAAACGGTAATATTATGAGGAGTGTGGCCTTTGGATACCTTTCTGAACAGATTCCAAACAACCAAATAATCATGAAAATGATCACTGAAAGTTATCGATGACACCGGGTGTTCAATGTTTAGGCCATTTTACACGTGTTCATGGTGTTACGTTGAACCATTCCAATCAGCCAGTTCACTCTAGGAATTTAACTGTGGTTTGAAACTGCTAGTTTGCCAATCAGAATCAAATACTTAACAGATCATTCACGTTCCACCTTCTTTGTGATATTGATTTTGATATTCCTCACATATTCAAAATCACCCCAAGTAAATTATGTTATTCTCTTGCTTCTACCTTTGCATTTATTGTCTTTTCATAACGGCCAGTTGCTAGATATTTGTGTCAAAATACGTTAAACGAAGTGAGGGTATTACGAACTAGAATCACTGGCAACATTATGTTCGTGATAACAGTAATACACTGCATGTTTATTGCAACAAATACTACCACGAACAAACGTTTCCTACTTCAACCAGATACAATTTTCAGTTATTTATAAACATCAACCCTATCATGTTGTCCCAGGAGCCCACGTAGTCCTCGTTAATCTGAAGCACGTCTAACAGAGCAAACGGAAACAGTCTCCATCAACAGGAAACTTGCAGTTTGTTCTCAGTGCATGAACGACCATGTATGTACCGAAGCACCACTCCCGTGATGTAATAAGCGAGGAAATGATAACACTGAGCTAATTTCGGTTGTGCACATACGTCATTTATAACAATGATATAAAAATGGGAATACCAGTGGAGTTTGCTTGGTGTTGAGAAGAGGAATAGGCAGTTCTATTTGATCTTGCTCGATCTAATTGGTCTTCATAAAGACACTGTACCAATGAGAATTTAATAATGTAGATTTATGACTTTGATTATTTCTGTGACGGCAACTGTTGGGCATGTTAGATAGGGGTGTCTGATGCAGTTAATTAACTTGTAGCGAAGGACCTGTTCCTGCAGTCCGTCATGATCAGTTGTGATAAACGAGACTGCGCAAAGAGATTTTAGACAATTGTGGATGTTTAATGCAACATGTCAGTATCGGAGCTCTTATGGTAGATTCTGATTAAAAACATAAAATTTGATAATGTTTCTCCTTAGAAATTGTGAGCTGGGAACTGAATTTGATGACAGTCAAAGATTTTGAAATGCCGATGAGGTAAATTGTACTTCTTTCTCATACGTTATGAGATGGCAACTGAATTTGATGACATTCAAAGATTACAAGATGCTGATGAGGTAAATGTTTGTTCTTTCTCACACTTTGTTAGATGGTAACTGACTATGATAACATTGAAATATTTTAAGATGCCGATGAGGTAATTAATACTTCTTTCTCACACATAGTAAGATCTTGACTGAATTTGATGACATTCAAAGATTACAATATGGTGATAAGGTAACTATTCCTTCTTTCGGTGTTGGACAGGAAAGGAAATTCGGATTTAAGTTTCTATTTCTGCTTTTCACTTGGTGTATATTTATAAGAAGCATAATGCACCCATGAAAGGTTCAACCCTTGTCCACTGCATGTCATTTGCAACCTCTACTCCACCATAGGGTATCAAGATCCAATGCGGAATTATTACCATTGTTTCTGATCCATCTGATCCTATGACCAGTGATCATAATATTTGAACCTGTCACGTGGCTTATGTAGATGTAAGGTAACATTTTTCATCGTTCATACAACTGCAACACATATATCGACGTTTGTTCTTAAACTACAAGATGTAGAATCAACCCTTGCCTGGATGCGCTCAGAATCTGATATCCAGTTTAAATATTGCAGTAATAGCAGCCATTCTGATTAGATTAGATTGGGTTACATCAGATTAGATTGCAGGGCCCCCATTGCACATTATTTTGGAATTAATCTGTTTGAAGTGAAGTGGTCTATCCTATGGTTTTATTTTTATTAGTTACACTTACAAGTCAAATGAAGACTTCACGAGCAATCTTGGTCTTGTCTATTATCTATTAGCTTCGATAATGCAGTTCGGGATCTATTTCCGGACATCATATTAAATAATGAGCGGAGCTGTGTTTGTAAGTATAAACATGATAAACTGGTCAAGGCGCTTGATCGCTAATGATTACACTCATGCTTTTACGCAAACTGGTTACTCGTTTATGTGGCGTTAGACGACGTTGTCGTAATATATACAGGCGTCATATGATGTGAGGATAGGAAACTACAATTGGATGCACTACTCCCACACCACAGTATCTCAGTGACTAGAAAATGTTTTATTACATTATTGCAAGTAGCAAATTGTTTTTCCTAAAATATTAGTGATAGTATTTATAACATTAATTTTACATCATTCTATAACATGAGCCTGCATCCGTGGTGCAGTGGAAGGAGCGTCTGCCCGGAGAGTGGAAGATTCATTTATGGTTCTTCTCATACAGAAAGAAGCAATACAACGCTTGCTATTACCCTGAATGACGCTATACATATATGGAGTACACGAAGATGTGGTTTTGAGTCACAAACCCTCGTCAAATATCTACAAGAAACAACATGAGATGCCACTTTTGTAATGGTCATTGGAAGATATAAGGTTCAGCCATGTTGTGTTGTGAAAACAGAAAATCCCAAACATGACATATTTCTAACTGGCATCGTGTAATCATAGCTTCTGGCCATGGAAGCGGTGCCAAGTTACATTTATCAGAGGCTTACACAAAGTACACAAAGTACGCAGTACGCGGTGGCTGGTCGGGCTGAGCGTAATCCCAAATATGACAAAATCACTAGTTTCAATGACCATAAGAAACCATTTTCGGTATGTCTGAATAAAACTATAGCAAAAGGCAAGAAAACCTTTCACTCAAACGTAACAGGATATATAGAAGTCAAAATCTCCATGTATATCATGAAATATTTAATGAATAATATGAAAGTACAAAGCCGTTTGCACACAATAAGTTATGAAATGTTTGCACAGGTTTAACAAACAGAAAGGTTTTGTTGTTATAAACTGGTTTACAGGATATTTCTACATTTGATGCACCTTCTGCAGTGAATAATACATTAATATTGATTTGTGACACAAGGATGTGTTATTAATTTGTTGAGAGATATCTGTGATCTAAATTACACATTTCTTGAATTTGAAATGAGTAGTGTAACTTTTGTTTCAGGCAGTGGATGTTCATGTAGACATAGACATGAGTATATTCATATACAGCACAAGGACCATCAAGACAAATAGACAGAACTTCATGTGAACATGCCTTGGTGAATGTGGCAATGACTTTAGCTGTGACAGTAAGCACAGGGTCCACAATGATATTTTTTCTACAGACGCTAGAAACGAAATGCCACAACTGGTTTTTACACATATTAACATCCTTAACATGAAAAGGACGTTGACATGGATGAGATCATTAGACACGGTGTCAATTCACCATAGCTAGTGCAAACGTTCTGTCAGATAGTGTTCAGCAAATGGCTGAATGGCTGAACGGCTGAACGGCTGAACGGCTGAATGTAACCTCGTAGTAATTCTTGTAATCTCGGTAGGTCATAACCTTGGAGTGACTATGGCCTTACGTTGCTTTAGGCAACAGCTAAACATCGTCATGACTGACCACAGCAGAAATGACCATTTACACGTAGTAATGGAAGTGAGTACGCGCAATTAGTCGTGAAGAACGGTCACTTTAATCACCATACTAATTCACCACCAAACACTGTTTGATCTGCGATGAGGACCCATACAATTATAAACAAATTGTACTCAGAGTGTGAGTATGAGTAAGTGTATCACAAAATATTGTTCGTGAGTTTACTCTACGGTGTGTGGGCTCGAATCCAGCATGGGGCTCAACCCTTCAAGAGTACTGGAATCTGTAATTTCCCGAGAGTGTGCGATCTCAAATGTAATTTGTGTTACTTGAGAGTATTTATTTTGCTTTCAGCAGTGTTTTAGGTGTATCAACAGTACGAAAGCCATACAATTTTAGTACCTATTAATATTTATATTTCCTAAAGTTATTAAAATAATAAATCATATCTAGTTGTTCTTTGGAATATCGGTGCATTTTGTTTTAAGAGAATTTAAAAGGGTCGATCGAGATAATACAAATCCACATTTATCTACAAAAGACCTTTATTACGAATATTTTCGATCCGTATATTTTAACCTATTTACATGTTACATTAACATCGATCATAGGAGCAGTTTATTCAAATAATATTCGACGAAAGGGTTCATGTGACCCGCAAGTTTTTCACGCCAGCATTTTGAGTCGGAAAGTCCTACTTATGTTACTATCCGCTTGAAACGATCAACAATTATACAGTCTTCAGAGGCTGTTGTGTTTCTCGTGTATATTGGATAATATCCCCATCTGCCCTTGATCTCACTTAAAATGAATAAAAACGTCTTCATAGCATCGGTGATACGCTGAAATACGTTTTGTATTAGTACGGCAATCCTGATTACTTGAACGACCGTACACGTGGGAGATGGGCCTCTATAGATCAGGAAGATGAGGAAGAAGTAGGGAGTGTGTTGATATTTGGTTTGGTTAATCAACTGATAGAATCACGGGTGCTCATCATGTCTAGTTGTGGACGTGCTCTTAGAAATCTGGAATTTCCCCAGAAGCACCATACCTTCATAAAGTAACTAAACAGTGTAGACCTACAGCTCAGATCAATATCAGAAGGATTCGGGGCGAAGAGGGGTTGACGCTTGCCACTTTGGTATTCGTTTATCAAGTTGTCAACCATACACTCTGACAACTGATTGACTGACTTTTAAAATAAAAGCAGTGTCAAAAGCCTCGGAAACATTTGGAAAAACACAGAAAGCCTCGAAAATATGAGTTGGCACTACCTAATACCAGTCTACGATACATTTGCTGGTGATTGATTTTGAGTAAACCTGTATCCTATCAAAGGAAAATGGCAGGACGGTTTGGGGAACATGCTAAATTACGGAATTAGATAGGAAGGATGGTTAATGCCGTAAACATTATGTTTTATTCATGCTTTAGCATTTGGAGAACCTTTTTTCTTTCTTGTGGCATCGAGATAATGAATACACAATGGTGTCAGGTATCTATTGTTTAATGCCAAAGCAAATAGAAAAATGTCTTTGGAAATGATAGATCGGCATCATATGCTGCATCACGAGCACCAGTCCCGTGGGCGTGATAGAAACCATGTAATGGAAGAGGTTAGTGTTTGCTATTTTTTATATGTCCAGATACACTACTGTACATGTGTAACATTTTTAAGGATACCATATCAATGCTATCATAGACAGTTGCCTTATTGGCTGCTTGATTTGTTTCTTGTGTAACGCCGCACTCAGTAATTTTTCAGCTATATCGCGGCGGTCTGTAAACAATAGAGTCTGGACCAGGCAATCCCATGACCATGAGCATCGATCTAAACAATTGGGATACGATGACGTGTCAAACCAGTGTCAACGACCAGGACCACCCAACCCCGTTAGTTGCGACAATCATGGGCTCCTGAAGGTCAGTTTTAACTCGGATCTTCACGGGTTGCCTTGTTAGTAGGATGCTGAATATGTTTTAGGGAATACGTAAAGTGACGTTTATGCCTTTGTCATCAACTTTATAGTCGGCTTAGACGTAGGCGCAGGCGCAGGCGCAGGCGCAGGCGAATACATCAGAGGCAACATCAGTAGTCATCGAAGTGAAATGATGACAGGAGCCGGGTCACATCTCAAACCTACTCTGTTAGTTGATCCGAATACGAATACGAACCTTAAATGTTTGACATTGTATTCATTCAATCCACATTTGTGTTACAACATGACTCACTGCTGTTTGATGCTGTTCACTCCACTTAATTGCAAGTACTTTATCACTTGGCAGACAGAAGTTTAATAAGTCATGAGAAGTTTAAGTAATCTGTCCCAAGTGACTAATAAATCATCCTCGATGAACAAACAAGCATTTTACGGCATTACCAACCACATAGACATCTCTAGACTTCTGCTATAATGGTCCGAAGAAGACGTGTTGGTAGGGCATTTTCAAGAACAATGATAATGCTCTATAGTTTTTCCGATCGGCTCAAGCCTTAAGAAATATAGCAGGGCAAATACGATATTTCCATAACCTATACTAATCTAACTAGTGCTACAGAATGTATCACCATAACTTGCAATAGACCGGAACATGTTTCCAACGCATGACCTTTCCCATTTCTGATCAGATCTGGATGGACGTCAGCTGGATGGGATTTATTGAGTTCGTGTATACGTGTATAACATATTGCCGGGTAATCGTTGGCCAATAACGTACTATGTAGATAAATTGGGTAGATATATGTAATGGATTTGGAGATAACATTTCTGACATTTCGGAAAGACGCCGAGGCACACTGCAGAACTCGATGAAGTCAGATAGACAGCCATGTCGGGGAAACTAATCAGAATGATGAGGGCAGCTGGAGCCATTGAATTACCCCTTGACTAAAAACTCTACAAAGTCTGAAGAAAGTTTTCTCGTAGTACCTTTATCATGTTGTAATAAATCAACATTAAAGCAAGCTTTTGCGAACACGAAACTAATCAAGTGAATTTTAAAAGACTAACTAAAGCAATGATTTTTCTATTTATCCTTTGAAATTGATTGAAGTTAACTTAAAGTCGTTCAGGACGACATAACTAACTTATATCACCGATCCTCTTGACGAATGTTTTCTACTAGGTAAGCATTACTGGCAAACACCCGGTGTCTGCACCAGTTGCACTGCTTTCCTGTCGCTTACGGACAAATGAATCTGTTTCTGCTTGTATAGAGACATGTAATACCCCCATATATGGAGTTTTCAAACATTACATTTGGTCTCTGGGAGTCATGATTTACAGAAACACAGTGTATGCAGCACATTTGTAATTAATAATTAGTACTACGACCGTAGTTGACGTAAATACTCATAACAGTACGAATGTCAACAGATATATATCTGTTAATAAACTGTTAATTACCAGAGGCAATATTTGGAATGTGTATTTTTTAATCACCAGAAGAAATCACTTGCTTAACTATATCTATGTATCCACCTACCTACCTACATACCTACATACCTACCTACATACATACACAGACAATTAGTGCACAGACAACTGGAATATATACAACTTCATATTTAATGGTGCATCTTGTCATATTGACAGAAGCTCACCATGTCCTGATGAAACACGCGTTGTCAACTATCATTAAGTGGATGCTTTGTTGTACGAAAGGTCACTGGCCATCTTTATCAGCCACTATGCAAACAAACAGCAATTTCATAATGGGGAGCTGCAGCGGTATTGCTCATACATGGGTGTTGCACGTGCTCGTGTTCCATGCAATTGTATCAACAGATAAATACGCTAAAGGTTCTTGCTGTGGAGATTGTAATGTCAGTCATCTGTGAAAGTGTGACATCGCTTATGATTACAATTCCCTATGCCTGCTGAAATGAGCACATTTTAAGAAAGTCGACTCATCAGAAACGGTGGTGCTTCACTAGAAGAGAACTAGGCCATGTCCACAGTCATGTGCATCTTTTTACGGACAAAACCGGCACAGCAGATGGCATATGCATATGATGTGTATTTTCGCATTTGGTTTTTACGTTATGTGTTTTAAGACAAATGCTTCCTTCTTAGGCGACCAGTAGATGGGTTGCTGATTGGGTGAAATTAAATAGGAATGCAAAATCACTTATTGGCCACTGGGCATCTCAAGCTCTAATTGGGCTGTAAACCCCAAAGGAACTGAAAATGCAATTTGTATGCACATTGATCCGTTGACCGGGGGCATGTACGTCCCTTTGTGGTGTACGGCCTTGAGTTTTATATCTGGTCTATTAGTATTTATCACTATTATTGTGATCGGAACACATGACCATTCTGAAGGCTTTCGCGTATAGTTCTGAGGCAGTCACTTTTCATGATTGTCTTGGGAATGAAAACCTGATGGCAGCGATACCAATTCACTGTATGTGATTGGATGTATTTCTATGATAGAAGAGGAATATGGTCTTATAATGTAATTGCTTCTATATGCTATTCTAAGGGTTATATGTACCTTGCATATATAGATAAGTAGTTGTAACAATCTGAGAGTTGCTTACAGCATAACGCCAGGCACTGCCTCAGGTAGGCAAACAGCCCTAACAAGCTCAGTTGTGTTCATTAGCGCTTCCATGGGTGGATAGGATTCAACTCCTCGACCAGGTTTTCAGCGGCGGAATAGTTATACAAGGGACATACCAGTATGTACATGTAGGTGCAATGGCTTGAAGACTGCACCTAATTATCACTTTCGAAGAATATCACATAAACAAATGACACCGAAGTGCACAGATGTATAAATGTACGCGCTTGTACTTAAAATTAAAATTTACAAAATCTAAAACTGGGACGGCTTCAACTCTTAACTACTGTTATAGTTAACCCATGAATACATTAAAAACGAAACACCTTTCCTCATTGAACTAAAACAAAAAAACATGATGAAATTTTCCTCCCAGCTCACATCTTTAACAAAAAACAGACAGAGTGCTATTAGTTTCTCGATGATCCTTGCAAACGACACTGATAATATCGTCCGTCCCTAGGTATACTGTTGCAAGCTCTTTTAATACCCACCAGGAGGTCTGTCTCCGCCATCGCCCACAATCTTACTGATACTGCCATTGCAGCCAGACGCGTGCCTCTGACCAAGTCAACAAGTCGTAAAGGATGCAACAAGTCAATGCTCTGTGTCGGTGTAGTGTTACCGGGAGGCATGCAAGAGAAGGAATCAATATATAGTTGTATACGAGCATTTACGTTCAATAGTAATGATATTTGCCTTGGTCGATCTGTGATGAATTTCCTGTGCACAAGAAGGCGATAACTCATTTATTTCGGACGAATGGGATGTTGAGTCTTGATGAGAAGATGAAGAAAGTTTCACATGGGAAGAAATTAATTGAACAGTGATACTTTAGTTTTTAAACTAAAACATGAACTCATGATCGTGTTTCTTTAGAATACGTTATGAATCATTGAAACATAATCTTTATCACCGGCTGTTTGATTGTACAGATTCACTGACTGAAACGTTGGGAAACAGTATCGTTTAATGTTAAAAATGCAAACGTGACTTTGGACAATATTGAAAGAAGAAATTAAATTGGAGATTTTGTGACTGCAACTTGATAACGTTTTCCATACTGGAAAGGAAATTAGCTGTCAGTATTGGCGATGAGAAGGCGCAAGGCATGTCTCTAAACAAGTACAACAAAAAGTTGGATTCTCGGTAAATGTTGTTATTTGTTTCTTTTGATTGTTATCGATTGCAAACTTGGTTGTTATTAAGGAGAGTTTATCACAGGGAGGCAACTTTTTGAGGAATGAAGTCGCATATCAAAACATTGATTACAGAACAGTCTCGTTTCCTGGTTACTGGGTTTCGTCCTATTGCGCAACTCTGCGCTCCTTACAACCCTTGCAAACACGCCGTACAGCGTGCTCTGTAGTACAGCAAGCTCTGACAAACAGAAACCTGGGGATCGGGGAAGTCCCAAAACGAGGCTCTGCCGCTAGAGACGTTTGGCGGTCTGGTACGGAATTGGTATTTTATCAATCACATCGTGCATTACAAAACTACACTGAATGTGCGTAGAAAACACATGACAGGTGTAACCAGTGAACCAGATGCTTTGTGAATCATTTTACGACCTAACAAACATGAGTGGTCTGTGATTTCTTAGTTCAGTCGTGCTGTCAAAACCTCGACATAAAATATACAAATACGGTGTTGCTAAAGTTAAGTTTAAATTAAAATTCATTTGCAAATATCATTTTCTGATGCAACAAGGACCTGGAATTCAGTGTAACCAAACTTGTTTGTGGTGTCTAATTTCACTTTCATATAAAATTCTGACCGGCTGAAAAGTGAGTTATTGTCTGAATAGGTTTATGAGACTCATGTTTTGGTATGATGAACTTGTAGGCTTCAAAGCGATACAATAAGTAAACGAAGACAACTCGTATTTCTAGAGAATCTAGTAGTTCAAGAGCATTCAGAATATTACTTGACTTCGTATTACCAGACTGTACCTTTGTAGGTACCTATCTTCTCACCAATCCCCTAAACATATGAAAGAACGTCAGACTGAAAGAACACATACCATATGTCCGTATTCCGGTCCCCAAAATCAATTGCCTCACCAAAACTGAACTGAAAAATGTACACATCTCATCAAACAACATAAAGGAGTCCACCAAACAGTTCCCATCCGTCGACAGAAGCCCTTAGTGAACAGAAGCATAATATCCCTAATCCTATTTGCCCATAAAACATTGATAAACTCGAGGACTATGCCCATCGTCTCCAATTAACCTTATCGACACTGTATATTTTGCAGCTGATCAGCTAGGTTTCCTCCAGATGTCACTGCAATAATTACTAATAGCTACTGATATGAAAGGTATTCAAAGTAGATTTCCACAGCTGAAGATACACAATGGTGGTTAAATTGGATTCCACTGTGCATTAATTGTGAAGACTTGATACATGGACCAATCATGATCCAGTTGTCATACGTTTATGAATGTTGAGATGGGTGTGCTGTAGACTAGGGATTGCTGTCTTGGGGATTTAGGGAATCCGTAACTGAACAATGGGACCATTTGCAGGCTATGGACATATATCAGGATACCTATGACATAGACGTGTCATTTGCGAATCATGGGTTGCCCACTTAATCACACTGTTCCCAGTCTGTCTGGAACGACATGAATCTTGGCTCAGAACAACTGGACTTCCAGAAATAATGCCTGCGAACAGTTGCAATCTTATACATTAAACTGATATGATAATGGTAGGATATACACTTAAATACAAAACTGTACTAACAAAACTAGGAAGTGGACAAAAGTAGAAAGATGGAGCTTCTACCAGCACATTATCCACGAACTGCGCCATTTTCTCCATGTATCAAGAAACAACATGATGTAAAGTTGGTCATAACACTTTGGTTTGCCGATAACATCGATTACACCTTTCAGCGCCAAAGGTTAACATATATGACGATAGGATTACGACCTAATAGGTACAGTTTGGATGATTGGCGCAGATCCACCGGAACAAATGGTTTCTCTGGGTCGCTCATGGAGAAAGCCGCTAGCCTGAAACGTCCCATCTCAGCCGGACAATCAATAGTTGGCAGGACATGCTGTAATTTATCAAAGCTTCGACGCCGGCGGGGAACATCATCTCAACGTTTGTGATACTTAAAGTAAAGCACCGGAGTTACGACTGAGCGTGATGGGTATTCAATCAAAGGTGCCGTAAATTGAAGAGTTGTTGGGTTTAACGGAGGACTGTGAAAAAGGATTTGTAACGTCGGACAATTTCTATTCTGTGCCATTTGTAAGCATGGTATAACGACTGTTGTATTACAATGATTACATGTTACGTGAGGAGACTTTGGAGACAAACTGTTACAGCACCGTCGGTAAATGAGTGAGGTCTTTCTAAAGTGGTCCAGGGCCAGGGCCTAGATTTTCGAAGCACTCTTAGCGATATGATAATCGTAAGTGCCATACATTAACATTAACTTACGACTTAGCACTAAGAGAGCTTCGAAAATCTAGGCCCTGGTTTGTTATCCCGTACTTGATAATTTAGTATATGAAAGACACATATGGAAACGTATTTCAGTTATTATGTCCGCGCTGGTTTAATATTCATGCGGATGTAAAAATGGAAAAACATGTCTGTACTTGATGAAATTGTTTGATGGAAATAATTCAGCTATTGCCCGCTTTCAAGTGTTATATGACGAACATATTAAATAAAACTAACATCACAGGAGTGTAACCCTGCTTTTATGTAATTGTGGTGAGCCAGTGGATCTGTTGGGTTGCAGAAAAACTCAATACGGCTATATTGTTCCTGTTTATTCACGTTTACGAAGTGTGGGCGCAAAGAAATATCTGCCTATGGGGGTTCCCGGATTAATGGGCATTCCAAAATAACGAGCCGCCAGAATAACAACTTTCTTTCTAAAGGAAACTTCACGGTGTCCCATTCGATTACCACCAGACGATTACATGCCCTCTATTTTGGAGACATGATGGACACTGCAGACATCAATGCGCTGGTCATCGTAGTCAGTAGCACGTTATCAAATCGTTTTATACGTGCTACTTGAGAAGTTAACTACAGAGCAAAGAAAGCATACGCGCATGTTTGATGGCGTCTAAAACAAAACCAATCATGAAATGCTTTTTCGATGGCGATGTATTAAATACGGACATCAAACTTACGTTCTCGATCTTAAGTTCGTAGAGTTGCAGCCTCTTATCGTTTTGATAACATTTGCAATGTTTTAGTCTAATCCAGGTTTCAAATGTGGGCTTCTTTTCCCGGACTGTTTCTTTAAATATTGCATTGCTTCTACAACTTGTCCAGTTTCACCATTAGTTGATATTACCTCTCCGAGAAGCATGCAAATGTCAGCCTACCCTATCTCATCACTAGCAAACGTCTTTCAACCTCTAAGCTCGTTATACTTTGCCCCTGACAAGTGCCTTTGGGCAACATGAAACGCAAACATGTAATTCAAGTCAGTTGGAAATTCTGTGATTAGAATGTCAATATTACAAACACACAACCAAAAAAAACTGTGTTCGACAGAGGCAGAGGCTGAAACAGATGTTTAATGACTTTGTCAAAAGAGTTCAATATGACCTTGACACAGCGTCGGATTTGTATAAAGGGCCGTTGATATAATCTCCAAAGTGATTGCTAGGTGGTGTTTAATGTCATCAATGTTTTCATTAATCATTTGACTGTGCCTTTGCCTTCGGGGTCGTAGTGTGGGTCGAGCGCAGATTCTGAGTAAGTGAGTGAGTGAGTGAGTGCATGCGTGTGTTTTACAGTACATACTCCATTGGCAGCCTGTGGATAATCGAGTCAGGACTACATAATCCAGTGATGAACGGCAAGATTAGTAGTAGTAGTAGGAGGAGGGGTATTTTGGTGTTGGCCGTCCACAGCAATATATGGCGGCAGCCTGTAAATGTTCATGTCTGGGTGTGACAAACAAGGGATCAGCAGCATGAGTAAACTGCCAAATTGGGATACGATGACCTGTGTCAACTACGGCAGCGAGCCTGGCCACCTGAGTTAGTCACCTGTTACAAAAGTAAAAGTGCATGAGTTACTGAAATCATTTCTATCCCGAATCACCACGGGTCCGCAAATATTGTGTTTTGAAAGGCGAAAACCGGTAGAGGCTTAGGGTACATACAAGGGCTAAGGGTTCTAAGCCATTCACTGAAGGAATTGCGTAATAATGGATTCATTTCTTGTGGACATTACATGATTCCATAGCCACTACAACTATAGAGTCAATACAAATACTAGTTTCACCGTGAAAGCCTCTGGCGTCGTGTGTGATTCCATAGCCACTACAACTATAGAGTCAATACAAATGCTAGTTTCACCGTGAAAGCCTCTGGCTTCGTGTGTGAAATATTTCACTTTGATAAAAAGAAAATCCATGAACCCCCGTAAGAGAAAATGGAGGTTTCTGATTTTTGTTGCTTTAATATTATGTTCACCCTTTATTGTTTCTTGTTGTTCATCGGAGTATGTACATGTACAGCTTTGAGAATGTTAATATAATATGTAAGAATACATGTACGAAACAGTTCCAATTCAATCGATATGGAACAGCTAGCCACATTTTCAGGTATAGAAAGCTATTGATTTTCTAATGAGAAACGTTGCTGCAGCATTAACCCGATTAGAAATGGTTTCTACTCTTAACATTAGAGTCGTCGATGCAAAAAGCGAGAGGTACTACAATCATCTGCTTAAATGGTTACAACGGCACTCTTTCGTTTCACCTTAAAACATGTAACATATTCAAGCAACATCAGCATTTCGCATGCCTTAGAAAACTCTATGTTGATATTACAGTGTCTTCCATGCGTGATGGCTGGACCAGGTCATGAGATGGCACGTAATACATTACCATAATTATACAGACTGGTGATCTGTTTATCGGATTCAGGGCTCGGTTATTGACCTGTCATTGTAAGAAATGTCACGTTAATCTTACTCAGGGTCTTACGATGGTCAATTTAGTCTTGCTTGACAGTTCTATTTAGGGTACGTCTTGGCGTTTGGAAGATATGTTCATACCGGTTTCGTCCCAAAGGACGATTCCGTTAATGGGACTGTTTTCCATGAAGGTCGTAAACCATCTCGGCTTCGTTTGCATAAACATGGCCTTGGAGGCTGACATTAAAACATGTTTATGACCCAAACTCTATCAAAACAAAAACGGGTTATTGAAATGTCTCGGTAAGGCTGTCTCGTTTGAAAGAAATGTTCAGCCTCTTTGCAGGAATAATGCTCTCGGTCACGTTCATTTGGTGGCTGTCCATCACAAATGCATTAAGTAAGACTTCCATTGTTCGGAAGACGTATGCACTGGTTTCCATTAATCAGTTCTATTGTATTTTGTGAACAGATAATAGAAAGTAAAAGATATTAACTTGGACTCACTTCATATAACCAAACCTATAAATACCACCTTGCATAAAATCCATTAGTTAGTGGCTACATGCTGTTAGACAACATTGGTAATATATTACAGAGGTGAAAGTGAAGATGGAACTGAAATTGTAAAAGGATATATTGAAGTTAATTGTTCATCTGAAGCCACGGCTTTGATAATCTGAAATAGAAAACAAACTTCAAAGTAATCATTCTAAATGATGTGAATATTATATGATTTTGAGAAGTCGCAAGATAGTGAAATGAAATCTCCATTCTATCAATGTTTCACGATAGAGGAGAACAGGTACACATGCGATCAAAGAAACAAAATGAGATATCCCTAAACGATGTTTCGAGACAAAATGAAACTTTGTTCAAGATTGATGAATGAATTACCATGTTAAACAGTAACGATAATCTCAATTTTCCTGGTTATCAACATTTTCATTTTGTTCTCATTTGTTAGACGTCTAAAAATTGGAACTGAAAATAGATTGACTTCATTTGTTAATAAAGGTGGATGGTATCGGATGTAAAACTCATTCGTGTATTTTTAGGTGCTTAGAAGCTATTTTAATATCATTTCTCATTTTCTTATTTTTATATTTTCCTTTCTCCCATGCAAGGAGGAATGAAGTTTGTTTACATGTAAAATTTAGCAAACGAAGGAAATATAATTTTAATGGTACGGTACGTTAACAACGAAGCGCATTCGTACTGAATGCACCCTTCAGTTATCGGTTTTGCTGCATTTGAATTAAATATATAAATATTATAGCCATGTAATAGTTATGATATAGCCTTTGATTATATAACGATGAATAGTCGTGATCAGTCTTGATGTTTTCATTAAAATAGCCACCAGTTATGATGATCGGTGAATCTTTTTCGTTCAGTTTCTGATTTAAGTTTGAGACTTATATTGACAAACTGGTCAAAACCTTGTCAACCGCCACCAGACATTAAAACATAGAGACGGAGAGCTCGATCAGAGGTCACGTTAAAAAATGGATGAATAAAACTTCTTTATATCTGAAGGACACGACACTCATATAATTGTACTGAATATATGTGTTCCAATATAGCATATACAAAGGAAGTTTCATTTACAATCTTTTAAGTGCCTCCTCCAAGTAATTGATCCTTTGTGAAGCCAGGGTTGACTTATGACAAGACAGTCTCGGTGTTCGAAAGCATACAAAGAGTAAACACAAACCTGCATATCTTGACGAAACGTTCCTGTCAAGATCAAGCTTTTGACTAACAGTTTTCAAGGGTTCTTCAGTTTCTAAAGGAGAAGTAAAAATGTTGATCCGATGAGGCGTCATTGTCCTTATAGACGTCTTTGCTTACATATATCACAACATACATTCAATGGCACAAAATAACATAATAAAACTATGAAACCAAAAGGTGGCCATAAGAGAGGTTTTGAAAGCTAAAAGCAACGCAAAACATTGAATATTATATTATTTTGCATTTTTTTCTTCTGAACATTCCCCTTGGACACAGTCGCACATAAGGTAGCAGACTTTGTGTGTGACTTTTAGCAAAATTCCAGCTATATCGTGGCAGTCTGTAAATAATCTGGACCAGACAATCCAGGGATCAACAGCATGAGGATCGATCTGCGCAATTGGGAACCGATGACATGTGTCAAACAAGTCAGCACTCCTGACCACCCGATCCCGTAAGTCGCCTCTTTATAGCAAACATGGGTTGCTCAAAGCCTATTCTACCCCGGACTTTCACGGGTCGTAGCAGACTTTAGCTACTTCAGCACGACTTTCATTCTCCCGTTTCACTGTAAAAAATACACCGGAATTAATCTCATAAATTCGGCTATCGATTTCCAACAAAACCTGTTCAGACTTAACTGACGTGTATTGCGGGGAGAGGCTTTGATGGACGGAGTTTTCATGTTGGTAAATGAATAATACATTAAAATTGCTTCTGAAAAGTCAGTGGAGCGTCCCTTAATCTCTGTGATGTTCTGGCAGAGTCTGCATCTTCCGCGGCTGACTGCCCACAATTTTCCAAAAATGCGAAACTGAATCATTTAATCAGTCGCATAATTGAGAAAAAAAATGAGAAAAATCTCCGTCTGCATTTACAAATGTGAAAGATCCGCCCATTCTTCCTGCGTTGAGACAGAAAGTTTAATCCCCATTCCCTCGGTTTGTGACTCAGTGAAGGTTTGTTGTAGTCCATAATTTGTTGTTAACGGTCATTGCTGGGGTGTTTGATGTAACTGTGTATCTCAAGGGGTGTGTCGTTAAACTAAATTATACTCTTGAGGAAAGGGAATTTTGTACGGTTCACGGTGCTTCAAGGGTAGTTGTTAGTCATTTTGGGTTTGCCATAAGGATTGGTATAGTATAGGTAATATTGAACATGCTTCGTCATCGTGCGTCAGAGGTTGCCTCTGCTCCCCACCCAACTTGAACTGGTACTGATGTTATTCTGATACCAACAATAGTTTTTCACTAAAATCGTATTTTTTTTTGTAAATTAAATAAACCACCCAGTGTACAGTATACCTTCTTCTACTACTAATTCTGCTACAGCTAGTACTGCCGCTACTGTTACTATAGTCTATGATTTTTCAGACTGTTACTGTTACTGTTACTGTTACATCAGCAGCTACAAGCACCACTACCGTCATAACTACAACTACTATGGTTTACTGTCAATAATATTAGGTTGTACCACAACAGCAGAAACTAATACAACAACAACAACTACTACTACTACTACATGACCTTGTATCCCAAGAGCGATACTCATTTGTAGAGTTCTTTCTACAGAGCGCCGTCATAAACAACTGCGAGGTTAGTAACTACTACCACCGCTCCTACAACTGCTAGTACCACATATCCTTAAAGACCCAGGTTCACTTGTAGAATTCTTTCTACAGAAGTTAATAACTACTACCACCGCTCCTACAACTGCTAGTACCACATATCCTTAAAGACCCAGGTTCACTTGTAGAATTCTTTCTACAGAAGTTCATAACTACTACCACCGCTCCTACAACTGCTAGTACCACATATCCTTAAAGACCCAGGTTCACTTGTAGAATTCTTTCTACAGAAGTTAATAACTACTACCACCGCTCCTACAACTGCTAGTACCACATATCCTTAAAGACCCAGGTTCACTTGTAGAATTCTTTCTACAGAAGTTCATAACTACTACCACCGCTCCTACAACTGCTAGTACCACATATCCTTAAAGACCCAGGTTCACTTGTAGAATTCTTTCTACAGAAGTTCATAACTACTACCACCGCTCCTACAACTGCTAGTACCACATACCCTTAAAGACCCAGGTTCACTTGTAGAATTCTTTCTACAGAAGTTAATAACTACTACCACCGCTCCTACAACTGTTAGTACCACATATCCTTAAAGACCCAGGCTCACTTGTAGAATTCTTTCTACAGAAGTTAATATCTACTACCATCGCTCCTACAACTGCTAGTACCACATATCCTTAAAGACCCAGGTTCACTTGTAGAATTCTGTCTACAGAAGTTAATAACTACTACCACCGCTCCTACAAGTGTTAGTACCACATATCCTTAAAGACCCAGGTTCACTTGTAGAATTCTTTCTACAGAAGTTCATAACTACTACCACCGCTCCTACAACTGCTAGTACCACATATCCTTAAAGACCCAGGTTCACTTGTAGAATTCTTTCTACAGAGGTTCATAACTACTACCACCGCTCCTACAACTGTTAGTACCACATATCCTTAAAGACCCAGGTTCACTTGTAGAATTCTTTCTACAGTGGTTCATAACTACTACCACCGCTCCTACAACTGCTAGTACCACATACCCTTAAAGACCCAGGTTCACTTGTAGAATTCTTTCTACAGAGGTTCATAACTACTACCACCGCTCCTACAACTGCTAGTACCACATACCCTTAAAGACCCAGGTTCACTTGTAGAATTCTTTCTACAGAGGTTCATAACTACTACCACCGCTCCTACAACTGCTAGTACCACATACCCTTAAAGACCCAGGTTCACTTGTAGAATTCTTTCTACAGAAGTTCATAACTACTACCATCGCTCCTACAACTGCTAGTACCACATATCCTTAAAGACCCAGGTTCACTTGTAGAATTCTTTCTACAGAAGTTCATAACTACTACCATCGCTCCTACAACTGCTAGTACCACATGTCCTTAAAGACCCAGGTTCACTTATAGAATTCTTTCTACAGAAGTTCATAACTACTACCATCGCTCCTACAACTGCTAGTACCACATATCCTTAAAGACCCAGGTTCACTTGTAGAATTCTTTCTACAGAAGTTCATAACTACTACCATCGCTCCTACAACTGCTAGTACCACATATCCTTAAAGACCCAGGTTCACTTGTAGAATTCTTTCTACAGACGTTCATAACTACTACCATCGCTCCTACAACTGTTAGTACCACATATCCTTAAAGACCCAGGTTCACTTGTAGAATTCTTTCTACAGAAGTTCATAACTACTACCATCGCTCCTACAACTGTTAGTACCACATACCCTTAAAGACCCAGGTTCACTTGTAGAATTCTTTCTACAGAAGTTCATAACTACTACCATCGCTCCTACAACTGCTAGTACCACATACCCTTAAAGACCCAGGTTCACTTGTAGAATTCTTTCTACAGAAGTTCATAACTACTACCATCGCTCTTACAACTGTTAGTACCACATATCCTTAAAGACCCAGGTTCACTTGTAGAATTCTTTCTACAGAGGTTCATAACTACTACCATCGCTCCTACAACTGCTAGTACCACATATCCTTAAAGACCCAGGTTCACTTGTAGAATTCTTTCTAAAGAAGTTCATAACTACTACCATCGCTCCTACAACTGCTAGTACCACATACCCTTAAAGATCCAAGTTCATTTGGTCTTCAGCAACGTATGCTTGTCGTAAGAGACTAATGGGATCGGGAGGTTCGCTGTTTTGCTGACACATGTCATCGTATCGCAGTTGCGTAGATCTATGCTCATGATGTTGATCACTGGATTGTCTGGTCCCGACACGAATATTGACAGAGAGCCTCCATATAGCTGGGATAATACTGGGAGCGCGCGTGAAACAGCTAACAAACACCTACCCAACTTCTTCTTCATCTTCCACTACTACTACTACTACTACTACTACTACTACTACTACTACTACTACTACTACTACTACTACTACATTACAAGGGATAAATATTTTAAATCACGAACGATGAAGGATCTTTTTAACAATATCAGTTCTCACTGAATTATTGCATTTTACAAGAATTAGACTTGTTAAATAATTTGTAGATATATAGCTAATATATTATTCCTGGTAGTTTAGACTACGTAACTGAGATTGTTTGCGATTGTACCCTCACAGGGGGTTGAAGTATTGTTAAAATTATTGTTCCCCTGAGAGGGTACATAAGTCCCATATCATTTGATGTAAGTTTAAGTCTACCAGGTTTTCAATTGTGGTATTCTTGTTATTTCAATGTTGGCTAACATTCTTGCAATCGCCAGCAGCTGAAGGGGTGGTGTAAATCTAACTAGAGCCCATGCAGGCAGCAAAGTTTGGTGATCTGCCTTCAGCTGTTGGCGATCTATAGCCTGTTTTATATTGTATCGTCTTCTATAATTAAAGTATTTTAGATTTCATTACTAGTTTTAATACACATCTGTGATAGACTAGTTGGTTTTACTGTCCTTTGTCGGCAGCTGTTTTAAATCAATTACTTTGTTTTCATGGCTGTGATATTGCCGATGAGATGTAAGTTTTTAACTCACTCACTCACTCATTCACTTCCACAACATTAGTTCAGTGAATGGAAGTAGACCACTTTTTTCAATTCACGTCTCGATTCTGAATATTGGAAAGGTGCACTGGAATCCAGATCGCGTTTACGTAAGGTGCTATGGCATTGCTGTTAATGGCATATTCTTCATTATGTTATTCAAGCTTTCTATAACCTAGCGTTTCCGGTTTCAGATCCAAGAGTCTGACCACTGTTCTACAGACGCTTATCGACAAAGACAGCAAAGTGCCACCAACCTTTGACGATGGTAACTTACTTTTCCTTTCTTCTCCTCCGCAAAATGACTCGCATCTTAATGACACACGGAAGCAAACGTCCTCGGTGCCCATCCGCAAAGGGAGAACGCGTGATGCATGCGTGCAACATGCTCAGATAGTATATGACCTATACGCACGGATCTGCTCAATTTATGCAATGGAGCATGGACGAATACACGTAAATCATGGACACCAAATACGCTTCGTAACACTCCCCATTGCAGTCCTATCTGGAACAGAAATGGATCCTTCCGCTGCACGCGTAACGCGTTGTGCACATTAACATTATTAGCCGTTTATTAGCAATATTGCGTCAATGCTAACCAGTCTGTCTTGCAGAGCACATCCGTGTACATGTAGGTACAAATACCAGTGGTAATTCCCTCTTTTTAAGGCGGTGGGGTAGGACAGTGGTTAAAGTATCAGCCTACTACTCGTTTTCGATTCTCCACATGGGTACATTGTGTGCAGTCCACTTCTCGTGTCCCCCGCAGTGACATTGCAGGTATATTGCAAAAAGGCGGCGTATAATTAAACTCACTCACTCATTCCCCAAGTCATCTTCAGCAGTCTACTCATGCTCTTATCATCACTAAGACGGGTCGCCTCGGTTGTCCAATGAAATTATTCTTTATTAACCTAAGCCAGACATATTAAAGTAATTACTTGTCAGGAGTTTCTTGGCAAGTAGTATCATGGAAGTTTTTCAAGCCGTGGATGGGCCTTCCACTAAGGGTTCGCCCAAGACGTCTTGTACATGCATACATGATCAGCTGACCTGAAGTACCGCTCATCAAAATACAGAACGATCGCCTCATCCAATTGACATAGGTATTTTACGGGCGCCTCAGACAATAAACTTGTGCGGTTATTTCAATCAGACAAAGCAAAGTTCATACGAAACAAATGAATATCATGTCTGAATGAATGCTGAATTAATTGTATCCCATATGAAAATAATCTATTCATGGTGATGGAAACATCGGAACCGTTTCTTGTAGTTTACTCTTCAAGGGAGTGCACTCTTGCAACACTCAATACAAGAAACACACCTGACACAGTTATTCCAAGTCGCTCAACAAACTGCCACACATCTTGCCATACCAAGCCCCGTCGTCGCTCAATTCTTCCATAAACAATGAAAAGGGTTGTTTCCTGTGTGTTTATTTCAGTGAAGTACGCATACTAACGAGTCTTCATTATTAATGGTACAAAAGCAACCAACGCTTCATAATAAATTGACTTATTATTCAGTGTTTCATGAAATGTCTCCTGAATTTACTTCAGTGGTATTTTGAACACTACTCTTGTTGCTAGAAGCAAAAAACCTGGAAACAGGTTTTGAACACGAGCAGATACATTTCACCTTCAAAGTGTTGAAAGATATAGTTGTTCCAATCCGATATATCCTGAGAGACATCAGTTACTGAGTAAGAGAAAAAATATACTTAGCAAACTTGTACCTTTACTAGCTCTGCCACCTCTTTCAGCATACCACTGACTTTGTGACTTTGTGTATTTCAGAGATACCAACGGAGGTTGAGTGCCAAATATATGTCGACAGTTTCGACTCCATCAATGAAGCTTCTATGGTGAGGCTTGCAACCATGTCAAAGTTTTATTAGGCAAGCTTTAACTGACAAACAAGTCGCTGACAAGTAAAATCCCGTTATTTCGGTAGGGCACTTTCCCAGTCACACCGCTGGTGAAAACAAATGTCTGTAGTAATGAATCATTGTTAAATAGGGCTCTCCATTGAATAGGCATGTTTATAGACCAGCACCTTGAAGAACAGAGGTTCCGAATAATCGGAGTCCACAATAAAAGGATTTAGTTGTATATTATGTCCGTATGTACTGTTAATGGAGTAAACTACGAACCTTCACTTCAAAGACATTCTGGTTAATTGCCGAACTCATTTCCTTCAACGTATTCATTAATGTCATTGTGAAGTGCTTCATAAGAAAATGGTTTTGATTAAATAATGCCATTACCAATAATTCTTTTTCGGTTTGTCAATCCGCCACTTCCTAAGCTTAAAGATAGGTGACTTCTAACCTTTACCTGTTTCATCTTTCTTAGGACTACACTGTCAGCCTCCTTCTGCATATGGAATGGTCAGTCCCATATATCAAATACCATTATGATGTACCGTACTTCGAGGTAGACGCCAAGAACAGAGAAAAGATATGGGTTCCAGATCTGTACTTCCCCAATGAGAAGAAGGCGTCCTTCCACAACATCATGATGCCTAACAAGATGATGAGGATCCACAAAGAACACAAACTGTCCTACGAAGCAAGGTACACTTTATGATATGATATAGGATATTTATATAGCGCACATATCCACGCACTAGTGCATGCTCAAGGCGCTGGTATTTTTCCCTCGATCACTGGATGTCGATCTCAACAGCACCTCGTATTTCAGTCTCAACTCCCTGGGGAGTATACAACTCTTGCAGCTACTAGGCGCACCGAGTTTAGTGTGGCTATCTCATCCTAAGGAGGTACCCAGTTGACAGCTGGGTAGACTGGGACACATAGTCACAGCACTTTGTCCAAGTTTACTGCACGTTGCTGTACCCGCAACTAGCTATAGGTGTGTGCACATGTTCATGTGGCCACCATCTGGTCATATACCAACGGATTCGTGGTTTTTTTTAAGTGCACAGGGTTGTGTTCTGTACACTAAGGGTTGTGACAACACTGAAAGAGTCTTCACACAAAGTTGACTCCAAGGTTTTTACACCCGGTCACAGGTGTGCTCGATCCTGAAACCTCAACCTCGCTGGATCACTAGCCTGGCGCCTTAGCCAGCTCGCCCACCATGGTTAGTGCCAGATGGAAAACTAGTTTTTGCAAGATGAAAAAAAGGTATTTATTCACGATTGTGTTGATACCATGTGTTAAATATGTTCAAGCGAGGATGCACTTAGAACACTCCTACGAAGCACGGTGTATGTGGGCTGTGCCAAATGCAAAGATTACTAATACTACAAGATAAGGAAGAGTACTGTTTCACAGTAGTGTTGATACAATGAGTTTAGTATGTTGGCACGTGTATACTGAGAACATGTAACTCTCCTAGGAAGAAGGGTTGTGTTCAGAGTGTATGCTGGGCAATGATTTCAGACGAGTGTTTAAGGATAAAGATGGGTATCTATTATTCACGATAGTGCTGATACTGGGTGATAATGGTGTTGAAACTGAGATATACTAAGAACCACCATACACTGTCCTGTAAACAAGGTAATGCGTCGAATGTTCCTAGGTTCCAATATGGATACACAAGAGAGATACAGGAAAGGGTATACGTATAGAGCACGACATCATTGTTACTGTGACATATTGACCTTGATGTGTTGCTACACAGGTAATTGTGATTACCCTATGAGGCCAGGTAATTTATTCAATGAGTAATTTATCATTGTCCTAACCGAGTACAGGCAAAATGTGTGTGTGTGTGTGTGTGTGTGTGTGTGTGTGTGTGTGTGTGTGTGTGTGTGTGTGTGTGTGTGTATTACGTTTGTGCATTATAATGTTGATATTCTGGGAAATATAATTAGAAATGCTATTTTTTGAGGAGGGAAAACTAACCGGTCAACAATGCGAGGTATACGTACTTTGATGTTTTGCAACAACGAAATATACATGATTTAGAAGGAATGGTAGCCGTTTATGGTGGCAGCATGTTATTTTTCTCCATAAAATAAGCTAAGATAGCATTGGTCTTGTACAGCTGCACGTAATGTGATGTCTAACCAGTATTTTTATACATGTAGCAATCAGTTGCAAGAAAAACGTAAATTAAGAATGTTTGGTACCTCTTCGTCAACATCTGACGTCGTTTTAGACAAATAGCACTTGGTTGTACACCAACCGCAAGACATTGACACAGAAGTCTTGGGGGAAGATGAAATAGGCGTTATGTTGTTCTTGCTATAAAATGTGAAGAAAAAGAGGAAACGTGGAGACTAAAACTAAAGGACACAACGGGTTGAGTATGTCATGTCATACCGAGATGACAATCATGTGATGCATGCTTGATACCGATATCACAAAGGATGGTACTTTGTCACTGTGTCCACGACTGTAGTATATGTGATACACTATCTAGAGCACGGTCTCACAGATCCTTGTGCCTGCTGCTTTAGCTCAACACATCCAATGTGACAGATATACGTTCACTCATCTCAAAGAGATTCATGTATATGGAGGACACAATACGATATGTGAGAAAGGCCAGCTTCGGGTCCCAGATGATAATAGCCACCTTCCGAAACTGAACTGGATTGAACTTTACAACACGCAGAACTGAGTTCAGATCAGAAACAAAGTACGCAACGAGTCATTGCTATTGCTATTTATAGACATTAAAATGTATGCATTCTGTACGTCTCTGATCACATGGTTCCATTTTCAACACTTCCATTGTTTTAAGAGACGAATCAATTAGATATGAATAATTACTAGTCCACGAGCACACAACCACTACACACACTTGATATTTTGAGACATTTGTCGAAATGGTAAGTTGACGAATGAACGTGTCCCACAGCTCCTTTGTCACATAACGATGTTTGCTTCGTTTTCCAGACTTTCACTTACCTTGAGTTGCCCTATGGATCTCCGAAACTACCCGTTTGACAGGCAGATATGTGCCATACAAATGGAGAGCTGTAAGTTCAATACGTGTGTACATGACACTATATTTTATATGTAACTTTGTTACTTTTATTGTGAAAACCTGATCTAAAAGCGTTGTCACATTCCTCATGTGATTCTATTATCCTTGTGTTAAACTATGCAGTGTCTATATTTACGTTCAACGGTGTAGTCTCCCCTATACTATTATCTAACATAAAGGGCGTTCTTTTACGTCAACGGTCTCCTGCATGTTATGCTTGTAATCATGTGATATAATTTCTGACGTATTACCACAGCTATAACACGTCCAGACACGTCCAGAAGTAGGTTTGGCATAGACCATATAGCATGCGATCGAAATATATTTAATTGCTTATTCGAAGACAGCATGTCTGCAGTTTATGTTTGAAACACCTTAAAATGGATAAATTGTAATCAAGGCTTCACGACAGAAACATAATTTCAACTATGAACGTTGTCCTTCCAGTTGGATTCGATGCTGATAAGGTATTGCTGACGTGGAGGAATTCCACCCCTGTGGACGTCAACACAGAAATAATTTTGCCCCAGTTTGAGGTGGTTGAGACAGATTATGGAGACTGTCCTCAAACTCGACGTAGAATGGGTGATTAATACTTGTGTTTTTTTATTTACTAAAAAGGTGTACGATGGCCTGATTTTGTACAGTTAAATCAGCCATGTGCGTTGTGTAGATCACAACATGAATAGCATGTATCTACATAATTCATCACAACATCTACGGGGCACAACATGGACAGGGCCAACATGCTTAATGTACACTGTGATAATGTTTAGTGTCCTTATGCTGCCCAACTCGACATTCGTATTATAGAAAAAACCCGACATACTTAAAATGTCATCAGTACATCCGTATCGTTCACCATGCCATGACTGTAGGTCGTCGTTATCGCTGCACTCATTCCAACTACAACACGTGCATTGGTGGTCAAGAGTCGACTATTAATGGGATATTGTCATGCTAATGCCTTTAATACACATTATCTCCGACTCGCTAATTTGAAATAAAACGGGACGCAGATGGCAGAATGGCGTCATTTGGGCTTGTCAAAGGCCAGAAGGCCGTGATTGTGAGCTCAATAAATCGGGTTTTTTTCCAAATTTTCAGGTTGTCAAACGTCTGAAGCATACATTCCTCAAGCTGATAAAGCAGAAATACTGTTCCAAGTTGCGTGAAGCAATCGTGATCATTTACATATTTGTACAGAATGTAGACAATCACTAGTAACAGACAATTAAAGGACGCTTTGTGATGCTGTTGTACGTGTTAATCTCTCATTCTTCAGGTAACCAAAGCTGTCTCCAAGCAGCCTTCCATCTGGAGCGCAACATCCAGTACTACATCGTGCAGATGTACATCCCCAGTATACTGATTGTCATTGTCTCCTGGATATCCTTTTGGCTCACCGTGACGTCAGTGGCAGGGCGAATCTCACTGGGTGTTTTGACTGTCCTCACCATGACAACACAGAGTTCAGGAGTCAATGCCTCGCTTCCACGTGTGTCCTACACGAAGGCCATTGATATATGGATGTCAACGTGCTTGCTGTTTGTATTTGCAGCCCTGATCGAGTTCGCCGTGGTCAACGTTCTCAGTCGCAGTGAGCGACTGAACGGACCTAGATGTCAAAAGCAAGACACTACTGAGAATGGAAATGTATATAGAGAAGTATGCCATGACGCTTTTTAGTTCACCCCTGTATTGTCTGATTTGTTAAGCGGCTGCTGTCCAGTTGCACGAGGATGATTGAGCGTTGTTATAAAAGGTGAACTGGGTAGAGAGTGAGTGTATGAGTAAATATGGTTTTGTATGTAGTAATATCCCACCAACATCACGGTGGAGACACCAGAAATGATCTCCGAGCGGACTTTTTAACGTGGCTACAGCTCCAAAGGGCAGAAAAATACATGATTACACGTTTGACGAACACATAGTATCATAGATTTTCAGAACTCATTCGATATCACTTTGAAAACGTTTGCTTGTTTACTCTCGTTTGAATCTGTTTCAGTTGATAGTCTAGTCTGTTTATCCTCTAGCATTGACGTACAAGTATATTTCAATGAAATCAGGAGAGGTGAAAAACGTGTATAGATGAGCAAATTGTAAACAATGAAGGTTGAGTTGTCTGGGAAAATACAAAACAACAAATGTAATAAATGAGCTGTAATAAGCACATTATGACGTTTACAGGAACTGTACACGTTCCTTTTTGACGTGGCAACTTTGACATAATTAACCATGAAAGAACATGTTCCTCTAAATCTTCGTTGCATGATCTAGTAGCATCATATTTAAAAAAAAACAACACTGCTGAAATTCACGATGTTTCATGAAATGCCTAATGATATCGTGAAACACTTGTGTTGTTTGTATTGTATATACATTAGCGGTTTTGCACACTGTCAGGGTGTTCGATAACAAAGAATCTGAAACAGAAAACAAATAAAATGATGTTTTCTACAGTTGATTAGCAAAGATCAAAAGGAGACGCCTATCCCCAATCAGTTTGTTCTAAGTATGATAACAACGTCTTCAAACAGAACCTACCTTTGTAGTCTATCACCCTTATTTGAACTTCCACATATGAGGTTTGATAAAACAGCCATTATGGTTGTCATTTTATTTCACTTTGGTAAACGCCTGCCGACCCTTGAGGAAGTTCTTATATGCAATCCACGAACAATAAAAGTGATAATCCCAAGTGTCGAAATAGAATTCTCCAAAGGTCCTTTGTATGTTACTACAAAGTGTTTTGTTGAAAGACTGCGAAATGTTTAATCACATTAGCCTATTGTATTGTGTTTCAGACTTTCGTCACCCTGGAGGGCGAAGTGCAAGTTGAAGGCAAACCTACACATAGACCAGGACGCATAACTGGTATATCGTGCGCCATGTTTCTAGATAACATGTCGCGCCTTGGCTTTCCCTTGGCGTTCCTATCATTTAACGCCTTCTATTGGATGTACTATCTGTCCAGTGGACAAGGTAAAAGTCAGTCAGCAAGCAGACAAGCAGAAGGTTCCTTAATGTAGCAGGATTGCCAGGACGAGGGAGCACTACTGTGTTCAACTGGAAAAAATAGAATAGGAAATGTTTCTACAATTTTCTTGAAGCAAAACACAACAAGTAATGCCATCAGTCAAAGACACGTTTTCAGAGGTACAGATATTTATTTCTGGTTCCTCGAAAGAATAGGCAGTATATCTTGTTTCATTAGAGGAGACACTTAATTGTCAACCAGAGAAATGGTTGCTTAGTCTTGCAAGACTAGGTGCATATTGACGTATCCGATGTGTTTAACTTTGACACGATAATTATTAGACGCCAAACAATCTATATCCGAGCTTTGGGTAGATTGCATCGAGAAAATGATTTTTTAGTATATTTGTCAACGCTTGCAATACAACACAGTGATTAAGGTGAAAAGACGAAAAGAGTATGTTGGCAAATATAGAGAAAAATCCCAGATATGAACACCAGTTGGATGCATGTGAAGAGGAACCATGCCATACAGGCGAATACCATTACGAAGAATATTCATCAATATGATGAAGATGATTACATGAAGATACTACAAAACAGATGGTTCGTAAACCTGACGTTTATATGCACAGCTTCGGATCTTCAGACCAATGCTATCATATAAACGTAGAATGTGTACACCTGTTCACCAGTGATTTTGATATACAGGTATCCAAGGTGCATGTACGTAACTGAGACATGTGGCATCTTCAATGCGTACTAATGTATGTGTTTTGTTATACTTCTTCTTTGGATAAACGTACTATAATTCCTGTCTCCATGCCCAGATGAATTGTACTGATACCGGTAAATTACCCATAGCGACATTTGGCGTGTGAACGTATTTTCAGTAATGTCACAATTCGTCATGCTTTTTTGCTTCATGAAAATTGGCCAGTTTGTGGCAGTTACAGTACCGTTGTTTTCATTGCCTGCGATGATGACCATGAAATCTGACTTTGAATACATTGTAGCAAACAACTGTAGATGATGTCATTCATTTTTCATGGCGCTTTATGCGACATGTTTCCAACAACAGACAACCTGAGCTAATGTGTCAGCCTGAAGAAAAGAAACCAACATTTCTGTACGATTTCTCAGAAAGAAATATATTCCATGTTCCATATATTCAATATTCCATGGCAGCCAGTACGTTATTTATTACCTCATGATCCAAACATGTCTGAAATTCCTTTTTAAGAACTGTGGTCGTAGATTAGCTATCTATAAATGTCTCAATATATTCCCGTACTCCAGCAAGAAACTGTGTTATTCTGTTACATGATTAAATCATTTGTAACGTTTGCAATTTCGGGATTTTACGTATTTTCTCTAGGTAGTTGCAAAAGCGGATCTCCACACTCGAACATGAATACGAGCCTGGCTTATAGAATGCAACTGCAACAGCCTCAAGGGAAAAAAACACAAAGTGAACCATGATCAGTGAGCAGTGGATATTGAACCACCATTTGTCTTCCCTACAAGTATTATAAAGTACATGACTTAGAATACAAGATGATAATAAAAGCATCGTTTGCATGCACTGGACTTGAGAAACGACATGACCTGATATGTCATGCACATGAACCACATATACTACGGAACTAACTGAAATGAAAATTGTGAAGACATAACCAGCTGACTACTCTCAACAATACTGACTTTGCAAAACAAAATTGTTATGAGAAAAACATACCTATTGGCACTTGTAAAACACGTGTTTAACAAGTTTCACATGGGTGTTGGGATTCCATGCGCGTGTGATGTATGTGTTGTAGCACACCACATCCTTGCTATGCTGTTATCATTAATAGCTTGGATCACAGATAAGTGGTCGTTGGATTGTTACAGGTTGTTCACTTTGTATTATATTATTACATCACTGTGATTGTTCTGAGACTAGTTTGAGGACGTCTATCATATCTGACGCAAATATGCATAAAGATATTTCACGCTCTTGCATGTGGGCCTGTGGGTATTTTTCGCTGCAATATAAAGTTCTGTGGTGATTCCCTACTCATAGCGTTTCTCTATGCCATGCTCTCACATCGAAGTCTGTGATTATGCCATATGATGTTATTTGGGAATTTACGTGTTTCGTGTAGGTAATCACATTTAGTCTGCTTGTATTTCACTTTGTGATATTTAACGATGTCGCTATTTCATACTGCTATGTATAGGAGGATGAGCATTTCACCCTACCTTATAGTCATGTATTTCATCTCGGACTTGCTATACCGCTCTCTTGCGCCTAGGTCTGCCGCGTTGACTTATCTATGCATTCAAGTACTTGGTGTAGGTTTTCACATGTAAGCATACTGGTATTCGTACTGTCATATGTAGGCCTCTCAGTATTCCATTCTGTCGGGCATATCAAGGCCCCTGAGTACTTCATGCTATCATATCTAGCCACGTGAGTATTTCATTTAGTCTAATTGGACATATGATTACTTCGCGATGTCATATTTAATTTCTGAGTATGTGATGATGTCATATCTAGGGCTATTAGTGTTTCATGCTATCATATCTAGGTTACCGAGTATTTCATGCTATCATATCTAGATCTCTTAGTATTTCATGCTATCATATCTAGATCTCTCAGTATTTCATGCTATCATATCTAGGCCTATTAGTATTTCATGCTATCATATGTAGGCCTATCATAATTAGTATTTCATGCTATCATATCTAGGTCTCTGAGTATTTCATGCTATCATATCTAGGCCTATTAGTATTTCATGCTATCATATCTAGGTCTCTGAGTACTTCATGCCATCATAACTATGTCATATTTAATTTTCTGAGTATGACATTGTGATGATGTCTTATCTAGGGCTATTAGTGTTTCATGCTATCATATCTAGGTTACTGAGTATTTCATGCTATCATACCTAGGCCTTTTAGTAGTTCTTGCTATCATATCTAGGTCTCTGAATATTGCATACTATCATAGCTAGGTCTCCGAGTGTTTCATGCTATCATATCTAGGCCTATTGGTGTTTCACGCTATCATACCTAGGTCTCCGAGTATTTCATGCTATCATATCTAGTCACTCTGTTACGTAATGACCACGTATATTTCATTCTCTTACATGTGGAGATGTGGGTATGGTGTACTCTCACATCTAGCTATGAAGGTATTCACATTACCATATCTTGCCCTGTGTATATTCCTGATATATCATCTAATCACGTCCCTTTTAGCCAGGTACTTGGTCCATCTGTCGCTTGTTATAGTGAGCACTGGCCAGGCTAAGGTACAGGCGTGTGATCTAGACAGGATGTATAATTCTAGATCAAGATTATTACCAGAAGGAAAGCTATGATCTTGTGTGTCACAAAAGGTCCCATTGACCGTGCTGAATATTAGGTGTATAATATGATTACATAAAATATGCTTGATATTCTATTACATGTTTAGACTGTTGCTGATTGGCTCACATCATTCATATGATATATGCTTAAATATGTTACAAATATCATATTAGACCGTTCGGAAGATATATTTGTTTAAATGTTGCCTTTGAATGCTGTCGTTGACATAATACTATAATTTATATTTCTTATTCATACAGGAACGCGTTGTTTTGTATCACCCTGTTAAAACCTGAAAATATATATTTATGTAGCGCGTGGTCTATATGGACAACGTATGCTCGTGAAAACAAATTACTTCAAGCATATCCCATAGTTATGTAAGATGTAGATTATTATACACACGTAACTCCAAGATACCACTGAGTAGATGTAGCCTTTAGTTCTATGGATACGATATAACACTATGCATTGTTGTACCTTGTCAAAGTCAATGTGATAGAGATGAAGACAAGTCTTTTTGTGTTACTATCTGTATGTGACTGGCATCTTTACTTATCTTTACCACTATGCAATTACATTATAGATAAATACGCCTATCATCGTAATAAGATTTCGGCTCAAGTCAACTACTACGACTTATTCCACACTGTACGAAAACTAAACATGTACTTTGTGTGTACGTGTATCAAGAAAACACCGTAGAACAGACGAACTATGTGGCTTATATGACTCGAATCTTGTGTATTGTTATAATTTTGAAGCAAGTTATTGTGGACAACTGACAACTAAGGTACCTAAGTGGCATTTAGGAGTGATACACATAAGGATGAGAGTTTTATGGAGGAGAATCATCTGATGAAGGAGTAAGGATAATCCGCACTTCCAGTTTAACATCCATAAAACGCTTTTCCTCGTGTTTTCTTCAGTCATTATGAATCATTTGTAGGAACATGATGCTGAAAGGCATTTGAAGCCAATAATGACGCCCAAATGGTATGTGAAAATTTATAAAATGATACAGTTTTTCCATTGTATGAATTCTTGTTGGATATTAAATAATGACATAGTATATACCATGATGTATCTCTCACTGTTTATGTACCGTTCCCTAGCTTGATTAATCTTTATTATTTGTGTAGATTGATTGATATGTCATAGATTCGTTTTCAACTTTCATCTATTTGTTTGGTATTCGATGGGCTCGTTTTTCCTTTCTAACTGGTTAGAAATACGTATTTATGTTACCACCATATCCAATAAATATCTGCTTATTCGATGAAGTCTCTGTTCTTTGTAACCCTTGTGTAAATATAGAATATCAGTGCAAACAAATACCCAATCTCGACTGTCTTCAGAAACTAATTCCGTTTGGGGTAAAGGAAAGTAGCTGTGAAAATTGCATAACTGGATCACTGAGAATCAGTGCTGACACCACGTGTTCGTGAAAAGGGTAAGGGTGCCACGTTTTCGTGCATATACACGACATGCAGACTCTACACGAGTCATAGCTTAAATACGGTAAGGCCGATCTAATCTTGTTCGGACGTTGGTGAAGCATCTGCTGCAGTTACGACTTCTTCTACCTGCCATGACTTAGTCGTTTACATATCTGTGGTTAAGCGATCTAAATGTTGACATGTTTGTGGTGGGTGATACGTTTGTCGGAATAAAGACAGTTTGCATGCTTAATGACCAGGCTGTTTATATGTTTGTAGTTAGTGATACGTTTGTCGGAATAAAGTCTGTTTGCATCCTTGATGACCTGGCTGTTTACATGTTTGTGGTTCGTGTTAGTGGTTCCGAAAATACGACTGTTTCTACACTCTATGAGCTTGGCATTTACTTGTTTGTGGTTGGTGATGCGAGTGTTGGAGTAACGACTGTTTCTACGCTAGAGTACTAAGTCTTACAAGCTTCTGGTCAGGGATAAGTGAGTGTGAATTCCGACTGTATCTGAACTCTATGACTTGACTTTTTACAGCATTAACGTTTTTTCATGTCTGCATAATTCTTCTGGTGATACAACTGAATGTCTACTGTATCTATACTCCGCGGCCGTATGGCTTACATGTTTGTGGTTAGTGTACATCTGTTAGATTTATAGCTGTTCTTACACTTTATGACCTGAGTGTTTACATGTTTGTAGTTGGTGATGCATCTTTCTAGGGCACAACTCTTTCTACCCTCAATGACCTGACAGTTTACATGTTTGTGTTAAGTGATGCATCTGCCGGGATTTCAACTGGTTATGAACTTGGTTTTTACGTGTTTGTGGTCGGTGAGTCGGCCGAAAATTAGACTAATATCTCTACTCTTTCTGACCTGACTAGTTACTTGTGTAGTCGTGATGCCAATCAGATTCGATTGGGTTGGTGGCGCCAAGCATCTTATGGCCCATCCTGTACCATGATTGCGACATAATATTACTTGACATTTTCCATGATTGTTTCAAATGTTGTCACCTTGCTGCGTGAGTGGCAATTATATGGCCAATGTGGTCAAACTTTGCCAAGCTTACCATATTATGAAGTGATAAGCGAGTAGCTGTTCAGACAAGACCTCCTGTGTAGATATGTCACATTTCTCCTTCTAAAAGGTTTAACCTCGCTGTGGGCAGAGCGAACAAGTTTATGGATTACTTTCTTCATTTTCGCTGTAGATGTGTTCATCTCTATCAAGCGAGTAACGTTTGATTAGCTTGCAGAAAATATTCGCATGGCTTGAAAGCATTAATTGAATTAACGTCCAGGACCATGATAGTGTAAAAGCTTGTGAAAACGATTAACACAAATATTCCAATATTTTGACCAGGCTTTGTAGAGCTTATGTTAAGACCTCAGAGGGAAGAAATTGACCAAACCCACTGTCTCACTCATAATATGAGTGACTGCATTTTTACACGTATTTGTGACGAGTGCCTCCTATGGGGTAGACGCCTTCATAAATTCGCAAACACCTGGTAACATCATTAGTTGATGGTGATTGATACACATAGGCTTATAATGTAAGTGAGTGAGTGAGTGAGTGGGTGAGCAATATTCTACCTATATGGCGGCGGTCTGAAATAATTGAGTCTAGTCCAGGTGATCAACAGCATGAACATCGATCTACGCATTTGGGATACAATGACGTGTCAACAAAATCAGCGAGTCTGACTACCCGATCCCTTGAGTTGTCTCTTATGACAAGCATTGGTCACTGTAGACCTATTCTATCCCGGATCTTCACAGGTCGGCCCATAATGTAGAGAGAAGCGTACAACCGACAGATGCTTTCATCGTCATGGATATGATGTGTCACGTCTATAAATACATGGGTTCAGAGGCATTTGGGGTGGTACGGTGCGCGATAACACAGCAACAAAGATGCCACTTTGAACAGAATGTCATAATGTTAATGTCATGTTGATAATGCATCAGGCCTTATTTGCTTTGTTCATTGTACACACATACCGGTGTTATCAAACACGGTTATACACGTAATTGTATGTACACTAATACAGATAATTTTCGAACGGCATAAATTTCTCTGTAAATATCGCATTTACATTACAGAATCATAACCATAAGCTTGAGCTATCTATAGACTGTATATATTGGAGGGATATTTGCCGTTAGGAAACGCGCTGTATCCATATTGGTACAGTTCAGCCCTTGATTCTCTGAAGAATAAATATGATAAGGAGAATTTACAAGTTATTTGCATTATTTGATTTTGTCTCTCCAGTCACACAGAGCAAGCGGACTCAGGGGACATGTAGGGGATACAGAGGGTATGTTCTGCTCCCAGTGGTCGTGCTTGTACATGCCTGGAGTATGTACACAGCTTAAACACTGTGGTAATGTTCTGGAACAACGCGAGGCATTAAATTCAGCACCATGATCAGGGACCTCCAACTAAGAGTTCGATGCTGTAGTTAGTCAATGAGAAAGCCTTGTTGCATACATGCCACTTTGATGACATTCCAGGAAAACAAGGAGATCTTTGAGTAGGTTACTGCTCTTGTTTTGTCAGATATTTGGCTAAATATTTCCATCAAATGATCGCCTGTGTACTATATTTGTATAGTGTGCTGAAAGGAAATGTTTAACATTGTTTGACATGCAAATTACTTGTTTGGATTCGACACGTCATCACATACAATGTGATTAATTGAAAGGTGATCACTTGTAGTTTGGACGAGAATCCAGTGGTCAACAGTATGAGCACAGTTTCACGCAACTGGGAATATAATGACACGTATCAACCAATTCAGTGAGTCTGACCACCCGATCCGGTAAGACGCCTGTTACGACAAGCATGGGTTGTTGAAGACCAATTCTAACCAGGATCTTCTCTGGTGTTGTCGGGTACTTTTAAGCCACACCAAGTATAATCACACCAATGGTGATCCACATTCCAAGCCTTCGATACTCAATGACAAATAATCAGTCAATTAACCCATAAAAGTGTCTCGCCACCTGATTCTCCAACTGCTAGCAATACACACAGGGTTGGAGAACCGAGGGTGCAAATGTGAGCAGGTTCACGAAATCATACAAGTTCACAGTACCTGAAATCTTCAAAATGAAAAATAGAGAAAAATAATTCCAGTTCACTACTACCGTTTTGCTTGATGGCTTAACGCATCGCCATTCCAGCCGACATTTGTTACTTTAGAGGTTTCTCTTGTTCAAAGTTATCGTTCTCTGCTGACCAACATTGAAGTTATTTTTTAACATGGTTTCTTATGGAACTTGTTCCACATACCACTTTAGATCTTGTTTCCCTGCTGTTGTATTCTTTGAGGTATCTCTGACAAAGTTATCTTTGGTAAAGATTTACACTACGCTGTTTGTGAACCTGTCTGGAGAGTGCTTTCAAGGCCAGCAGAAAACGAACAGTCTGATTAGATAGATAAAACACACGGTTTTGAATTTAGGAAAGTCTAATAGTGTTCAAAGAAGTAAATAACCTCAGTTCAAACACAACACATATCACATTCTAGGTGTTCTGGTGTAGATTAGTTAACTGCTTTTAATTAAAAAGTCAAATACATTTAAAGTATCGCAAAGAAACCATCAATAAATTCACAATCTCGGCCTTTTATCTGACACTTTTGTTTGATGAGTAAATAAGTATACATTTATAGGCTATGGCAAAAAAGTCGCCTCTTAACGAGAAACAAAAAATATATTTTCGCATTTATTAGCTCAAAACCACTGAAACGAGGAAGATGAGCAAGTCAGTTATAGAATCTGATCTCTTATACAGGTGATAAATCATATCTAGTCGACGGATTGGAGCCGTAACTGAATACAGAATTCAGAAGGCGACGCTATTGAACGCCACGAGTGCCGATACATACAAACAAACAGCCAATACATCAGTAACAAAACCGTTTTAAACAAACATCCGATAGCTGACCAACACATAAGTTGTAAAATAACCTTGTAATCTCATCGACTGATCCTGATTAATACAGGAACGTTGTACAATGCAGGAGAAATTGATCCGGTTTATGCTTCTTTGCCCTATTTTTGTAACATTTTTTTCGTTTAATCCAATAAGGAGACGGAAATGAGTAAGGGGATCAATATGTGAAGAAATTGTTGTGGCGCCATTTTTCATTACACGTATTTATAAACAATTCATGAATTAGAGTCTGTATTGTAAAAATGTGGCAATTTCATCCGAACAAGAAGCGTGGATATTTGATAATCGTTCCAGTCCGGTCTGTTGGAAGCGCTTTTCGACTTGTTTTTCGGACACTTTGATCAAACGTCATTCAAAAGTCAAAATCTACATGTTATATATGAAGAACGTAATGAACACAAAGATGATGCATACATCTTTAATCCAAGAAGATATGGATCGTTGATATTACAGAAAGTGGAACGATCTCTGTAAACTTGAACTGTCATTAATCATAGCGCCACCAATATCTGGAGTTCGGTGGACATGACACTGTCATTCAAAGATGTGGGAGACTGTTGAAGATGTTCTGCATTATGGAGCAGATAATGCAGATAATGCAGATAATGCAACACGATTTTGTTAAGCACATAGTCAATGTGTCAAAGTCAAGCTATTCGCTTTTTGCATCTTTGACTTGAATATAAGCTACTACATTCACAGTAAGAAGCGACAGGAATTATTTTACGTAATCGTTATGCAATATCTGTCAATGTAAGAGTGGCTTGTAGAATTCCCGATTTTGTCATAACCCTGTGTTTATGAATCACTATCACTAGTGATGGTGCCACGTGTATACCATGCGGATCCGGTGACATCCGTCACAAACACATACACAGGCATGTCAAAATTATTTATATTGCCGACATCTTACATGATTTTTTAAAATGATAATGGAATTTCTTTTTGCATTGAATTATTATGCCGAAACAGTTTTCCGTGCAAAAATGCCCTAGTTTTGTATTTTGTTGAAAGAGCATTTTCGTTTATGAATGAACGTAAACATAACTGTATGTACATATTCTAGAAGCAGACTCTGTGACCTCGACGTTTGTACGCCAAACATATTACATAACATGTAGTGTACGTGTATTACCACAACTGTATAAATTATTATCATGTATTGGTCAGACAGTTGCCATTGCCGTTACCTTTTTATAAAAAAACTTCTGAGGTAAATCAGAAGTGTTTTATGTATTGAGAGATTGCCAAATACTGTCATAACGGAAAAGGTTCCTTGTCCAATATTGGCTTTTTCAATATCAGGTTATGGATCGTTCACCGTCTCGCCATGGGATGGATATCATCAAATGCTCTTATATATACTTATTACATGCGACATGATCACATGTTGATACCAAATCAGTAGGATGCCAAAAAGACATAGGTAAAATAATTGTACTCTCAGAGACAGAGAGGCGTTGTTGGCGTTCCTTTCGCGGTTCACAACCGCAATCAGGTTTGATATGATCGCTTTCATTAAGATTTTCATATTCTATATTTCTGTATTCTACTCTATATTCAGCACACATGTACACGTGGAAGCTGCCTCATCGAGACAGAAGAGATAATCCAGTTTAGATAAGGTACCGGATCATAAATGTACAAGCCACAGACTGGCTGAGATCTTATGACGGTGGTGACTACTTGCCGGATTGGACAGATGCCGGGATCTTATGACGGTGGTGACTACTTGCCGGATTGGAAAGATGCCGGGTTTGAGTGCTTCCATTGTATGCCATTTTCTTCTACAGTTTACAGCCCAGTAATGAGGGTGAGGTTGAGTTAAAATGGTACTTTGTACTATAAAGTGAAAACTCACATAGACAATTTTCCGCCATACACTGACTAAAACATATTACTCCAATAATTTAATCAGTCCAGTTCAGTTATCTATTCTGACACAGTGTAGGACATTCGGGTCATAATACAAAAAACTTCATTCTATTGTATCAAGGTATGAGGGTCGAACGGGATCATGACGAATAACCATCTCGGTACGGTGTATACGGATAAGCCTACATGTATGTGCTAAGGGGACATACACAGTAGTGTAGATAGAAATCTTATACAATTTCAAAGTGATGAGTGGACAGCTATAAAATGTTTACTCAGCTGTATGTAATAATAAAATCATTCAGCCTACTCTTGGCTATGTACTGCTATTTAGAGATAGTTACAAAGTGCAATCCTTTAAGATCAACCGCCTGTAATTTGCAATGTAGAGTGTTTGTTTAACGTTAGATCCAATCTATGTGATTTGTAATGGGGAATAATTGTCTGTACTCAAAACATCTGGTTAATTGCGGTGTATTCAGTTGATTTTCGCGAAAAATACTAATTGGGTTATATCACGAACATCGACCGTTTTTTTCTACTCAGATTTGCGTGTACCTTTTCCAACTCTACCTTGTACTTTTAGGAATTTATATTCAGCCTCTATCACATAACATGTAATCGTTTTGGTAAATGGGAACAAGTTAGGTTAAGAACATCCTCATGTTGGCATATACAGAGAAACTAAACTTCGGCCCTAGTCATACTTGTCTCAACCTGAATAATTAATGCACCTCCCAAAACTATCCCACAAACAAAAAGTACGGGAACACTCCAAAATGTGACAGTTATGTATAAACTAAAGGTGGTGAGGTAATTTATACTCTAAAATAAATGGAACTTTTGAGTGCTTCCTGGGCACTTTAAACGACATGAGATCATGCAATGAAGCAACTGATTCAATATTCATTGAGTTTGAGTGAAATGAAACACTTTCGAAACAACGAAAAACAAGGGTGCTGGACCACACCCGCACCATGTTTGATTCAACCCCCCAAACACTACAAGACAGTGCATGGGGAAGACACATAATGATGATATAGAACGGCTCGATAAAATTATGAATCGAAGAATACATATAAATAGGAATATCACGGTATGACATCATCACTTCCTATACGGGTAATGATCTTTTGTCTCATTTCCCACAATCAGCTATAAATCTTTCCTTTGTAGTACAGTAGAGACGCAAAAGAAACAGGACCTAAGTTACCATAATCAGTGCGGTGAAGTATTTCTCGACATTTCGGAATTTCTTTATGTGATGTTGTGTATTTACCCGTGGTTTTGTAGTTCTCGAAAGTTCGTAATTACGTTTCACATTTTCAAAGCTGCAATATGTAATTAGAAACCAAATGCCCGAGGATTCCCAATGGCTCGTTTTCAGCATTAACCTGTGGATGGTGAATGCTGTGAAAGTTCAGGTCAGTTTAACCTGTCTGACAATAACGTGGATGCCTGGAGCAGACAGCGTCAAGCCTGCCCTGACCGTACATAAACCCTGGATACACAATGGATTGCAGTTCACTTCAAAAGTTCAACACTAATTGATTCTCGCTTTAAGGGCAGCAGACAGAGACATCATCTACGTCGATTACTTGTGGACGACTGTGTCGGTAGTCGATATCAGTCGTGCAGGTACATTCCGTTTACCATCATTTGAACATGAGTCAGTTGATCCCCTTGATTCATCAGATCACAAAGAACCATAAGGAGAAACACAAAAGGCCCCGTCGGTTCATCTTCTTTCTAGAATTGCAGCCGGGTATATTTTATCTGATTTCAAGTCCTTTAAACTTTGTTCTTGGTGTAATGGTGCTCTCAGTAATATTGACAATATTTCCATCTCTATGACAGCGAATAAAGTTGAAGACAATCCAGTGGATGATCACAATCCCCATCTATCTACAGAACTGAGACATGCTGACCAGGTGTTCAGTCAATGTCACTCACGAATAGGATGGGATGCTGATGTGGCACGAAAGAAACGCAATATCCAATACATGGCATATACATGTTGTAGCTCTGTGGGTTTCAGAAAGATCAGGTTAAATATTGGCACATACAATCGTAATTTGCGTCTAAACATGTTTTGTTTGTTTCTTGTCTAACACAGCAATATTCCAGCAACAAGGCAACGGTCTGCAAATAATCGAATCTAGATCAGACACTCCAGTGATCAACAACACGTGTTTCAATCTATGCATTTGGAATACCAGACTTCTTTACACTGAAGTTAGTATTCAGTAGGCGACAACTTACAGAATGAAAATTATCCAAAAAACACTACTAGTATGTTACTGAATTGTAATCTGATATCTGGGCTCACGTGGTTGATACACATTGTATAAATATATATCAGAATGTACATGTTGTGCAACTAACGCCACTGTTGCCCTGGGGTCAGTTCAGATACGATGACATGTGTCAACAAATTCAGAGAATCTGACCACCCAATCTAGTGTTTCGATTAAGAGCAAGTGTAACTCGGGTCTAAAACTAGATTCCGTCTAAACTAAGGATGTGTGCATGGAACATCGGGCCCTGTTGTACACTCTCGAAATCTTCCATCAGACACTTTCCATCATCCGGAGGAGTGTCTTTCTTTATCACAGGGTGGGGTACTCTTCAAGAGGTGCGTGAGGTTTAAATTCTACAATATTTCAGCATCACGGAATACCGGAAATGGGCTTCGCAGATTGTACTAATGTGGAGAATCGAACCCGGGTGTGACGGGCGAACGCCCTAACAACGAACCTGTGTCTGCATGAAATGACTCGACTCGACTATTTTGTCTGAGAACCCAGTAATGATTCTTACTTATTCTGATTTGTCATGGCTTAAATAACAATCAATGCATCGAGATAAGTAAGAAAACAGCATCAGATTCGGCATTTCATTGTAATTCTAAAGGATATTATCCCATATCGTGTATTTCTTTTAGGAATGAGAGTAATGGATCAATGGCAATTCAGTCGTAACTCTGTGTATCATAGTTCTCAATCTGCAAACAAAACGGTCAGGTTTTATTGGTAATCTTAAACATGCAATGTGACTCTATCTGTATTATTTCAGATTACATTCGCTGATGGAAATGTGTGTAGGCATGAAATGCATAAATAGCCTTCTAGACTCCTGAACAAATGAAGAATAAGAAGAAATAACTGTAAAAGCCGTCTTTTTAAATCGTTCAGTGAAATGAATAACTGAAAATAAAATAGAATCGGCGTGCTATAAAGGAAGCACATTTCCAAAAATGATCAAATAAATAGTTTCGAAGGAGACACATTAACATGCCACTTGGCTTGTTTATGATAACCCACTAGTTCCCAACCAGTTCCCCGTCTTTTAAAACCCGCTCCATATGTTTGCAAAGTCACTTTTTTGGTCCATTTAAAGAAAACACCCTTAGGAGTTAACCGGAATGCGAACTTCTATTTTAAACTAAAGACTCCTAAATTTGTTTATTCACAATCACGGTGAATCAATTGTCAAGTCAGGATTCATTGCACAGAATATGAGTAATACATTTCTGTTTAACTTTTCAGTCAGCATCAATTAGCAAGCCTTTCATTGTGAACCTATCTTCCTACGTACAAGTAAATTAAGCAACGGATGGAGCTTCAGGTGTTACAAGACATCCGGTTGACTTATGTTTCAGTATGCTTTCATGTACAATGAGTGGCTGCACTCATTGCCGAGAAGATCAACCTGACTTTCAAAGTCCGTTTCCGTTAAAGAGTATTTGGCAATTAAATCACTTCCGTGTAAACTATTTGGTTGTAACGCTTTGTATGTTCAGGAAATCCTGGCGTAAGTGTAACTGTAGATTAAGAAGGTTATGTTATTTGTCACATTACATTGTGGTGCAGTTTTGTCATTACTGATCTGTAAAATATATTTCATGACACAAGAAAGCAAATATTGCTGACAAAAAGCATTTGCACAAATACAGGGAATGTCTGCTGCAAGCCATAGTTCACCTGAAAAAAATACACGGCCAAAAGTCACAAGAGGATGTCAAACACAAATATGATGTTACAAGCACACAATGGCCGTGAAGACCACATAAATGGTATATTTTGAAATGTCTCTCTATTTGGGTGACGGATGGGTCTGTCGTAGAAACCTTGTGTGCAGATCTGCGTCCATCAAGTTCAACTGTCACATATGATAATGGACTGAGTCCCCGACCACCTTTACCATGTCCTTGGTTTGTCAGCGTCACCAAGAAATTCTACACTTTGACCCAATGCATAATTATCCCGACAGTTCAGAACTATATTCGAATTCCCTAATCTTATGAGAGATAAATCGATACATGTGGGACAAGCACAACTAATATATTCAAGTGAAAGCAAAGATATGGTTCCTAGCCACGCTCAGGTTTTTTTCAAAGTTGCCAAAAAGCCACTAAACAGCCAGGGAAACATGCAAGAGGGAAACAAGATCTTGTGAAATTCTACTGGCGATTTGTTTGCCAATTAAAATCCAAACAAGAGTCGATGTGCCGCACAATACGATGTCAAAAGGTAGAGAGAAGTGAAAGAAAACATTTTTGAACTCTTTCGAAGATGCTCAAAGCCGTTTATCTGTAAACGTATTAAATAGTTATTGGAGGCCAAAACGACAACAGTAGTTACCAAAAGATACAAACCTCGCCAACCATGAAGTCAGACCTTTTGAATACTTACGTAATACCTTGCTAAATTTCTGGGTTCCTTTCCTTTTCAATGCCATGTTCACTCAACTATGACTGCTTCCTATCTGGTATGACTTCATCTTCAGTGTTACACACAATGTGGCAACGCCAAAAATATATAGTTTTCTCTAATCGTCTCTACTTCACACGTGCAACTGCATGGATTGCACGAGATCACAAGAATCTGCAAGTACTAAGTATTCAAAACGTTTCCAAGGATTACGAACTAGATGAACATACAGTGTCCAATTGGAGAACCAAGGTTCAAAGATGACTTCAACATTAAAGCTGGTTAATTGTATTTGTAATGAATTCACTGACTGACTTTTTCTGCTACATATCTCCTATAACTGATTAGTGCATAGTCTGATTCATGAATATAATTAATTCAAATTAAAAAGTCACGGCTATTTCTTTCAGTAAATCCTGGATCGTAACTGCTTTGATGGTAAAATATTTCCAGGATTATGTACTGTAAATACTTTCATGTATATGTTCCTAGAAGAGCTTCATTTAAATGCTTCAATGTACCCAGTAGACACGTGTTGCCTTGTTGCTGCAAGCCGTCAAAGAGAGTAAAGTCTCTTACATGTGCAAGAATCCAGTGATTATAGCTCACTGAATCCCAGAATCCCACTCTGATTAATAAGATTTTCACTTCATTAGCAAACAGCCGATATCATTCCAGACCTTTCTATCTATTAACCGTTAAGAAGCAATATTACTGAATGGTGTAACAGTCCAAAAGACATTAAACCCAGTTCGTTCACTGTAGACATGAAAACTGATATGACAGCATGATGTGAGAACAAGAGCGTATATGTCCTTGTATTTTGCTTTTGTTAGAATATGATATCATCGATTATTAATGTAAAAACGAAAAAGAGGTTATGATTTTTACTTTACTCGCCCTTCTGAAAGGGCACCCACAGTCTCAATTTGAAGATTGCACTGGAAATTTGCATCGTGGTGGTCGCATACCCTGCAGACACAAATATTGATACTGACTGAACTGTCACAAGGCGATGTATATCAACAAGGCGGATGACATTCCGTTCATTAAATAATGTGACCACTGCTTGCCGTTGTAACTGATGGATGGAACAGTCTGCGGATTATATGTCTTGTGCGATTTTCCTCTTTTCTTCAACGCCTTCACCATTTGTACCATTGGCGTGTTAATTAGAAAGACAGTGCCCGTTAGTTGTGTGTTGTGTAGCTGTGTCACACTGTCGAACGTACTCTGTCGGTTGATAAACGAAGAAGGTGATGTTAAAGAACTTTCCTGAGTTGAGGATGTCTCCCTACACCATCACACCAAACCTGTCTGGTACCTATTGTTTGGCAGTTTACGTATATTATGATGTCTGCAGACACACGTCTTGGCGTGATTAATCACTAAACCCGTTTCTTTCCGATGGTGTTCAAGACGTCTCAATGATAGGCTGAGGAGTGGTTTGTTTCGTCCTCTGGGCTGAAGTTGATGAAACACCGACGTGATACTCCAGAAGATGTACTAAGGCGATGTTGAGATATTCTCGGCATTTCCCCATTGTCGCCTAACGCATGACAAATTGTTGGCAAATTAGTCATAGTCATTGCACATGATTGTAACAGCAAGTTTTGCATTCTGCTTCTAATATTCTGTCCATAACATATTTGCCATGATGGAAATTGCGATATAAGGCTATAAAAGTTTAAATGACCCCGCTCGTGCAAAACAGCAGCTCGCAAACATGAGACATGATAAAACAAAGATTGCATGTGTATTACATTTTTCACAAATCAAGTAAACATTCTTTTCCCATTTACTACCGATATAGTTATTTTTGTACAAGTAATCAGAGGAGGAATGCCTTGGCGTTGTTCGGAGGCCCTGGTGACCTAGCAATACCGGGCGATAGCTCAAACTGTTATAGAGAAAGCGTCCTCAGCGGAATATCAAAAAGAGCTTAATTATGCTTCTTTGTCAGCAGGCTTGCGTGTTCATGAGTTTCAAGAAGGTAGTATATAGCTACCACTTGCGATACATTAGACTGTCCCGATATAACACTTAGTGAAACACTGTTTACTACTACTATTACTACCGCCACCACTCCCATTTTAACACCACCACCACCATCAACACAAACATCCTAGTACTATGACTTTTGTGAAATGTGAAATGTGAAATGTATGTATTATAGTATCAATCACGTAATCATTACCTACATTACACAGAAACTCTATTTTGTCCTCTTAAAAAGAAAGAGAACAAGACGAACAGTGAACATGCGTTTTTACATCACTTCCGCTACCTTGCATTTTTGCAATGTGAGTGTTATTGGTTCCCTGCATAAAGGTGTTAGGTGGGTGCATTATGTAACTAATGAAGACGGTCAGATGGTTGTGAAAGGGTTCGTACGTTGCCCCCTATATTCCTACTTTTACTCTTTGCTATGTGGCTTGTACATATGGTTAAGCAGCACCTGTGCCACTGCTACGCAGAAATATATTTACCGTACTGTTTGTTTTAATCACAACTGCAGCGTCTTCAACAACGTATAGCAATTCTATATCGAAGAAAAGATAAATGCTGTCAATTCGCTTTCCAGTATATAAACTACTTAGCAGGGTTCTTTTACTGAATGATCCAATGCTGCAGTGTACTTCAGTGTTCTTTCATTTCGTTACTCCGGCAGCAATGCTGTTTGAAAATATTTCAAAAGCGAGAAAAAAAATTCTATTTTGGATCGCTACATTTCCGGCAACCGCAATGCCATTACGGGTCACTTATAAGTAGAATTTGCATTAAACGAGACATGTCCTGTCTAATCGCACTAACCAAATTAAACATGCCTTTTTTTCAACAAAGCATTACCATAAATATTTCTTATCAGTTATGAATTTCAATTTTCAATTAGATCTCGTTTTCTTTTGCGAAATGAGATAAGCGAAGCACTGCAGAGGTGCAACGCTAAAAGATACAAAATATTTAGAAGCTTTGCAGAGTCTAGGTTATAAGGAACTGTTTGACATACATTTTGGTCATAGTACTTTGCAACATTCCTCTGCAATGTTAAGTTGAAATCATGTTCACTAACATTGTTGAGTAACATTACGTTCGGTTTTTTAACTGACATTCACTTACAGTATTGTCATGTTCATTCACTGTATTAAGTATATTTCACAGGACAATTAATCACATTACATTGTGAAGTCATTTGGATTTAGTGTCTATTTGTATTCATTAACAATGCCAAGCAATATTTCTAATTTTCTAACTACAGCAAATCATTTCAGGTATACTTGGTTATCCCCTTCATGTGTTAACATTGACTTGTTGAAGAATTTTAGCGAAAAGATTGTTTTACAGGCAAACAAGTATGACTATGTTCTGAGCAATACGAGCTTAATTGTCACATTTCCATACATTATATTTATCAAAGGCTGGAATCAAGCAGCGAGATGATAAGCATGTAAAATATAACCCCCAATTTCCTGCTGACAATTAGTCTGGAATTTGTACTCCAGTGTGTTATTACGTCATAGTTAATCAACCACAAGACTATTACCTAATCAATAGTGAGCCACTGTAATTAAGTAGCTGCAGGAAGTGTATACATGTGCATTAAAATCTTTGTAAAATTTCTTATGATGCACATATGCACATCTTTACATTTATAACGGATACATTTATAACGAACTGTCGAATAGATACATGATTGTATATATATTGTCCGGATACCTCTTTGTACAGTATAGTCGAAGCTATAGCAGATTGGTGATCACTTTGAGTCCGTATAATCGTATTTTACTGTATGTATTTATTACACAACGCTCATCGTGTGTGCCGTTCCGGTTCGTCAGTGTGTTGTTGTATTTGTGGCACACAAACGCACAAGTGGCTGATATTACGAACGATGACCAAGGTAAAGATCCTGGGCCCCGTTCAACAAGGAGACCTTATTGCTAAGACTATCGTAAGTCTAATAAGGTCTATGTCCAAGAATGGGAGTTACGACTACCTTAGCACCGCTTTCAGTGACGAGAGCAATGTTACCCATCACCTCTCAGGGCCAGCATCGCTTGGAAGATGTATGTTATGTGACTCTGGAACTAATTCACCAATGTGTGAACTGAAACCATAGAATAATTTTCCTGAGAAATACGTAACAGAGACAACTACATAATCTTGCCATGAAGCTACTTAGAGGTATTAACCGGTATGAATCCAACCGAACTTGCTGAAAACTACCTGGTCACGTTCATCACACGACGCGTGAAGATCCGGGTTAGAGTTGGTCTTCAGGAACCCATGCTTGTCGTAAGTGGCGACTAACGGAATCGGCTGGCCAGGCTCGCTGGCTTAGTTGACACATGTCATTGGTTCCCAATTTCAGTATTCATGCTGTTGATCATTGCATTTTCTGGTCCAGACTCAGTTATTTACAGACCGCCGCCACACAGCTGGAATACTGCTGAGTGCGGCGTAAAAGTAACTCATGCACTCTTTTAATTCCAGTTGTAATTATGTCAAACTTGATAATATACATGTGTATGATTCTTCGATTGACTGAAATCAGATTACGTCTGATGAAATACAATACAACTGAATTACCCTTTTAAACAATAAGTAATCATAGGATATTAATTTATGATATGATTATCAAGGTCGTATGGCCAATAATGGATTCATAATGATCAACCTTTTTGTTTCCTATTATATTCTATTTCAGTCCTTTTATGATATTATTGTTCAAATTACTTGTTCAGTTGTTACTTATGAGATTAATAACAATTGGTGATAGCCGATTCATGAACAAGTTGCCATCAATTATAAAATTGCCAACTCTTAATGTCTGAGGCGATTACAAGCGATCATTTGATTATATCACAGAGAGTTGCTTAAATCCGGGTCACTTGCTATAAAGACGTGACGTTTGAAATGTCAAAGAATGTGATGTGCAAGTTGGTAGCCTGCTAGGCGCCCGGAATGAGAATATTATCTCCATGTGGGTTATCAACAGGAAAATGTGGCAGTTAGATGGAAGCATAAAATGTCTTTCTACGCCTTTGCCTGTCTGTCCCATATGACTGTTGATCTCCTTCTCCCTCACACACGCTCTCTCTCTCTCTTTTTCTTTCTCTCTCTCTCTCTCTCTCGCTCTCACACACACGACACCGGCAATAGAATTATTTTTATTAGACTACCTGTATGGTTACAATGAGTGTCACCCGCTGTGTTAGAATGTTTTGATCATTAGTTTGCTATTTATTCATGTTAAGGAATACACCTGAGCTGATTCAGATTCTCAGCTCTTCGGGTTCTCCATTGACGTTACGCTGATACATCATCATGCATTATGTTAAATGAAAAAATAAAAGCTCGTTTAACCATGTGCTCCCCGTTAAAATAGAAATGTGATGAAAGCGCCATGAATTGTAGGATTGATTCGTATAATTTAAGCTGGAAGCAAAACCAAATTCTGCGTTGAATTCAAATTTCAGTTACTGACAATTAAGCAGAGCACAGTCGCCCTTACGATTCATTCCTTAGTTGTTTTCGTCTAGACATTATGGAAAGAAAGCGTTTATATTTCAAACGTAACATTTCCTGTAGCACCTGTGTCAACACGATCGCTGGAATTCAATACTAGCCTCAACAAATAAGGTCACGTAGTCACGACTCTGTTCACAGTCATTCTTAATAGCGCGTTTCAAAACAAACAATAAAAGATACGTACTTTCCAATTAAAATTTTAGTTTTTGCTGAATGTTTTTGGAGGCTGTGTGTTTTAGTTCAGATGAAAACAGTGTAACGTCAAACGCGATAGTTGAGTCCATGATGAGCAGTGCATGTGTTCAACACAGCTGGACAAAACATCCCCGACTAACACTTGATGGTAATGCATATTCATCGACGTGTTCGATAGTACATGTGGAATCACTAGAGATGTATTTCTGGAATTAATCATTGAGGGCGGATGATTTTGTAAATTGTGATGAGACGAACCTGTTCTTATCACTTCTAATGTCGCTTAAAACTCTCCTTCTCGCCGATTCAGTTGTAAGACAGCTAGGCAGTGAAGGTACGACATTTTCGTGCTTTCAGGAAGCTCCTGGGCCCGCTTGCACAGAGCAATCTTAGTTATAATCAATCTTAGGCCCCTACAATCAACTTTACAATCACCATACAATTGCCCTAATCCACTTGCACAAAGACGATCTTAAGACATCCTGGATTTAAGATCGCGATCTTAATCAAGATCAAACTCTTCAACGTTGGACGTAGAAATTTCTTAAACTCGACTCCTGTCTACAGTTGTCTTCAAGTGCGCATAGCATGCAGCGCAAATACAACGTGGAACTGGTTACTGCACACAGATGACATTCCTTCTTTAATCGCACCTTGCAGATTTTTCATGACAACAATTATAAAAAAACCCCAAACAAACAAAAGAAAAACCCAAACAACCCCAACTCACAAATCTTTGAGGTAAATAATAACTTTGAAGGAAGCGATAACGTAGAAGGTAACATGTATAATCACTCGTACCTCAAGGGTTATTCTCTACATTCTAATTTTTTTTATGAACTAAACATGTGATACTGCAACCACAGAACTATCATGTTTTATGCAAATACTGAAATACAAACAAATAGATGAACAGATTGGGTCTTGAGTTATTGACCTAATAATCATGAAATTAAAAGATAACACATAAATAAAATTTCCTTATGACATAACACCTAAATGTACCATGATTTGCCAGTGACTGTCAGTTGAACATAGTTTGGCATCGATGTTATTTGGAGTAAAATCCCATGTATATCCCACAAGCATTATATTTGTAAAGATATGAAAGTGTGACATGACTGTGGGAGTGTTTCTCGATAAGTATTTTTGTCGCTTTGTTAAAAAAAAAGGTCACATACCCTAAATAGTGTATTTTTCCGTTTGAAAAATACTTGTATTATATTTAAAATACATAGATTAAAACTCTTGTCTCTCGTCAGATTCAATTTTTACAAGTAGAAAAAAACATAATTTTGTACTTTATCCAACTGTAGATTATTTCAATGATAAACTAAGACAAAATCATTAACCGAAAAGAAATATGTGGATATCAGGGCCCGCTTGCACAGAGCAATCTTAGTTACAATCAATCTTAGGCCCCTACAATCAACTTTACAATCACCGTACAATTGCTCTAATCCACTTGCACAAACACGATCTTAAGACAGCATGGATTTAAGATCGCAATCTTAACTAAGATCGAACTCTTCAACGTTGGAGGTAGAAATTTCTTAAACTCGACTCCTGTCTACAGTTGTCTTCAAGTGCGCATAGCCTGCAGCGCAAATAGAACGTGGAACTTGTTCCCGCACGCAAATGACATCCCTTCCTTAATCGCACCTTGCAGATTTTTCATCAAAACAAAAAAAAAAAAAACCCAAACCCACAAATCTTTGAAGGAAACGATAACGTTGAAGAAGGAAGCGATAACGTGGAAGGTAACATGTATAATCACTCGTACCTCAGGGGTTATTCTCTAATTTTTCTACATTGAAATTTTTTATGAACTAAACATGTGATACTGCAACCACAGACCTATCATGTTTTATGCAAGTATTGAAATACAAACAAATACGTTAACAAATTGGGTCTTGAGTTATTGATCTAATAATCATGAAATTAAAAGATAGCACATAAATAAAATTTCCTTATGATATAACACCTAAATGTACCATGATTTGTCAGTGGTTGTCAGTTGAACATAGCTGGCATCTCGTAGGTGTTATTTGGAGTAAAATCCCCAATATATCCCGCAAGCATTAGATTTGTAAAGATATGAAAGTGTGACATGACTGTGGGAGTGTTGTGGAAAATTCATGACAGGGAAATATGAAAACGTTATTATTTCGTGTGTGTTGTATGTGTTGTTGAATGCTCATCCACAGTATATTAATTACTTTATCCTATTGATAATTATTTTTTTTCGTTTTGTCAAAAAAAAACCTTTTATGCAAATTTCACATACCCCAGCAAGTGTATTTTTCCCGTTTGAAGAATACTTGTATTATATTTAAAATGCATAGATTACAACTCTTGTCTCTCGTCAGATTCAATTTTTACAAGTAGAAAAAACATAATTCTGCACGTTATCCAACTGTAGATTATTTCAATGATAAACTAAGAGAAAATCATTAACCGAAAAGAAACATGTGGAGATCTGTTCTGTCACTACAGAACATGCATTGTATTTGGGCATGGCAGATTTTACGGCAACGGCATAATCTACAAAGGGAAACCACTCCCATCTTGCGTAAAAACTAAAATTAGCTGCCCTTGAGTTATTGAAAAGGTCATGACCACCGCTAATCGCATGCAGACCCCTTTCGTTAGATCTACTATCCTTTCTTTGTTTATCAAAAAGGTATGGTGTTCATACTTTTTCCAACACTGAACCGGGTGAGAATTGTACTCTATGATATCGACTCGATAATGATGTTGTTGACTACCGCAAATAACGATATTTCTGACGTTAAATCGATGTTGCATTCTCTGTGTCGCTGAAGTGTCAAGGCGAATCATACAGTTTTATGCAATATGAAAGCAATCCCCAAACGTAAAGCTAATTATTTGCGTGAAATTGACACCAACTTGGACGCCATTTTGCTACAGACTACAATGGTCTTAGCTCCTTACAATTGGTTCCGACCAATTGTAAGTTTTGATTGTAACTTACAATGATCTTAGCCTACAATCGCTTTGTGCAAGTGGATGGCGATTGTAGCCGAAGCCTAAGATCGCGATCTTAAGGATTTACAATAATTGTAGCTCTAAGATCGTTTTGTGCAAGTGGGCCCTGGTCTGAAAAAACGTTTTTGTAAGATCGCCTTCAGTGAAATTCAGTGTTGAGGGTGATATGTCAAAACTGCATGACCCTTCTCCCGATGGTGCATCGGCTTTAATTGAATTCCCTGCGTAGAAGACTAGACGTGTGTGGTTTTAAGGACATTTGAAAAACCTTTCAGGATAGATGAGGGAATACATTACATTTCTTACTCTTCGCAAAAAAGACACATAAACTCCAGGGTTACGTATACGTAGTCTGTGATCACAAAAATTCGCATTTCATGACCAAAAAAAATAATCGTCGCCGTTGGCGTTATCCATAGAGACAAAGACGATGTTGTTATCTTACAGAACCAGGAAGTAAAATTGTCATAAAACGCAGACTTGGTGATCTATTGCTTGGCATAGTCTCTTCGTTAATAGCTTCTTGGGATGACTAACCAATTGTTCCACTGCATCACAGTCTTTGGACATGATGTTTCTGGGCTCGAATCCAGCAATCCAACCGTTACAAATGTTTACTTTATGGATTCACCAATGTATGAGATGTCTCCCATCAAAATCGTTAAATATTGTGATAGAGATGGGTGGATGTAAGGTGGTAATAAGCATTTGTAAATTTGCATTGTTCAGATTCCATTAATCAGACGTTCATTCCAACATTCACGAATCCCATCTCCTGTGACCCTCGTCGTGATTTTGCTGGAATATTGCTGAAATCAGCATTAAATTTTCATTTCATCTAAAACTTTGCAGCCCCACGTGTGGTCAGGTATGGCGGTGTTTACATGCAAGTATATTTCTTCTACAAACAGTGTTTAACTCAAAGAGTGTTTAACTCAAAGAGTGTTTAACTCAAAGAGTGTTTAACAAAAAGGCCCGATTTCAGCGATTCACGGTTAATTTGAATAAGCAATATTGAAAATAACAGTGAATTTTAGAAAAGGCATGACTGTTTTTATGTTATCATAATCTCCTTAATAGGATGCTTATATCTTCACTGTTATGATACATTTGTGTCACACATACATCCGACACAAACGTGAATGTAGAATCTTCTTACTGTGAGTGTGGTTGCATGCATACGTGTGTGTATGTGTGTGTATGCATGATTGTATGTGTGTGTGCGTGCGTGCGTGCGTGTGTCCGTGTGTGTGTGTGGTGTGTGTGTGGTGTGTGTATGTGATGACTAGCACAGACCCACCTTTTGACACGGATACCTCACTCAGACACATTATCCTGAATCAGAGACGATCAGACTTGGTTGATCCTATTAATTCCGATTGCCAGACGTAGTTTTTGGTAGCCATCGACCCATCTCCGGACAGATTTTCAATGCTCTAAGACGACGGACGAAACCTACCTGCAGCAAGACATCAAGGAAGTGGGCCTATCGGAACCACCTTACGCAAAGCGGGATAAGAAGCATGTCCCTGATCTAAACTACGTATATCACTATTTTGAGCAAACACGACTGAGGTGCAGTATAAAATGTTTGGTTCGACCTGTAGGATATACCTGCATATCAATGGAATGCATGTTGCAATTTGACGACAACAACAATATTAACATACGTTTTCAAAAACAGAATGACTTCTTTGGGCAGAAATCATGTTTACCTCGTTACTAAAATATTCAAAACGTAAATTCCTGAAGGTGGTATGTAGGTTTCTCTACATTTAACCCGAACATCAGCTGATTAAAGTAATGACGCAAACCCATACAAGACTGACCAGTTTTATGGATAACAACTTCTTTATTACGTTAGTGCTAACTAAAGAAGTTGTTATCCATAAAGTTTGTCATTCTTGTACTCACCAACTTCTAAAATGCCACTCAAAGGAGCAAACCCATATGTTTAAGAAGTTCTTAATGTGGATATGATTTACTCCTTGTGTGTGGATGAGTTCATATATGTCCACAAGCCGATGCTTCAGTCGCAGTGTCACCCTTTTCAAAGTGTGTCTGCCATTTCAACCATACAGTTACTTTGATGCTTCAACGGCTGGGGAGAACTTTCACGCTTGAGTCCTCCGTTGATAGAAACAGATGAAAACACAAAGAGCACTAGCGTGCCTGTAAAACCCGTGATTTGAGATTAATCTTAAATATCCTTCTCAAGTTGTCTGCATGGTTCAATATCCTCAGTTTCGAATTACACTAACTGAACATTTTCCATGAGAGCATCTAATAAGTTCGATAGATTGTTGTGTAATCATTAGTGTAATAGATGATGAAGGTATTTTGATTTCAAGTTATCCCGTGTTCTGATATTGCTGGAATATTTCTAGCGTAAAGCCAGCCACTCATGTAATGTTTTGGGTAAAACAGAAGACGCGTGTTTTAATATAGGCTTATTGCGAGTACTCAGTAAAACATTGAGAGGAAAAGAAGAGCTCACACAGATATGGGAAACAGTAATTGATTCAGAACATACTCAGTAGAACATTTATTTTATTTTATCGACTTTGTATCCGACTGATATATTCGCAAGCAAGCATAATTTGCCCGAATAAGTGAGAGAGGAAATGATTATTTAAGCCTGTATCTGCGATGTTGCCGCTTTTCGTGGATAAAGAAACAAGCGATGACGAAGATCACTAAAGTCCCAGTCCATTACTAGAGAAAGTACTAAAATTCAAAATGTGAAATCGAGTCTGGGCCCGACAATCAAGTCATCAACAACATGAACACCGATCTCCGCAAATGGGAACAGATGTCAACCAAGTCAGCGAGCCTGATCGTGACCACCCGATGCCGCTAGTCGACACTTACGACAAGCATAGTCGCTTTTATAGGGCAAGCATGGGTTGCTGACGACCCATTCTACCCCTGGTCTTCACGGTTCCACACATTTATGGAAAGAATTACATATACAATATATTATTTTTATAATTTCATATAATTGTTGGTAGTTAACAAGGAAAGAAAAGGTATTATTCTATTAAACTTGTTTTTCTTTTGTTTAGAATGCATACAAAATTTGGATAAACTTAGCTTGTTTTTATTCTTCTGTTGTGTGAGTAGTTGTTAACAGTAAGGATAGACACAACATTTGCACGTATTATGTGTGTGTTTCTTAACTTATTTCAGGAACATACTGCCAACTGCATTGCTATTTTAAAACTTCTGTTGGGTATGATTATTAGTACTTACAATCATTTTCACTGACCAAAAATGGACATGTAGCACTTACAAATATTTGCAAAATGCACACTGTAGTTCATGTTAAACTGCAATGGCTATGAGTTAAATTATTTCATAATCACTCGTTTAAGAAAATTTCCAGTTTCCTTTTTACAGCTTAATTACTCAGTATTTGATCCCTGGCGTTCACCGAGCATGTCTTCAGGCAGGTTTGATCTCTCAGCACAACCAATACAGTTTACAGAGGTACTGAAACAAGACCATTCCTGTTCTATCGCTTTGCCTTAATGTAGCCCAGAAGTTATTCAGTAGTCATTTGGCCCTAAAAGTTAAAGACATGCACGCGAATGTTTTGATAGTTTTACCTGATTACATATCGCTGGGAAATTGCTGTACAGATATACCACTAACTACTCCAAAATATGCATCAAATGTTGAGAGTGATTCGATTTTCTTTGAATTTCAGAGATGGGAATGGTAGGACACTCTACAGATAGAGCTGAGGTGGGACGAGAATATGTGGTGTAGGAAACGGATCTCTTATAGATGCCTCATTCAAAGTATTTATGGCGCTGTTAAATAGAAATACCACCCCAAAAACTACTGATTTGCGCGAAATGTAATGAAGTTTCCATAGCAATTCTAATCATACTTTATATTTTAATTTTTATCGACTGATATTTGTCGGACAAAAAAGGGACTGTAGCTACAGATTTACTGTTCAAAGTAATGACCCTATACACGTTATAAGCGGAGACTCTGATACCTTGAAATAAACAACGGAGTGATAGATCTAATCAAATGTTGTGTTTATCATCTGTATATTTCGAGAAAACGAAGAAAACAACTTCATACCACAGCATTTATTACTACTTTATTTTCCTCTGGATAATGATTACGGTTTGTTCACAAACTTTATGCAGTCATTTGCGTTTGTGAGTCATATAATATGTGATAAAGTTTATTCGGAATCGTTGGCCTTCAAGTCCATATTTCACAAAGCATATCCACACACACGCAAGAACGCACGCACACATGCACACACATACACACTTCATATATACGAAGTCATTGTTTGTCAAGTATGCAGTCATTTGTACGACATTTGTGAGTCAATCATTCTAATGATTTGAATAATTCTATTCAAAACGTCAGTGCTGGGGAATCATCACTCAGATTAAGAGAGAAACAGGCAAAATATTAAACGGGTGGCTGAAAATAATTGATGACGCCAGGTGTTAGATGAAAGAGTAAGCCCTTCCTACCTACTAAAACGTCATTGAAACAGTGTACTTATCTCCCGCCATTTGCCACACTCGGCTGTATGTAGACAGTGTGCCTTGAACTGACAACTAACTGATGGACACAACGAGCAACGAGCAACACCTTCAGGTGATCGACGAACCAATTACGGTTTTAGTAACATATTTTCCTGCGTTCCGTGTTTATGACATCAATGCTTACCGTTATAGCCAGGAAGTAGCTGTTTCCGGGAAAAGACGCTTTAAATCTTTATTGCCTGAGGGAATAATTACCTTTAACTAGAATGAATTAAAGTAACCATTGTGTTTAGGGACTGACATTATATTTCCACGTCGTTTGAGTAAATTTGCCACTTATACCACATAGAACACCTGTTACTCCCCAGACACAAATCGCCGAATGTCTGAAACGTAAATTATACTTTCACTTTCGTCAAGGAGAAAAGCCTGAAGTAATACAATTCTTTAACATTTACTACTTTTGTAAACCCATGGTGATGAACTAATTAAGACATATATACCCAGTGCAATCTGAGAACGTAGCACGCTTCAACACAACCAATACACAAAGGTAGGATTTGAGTGGTCAGTATCGAGGACTAGATAAGCACATGATACCACGTCCCAGTGTTAAGGAATGATGCACATTCTCTCATAACATGGTGTCTTTTTGCCCAATCTCGATTATTTAAAGGCCCCCGTCGTCTTGTTGGAATAGTTCTGACTGCAAGAAAAACAGAATTTGCTTACTTCTGTGCAAGACTGATGGGATAGAAGCGATCCAATCGAATCCGTTAATACGGCCAAATAATGCAATTGTAATACATTGATAATTTGTCATATTGACAAACAGACTCTCTGAAACGAGCTTTACTGGTGTCGAGAACAAACGTTGCCCACAGAAAATGATCTCGCTCATTGATTGCCATTGCGTTTTGGCAACATGTTATTAATTCTGACATTTTGATGTCTCGTTATCGTTGGAATTATCACAGAAACTGCGTCCCAAACAAATGGTAATAATATTGGATGCAATGAATCAGTTGTGAATGGACCAAAAGCTTGTTATGAAGTATTTCTGTGCAAGTTAATGTTCACAAAATGAAGTTGATTTGATGATAGCGGTTGGAGGTCATATCAGTTTCGATTTCACCACATCCTCCCAGTATGCTGCCAGTAGGTCTTTATATGACTGTTTCGCTGTTCACACATCGCTGAAAACGATGCACAAGTATTTTCCAGTACAGTTCACTGAAAGACGTAAAAGAAGAATAGGAACTGAAGACAGTGTTAGTATTCGGTACTGACAAATTGTATGTATGTCCATAGGCTCTAGGGCTGATCCTGAAGACTGGACATACCTCTCATTTTTCTTAAAGATGGAAATGTGTTCATCGAAAAGTCTTCATCATTATTGAACCTTATGTACATTACCTGATATGAAAGTTTCAGTGAATTATGGGTCCTTTTCAGTAATTCCTGGTATCATCACTAATTGCCAGTAATTCATACACACATAGTGGTCGGAACTAATGGGGTCGGGTGATCATGTTCGTCTCGCTAGAAGTCATTGTCAGAATAATTCTCAAAACATGAGAAAAAACACCGAACTTAACCAATATTCCAGACACTTCGATTCGACTTGACGCATTGTTCCCACACCACAATGGTAAAATACCACACACCGTGGAACAGATACTATATCGTAGGAGAAACAATTGTGCTCATACGTACATAAACTTCATTACCTTCAACTATGAGAGACAGATATCCTGAGATGTGTCGACTGGGGAATACAGCTTCTTCATGTGATGACAGGTGCTGTATTCCTGTCATACTTGCAAATCCCACTGTCAGTACTTGAACCCACCTCATCTTTACATGTAATCTTTGGATTTGTTATAACATGTCTAATTATCTCATCAGCAAAGACCAGGAAAACGAGTGGTTTTCGGGTCCCGTAGCATTTCCGTACATAGCAGTGTCATCTCTTAATCCTGAAGTCATTTCGTGTGTGTTTGTATGCATCACAATGACATTACTCCATGATGGTTTATAACTCATGTTTAAGGTTTAACTGCATGATGGTTTATAACTCATGTTTAAGGTTTAACTCCATGATGGTTTATAACTCATGTTTAAGGTTTAACTCCATGATGGTTTATAACTCATGTTTAAGGATGAGTGTGCGATGTGAAGTTTACGATATAAGAAGGTCTTATTGATGGGCCATAGAATTGCACCCCTGGCATACGAATTGATCAAGTTGAGAAAACATACGTTCATTTGGAAGTCTACTTTGAATAATTATGCATTTGATTGTTGTTACAGGAAATTCTAGAACATATTAAGGCAGTCAGTTTGTGCAAGGCAGTAACTCCTGTTTTTGGCCGGGAAGTGTTGCACATTCAACGGGGTTTTTAATATGAACGAACTTTGTTGTCTTGCTGTTTCCTGAAATATATGTAGAGCATATTGCTGCTACTTTGACCTGGAATGTGAGAGTTCAATTATTGTTTTCAATTTGGGTTCAGGTGCAAAATGTATGCGTACTTTAAAGAGAAACTGATTGCTCCAGTCACACAGGCTTTTGTACACACAGACCGTTGTGACATCATTTAATGTAATGCAAATTCTCTATTCACAACGTCTTAACTTAGCCTCAGAACTCTTCAGTGAATATCATCTCATTCAAATGAAAGGTGTAGAGGTCAGAACACTTTAATAAGTGAGGACACAGTTATTTACTATGAGAATAAGTGAGTACATTGTTATTTACAACAAGAATAAGTGCACACACAGTTATTTACAAGCATGATTCTCCACATACACAGCTGTATAAGTACGGCATGTTAACGTCAGCTATTGTCTGGTGTAGTTTTTGTTTAAAATATCAAATCACGTTACTACTGAATTCATAGCTGACATGAACATACACATAAAGCTTACATTTGGCAAGCTGGGCATGTCAGTTTTTACTGAGATATATAGACTTTACAAATATCAGGTACTGATTGCCATCGACTCTAATTATTTGATTTTCACTACTGTGCTATATTTGAATACATTTCACCCTCAGTATCACACAGATAAACGCTTAGCTGAGATATGTTTATTTCATCTCTGTTTATTCTTATCAAGTCGGATTTCTTTTTTCTAATTTTGATGTGAGTCAGTCCCTCCGAAGACAAACAAAATACGGGCATGTAGGGCAGCTTAAAAGACTTGATGGTAGCTATCAGAAAGGTGTATAATTATATTTAATGAAAATCGGAAAATCTTACTTCAGAAAGGAAAAGATCGAACTGACAAAGCGACTCAATTGCACCTATTCATACATAGTACATTCACGTTCATCATCACAATGAAACACAGAGTTTAATCACGCAAAGTGATTCATCGAACCCTGCTGTATTCAAAATGCATGTACCAAACGCATTCAGCAAGTATACCCTTCGCATTTCGTAGTTTTTTTGTTTCGTTTCCTGTTCCCTTCATAGAAGCAACGGGAATATTTCCTACTTTAATCACTACATTTCTACTAACGCCTGTATCAATACGTTACAATGATCTGCAATGTTGTTTTTAGCGAGACAAGGCATGTTTGCAGCATTCTCCGTCAGTTTCAATATGTGGTTTCAAATTACACTATTAACATGAAAGCGTTTCTAATTTAAACTTTGTTGTCGAATGTTTGCATTTAGTCGGGAGATGTTTTTGTTTGTGGTGAAGTTAATATCCAGGTCGAGTAACTCCAGGTGTACAACGTAAACCTGTAATGTCTGGTGCACATGGTGATCTTGTCTGGAAACATCTCATGTTCCCTCCAACCAGATTTCCAAGGACGCTCTCGTTTCGCAGTAAGACTGAAATGAAACACACGTACAGTGACATGCGTGATAACGATTGTGGAATAACTTCAGGTGTATATTTCTGGAAACAAATCATAAGATATAGATTATTGCGAAATTTGTGGTGAGACAAACCTGATGCCCCTCGTTCTGGATGATATAGTTGTAGAGAAAATTATCATGTTAAGGCACAGAAGTTTCCTTTCCAATAATGCTGTGTTTTTCATTTGTTTCTTTATGACAATCACTGCTTGGGGTTACTCCTCACTAGATGAGTTGGGGAAATGTCAATCAGCGCACTTGTTTCCATATAGCTACAAGTATTATATATGATGCAGCAGCGGAGGAAATGTTCAACAACATAGCAATTCGATGCTTGTATCCTGTTAGCATATTAAACCTGTATGATTTACTAGCTTCGTTATTGCTTTAGCGAGGACAATCGTCCATTAATGGATATGAGAAATGCACATGTGTTAAGCATGCTAACCAATGCATAGAATTTAACGTCCTCGGGAACTTTCATATAACTGTTTCATGACTCACAACATAGAATCAGCCTGTCACTCATCGAGACCCAACACCCAATTCTAGACAAGGTGAGAACTGTCTGCAGTGCTGCGCTTCTTTGATCTTAGAACATATCAGTATTGCAATCTATTTCTTGAAAACTTTGCCTAGCTATCACTGATTTTTTCTATATTTGTCATTAATATACAAAAGTCGCACATCGTAGTTACCAGGCATTCCAGGGTAACGTCATATCTGTTTCCGGACATTAAGAGTACACAATGAGATGAAAAAAATGAACAAAACTTTTTTCAGAAGGGATCAATATCATAACTGTGTACATATTTCCAAAAAGTACATAACAAGGGAGGCTGGAGCTCCATGTTCTGTGTATCTATAAGTACTGACCATAAAGAAGTTGATTATTATAATCTTTATTTTGATCTAATTTAATAAACTGGTGTTCATATGTGACTTTTATACATTTTCATGAAATAGTTTCGACGTCTTGAAATGGAGGGTGGAGATCGGGCAGGACTTTAGGCAAGCTTTCTTCGGCCATCAAAGAAATTGATATTCAGTTAGACATTTGTTTCACAAAGTCAGTAATTCAAACAAACAGATATATAGGAGACAAGTATGGCATAATTGTTCAACAAATGTAGTTACTGTGCCGTTATCAGATGGCTAAATGAGCTCGATGTAACGCTGATTTGAACAGTATTTCGGTTTTATCTTTATGCAGCCTTTGATGTCAGAGGCTCGTTTTGGAGTAATGATGTATACACGGATTAGGAGTCTTCCACCCTAGTGAAACCAAATGGGATGGAAGTGTTGCTAAGAAATCAGTGATTAATACTGAAAGATACTATTTTCAGATAGCGACATGGAGACGCATCAGTGAAGCAGGCTTACTGATACTGGTTCAGTTGCAGTGGTAATTTCTTTGCAATTGTATATTCTAGTTCACGTTTATGTGTCCCCGTAAACAGTGACATGCACATGGAAACATATAAGCATAAATTAGTTTAAACATACAGAAAAACTCAGTGCCGAAGAAATTTCATATTTGTAAAATGAAGATTGGTTAGATGAGCTGAGTCGCATCTGGGAAAAGCATGATCGGAATGTTTTGTACATATCTTTCACATACGACCAAAACTGCACGATTGTGTCACTGTTATGACAGACCCAATAATGACGAAAGGACTGGCACAGTACACTTTGTGTCAAAATACTGATAGTTTTAATCAAGTCAGTTACGTACTCTACAGGATATAATCATGCTCATCCAAATGTTACAAAAAATAAGTATTTCATAGTGTCGGCTCGAAGGTGCAAACAAGCCGTTCTTTGAATCCGTTTGGAGTTTTTTTTCGATATTACAGTGTTTTCGCTGTCAGTTTATTCATATTAATTCAAACCAGTCACTTGGGTAAGTGTTTCCCATTCAGCAGTTTAGATGCTGACAAACTCATTACCAATTTTGCCACCAAGATCAAGCATGTTTCAAGTCTCATCCAATTTACCATTGACCTCATTAGTGAATTATATGAATCTTGACACACTAGGCAAACTGATTCAACTCATTTTCTGAAACGAAAATTCTAAGACTTTTGAATGTTTTTTATTGTCTGTTTTTCATTTCTCTTCACAGAAAAGAGGAGCTTAAGAGCATTAAGCATTTATTCTACTCCTTCTCGACGCCATGAGAGCTGCGGACGACGACCCTGCTACATAAAACAAACAAAATCTCTCAAACGTATGGACAGTTCTGTTCATCATTAGCGGCTTGTGAAACGAAGAAAGTAAGTTATTCCGGATCTTAATAAACTGGCGCTGATGAACTGTAGCAACAGTTCTATCCTGTACACACACATCATTTAACTAACTGTGCAGTTGCTTTGGTGAAAAAGAAAGTGCTCTTGAAGCATGTGATAGAAGTCTATGTTCTTATGTCACGTGTAGAACGTGTAGAACATTCTCTATTCTTAGACTGATCATGATGGGGCAAAGGCTTGTTCGTATTCGCCAGGATGGGTGACTAAATGTACATGTACATGTATAATTTGCCAGAATGCATCCTTTGTCAGTAACAGGGAGCTAATAATATGGTCACAGGAAGGGCACTGATATACATTATATACCCTACCAACGGCACCCATGAACACAAAATGTGTAGAAAATATGTGTGATTTTTAACCTGATTCAGTAAGTACAGCTGCCACGTGAAGCTTGTTAATTATGTCAGTTCATTCACAGGACAGTAATGCTTTTTGTGAAACTGCTTAAATGGTATGATGTTGGATCACGTCTGCCGTTCTGTTTGTGAAGTAAAAATAAAAAATATACTTTTGCAGCCTATCCATTTGAAACATAAGTACTTTATTAATACTTCTCTTTTACAAAAAAACAAAACAAAAAAACAACAAAAATCCACCCAAGATAAATTAATTTCGTAAATTAAACTCCTTCTTACCTACCTGAATACATATTATTAGAGTACACTGGATGAATGTATCGACTTCTGTCATTCACAGAGTGGTAGATACATATATTTAATAGGTCTTTTAATAAAATGGAATCTTTCTTACTATGACGGGTCAGAATTTCGACCTGTGTACCTCAAACACTCTTCTGCACGTAAAGCTCTGCACAGTGGACTTCTTTTATGTACATCGATGTAGTCATAAAAACCTCTATGCATTCTAATGAAATGAAGACATCATTGTTACGACACAAAACTATTACTTTATAACCTAGCTCATGCTTGTCGCTGCTGATCACACATATTACAGTGATCAATATCATCACAACCTTGTCCGGGAATTTGGCAAATTCATCATAAAAACTGTGATACAAATCATCCAACCTGTCCTTGAAATACACAATACATTAAATGATTTTATCATCCGGCTACAATTTACTTTGGGCATACTTACAGTACTGTACGTGAAGAAAGAAATAACATGTGCACACCAGACAGGTTTAGTTATGATATCTGTGGTGTTTTTTTATATTAAACATTTTGACAGTAGTTCCATAGTTGCGACTTGACACGTGGTCATCAATCAACTATCAGAGCTAGGAAGTCGTAAACCGTAAATGTCGCCTCAAAATGATTGTTGTAAGAGAAGAGCGTATGATTTTATGAACGACGAAGTTAGTTGTCAACAATGCTTTAGGGATTACTTTTGTTCAGACGTCTGAGAACAACAATACAACTACCTCACTTTTTTGTTCAGTAAACTTACTTTATGTTGAAACATGTCCAATACATAGCTGATGTAAGTCGTTATTTTGATTTCCATTGCGAAAGAGCCAACAAGAGGACACATACCGGATGCCAAGGTATGTCACCTATATACAGTCACATATTTATTTTGAATTCTAGAAACACTTTCTGTTTCAGGGAACTACTCGTGTAATGCTGACAAATCGAAGATGAAAATGAATGACCAGACGTTTCTGACACTGCATGGTGTCCAGACCTTACTATTCATGCTCTGTCGTGGTCATCTGTAAGTATTCGAATCTATCTGGACAAGTCAAGGCAATAATTGGTGACAAAGCCAGCTGGGTAAGTCTTTGAACTGTTTAAACAACTCATTTCAATGTTGACACACAGGACAAATGTCTTTACAAGATCCAAATAATAATGTAACGATCTGGTTCATGTACAGTATAGATGAACCTTACTAAATATATACTAATGTAGACTTTCCACATCTCTTTTGGGTACGATAACGTTTCTCTAGGCGAACAAAGGAATAGTGTAAGTAATTAGTTTTTCTTTGAATTCGTTCACATGTTTGGATGTATTCAATTTGTTTCTGTGTTCTCAACAAGGAACACTTCACTGTCTGTCCGACAAATATGAAACTGATTTATGGCGTGTCCCTGTGAAAAAGTCTTGACTCTTGAGCAAACAAACGAAACCAGTGAGTTTTCCTGTAATTTTATTGAGGAAGAGATTTATGACTTTTGTTGTATTTATTGGCAGGCCAATGTTATGATGCAACTTGAAACAATGGCCATTCCGTGGGTAAAAGAGAAAATATGGGTGGAAAAGACACGCCAGACACAGTTAAAAGTAATGACTCGACACACTGCATACAGGTGTCTCCAAAGCTGTCCATCTTTTCATGCTAGCATCATGCGAGTATTTTTATTGTTACGACAATGATTACGACCGGTGGGCAGGATACGCTGTTCTTACAGCACCCGCTCAGATAGTTATGTTTACTGCGCTAGCGATTCATTAAAAAGCACATTTATCGTGTCAAAGTCAAAGTAGAATGGACTCTTCATGTCGCTTTTTCTATTACTGATTTGTGTTTGATGCGCATTTTTCGATGGAATCATTTGGTAGGTAAGGGTATAGTTAAAACTACTGTAATCTCTCTAGGGTTTCAAACTTCTGAAATCAATGAACTGATATTAACTGGAGACGAACAGTCAGTATTTGTAATATATTTGTAGCATCGATGCTGAAATGTTTGATGGTGGATTATCTAAATAATGAGTAAATCAATTACTGTTCGATTGATCCCTTCACATGCACACAACAAGATATATTTGTTTTGAAACCTTCCATTATGTAGTGATCTGTCCAGACAAACTGTTTGTGTTTGGATATTCCAGCTTGAAGGCTTATTGGTTTACAGTTGTTTTAGAGTAGTTACGCAGATAATACAAAATTTGACATTGTTACTATTTGTATACGAATTGGTACCTCTTTCGCGTGACAAATGCAAGTTCAGTACGCCATATTGTCAGTGCCATGTGAATTATGTAATACTATGACAAAATAGGGAATTCCAGTATACAGCCGGTTATATTTGGGTTAGCCTTCCTTCCAGTTTTTAAATTCAAGAGCGATATACAAATAGCAGTTCAACACAGGGGTCTACACATCAAAACGTCATTGAAGATAGGTCAATAGTTAGTTCTGTTTAGTTCTTTGTTATTTAACGCCGCATTCAGTGATATACTGGCAGAGGATATTAGAACTAAGGCCAGACTATCCCGTGATTTGATACTAAGATAACTGATATTGATCATACGATTCGTTTGGTCAGCTTCTGTGGCAAACACACTTTGCTGTAGGTGTAACTGTTTCAATTCGGAATTAACATACACTTCAAACACTTGTAGCGAGAACATGTCACCTGTGTATCAGTGTGTGCCCAGTGCAGTTCTTCTACAAGTTATCTGATAGACATACTTCGCTCTGTAAGATGAAGGACAGTCATAAACAAAAATGATTAAAATGTTTTTTGCAAGTCGAGATTATTTTTTAATCTCAAATCTAACACGGAAATAATTTTGAATTTATTGACTATTAGTTCAATGCATCTAGTTTAGAATTGTGGGAAAGCTAACCCAAGTCTACGACCGAAGCGAAGACGTCAATTTGTCAGTAATAATTTTCAACAGACTTCGATAACCATCTACCATCACCTACACGTGTTCCTCAAAGCTACATGTATTCATGCCTTTTTAAAACAGGCTCTGGCTATATTGGCGTCAGTGTGTGACAGAGGTGTATTTATGATAGTATTACTCTTCTATCTTTGACATGTGGAGTCGACACTAATGATAGACATTATTTGGCGACGTGGGTAACATTATTTTAATGTTATACCAAATTGGTAAAACATGATGCAGCTCTCTGTGTTACACGTCCACGTTTCCCCTTTCAGTTTGAAGGCCGCAAAGTCTCAGCAGAATGTCGAGGGTTGAGCAGTTTTCAGACACATCACAAGACACCTAACATTACAGTAACTTTGTCCCAGGAGGAAAGGATTAGAATTAAAAACCTGCGCACTCTCCTAAGTTTCCTTGCCAGGAAATATGTTCGACTGATTGAATAAATATTGCACCAAGAGCACATGACATTCCCATATTCGCTGATCGTTGTCTTTAAAATTATGTTCTCTTTGTTGGTTAGGTGTTTACTCAACAAATGAACTCGTTCATTATTTTTCTAGCTGAAGTGAGAGTAGGTCAGCGGAAGGAAAAACCGATTTCGCCGCCACTGAAATGTATAAGATTATAGATATACCTGGAACTTTTGTCTCGCGCTTTGTATATTTGTTAGTGACAAGACGTACTATATGTCTATGAATTCACATCTTGCTGAGTGCCTTAACGATATTTGGAAATTAATTATCAAAAAATGTCAAAATTCAAATAATGACGCTAGTTTAGGTTTCTGTACTCTAGGTCTATATGCTGACAATACTAATCATGCAAGGTGGATATCATGCACTTATGTGCATGTCCGTATTTTCTCCTGTGCAGCAAATCGCCATTTAAAGACATTTTTTGCTTGAATTGACATAATGACAAGTGTTCCAGTGTTGATTGCTTTCAGACATATACATAGTACAGTGGTTTCACAAATATGTATGCCATGTCGATGGCAGTATACATGCAGTTTGGACAGCATCAAAACGTATTCAAACCATCACCAAAAATACTTCTCCACAATTTTAACAGGGAACAAAATTCATCTGTTCCATGAGAATAAAGATAGATTTCCTGCAAAACATAACCGATGTTAATCACTCAACTCCTTAAGGGCTTAGATATTGATTTGTCTCATTTCATCAGGTCGTTTCTACCTTGAACGAACAACAGTATAACGAAGAAAAGGCTTGTCATACCACCTCACCAACTCCACGAACTACTGTGAAAAGGACGATCAATATCACATTGAAATATTTTGGAGCGGACAGTTACAAATTCTAGAAAATAAAAGTATGGATAATAGTCCATGTGCATGAAAAACACGATTGCTGCTAAATGTGTATTTGTAAAGGCGTTTATAAAGATCTGTGGTCAACACTGAATTGTCGATTTGATAAACACTATGCATAAATGTTTGATTAGGAAATGTCTGAAATTTTAATAAAAATATGGATGTTTGATTAGAAATGTCTGAAATTTTAATAAAAATATGGATGTTCGGTTATCGGCCAACTACAACTGCCTTTCAAACAAGTTCCCCAATTAGATTCTTTAACTGGATGGAACAGCAAATAAATGGATTTCCAAATGTTTGCTGTCAAGGAGATGCTCAAGGCGTTTCCGGAGACCCGAAGTAGAGAAGGAGAAGGTTCAAAAAGCTGAAAATATGAAAGTTTGAAAAGACAAATACAAGTTGTGAAAAGATTTTGCCTGACAACTGCTCTGTTCCATCACTACCACGTGCATAATCTGAACATAACTTAGAACTTGAGAGTCGCTTTCCATGAAGTTTTCAACGACATATATGACACTAACATGTAAAGTACATGTAATCTGACGTGAGTAACCAAACTGTTCCCGAGAACAATGTCTCACTCTGACTTGTATCAAGTTTGTCTTCCTTTGTCTGAAGTGAAAACTTGACACATTTCATGTGATCTTTTTTGACACCTGTCGCCTTTTCATGAACATCTTATATTGTGGCTACTTGTATCGTGGTTCACGTGCTGATTGTACTACTTGAATTATACAATGGAATCTTGAAAAAGCACATATTTACTATGATAATAAAAATGTGTTGATGCTTTGTTCTATATTCAAAGTGTTAATGCTTACACAATGAACATACGTTTGTATTCAAACAAAATGTGACTTCATTTTAATTCAGCCATAGTGGGGAAAATGATCAAACTGTGATGTCTTGTGTCAACAGTTACTAGTATATGGTCATAAAATGTGAACTGAAGCATTTTGAGTTATCCTTATGTTTTCGCCATTATTAGTGTTTTACAGATAGTGTACATCAGTGGAAAAACGCAGTGTTCGAAACCGCCTACAGACCGGGATGTGGAAAGAAGCTGTCTAAACCGGCACTTATTGAAACTGAAGGAATAATCCAGTTTAGACGGTGTGCCGGATTGTAGAGCTGTTGATAAATGTACAAGTTGTGGATGGGACAGAGATTATGTGCCTGTGATGACAACTCGCCGGTTCGGGCAGGTGCAAGTTTTGACAGGTTCCAGTGTATACTCTTTTGGTCTGATCACAGCTTGAAGACTTTGCACCATTCATTAACTTAGGCAGCCATATGTGGAAGGAAAGCTAGAATTGATACAGGTCTTTTTTATATGTCACTTTAGTGAAACTCATGAACATGTGTTTGGAGTATCCTGGAAACGTAAAAAGTGGCGAAGTGGGATCCGAACCACGATCATAGGTTTCGAAAAGGGTATATGTTACCTCATGTCCATCTTTGCACTGGTAACGACAACAACATTGGGAAATCTGAACTATCCTGCTACGAAATCATTTCTAATCAACTAGTTCTGTTTCACCAGATCATGACTGATTCCACACCCACATGTGCATCGACAAACATTTCGCTGACACGTAAGGCACACATTTGACTTCCTTGTTAGGACCCCATGAAATGAGGGTTAGAACTGATAGTAACCCATGCCAGGCGTAAGAGGCGACTGACGGGATCGGGTGGTCAGGTTTGTTGATGTGATTAAGACATGTCATTGTATCCCACTTGCATATATGTAGATCGATGCTCAATCGATCACTGGATTGTCTGTCCAGACCCGAATATTTACAGACCGCCGCCATAAAGCTGGGCTGTTGCTGAGTGGGGCGAAAACCTAAACTCACTTAGTCCTCATTAATAGGATCCTGCTTTGCCATTTCATGTACTTCCTTAATTTGGTCGTAACAAACTCAACACTTACGTGTTCCAAACAAGAAATGAAAGACATGGCCACGTGCAATCTCTCATAAACCAACCGTGGTTAGAGCGTCCGCACGGCAAGCTGAAGGTCGCGGATTTAATCCCCAACCATGCTAACGTTAATGCCTCGAAATTAATAGGTAAACCAAAGACTGGTTAGTTCGGAGTCAGTAAAACGTGTGGAGTAGTCATGCTAAACTGTCACATGGTATCTCTGCGAGCTAGCACAATAAAATCAGCCTACGTCTGGGCTAGAACACGCAGCCACACACACACACACACACACACACACACACCATAGACGGATCCAGAAGGGGTAGCACCCCCACCCCTTTTCTGAAAGTTTCTTATATGACCATTGAAAGTCTTGTGAAAAGTAAGTGTACCCTGGGCTAGAACACGCAGCCACACTACGACGTTAACCCCCTATTCAACTCAAGGCTATCATAAATCATTTTTAGATACATGCACGTCTGCTGTAATTATATAAATCCACTTCAGTAAGTGAAAGGCATCATAAAAAAACATTTGATACCCAATTTTTTAATGTGTCAAGTGTTTTGGAATAAACCACGGTTTACTCACATTTATAAAGCTTTCATTCCTTTGAAAAAAAAACTCCCGGGGATTTATCAAAGTGAGAACATGTCTTCTCAGAACGAAAAAAGAAGGATTAGAACACTACACGCTCTCCTAAAACAATTCCATTTCACTTTGAAACCATTATAATCGTGTTTATTCACTTAACATGACAGTGAGGGCGGGCAGATAATTACAATATTTCCAGAGGTTATTTTAGTGCGCTGAATTTAAAAAGGTTGAAGTGAAGTTTTGAGAAGTGAGCACAGAAAGATCAGCGGTTAATAATGAAACGTCAATATTGTTGCTTTTAGTCACACCTTGTAGAATGGCATTAAGTGGCTTACGTGCATTCCGTTTAATATTTTTTTCACTGTAACTTTCACTCGGTTTTGAGAGTGGCTATGGATCTACATGTAGTGGTGGTAGTAAATCGAAATATGTCAGTTGACACTGACAGAGGTTTTGGACAGTTTGTTGAGCGGCAGTGTCTTCAACGATCTGGAATGGTCTGAAGGGTAAGGTCCATGTTGTTGCTTTCTGCTATATGCTGAAGAAACTCGGTAAGTGGCTTACTTATGGTCTGTTTAGAATTTCTCTACTGTAATCTTCGTTTGGTTTAGAGACGGGATGTGAATCAATCAGAATAAGTCGTCGTGAGACTTTGACTCGAAAGTCAAACGTAGCTCGTGATATTTCTAATGATTTTTTCTGATAATCTTGGTGTCAGATTGTCTCTTAACTGGGTACCTGTATGCCTGTATGCCTGGTAAGAAATGTTGCTAAACTTCCAAGATTAAATGCAGGTTTGCATCCATGAGCCATTTCGCAGTTATATCACCTGATACCGAATGTCCTTCCATATTTTAAATATCAGCTGGCCTTGGAACAACAAAGACTGGTAAAACTGTCATTGAAATCACAATATAAACTATGTATGTTGTACTGAGTAAATACCACCGCCATATGGCTGGAATATTGCTCAGTGCGGCGAATGACTAAACTCACTCACTCACTACGGAGTAAACAAGCCTGATTTTGTTTACATATATGTGGTATAAACCAGGGAGCGTTAAAGTGTGATCCTAAAATCTGTTATCACAAAACGGGCATGTGCAAATCGAAAGTGGCTCAATAACTTCTCAATAATGAGTGCTACGGTAAATCCCTCGGTAGTGATTCATTAATCTCTTGTAGCGTAATACAAACGTAGGTCCCACTTCATTTCCCAGAGAATTTCCAACCTTGAACTGCACAATTCAGTCAGAGTTGTAAAATCGATAAGTACCGAAAACACCCCATTTGCTATTCGTCACATGAAAATATAAAATTCATGAACCACCGCGTTTCAAAGAGTGTGGTAGTCATATGCATACTTCATCAAGGTGTAGTGATATATATACTTCATCAAGGTGTAGTGATATATATACTTCATCAAGGTGTAGTGATATATATACTACAACAAGGTGTAGTGATGTATGCTTCAGCAAGGTGTAGTGTATCAGCACGTCAAAGAGCATCAAGGTAAGTTGCACACATCATTTGTCCGTCTTTCGCGTTGATGCCATAAAGCTCATTTCCACCGATCAGAGCTGCCTGTGAATTCCCTTCCGTGCAGATGACTCTATTTCTTGTACTCACAGTGGCAGCAGTCACCATCACCTTCAATCCAGCTCCCCGTCAGCACTCTTCTGTTGCACTATTGCATCCTGAATATGGGAGGCTTCCGTGTGCGTAATAAGTGGAAAGATAGAGACGATGAATATGAAAGTGCTTACTCTCTAAGTTAAGAACCGCGTCCTGGTAGATAGCTTGGGTGTGTAGAGTTAGATCTTCTCGGAGTCCTTACCTCAATGATGTGCAATATGACAGTCCAGTATTCATTAGACTTGTTTTTATTGTTCAATCACAAGATATCTCTGCTAAATGCATGTATCTATGTCATCAAGAGCAAATAATTTTGTGATAATGTGTGATAAATGACACCATAGCCCAATTATCACCATTCGAGCAGCCGAAACAGCCACGAGTCGGTGACTTTCAATATAATGTGACAAGTCGGAAATGAGCCTTGTAACTGTATCCTGCACAGGAAAGGTAATGGGGAGTAAATCATAATACGCCGCCGTTTTGGAACCATGGTCGAAAGGAGAAAACGGGAGTGATGAACTCAGGAACTCTCCACCAGTCGATTCGTGTAAACACGTCGACGAATAGGCTCCAATGGAATGAAAGCGTTTGACAATCGGAAACGGTTTCGCAAATCGAAATGGAAGCTACAAGATTGGTCTCGATGTGTTCTGATCGAAGAGAGTATGTTATGCAACGCATTTGATATTGATTCGCCCTGTCTTTGAAAAAAGCAAACCAAAAACAAAAAAAAATCACTGACTGATCCTGACGACGGTTATTTTCGATTTTTACTTTTATGACAAATCACTTAAAAGACTTCTGAAGAAGCATCAATGTTTGTAAGAGATTATCATTTTGTCCATCAAAGTGAATATACATAATGAAAACAGAAAATTGTTTATTAGTTTCCCGTTTTGATGGTAATGATAGATATATTTCAAATGTTATTTGTGTATGTTTAAATGCATTAAGGGACAACTGACACATTTTCATTGACCGTAAACTGTCCATTCGAGGTCTTCTCATGTCATGGTAAACACTGCTGGAATATAGAGTCTTGTAGAGTTCGATTGTTCGATTCAATATATGGGCGGACACGAATGACTCAGCCATCAAAGCCGCAACAATTCTCTGTGCAGAGTTGTGTCCCTTGTGTCCGCTAGTTCGAACTTATCTTCGACCCTAGTATGTTCCTTGGTTTGCCACTGCCATACACGTGATCGTCAAATTCAACAAAATGGTTGACTTTTGAAAGGCATACGTTTAGTCCTTAAACGTTTACCAATGCAATAGTATTGTCCTGATAAACTTCGAAACGGGAGGTGCGCAACTCATGTTACGAATTAATGACCACGGTTTTCAAGCAGTTCGCGACGCATCTGCACAGGGTGATCTGTGCCTACCGTGCTCTTGCCAATATGCGAAGCCTTGAGGTTAATGTCATCATAAAATTATAGGAGCATATGATGGTTTGCTCGAACGTGTGGATTGTTGAGGACATAGCCCATGCATTAGATCAGTAATGACAACTCTTAACTTGAATCTAGCCCAAAGACTCGTCTAGAGGATGATGCAATCTACATGTACACTCAGCCTTCTTTCCCATCAATCTGCGTCTAAGGTTACAAAGAAAGCGGAAAAGTAAATAATATTTTATCACTTATCTTAAGAGTATATTTTAGTGCAAAGATTGTTCATTTTCGGATCTCATTAGTTTGTGGTAAGACCAAACGTATTGCTGGTAGTAGATCTTTGGTCAGACCGTTTTTCTCAAACATCCATTGCGAATAAGAGACTTGTTGATTGAAACCTAATGTATTTACTCCTAAGAAAGTAAACAGAACGTAATTCCACTTGGCTTGTGTTACGTTACATTTGGGAACGAAGCATGGCAATACAGGCATGTGAGAGAGTGCTGCCTTGCAGATACTGAGATGAAGATTCTGCGTTAAAAAATAAAAGTTTTCATAAGCGTGGCCATCATTAGTGGAAAATACTTCATGTTAACTCTTAATTACAAAGATAACCTTTATTTTCTTGCACAGCACGTTTAAACGTGATTTGAAAAACAACATACCGTCAGAAACCTGCTTTACTTTCGGCTTTCCTCAAGCAACAAACTGTCACAAAGTAATGAGTTTTAAACTGTTCGCAACATACAAAACTCACTCACTATAATCTTGGATTGATGTGGAACCTATAATACGATCATACAGTTTTCAGAGTAACTATCATTAGAAGAAGAAGGGGAAGCGTGATTTTGTCCAATACAAATATGATATGATTGTTGAGGAATCCATTGTCTAAATCTACTGCATGTAACCCATATTATACTTTCAACAATAACATTTTCGACCAATCCGACTGCGCGCCTATATATGATCACATCATTCTCCAGGCTTCACACATTGCCCGGAGCACGGTTGGCCCAGTTGTCTTCGGCACAGAAAATTACCGTGAAGAAAAATCTTAGTCAATAGTTCGTATCATTTGCTGCACAAATGACATTTTGGATTTTATCGGCACAATAGCAGTGTGCTGGTAAAGAAGTAAAGATAAGGTTAGCAGTGAAATCACGTGTATTGTAGTGACAAGTCAAGGAAAGTGCTCAGGTCAAAATTTAGTTCGAACCAACGTACATATACAGGTGTCTGACAGACCAAAGCCTGTGTACTGAATCGAACCCTCTGAACCCTTGACTTAATATTCTGGCAATGTTTATCGTTACATAAGAAGATTTCAAATGGATGGTTAAAGGTCAATGGAAGTATGCTAGTAATTCCTAATGTATTTAGACATAAAAAGAATAACATTGGAGTATAGTCATCCTTAAAGGTCACACAACACAACTTTGCAGATTCTGATACCTTTCGGTATGCACTTTCCGAAACAAATAATCAAAAATGCCAATTCAACGTATAAAGTTGAAGAAAGACGCGGTAAAAAAAGCCTGTGAAATAGGATCTCAAATGATTCACTAATATCCCCAAGCGTTGGAGGAAAATGTGGTTTCAACAGCTATGCTGCGCTGTGCTCATAACGCATTCGCAGTAAATAGGTTCGCGGGGCTTGAAACAATATGCCTGATAGTGGAGTCTAGACGTTCTTATTAATGGGGAAAAAGTTACTCTATTGACACTTTATGGACCAAATGGGGACAACCCTGATTTTTTTCAGAAAATAAATAATATCATTTTGGAATTTGATAACCCTTACACAATCCTAAAAGGTGATTGGAATCTAGTGCAAGACCAACAAATGGATACATATAATTACAAACACGTTAATAACCTAGAGGCTAAAAAGACAGTATTAAAGATTATGGAAACGCTTAACATAAAAGATCCTTGGCGTGAAGCTAATCCATATAAAACAAGATTTACATGGAGACAAAAACATCCTATCAAACAATCAAGACTTGATTTCTTTCTAATTTCACATAATCTAATTGCATCAGTTGAATCATGTAACATCACCCCAGCCTTCAAATTAGACCATTCACCTGTAGAAATGGTATTTAAATTAACAGAACTAACTAGGGGAAAAGCTTTTTGGAAATTCAATAACAGTCTTTTAAGAGATAAAGAATATGTCATGAAATTAAAATAAAAAATCAACCAAACGGTAGAACAATATAGACGACCAGATACAAATAACCAAGATGATTATACAGTTAATGACAGTCTCCTTTGGGAAACTCTTCTTCTAGAAATACGGGGTGAAACCATTCAGTACTCATCAAGGAAAAAGAGAAATAGAGACACACTAGAGAAGGACCTGTTTATTAGAAGTAACATCTGTTCAAGTAAAAATGGATGAGACTAAAGACATTGAACTAAAGAAGAAACTATCAGAAGACATTTCAACAATAAACCAACAACTTAATGATATAAGTAGGGAAAAAAGTAAAGGTATTCTCATAAGGGCTAAAGCAAGATGGGTTGAAAAATGAGAAAAACCCACAAAATATTTTCTGAATTTGGAATCAAGAAATTTCCTTAATAAATGCTTCACAGAAATCCAATATACCTCTGGAAACATGATAAAAGACAAAAAATTAATTGAAGAAGAAGTGAGAATGTTCTATTATAAACTGTATCAACAGCAGGAAATATCAGATGTTGATTTAAACCACGTTTTTAAAGATATCAATGTTCCAATCTTAAATGATGACGCATAAACACTATTAGAAAGTCAAATCTCTATGACAGAATTACTAGAAGCCCTAAGCCGAACAAAATATGAGAAGAGCCCTGGGCCTAATGGTTTCACTTCTGAATTTTACAAATTTTTCTGGAAAGATCTCAACAAATACCTTTTAAATGCTATTAATTACTCTTTTGATACAGGCGAAGTATCTATTACTCAAAAACAAGGACTTATAATTTGTATCCCAAAGGGAAATAGACCTAAACAATTTATTAAAAACTGGAGACCAATCTCACTCCTTAATGTTTCCTATAAGCTAGCTTCAGCTGTCATTGCTCAAAGAATAAAATCTGTCTTGCCACATTTGATCAATGAAGATCAAAAAGGATTTATGTGAGATCGCTATATTGGCGAAGCCACCCAGCTTATTTATGACATCATGCATTACACTGAAACCTATCAAATCCCAGGACTGCTTTTTCAAGTAGACTTTGAAAAAGCGTTTGATACAGTTGACTGGAAATATATAGACAACGTACTAAGTTTTTTTTCAATTTTGACCCAGTAATTAAAAAATGGATAAATATACTCTACAAAGATATAAAAACTTGTATTCTTGTGAATGGATTTGCTACACCTTTCTTTCCAATATCTAGTGGCTGTCGTCAAGGCAACCCATTATCACCATACATTTTTATATTGTGTGTAGAAATCCTCGTCATTATGCTGAGAAATAACAAAAATATTAAAGGTGTAAAAACTGGACATATTGAGTATATTCTCTCACAATTTGCAGATGATACAACTATTACTCTCGATGGAACTGAGAAATCCTTATGTGCAACAATTTATGAATTAACTTTCTTTGCTAGGTTCTCACGATTGAAAGTTAACATTGCAAAAAGTAAAGTAAATGGTAGTAACCACAAACTCATGAGATCCGAAAATGAACAATCTTTGCACTAAAATATACTCTTAAGTAAATGTGTTAAACACCTGCAAAAATATTACAATCTAGCTACCCTTAATTGAGACCACATAACATTAGAACTGCCTATAGCACCTTACTACATTCATAAACTGCTACAGTCTGAGGGAAGCAAGTTGTTTTATATCACTCTTCTCCCGTCAAAATTCAAGAAATCGGCCTCAAATTTAAAATGGCAAACCGTACTTGAATCTAACATTGATGAATCAGATTGGAGAACTTACAATATTATTCCATTTAGATGTACACAAAGTACAGAATTAAGATGGTTCCAAATGAAAATTATTAACAATATCTTAGGCACGAACTATTATCAACATAAAATAAAAGCCAGTGACTCATCCCTGTGTAGCTATTGTAAAATTTCCAATGAAACTATTTTACACATTTTTTGGGACTGCAATGTGATAAATAGACTTGGGAAGAAAATTGAAGAGTGGCTCATGTCTGATGCGGGAATAAGGATTAAACTTACCCCACATATAATTTTGCTTCTTACTTAACAAACAATCTTTCGCAACCAAAAATATGGAATAATACCAGACCAAAAGAACATCCTAAGAATCTGCTGCCAGTACTATTATGTTTCAAAATGTATAGCATTTACAACTTGTTCATATGATAAGTTTACAAAATTTTGGTCATCACTGCATACTGTACTTGCCTAGTAATGCACTACCTGCTTGGATATAGTCCATATCTAACACTGAAATTAAGCAAAGACTGTAGAGCAATATACTTGTATGTTTATGACATTAACACCATCACATACCTGAGAATACATATCAGGGCTGGATTTAATGCTTTGTTGCTTGCACTGGCACTAATTTTACCTGATGAACCTACTTATGAATCTAACCTGCACAAGGTGCAAGTCAGTCTTTGAGAAATACATCTGTATTAAGTCGAACATTATAAGCATACAGTTTTGAAATTTGGATGGTGCGGCTGAGATCTTGTCATAGACTACACCCGCCTGGTGCAAGCAGGATAGCAATATTTGAATCCAGCCCTGTATACTTTTCTGTTTTGTCGATAACAGCATATAACATGTGACCTGTACCCTGAAAAATGTGAAAAAAAGAGTATGAGGTCGTGAGCAGTAGTCTAATCTTGGTTGTGTACACATACAAGTAAACAATCTACTCGTTACATAAAAACAAAACAAAACAAACAAGCAAACAAAAAACAAACAAAAAACAACAACGAAGAGCAATAACATGTTCATTGTGATAAGTAGACTTTGTCAACGAGAAAGCTATATGTCGGCCTGGATGTCTGCAAATGACAATATGCAAGGCAAACTTTAATCGTTGACCACATGCAATTTGAAATAAACACCTATCGGGCTAATAAACCATAAACAAAGATCCGGCTAAGGGTATCGGCAAACGGACCAGTGGCCTATGAAAATGGTCGGGTTGCCTCTGATACACAGCTGTTATCAGTTATCTTCACGGAAAGGACCTTCAATGACGCCCCTGATCTGAGGAAATCAGCTATATGCCAATACTGCGAAAACAGGACAAATGATGTACAATTTACCTTGATGCCTGAGTATGATGTTCCATGAAGCATTACACCTTGTTGAATTATATATGCGACTATCACAGGCCATGAAACACAGAATTTCATGAATTTATATATGTGACGCCTTGCAAATAGGTGCTTCCTTTACTTATCCATTTATCACTCAGACTGAATTGTGCATTTACGACTGGAAGCTTTCTGGGAAATGAAGCGAGAAGTACTACACTACATTCATGAACACGTTTTACCTATTAATGAATGTCTATCGTGGTACTATCGTAGTACTAAGAGGGACCGATTATCACGAAACAATTGAGCCACTTTCGATATGCACATGACCCTATACGTGATAACATATTAGATGATTGCACACTTTATATCCTATCGCATAACGTGTGCGCCGCTTCCATATCGTTTTATGAACAATAAAAACATAAAAACAAGTTGGTGGTTTCTGCAATATCGTTTCATGACACAAGGTAAATAGGGTGAAAGGGAGCGTACATACAGCTAAATGTCCGTATGTACTCTTATCGATCCGGATGAATGATTAATGATTGATTTGGAACAACCCTGCATTACATTAGAAATATCCCCAGTGTCTTAGCGGATAGCCCCACCGCCACCTTAACTGATAGATTCACATCTCCAAACCAAATGAAGGTTAATGTAGAGAAATTGTAAACAGACCTTAAGTGAGCCACTTACCGAGTTTCTTCAGCACAGAGCAGAAAGCATCAACAGTGACCTTTCGCCCTAGACCGTCCCAGATCATTGAAGTCACAGCCGTACGAATTCAACAAATTGTAAATAACCTGTTTCAGCGTCAACTGAAATATTTCCCCATGTGTGTGAGTGTGTGTGTGTGTGGGGGGGGGGGGGGGGGGGGGACTTTGAATGAACTCACCATGCACCCAATTAAGAGACAATATTATCTGAATGTAATTTGAAATATCACGCAGCTTCCTCTATATCTCTCCCTGTAGATTCACAGTCTCTCTCCAAACCACATGAAGGTTACATTGAGAAAATAGCAAACAGACAGCAACTAAACCACTTACTGACATTCCTTCTTCAACACATAACAGAAAGTAGCACTCTTGACTTACTTTTTCTGTAACTGCTAACTTTTCGGCCAACTTCTCACCCTTTAAAAAATTCAGTTCACCGTTTTAAATTTAGCGGACTAAAATCACTTCTGGAATTGTTGACACTGTTGGTGACAAGAAATATCATAATTAGCTGCATGCCCTTACTTTCATGGTCAGGGAATAAACACAATTACAATGGTTTTGAAAGTGGAATTGAATTATTTTAAGAGAGCATTCAGCATTCAAATCATTCTGTTTTTCTCTTCTGAGGAGACACGTTCTCGTTCATAATTTCCCATGAGAATTCGTTTCAAAGGAAAGGAAGCTTTGAATATGTGAGTAAATCGTGGTCGATCACCAAACACTTGACACTATGGAACATTTACGTAAAAAGGAGTATTAAAATATTTTTTTCATTTCTTCCAATTGATTGAAGTGAATTTATAAATTTCATACACACGTGCATGTACCTAGAAGTGGTTTATGAAAGACTGCACCTAGCCATGCTTTTCATCTCGTTTTATGCTTTGCAAATCGTAATTTTGGAATTTCTTACGACAAAATTAAGGAAATAGCTCAAACAGCAATACAGAAATTGACTATCCTAATAATGAAGTCAAATCTCTCTGGTTCGGATCCAATCTTGTATATATTTCCATGTTTGCAAGGACCAGTCACATGGGGTTTTACTAAAGTGGTATACATCTGGTACCTACATCACTTCTAGCTTTTTTCCACGTAGGGGTGGTAGTGTCGTAAACATAAGGATGACTCAGTATGCTGACTCAGTATGCTGGTTTCACATGGCATTAATGTTGCGACAAAGTTTCGCAGTTTGGTAGTTTTTCCCATTCAGATGACAGAATTACAATGGTGTAACTTATTGTTTGCACACAAATGTATGTTCACTGTATAAGCATTGCAACAACTTGATTAAAGAAGAAAGCATCTAAACATTTTCATTATCATAACAGATGATCCAAGAATCCATTGTACATTGTAATATGATCGGTGCAGGTATATGAGTCACTGTGGAAATAGCCATGATGTCAGATGTTCGTGAAAAGGCGTCAACTGCCAAAAATCAGATAAAAACAAGTTACGATTTCAGTCTTGACGAAAACAAGACTAAATCGATACAAGTCAGAAAAGTGTATTGTTTTGGTGATCTGTTAGGCCACTTCCTAATCTAAGGCGGTAGATTGACAATGATGCAACTAATTGTTTCAATACAAATGTAGGTTCACTCCGTGGGTATTAACATCTTGATTGAAGACCAAAGTGGAAGCTGTCGAAATCAGCACCTCCCCGATCCGTCCTGTTGTCATCAATACACATAACCCCAGTCCCATCCACGACTTGTACATTTATCATCATCATCTCTACAATCCGGTACATTGTGTAAACCGGATTACCTCGTCTCAGTGAGTGCCGGTTTAGAGAGCTTCCACTGTAGATATGTTCTAATCCAAGAATCCAATGTGCATAGCAGTACGAACCCTTGTATATGATATAGCCATAATATAGCCATAATACAATGATAGGGCGATCGGTTTGTTTCATTTACGTCAGATTAGGACATGGCCTCCACATGTCATATGTGTCGTTGAAAACTTTACGGAAAGCAAAACGCGCGTGATAATTTACGTTCAAAGTTTGCAACTGATAGTAATTATAGAGATTTCAGTCAAAAACCTTTTACACCTTTTATTTGTCTTTTCAAACGTTCAAATTTGAAGCATACAGTACATGGTTTTATTGCTGATCGCCGGAGACGCCTTGAGCATCTTCCTTAACATCAAACAATTGGAAATCCATTTATTTGCTGCTGCATCCAGTTAAGGAACATAATTGGCAAAACTTGTTTGAATGGCAGCTGTAGTTTGCCGGTAAGCTAACATCCATATTTTTATTAAGAATTCACACATTTCCTAATCAAACATTTATAGGAAGTGTTTATCGAATCGAAAGTTCACAGATCTTTATTATCGCCAGTGCACAATTACCATGCACGTTTATGTATACATTAATTTTCTGGAAGTAACTTTTAGTCTGATATCGCTTACTTGTTTCACAGAATCTGATCGATCTGAAGTCATGCTTCACGTTTTAATTGCAGCTATTATTAATCATTCATACGCATTGTTTCTTGCTTGAAATATATTTTCGAACCTTTTAAAAGTCTCTGCATGATCAGTTGTGAAGTTTGCTACTAGAGTTTACACTTCAGCCTTGTTCGTTTCTGGACAAGGATACAACTAGACTGACGCTCAGTCTCAGAAATTATTATTATTTTTTTTAAGAAATACAAAATTCGATTTGAATTGAAAAGGGCCTCTTTAAGGTCGTACATTCAGACCTGACCTGAGGAAATCTAGACTTGCTTCATTTAAGGATTTTGAAGTATAGCAGGGGTGGAACGGGATGTGAGACAGACTAGGATACAACATGTCAAACCTGTCCTTGGTCCGCGCACATTACAGAAATTCACTTTTTTCAGCAGAGGCATCTTTTTATGCACCTACAAGTTCCTTTTAATATAAATGGCAATCCTGTTCAATTTACATTGTTCAGTTATGAAAAAGATTGTATTTCAGTTCGCGGAAATTGACACATATTGGTCTACATGTCAAAATGACAACGAATGTATATAGAACTGAGCCTAGGATTGTTTTACATGAATACTCGAATTACTAATCACCGACAAGCAGCAGTTCCTTCAGCAAGAAAACCTGCGTTAAACCGTCTATTCACTTCAAAATACGAGTCAAAATATACGCCCTTAAAGTGTTCAGTGATTCCCTTAAAGTGTTCAGTGATTATCAGCTATTATGGTAAGCTTCCAGAAAGTGTTTCCTTTTTCTCATGGAATGGATGTTTCTCATCTTTTGGTCGTTTGAATTATTCGAGTATAAAAATGTTTAGGTGCTGGCAGAACTCTACGTAGACTGTTACCGACATGCACGTATCCATTTTCACATATGTATTAAAGCAATCAAAACATTAGAACACTTGTTATTATCATTATCAAATCAAGTAATGCCGCCGGTAAATGGTGATTTACAGAAAATGTGAACATGTCACTGAGCGCATCATATTAACCTTGTTTGAGTAGTCTGATGAATGTACATGCATATATACCAAACCAGAAACGTAAAACAACATGATTTGAATTCTGGTATTTGTTGATAATCGGCAAGATTGGAATTCATTGACAAACATAAATCAGGAAGGCTTAGTCAATCCCCCAGATGCAATGGATCAGAATTATGCTGCAGATAGATGGTGGTGAAATAGCCATTTCCTTCTATCGAGCTAACTTCTTCAGCTAAAAACATTCCGAGACAAGTGAAGGGGGCTTGTATGTTTTATTGATAGATATTTACATAAAGAATGACGAACCTATCTCTCTACTGTGCGATATGATAAGAGACAGGAGTTCTACTTTCCCGTATTGTCAAGCAGTTTCCCTGCAGCTTCCTTTTTTCAGGTATAGTCGAGCAAATAAAATGGTTCCCATATTATACACGTTATCATTATCTGGTAGACATGACAATTCCCAATGTTTGTATGTGCCAAAGTGAAGTTTGATATAGTTTCCTATAGTGATGCAAACACGTGGTACCCTCACTAATAGATACTATTTGTAATCCATAAATATGACCATGATGTAGTTAGAACTATTTCAGGCTCAAAAGAATTTGGGTAAATCGATTCACCGGTCCACTCAAACTGATGACAAAAGTCGTGTCAAACGACCAGTAATAAAAACTATACATTGTTAATAAAAAACGTCTCCACAAAATTCTTCTATCGCCTTTGAGGTTCGTTTATTCAGTAACTATGGTCCCAAGGGTACTGAACTATCTAATCCAGTTGTCAGCTTGAGTAGGTTATGTAAAACGCTTAAAGGTATTACTAGCTGGCAAACACACTGACATGAACCGAACTTTATTGCTCACCATTCCAGTCGTCGGCTTCAGAGGCCTCGTCGATGTTTAATCTGTCTTTCCAATGATGAACTCACGTGTCAGGCAGTTCGCTCTCGGTCAGGACATCAAAGTAACAGAATGGCGAAAAAATGCGGATAAGACTGAGTTCGGTGAATAATGACAGTTTGAGGTGTGCACTGATCGAGATTAAAATAGACACTTGGTTTCACACATACGAATTTTGTATGAACTCAGTTTATAAGAGGTATTGTGACATTGACCTATTTTTAAGGTTTGTTTAATTAAGTAGTATAACTGCATACGTGTATAGAGAAGCCGTCCTGCTGGACAAACAATGGCTTTAATTATTTGATATGTAGCTCCATGCTGTTGATGACTGGATTGTCTGTTCTTGTCTTATTTACAAACCGCCGCCATACAGCTCGAATATTGCTGCGAAGGGTGTTAAACACTAAACAACAAAACAAAACTTTACACACAGCGGTTGGGGAATATAGGAATGTCACAGTCTTTTTGTACAGTAGTATATTTGTACTTAATCAGTCAATCACATTTCTTCTACTCTTCAGACAATACATTGTTTTGGCTAATATTTTAATCCGTTCTTCGTGGGGCAGTGTTACTGTAGTGAGGAGGAATGTTCTTCAGTTTCACAAGATGTTATGAAATTTATTAGTATTTTTGTGTGAATATGTTCTTTGTGATTTCTTCCTCCAAACGTGCGCGTTGATCCCGAGTTGGAACGTATGTCTGCATGTATGAGTGTACATGTAGACAGTAGAAACCAAACAAACACTGATGCATAGACGCAAGTTTCTGGCTTCAAGTGTTTCACCCCGATTTGACATTTATGTTGCTAATCCGGAAATCAAGCAGTTTGGCAAACCTGTTGAATACAGGTTATACGTAACATGATGTGTATCGCCACAGATAGTTTTGGGACATGAATAAATACATACGAAGTACTGTTTAGATATTCTGTGGGGAACGGTTCTGAAAAATGGAAAAGGTCTAACGTTTGAAGTATTTTTTTCTGGAATGTGGTTTTGAAATGTCTGTTTCTCACAGATACACGACACTTCTGATGGCACCAAACTGGTTTTGGCTCTCAATCTCCTCTTGTTGCAACACATGTTTTGTACCTCTTTAGACGAATGTTCTGTTTACTTTTGACTAATGTAATTGGGGGATATGTAGGACTGAATCAATGCTGCTGCAATAGCAATGGATGTTTTGAGGATGGATTTCATTCAAAATAAAGCTATTCGTTCAGTTATCGAAACCAAATTCATATCTGTACATACTGGCACATCTTATTTTATCTTTTATGTTACACGAGGTACTGGCAATATTATTTGGTGTGGTTTGTTTGTTGTTTAACGCCGCACGAAGTATTATTCAGACAATATGACGGAGGTCTGTAAATAGTCTCAGTCTAAGTAAACTTAGTCTCAGTGCTTTTCGTTACGTACCACCACTGAGACTCAGCGGTGGAGCGTTACGAAAAGCATTGAGACTAAGTTTACTTACACTGTAAATAGGCTGGACCTGACAATCCAGTGATCAAAAGCATGATCATATATCTGGGATACGATGACATGTGTCAACCAAGTCAGCGAGTCTGACCACGTCTACAGTATTACTATGTATATGGCAAACAAAAGAAGTAATAACTCCATAACAACTGTAAAACAATCCCATGTACATAAAATGTATAAAGTATCCAAACTAACAAACAGGTCAGCAGAGACACAGCTAGTGGAACACAAACACCGATAAGTCTTTACTTATGATCACTTTGGTCATTTCGGAAGTTTAAATTAAAGCAAGAACATACGTTTAACATTACTTTTTCTTCCAGATGTGAAACATAGTGCATCGTGTATCTCCAAGTACAAATCAGTCTGAAATCAGTCGATTCTGACTATATTTGCCATAAATGTGTATTTAGTAGAAATTAAACGCTATTAGCTATAACGATCAGAGAAGGATGTTTGCGTCAAGATCCATCCAGACAGTGGCCCCCGTCACTAATCCACAATCGATGTTGTAATGTATAGAAGGACACCTTTGGGGACGCACACATGCAGGGTGTCTTCAGTGATCAATTTCAACTTTTCCGATGTGACTTTTCCTCCCATGTTTTCTCTTGAACCCGTGGGATGGTCTGTCAGTAAATGCAGCTGAAGTTATAGATATCTTCTGCCATAACATTACGAAGTAACACGCTGACTGGTTTTCATATCTCCCGTAATCTGCTTGTAAAGATACAAAAGCAAAACATTCCAAACAATGTACGACCAGCTTGACCAACCTTGACTCGTATGGAGATTTTTCTTTAAAACTGATGGTGAATGAAAGTGTTGCAACATTTCCAATAACATATTCAAGCTCCAGTTTCATGGCAAAAAGCGATAGCGGAAATACTTCATCACAAAACCGAGGCATCGGATTAAATTGCTAAGGTACTCCTTCATTGCGTAATGTAGGACGGAAAATCTTTCGTGCGATAAGAACGTATCCCCAGATTCATTCAGGTGATATTTATCATTTCATATAATTTCTACAAATATATAGTATAAAGCTCTTTGCAAATCTGCGAGAGCCATTAGTAACGAAGCGCCGCGCGTCCAGTTACATACACTATTCTGGAGTACCGTTATTTTCACTGTTATTTAAAAGGTTATAATGACATCTGTCCAATTTGACCACATTGAAATGAGTTGTTGAAACAGTTCTACGACTTTTCAACTGATCTTGTTAGCAGCTGTTGTCTTGTCTTGTCCACCAACAGATGGCTATGGCAGAAAATAACATGGAAAGGTAAGATAAAGCCACCGTCTCTTCTCTGGGTCCACTGCTCTGCCAGGAACGTCTAGTCATTGATTTGCATCTTCAGTTAGTAAGCACCACACTTTCAAGTGGCAAATATCAAAATAAAGTTTACAATCAAGCTTTCTCCATTTGAATGCTGGATTGTACATAGGTGACATAATTTAGAGCATGACAGATTGGAAGCATGGATAGCAGTGTGAGCCCTTTCATTGGCCCCTTTCTTAATGGAAGTCCGAATGACGACTCATATATGTATTGACGAATGCTTTCATCAAATATGCACTGAACGTGTTTAAATATATGGTATATATACATAACAAAACGGGGAGGTAGTTTCATGAAATTGTGGGCTCTAACTTCTCTGCAACTTCTCGTGCATGAGGTTATAAGCTCTCTGCAAAATAATTATTATGAAAGCGATTTTTTTAGTTTACTGATTTCTAGCTCTGATATATGAATGATAACCACATGTCAAGTTGGACCCTTAACTTCCGTTTCATCTGAGGGCATACAACAGGTGCCAAAGGCCATGAGTAAATCTGCCCGAAGAGCACGTGATTTTCTTTCTTCTTAAATAGTACTAAAGTCGTTAATACAGTACTCGTGCAGCCTAGGCGACTCATTTGATGGATTGTATATTTCCAGCAGGATAGGTATGTTTCATTGTTTTTGAATAAAATGTTGTAAGGGAACACCACCTTTACAGGCGTGCGAGGCTATTGATCACACTCGTGTATGTGTGATTGGAACCGATAAACACGAGTCGTTTTGCCTCCAGTTTTATTGCTTATAACCTCGATTTAAACAAATCTGTGATTTTCATTATTAGCATACTATGATACTTTTGTGACTACACCGACTTGTAGTGTACGGCGTGAATTCGACATTTATGTGCATGAGAGTATTGAAATACTCATCTGACCCATCATAATCAGAACGGTTCCATACTTCCAGCTATATTAATAGTATACCGTCCAAGAATCTGTATAAATAATATGTATTAATAATTTCAATAAATACACTGTTGTGTCACGGATTTGACATAATTAACAATATTGATATAACATTTTTCTTTGGCGAGTCAGGTAGAAAACGCACTCGTATTTTTTGTACATTGTGGTCAGGACTGCTCTCGGTAGGACGGATAATGCTCAATACAGCTTCAGCGAACATCCGACCAGTTCTTGTTTACTGAAAGAGGCTGTGTTAGTTTGGGTTGGACTAGTTACACAGGTACATGTACATTTACATCTATTCATCCACCCTGACCGGAGTGAACAAACCCTTACACTGTTCTACATGTTTCTCGATTCCAGTTACATAAGAACATGAACTTCTATGACACGCTTCACGCAGCACTTCCTTTTCCATCAACGGAACTGCAGGATTAGTTAAATATTGTGTATGAACAGAACAGATTTGTTGCTACATCACCGCCAGTTTATTGCTATCCGGAAGAACTTATTTTCTTCGTTTCACAAGCAGCAAATGATAAACAGAACTGTCCATTAGTTCGCGAAATTTTGTTTGTTTTATGTAGCAAGGTCCTCGTCCACAGCTCTCATGGCGTCGAGAAGGCGGAAGTTCCTTTTTTCTATGAAAAGAAATGAAAAACAGTCAATGAAAAATATTCATGATTCTTGAAATTATGTTCCGGAAAATGACACGAATCAGTTTGCCCATTTTATCAAGATTCACATAATTCAACCAATGAAATGAATGGGAAACTGGAAGAGACTTCAAACATGCTTGATCTTGATGGCAAAATTGGTGATCCCCTTTTCAGCAATTAAGACGTTGGATGGGAAACTCCTAACCCAATGACTGGTTCAAATGGCTATGATACTTTGATTTGACAGAGATATCGAGTAAACTTCGAGCAGATTCAGAGAAGAACGATAAAGATTTCACTCAGAAGCAGGGCAAATGAAAAGATACGGGCAACAAACGAGCTCCATATTTCAGCTGTGTAATTTTCCTCATCGTCATGGACGATTACTGCCTTTCTTAAATATCCTTCTACAAAGACTATCGAACGTATTTTTAAATCTGTAGATTTAATTTCAATGCTCTTCTGGTTTAAAGCAACAGCTTGTTTACACCTTCGACCCTACACTATAAAATACCCATTCCGTGTAAAATCCCGATAAACATGATGATATCTTGTTGAGTACTTAATTGTCTTAATTGAAACAATCAGTATTTTGGAAGCATGCATGCAAATGTGTAAGGGTTTAGAAAACGCTTCATCCGTGTATACATCATTACTCTGAAACGATCCTTCGACATCAAAGGCTGCATCATGACTAAAAGGAAATACTGCTTAAAGCAGCGTTAAAAGAAGCTCTTTTAGCCATCTGATGACGAAACAATGACCTGATTTGTTGAGCAGTTATGAAATAAAGTTCTCCTGCATGACTGAGTGAGTGAGTGAGTGAGTGAGTAAAAATGAATCCTCGCATCGGCCATATCGTGACGAGAACGATTATTTATAAAACCACATATTAATTAATGGCACATTGTGAAAACCTGTCAACGAAGGACAGTAGAACTAGAATATCACAGAGAAGAATGTAAAACTAGTAATTAGTAAACTGTTTAACTGCAGAGGACAATACAATATATAAATGGGCTATAGACTGCCAACAACTGAAGGTAGATCACCGCACTAGGGACTCTGCATTGCTGTACGTTTGAATTTGTGAAATGTGTATCTGGATATCTAAGCATAATTTCATTGATGACTAAAGAAAGTTAAGTACTAAGTGCAGGACATCGGAAGTAATCACGATCTGGCACGTCTCAAACTATGGGTGTGAATAACTATGTTCGATCACTCCCCAAGTTCAAACACAATTATCAAGAGTTACTGAAGCGAAAATGTATTGGGTAAAATGCCATCACGGTGTTACTGTGCCTTTTCCATTAACAGCTTTAGAAGGATACATAAAATCGACTTAAAGCACTTTCTATCATCCATTTTCAACATCTCGATCTGTATCTATCAGTGGTGATCCCGCGTGTCAGTCAGTTCACTGTCATCAAAGCAATGTGTTTTATGAGCAAATATAATGTTCACACATGAACCATCAGTTCCAAAAGATACAATAATAACCACGTTTATAGTAATCAACTTATTTCTGTTCAACTAACATGTTATATTAAATATAAGAACACAAACCATTGCGTACCACACTTCCCCTGTTACATCTCTTTGTAAATCTATAGAAAACGATCTCATTTGAAAATTAAAGGGTAAGTTCAGTTTTCGGTTTCAGCGTGTATTGATAATGTCGGGAGACAGACATGACGTCACTGTGGAGTCATCCTCGATATCTGCAGGGTATACGTTCCAATAAATCTCCACTATACCCTGGATGCATCTACGGTCCTGCCAGGTGAATTTAATACCTCCCTTGGCTGCCTTTTTACCCAATCAGGCGTCCACGCCGGGAAGTTGGGCGAACCAATCACATCTCAGTTTCGCTTTTTAAATTATCTAACCGATTAAACTTGGCAGTGCAAATGATTCGGAGGTACTGTGAAAGGTAGAAGAAGTTTGTGCATGTATTTTACGTTTCGAAAGTTTCGAAAGTTCCGAACCTGTCAATTTGTCTGCATGATTCCCCCAAAATGTGAGTCGCGCTGCTAACAAACCTTCGCAGTTGCATCTGCTATCTTTGTGGACACTGGCACGCTCGATTGTAACGGCAGCTTAGCTGATTGGCTACTGTGAGAATGCGGAGCCAGCGGAGGGAGGTAATAATATTATTTTGACGAGTCGCACATGCATCCAGGGTGTAGTGGGAACTTATCGGAATGTATACCCTGGAAATATCGAGGGTGCTGTGGAGTGTGAGGTAACTAATTATAAGATTTGGAATTTTAAAAAATATTTATATTGCTTAAACATATTTACACAAATCAGTGCTATCCAGTTTCAAAACCACGAGCATAGGTTTCTGGCACAAACAAAGGACAAGTTTTCGAAGGACAAACTACGACCCTTTTGTTGAGATATATTGTTAACCTATAACCTCTCATTAACTAGAGGTACAATACTGATATGTTTTAAGGTCAACGAAACACACATTTTAGCAACCCACCATGCAGACTCATATTTTGTCTAAAACTGGACGTTAGGTGTTCACGACGAGTGAGCAGTTTGACTGTGTGTGGTGAATAATAAGACACATTATTCCTGTTCATTATCAAACAGTAACAACATGACCAATGTGTTAACGTGCAAAATGGATGCTTGCTGCAAATTATTAGGTTACTGAACATCTCCACTTCGTTTCACCTTGCTGCATGACATATTACACTTGTCCGTGTATGGAAATGCATGTGGTGATAAGTCTAATGTTTTTGTTCGAACCACTCATCTGTCCTTTGAGGAACAAATGGAGAGCTTCAATCTCAAGCAGTGATTATCAGAAGGAAAAGCCTAAATGGCAGGAATGTGTTGAAAAACTAAAATGTTGTTCTCTACAACTGAATCATCTACAGCGGAGGGTTCTAACCTGACATTGGAGTGAAGAGAACAGGTTTGTCTCATCACAGATTATGAAATCATCCACGCTCATTGATTAGCTTCCAGAAATATACATTTAGAGTGACTTCCCACCCGTTGTCATACACTTCGATGTACGTGTGTTTCAAAACCCAAAACGTAAAATTGCAAAACGAGAGCATCCTTAGAGATCTGGTTGGAAGGAACATGGGACGTATCCACACTAGATCACTGTGTGCAACAAGCGTAACAGCCTTACGTCGTGCACCTGGCGTACCCAACCAGGATATTAACATCAATACAAGCAAACACCTCCCTCGACTAAATACAGACATTCGACAACAAAAATAAGTTTAAATGAGAAACGTTATTTATGTAAATAGCATCATTTGAAAACACTCTATGAAACTGATGGAGAATGCGGCAAACCCGCCTTGTTTCGCTAAGAGCAATATTGCACATCAATGAACCGAACTGATACAGGTGTTGGAAGAAATGTATACGTAGCGTTTAAAATAGGAAATGTTCCCTTTGCTTCTATGAATGGAACAGGAAACGAAACGAAACGCGAAGGGTATGCTGGTAGAATGCGTAAGGTAATATAAATACAACAATGCTTTACAGAATCAATCTATGTCTTTCATTGTAAAATGAATGATGAGCGTAAGTATACCACGTGTGATGTATATGTACAGGTAAGTATACCACGTGTGATGTATATGTGCAGGTAAGTATAGCACGTATGATGTATATGTACAGGTAAGTATACCACGTGTGATGTATATGTGCAGGTAAGTATACCACGTGTGATGTATATGTGCAGGTAAGTATAGCACGTATGATGTATATGTGCAGGTAAGTATAGCACGTGTGATGTATATGTACAGGCAAGTATACCACGTGTGATGTATATGTACAGGTAAGTATACCACGTGTGATGTATATGTGCAGGTAAGTATACCACGTGTGATGTATATGTGCAGGTAAGTATAGCACGTATGATGTATATGTGCAGGTAAGTATACCACGTGTGATGTATATGTGCAGGTAAGTATACCACGTGTGATGTATATGTGCAGGTAAGTATACCACGTGTGATGTACATGTGCAGGTAAGTATAGCACGTATGATGTATATGTGCAGGTAAGTATACCACGTGTGATGTATATGTACAGGTACGTATACCACGTGTGATGTATATGTGCAGGTAAGTATACCACGTGTGATGTGCATGTGCAGATAAGTATACCACGTGTGATGTACACCACGTGTGATGTACATGTGCAGGTAAGTATACCACGTGTGATGTATATGTGCAGGTAAGTATACCACGTGTGATGTATATGTGCAGGTAAGTATACCACGTGTGATGTATATGTGCAGGTAAGTATAGCACGTATGATGTATATGTACAGGTAAGTATACCACGTGTGATGTATATGTGCAGGTAAGTATACCACGTGTGATGTATATGTGCAGGTAAGTATACCACGTGTGATGTATATGTACAGGTAAGTATAGCACGTATGATGTGTATGTGCAGGTAAGTATACCACGTGTGGTGTGTATGTGCAGGTAAGTATACCACGTGTGATGTATATGTGCAGGTAAGTATACCACGTGTGATGTATATGTGCAGGTAAGTATACCACGTGTGATGTATATGTGCAGGTAAGTATAGCACGTATGATGTATATGTACAGGTAAGTATAGCACGTATGATGTGTATGTGCAGGTAAGTATACCACGTGTGATGTATATGTGCAGGTAAGTATACCACGTGTGATGTATATGTGCAGGTAAGTATACCACGTGTGATGTATATGTGCAGGTAAGTATAGCACGTATGATGTATATGTGCAGGTAAGTATACCACGTGTGATGTATATGTACAGGTACGTATACCACGTGTGATGTATATGTGCAGGTAAGTATACCACGTGTGATGTGTATGTGCAGATAAGTATACCACGTGTGATGTACACCACGTGTGATGTACATGTGCAGGTAAGTATACCACGTGTGATGTATATGTGCAGGTAAGTATACCACGTGTGATGTATATGTGCAGGTAAGTATACCACGTGTGATGTATATGTGCAGGTAAGTATACCACGTGTGATGTATATGTGCAGGTAAGTATACCACGTGTGATGTATATGTACAGGTAAGTATACCACGTGTGATGTATATGTGCAGGTAAGTATACCACGTGTGATGTATATGTACAGGTAAGTATAGCACGTATGATGTGTATGTGCAGGCAAGTATACCACGTGTGATGTGTATGTGCAGGTAAGTATACCACGTGTGATGTATACCACGTGTGATGTACATGTGCAGGTAAGTATACCACGTGTGACGTATATGTGCAGGTAAGTATACCACATGTGATGTATATGTGCAGGTACGTATACCACGTGTGATGTATATGTGCAGGTAAGTATACCACGTGTGATGTATATGTGCAGGTAAGTATACCACGTGTGATGTATATGTGCAGGTAAGTATACCACGTGTGATGTATATGTGCAGGTAAGTATAGCACGTATGATGTATATGTGCAGGTAAGTATACCACGTGTGATGTATATGTACAGGTAAGTATAGCACGTATGATGTGTATGTGCAGGTAAGTATACCACGTGTGATGTATATGTGCAGGTAAGTATACCACGTGTGATGTATATGTGCAGGTAAGTATACCACGTGTGATGTATATGTGCAGGTAAGTATAGCACGTATGATGTATATGTGCAGGTAAGTATACCACGTGTGATGTATATGTACAGGTACGTATACCACGTGTGATGTATATGTGCAGGTAAGTATACCACGTGTGATGTATATGTGCAGATAAGTATACCACGTGTGATGTACACCACGTGTGATGTACATGTGCAGGTAAGTATACCACGTGTGATGTATATGTGCAGGTACGTATACCACGTGTGATGTATATGTGCAGGTAAGTATACCACGTGTGATGTATATGTGCAGGTAAGTATACCACGTGTGATGTATATGTGCAGGTAAGTATACCACGTGTGATGTATATGTACAGGTAAGTATAGCACGTATGATGTGTATGTGCAGGTAAGTATACCACGTGTGATGTGTATGTGCAGGTAAGTATACCACGTGTGATGTATACCACGTGTGATGTACATGTGCAGGTAAGTATACCACGTGTGACGTATATGTGCAGGTAAGTATAGCACGTATGATGTGTATGTGCAGGTAAGTATACCACGTGTGATGTGTATGTGCAGGTAAGTATACCACGTGTGATGTATATGTACAGGTAAGTATAGCACGTATGATGTGTATGTGCAGGTAAGTATACCACGTGTGATGTGTATGTGCAGGTAAGTATACCACGTGTGATGTATACCACGTGTGATGTACATGTGCAGGTAAGTATACCACGTGTGACGTATATGTGCAGGTAAGTATACCACATGTGATGTATATGTGCAGGTACGTATACCACGTGTGATGTATATGTGCAGGTAAGTATACCACGTGTGATGTATATGTGCAGGTACGTATACCACGTGTGATATATATGTGCAGGTAAGTATACCACGTGTGATGTATATGTGCAGGTAAGTATACCACGTGTGATGTATATGTGCAGGTAAGTATTCCACGTGTGATCTATACCACGTGTGATGTACATGTGCAGGTAAGTATACCACGTGTGACGTATATGTGCAGGTACGTATACCACGTGTGATGTATATGTACAGGTACGTATACCACGTGTGATGTATATGTGCAGGTAAGTATACCACGTGTGATGTATATATGCAGGTAAGTATACCACGTGTGATGTATATGCGCAGGTACGTATACCACGTGTGATGTATATGTGCAGGTAAGTATACCACGTGTGATGTATATGTACAGGTAAGTATACCACGTGTGATGTATATATGCAGGTACGTATACCACGTGTGATGTACATGTGCAGGTAAGTATACCACGTGTGATGTATATGTGCAGGTACGTATACCACGTGTGATGTATATGTGCAGGTAAGTATACCACGTGTGATGTATATGTGCAGGTAAGTATACCACGTGTGATGTATATGTGCAGGTAAGTGTTCCACGTGTGATCTATACCACGTGTGATGTGTCAGTTCGATTCTTTCGTGTTCATACAATATAAACTCATGGGCAAAAGAAACTTATCACTTTAAAATTTCCATTTACGCTTCTAAACAAAACTGAACTAGGTAAAACATACTGAGAAAACATTCGCTAAAACACATTTTTAAGCTGAGTAGCAAGCAAAAAACCCGAGATATTGTGATTTTCGTGAAAGCACGAAAAACAGTGAAAAAGGTTTTTTGAGTGTAACCAAAAGTTCTCGTGCACATTGGTTGCATAAATACAGCTGTTCGACAGTGCAATCATGCATTATCAAAAAGCATATCAAAGTTATGCCACGACTGTCATCGGAGCAACGCAATAGGGCCATCGGTATGGCCCATATGGGGGCGTCACAACGTCAGATTGCCAGAACATTCCACTGCAGCCAGGCAACAATCAGCAACCTCCTGAGACGTTTTCAGCAGACAGGTCAGACCACTGACCGTCCAAGATCAGGTAGACCAAGGGTTACGACGCCCGCCGAAGACCGCCATATCCGTACGATACACCTACGGAACAGATTCGTCACAGCGACGTCAACGGCGACCACAGCCTTGGGACACCGCATCAGCAGACGAACCGTACTAAGACGTCTCCGTGCTGCTGGTATCAGAGCTCGCCGTCCATTCCGTGGAATGCCCTTGACCCGCCAACATTGTCAACGTCGGCTGCAGTGGGCACGAACAGTACGTCGGTGGCAGCGACGTGACTGGCAGAGAGTGCTCTTCACTGATGAAAGTCGTTTCAACTTGTACAGAAATGATGGCCGAGCCCGTGTATACCGACGTAGAGGTGAGCGATTGGCGAGGAACTGCATTCAAGAGGTGCACCCATTTGGAGGAGGTGGTATCATGGTGTGGGGTGGGATTTGTGCTGATCAGAGGACACAGCTTGTCATCCTGCATGGAAATCTGACAGCCCAAAGGTATAGGGACGAAGTCTTGAGGCCAGTTGTTTTGCCCTTTGTGCGTCAACAGCCAAGAGGTGTTCTTTTGCAACAGGACAATGCACGTCCGCATACTGCCAGAATCGTTGAAGATTACCTCAACAACGCCAACATCAACGTTTTGCCCTGGCCAGCACGTTCCCCAGACATGAATCCCATTGAACACCTCTGGGATCATCTCGACAGACAGCTAAGACAACGACAGCAACCACCAGCAAATCGCCAACAATTGGAGCAAGTTCTCTTGGAACTGTGGCAGAGGATTCCTCCTGACGTCATCAGGCGTTTGACGACATCAATGCGGAGACGTGTACTAGCGTGCATTGATTCAAGGGGTGGACACACTAGGTACTGAGTGCTCAGACACTTCCAAGATTCAGTTTTCCACACACTCTGTGAATGCAATCCTCTGTGTAAACTTTCACGTCCACCCCATGTGTCATCTACCTCACTTCCTGCATGCATGAACATTGACAGGGCATCAACAAATACAGTTTTTGCTGTGTAAATGGCTTATCTTTCTTATATAAACATTCTTTCTGACATTTTTTTGTTTTTGTCGTTTTTAACACAAATAATGTCGGGTGATAAGTTTCTTTTGCCCATGAGTTTATGATGCTCAATCACGAGGTCGTCATCCTCTTTAGAATGCTACGAAAGATGTATATCCCCATAAATACACTTTATGCACCAGTAAGAATTCTGTTAATTTCACTGCAAAGGACTTAAACGAACAACAAAATGCACTTGTATACAAACATACGATACTATACTACGATACTAAGATGTTTTATGTATACACTATTCACTTTTAAAATGCATACTCACTCAGTGATGTGCTTGTACTGCGTTTAGGCTTTGTTACCATACAGGCAATTCCTCTGGTGAGAACCCAGCACATTATTACAACAGTATTTCGGCGCATTTTGATGATAGAGAATGAGAATCGTTTCCTTATTGAAGTGCATTAACCGTTTTTAGCTAGATATAATTACACACCTTTCTGGTATCTAGCATCAAGCCTTTTAGGTCGCCCTCCATGTCCGTAGATGTTTGTATTTCCTGGGACTGATTCGACGTCAGAACTAGAACTAGAAATCCGACCAGATAAGAATACACAAAGATGAAATAAATTTATCTAAGCTACGCGTTTATCTGTGTATCACGAGGATGAAATGTACTCAAATATAGCGCAGAAGTGAAAAGCAAATAATTAGAGTAGATGGCGTTGATATTTGTACTTGATATTTGTACAGCTGATGTTCACATATTGCACCTATGCTGTGCTATGCTATGCCATGCTATGCTATGCTATGCCATGCTATGCAGGGTGAATATGCATACTGCTGACATCATATGTTTATCTCTGCACAAAACGGTGGGGCTGGAGCAATCGGTTTCTATGTGCAGTATACATACATTTTAATTTAGTTCATCTAAAAGCAATACTTGAACTCTCACATTTCTGCGCAAAATCGCAGACAACATACTCCGGGATCCGTGTACATTTCATGAAACTAGAAAAAACAACAGAGTTTATTCATATGAAAGGCGTCCAATGTGCAATACTTGCCGAATAATAACAGGAGTTATTGCCACGCACCAGATGTCTGCCTTGGGAAATGTTGCAGCATTTCACATTACAACGACTTATTACATCAAATTCAAAGGCAACCCTGCAAATTTAAAGCATCGATTTCTTACAGAACATTTCTCAAGTTAATTATTTCGTACGCCAGGAATGCAATTCTATCGCCCAGCGATAAGATCTTCTTACATAGTAAACATCATATCACTTACTCATCGTTACACATAAGTAAGAAACAACCATGGAGCTATCGAAATGACTTTATGATGATGACATGACAATGATATGGAAGACAATGCTACAAGACTAGAAAACCAATCGTTTCTTTGCTCATGTTTTCTCTGCTAAAGCTCATTGCTGATAAGACAATTAGACAATTAGACATGCTATAACATGCTCAACGATTATGTGTAAAGACAGGTAAGCGCCAGAAATAACAAGGCACATGTAATATGTCCGTACCGACATGGGGATTTGTAAGAATGACAGGAATACAGCACCTGTCACCTCATGAAGGTGCTGCATACCCCGGTCGACGCATCTCAATATATCTGTCTCTCATAATTACAGGTAATGAACGTTATGTACGCATGAGCATAATTGTTTCTCCTAAGATATGGTATCTGTTACACGGTGTGTGGTATTTTGTAGTGTGGCGTGGAAACAATGTGTCAAGTCGAATCTGGCCGGTTCTTTTGTTTTGTAACTTTACTCTGAGAATTATTGCAACTGCATGGCCTGAGCTCTGAGAAACATCGGGTCCTGTCCAGACAATCCACGAATTAGCAGCATGAGCACCGACTACGCAGTCATACACAATGGCACACATCAACTAAGCAATCGAGACTGATCAGGATGACCCGACCTATTTAGTTGCCTCAAGCATACCAGTTATAAATAATAAAGTAATACCCCATTTACCGTGGACATAAAGCTGTGTTCCTCAACAAAACATGAAGGCATCTAAAATACTTTCTATCATCTTTAGAAAGTAAATTAATAAGTAGAGAACGTTGGACAATTCAGCCCACTATGCGACTTCAGTCCCACGCATGGCGCCGGTTATATACAAAGGCAAATACAAATGAACTATAGCACAATATAAAAATTTAAAATGCTAATGACTTACTATGGTAAGTCTTGACTGTAAGACGAAATAGATACCAAACCTATTGGTGCTTACTCTGAATATATACTGAACAGCTAAAAATCCCCGTTTTTTTTAAATAGAGGTCATATACATAAACGCTTACCTTCATAAGATTTCACTTTTTCGAAACTTGCGTTTCTTCTGCTGGCCAGTATATTTTATTTATTGGTGCAAAAGATGTTGCATATTCACAAGTACGTTCTGAAAGAAAATGAGACATGTCAAGTCTTTAGTGTCAGTTCCAGAACCGATAGACAAGCATGGTGACTCCATACAAAAGCCCATTTTGTTTATTTCTTATTCTTCCTGGTGTTGACCTCTGTGGTGTCCGATGAATTATGCTACAGCAATACAGGGAATATCAAGACCCACTGGCACCATATAGGGATGAAGGCATAGTCATGAAATCAAGCCTGATATGATCTCCAACCGCTATAATCAAATCAACTTCAATTTGTGAACATTACCCTTCACTTAATACTTCATAACATGTTTTGTGTCCATTCACAACATCCAGTTTGATTAACTTTTGTTTGCGATGTAGTTTCTATGGTAATTTCAACATAAAAAATGTCATAATAAATACCATGACGCCAAGACGGAATGGCGAGATCATTTTCTATGGGATACCTTCAAGTTTGTACTCGACACCGGTCAAGCGTGTTTCATTGAGCTTGGTTGGCAATATGACCAACTGCCATACACTGTATCATAAATACATTATCTGACCGTATTAACAATTTAGATTCGGTTTGCTGTTTATATCACATCAGCCTAATACACAAATAAGCACATTCTGTTATCGGGGCAACCAGAACTATCCATCATTATCACACCGGCCTTCAAATAATCGAGGTTGTACAAGATCAACCAGTTTATTTGAGACTTCAAGTTATCGAAACCGATCATCGAAATGCGATCGTCACCCACTGGTTGTATGGCGGTTTGCAGGATCTCAGATTGCACTATCAGCATAACCTAGTTTGTGGGATTAAGAAAGTGGTAAACGTCAAAGGATTGTAATATTCCAGGCTATTCTCCTGTAAGAGAAGTGAAAATATATAATTTAAGTTTCATGCAATCGGTGATTTGTGTCTCGTTTGGTTGGTTTGTTGTAAGCTGCACTATGTGTATGGTGACAATCTGTAAATAATGGAGTCTGTAGCAGACAATCAAATGATCAACAGCATGAATGTCAATGTACACAATAAGGGTACTGTATGTGTCTGGGAACTGACAAGAGTGTGGCAATATCATGTTCGTCGCTAAACACAATCTAGGCTATAATTAATCTTTCCAACAGATAATAAAGATTTCAAGATCATTATACCGGAAACGGCTACCAACTATAAGGACAGCCATTGTCTCCATAAACGCAGAAGACAGGATGTTTCTCTTCTTATGTACGTTCAACAAAGCCATGAGGGTTTATCTGAGGGCTTCGTTAAACAATGTCACAAAAACATTCAAGGAAACAATGTATGTAATCATATGCACCTGTGAAAATGAACATATTGACAGCTTAGTGACAGGTATATTGCAATACTTTAATGGATGATGTACTATCGTCAAGAACCTGTCCTACTTACACCACAGCCGTGCTTACCGTGTGCTTAACACACGCACTGTGTGTGAAGGCTACTTAGATAGCATCCCCAGATAAATGAATTACATCTGGTCAAATGAAGTGTATGTAGGCAATAGTATTTCTACATAACTTATTTCTCAGAAATGATCACATACAACCTACACAATATTTAATAACTGTATTTCTTTCAGAGTCTGTTGACCTCCTAGAATACATTCAGGATATGCTTTACATCGTTTTGTTGTCTTTGACAGAGTCCAGGACAAAGTTCAAAGCATGCCTCTATATCATAGGACAGGGGTCTTCGTGATCGTAATGGAAAGGTTTCGCAATAGGCCCTCAATATTACCTCAGCTCCAAATGCATGTTAACCCCAAATATCGTTTTGTGGCATCACTGGGTTGCTTGGACCGATAAAAACGATAGATGACGTATAATTAAATGATTGCAGGAATTATATCCCTTCAAGTGAACAGAAAAATCCTGTTCGCTTTATCATTTTAGTCCTTTTAGAACTCTACACACTGAGGAAGGTAAAGCACTATTCTTCATTTTCATATCGTACACCTTCGGGTACGCTTTGAAACACCAGTACATGAAAATATATGTGTTCTGGGAGAATACCTAATATACCACTGACAACCCTACATTCTCGGTTTCTGCAGTTTGTCAGAAGTAGTGGAAGGAGTACTGGAAGGAGTGGTACTATTGCCTTTGAACAGTTACAAACATGACATTACAAAATCGAGTTTGATTTCTGACATTCAACATGTGGACATCATCTTGAAAAATAGTCTCGATGTATATTACGGAATTTATCAAATAATAGTACTGTAAGTGTAAAGTTACTTAGCTACTCATCTGAGCAGAAATTCAAACTAGATAGTAAACTGTTGATAATTTCTTAAAAGCTTTGTTTGAGTTCATAGCTTTCGAACAGTTCATGGTGTGTTTTTTTTTAAAATAATCGTATCATCACTCATCATCAACGTGCCTGGATTCCTCAAACCATTTACATTTGTTTAATATGTTGATTACTGCAGGAATATATGCATGACGCAATGCCCTCTTACAGGTGCGCTGTATCTACAGTCGCCACACTGGTTTACATAAAGCACATAAAGTATCAGAGAGCGATAGCTTTGTCATGAATACAGCTCAGTATTCAGGTGTTTTTTTTTCTAAAATGCTTTCCGGAAGAATCGTTCGTGTCCAAGGCTGCAGCTCGGTCTGAATACCATCACACGTTATTACAGTTCTTCATTATCTTCCTACTCGGAGTGAAAACCCCCAACGTTGTTGAACAGTAAACCGCTTTGCAGAAAATGCCTACAACGTTTCACTGTTACCAGTAAGTCTTACCGTATGGTAGTTTGTAAGTGTAGGCATGTCCACAAAACGCCTATTAGCTTTCAGTGCCGTGAAGTACTTTGTGGCGGAAATGACTGTATGTTGAACATGTCAGCGGTGCTTACACCAGCCTGTCCGTTTCACATGAATCTCAGCTAAACTAAACATGGTATTAAAACCCAAAGTGACACATGTCTGAAGCTACTTTGTGAAACGCCATGAGTCGGTTTATGATATACACAAGCTCAATGCTTATTCTATATATGACGAGACAATGTCTTGTTTGCACATTATGTGTATACAGATGACTGACCATTGCTCAGAACTGATAGCATACTGTTGTTCATGGTCCATCTTGTCCTATCATTGTCAGAAAAGAGTAGTGTCTTCAGTATCGTTCATACGTGATTTGAAACTGTCGCATGAATCTAAAGCTGTTCACGACGCAAGTGTAGAAAACTCACCATAACCTTGGATTGATGGGGAACCTAGAATTTGATTATACAGATTTCAGACTGTCAAGCTTTGCGTAACATAGCGTAGATTTAGACAAAGGATTCCTGAAAATTGCACCATATTTGAGTTCATATTGGACAAATAACACTTCCTGTTGACTACTCTTCATGGCCTAGTGGTAGATTAATATAGACTATGAGCAACAGTAAGATCCTCCTGGTATACATCAGACGCTATCGTTCATCTGTTAACTTGAATCTAGATCCGAAGAATCGACTAACACTCAGCACGAGGCAGACTTCTTCCCCTCTATCTGCGTCTCAGGTTACAAAGAAAGCGAGAAAGTAAAGCATGTTTTATCACTTATCTCAAGGATATGTTTTTGTGCAAAGATTGTTCATTTTCGGATCTCATTAGTTTGTGGAAAGACCAAACAGTTTGTTAGTAGTAGATGTTTGTTCAAACACTTTTTTAGAAAAACATTCTCTGAGAATAAGAGACTTGATGATTGAAACCTAATGTATACACTCCCAAGAACGTAAACAGAACGTAATGCCAATAGTGTTGCATATGGGGCGAAGCATGTGAATCAGTCATATGTGAACAGGCTGTCTGTCTAGTTATACGACAAAGACGTTCAGCGTTAAAGAGCAACAGTTTTCTCGATTATTAGTGGAAAATACATCATATTAGCAAATGAAAATTAATTTTCTAATTACAAATAAAGGTACTCACAGTTTTAGTAACCTACAATTTGAGAATTCAGACTTTCAGGTGTTGTATAAGATACAGCTGATTTGAACAACTGCATCATATTTGAGTTCCTATTAGGCAAATATCACTTCCTGTTGGCTATGGTTCTTTGCCTACTGATAGATCAAGATGAACCATGAACAGCGGTCTGATATCCATCTTCAGTCAGGGTTGTTAAATCATTGCAGTATATGCATCTAATGAAAGGGAGACATTGTCTCGTGATAGCTAGTATAATCCTTTTAGCTGTCAACATCATAAACTTGCTCGAAGCCTTCAACATAGCAGTGCACACCCTACTCTTGCGTCACATTATTCCTACGCTTAATGTCACTGAGATGCTGTTCTACTCAGGACGTACATGTATAAGAAACAGATTGGTTTGAGAACTGCAGGTATGTTTACCGTACAGTCATTTACGTTTCTAAGTACTACACGGGCACTAAACTGTAACAGTTGTTAACATTAGAGTTAACTGTAACAATAATGAGTTATAAGCATTTTGTAAAGAGGTTTACTGTTAAACAACGTTCACTGTTTTTATCTGTGGGAAGGTCATAAAATAACGTGTAATGGTAGGCAGACACTACATCAGTCTCGCAAACTCACATCTTGATTACTAGGCTGTATTCACGACAGAGCAGACAGTTGCAATCGCTCTGGATAATTTTTTGTAAGGCAGTGTGGCGACTGTAAAAACGTTTTTCCCAATAATTCCGGCAGTAATTAACTTACGAAACAAAGTTAAATGGCTTTAGGAATGCAAGTGCCTGTTATGATGAGTGATCACACGATTATCGAAAACCGAAATGGACGTTTCAAATACTAAAACTCAAACTTAAGCTTCCAAGAAAATGTCAGCTGTATACTTACCAACAGAACATGGTACTAACTTAAGGTGATTATCAATTTCTACGTAAAATAGTATTAATTAACGTCATAAGTTTCTGTGAAAGATATTTTGTCAAAGATATTTTTGTCAGTACTTATGTTGAATAACACAAAAATCCGTTACATAACATGATCAGTTATGACATGCTTGTAATTGTCCTTATTTGACCGTGCCTTCCAGTACGTATCACAATGTGCAGAAACATAGGATGTTCTCGTTCCAACCTTTTAGTAGCTGCCAGTCGTGTATACGCTACTATCCAAAATGACATAATTATCGTCATGGTCACGTGTTTCCAAATCATACCTGAAGTTTGCGATATGAAAATGAAGACGGAATGGTGCGCTACCTATCTCCATGTGTACAGTTCTTAGGGGAAGGAAATGGTAAAGAGGAAGGTATTTCTTTGTCCAGTTCAATGGATATACTTCCTGCACTTATGCAATTGTATGTACTTTCTATACTCGAAAAGATATTTTTACATAACAGTCTTTAAACTCACAGTTACCTAATTAATTATCTATATTACACAGTAGTCTGTGGACAGACAATATAAAATGGTTGTGAACGAAATAGCTTGAAGTGTTTTTCATTTAAATGGACTTTTGAACTTACTGTATTTTGGCAACAAGCCATTTCAAGATTCTCCCAAAATATATCTTACATTTTTTTCAGTGTGCAAAAACGGTTTCTGTATCCCTAGGGATGGAATTTCAAATCTTTTTTCAGGCTACAGAGATGTACGTGAGGCGTTTTTACACACAGGCGTTATCACATATGTCTACACACATAACAAACTGTCTGTCACTGTTTGTAATGCTCCATCCGCCTGTTTCTCCATCATTACAACCTCAGGATGCGTACAGCTACAGTCAGCAATGTAACCGTAGGAGCGAAGTCCTACGAATATGACAGAATCGGACGATTCTCTACGCCAGTCATACATTCGTGTCTCAGTTTACATATAGTGAGTCAATGTACATTCCTATGCGCACATTTCACATTTCTGTGACTATAAACTTATATCCGATACTATATACTCCATGTACCCATTTTCCAGGTAAACAGCTGACTATCCTTGTGACGAGCGCCAGGGGTCGGACAAAGTAAACGCACCCTTTTCGCGAACATCTGATATCATTACTCTTTGATAGTGAGTCATCAAAATAGCATAGTCATTGCAAGGTCGGAATCATACAACTGACTCTGATTATGTAGAGATTTGTTTTTAACTTTTATTGTGTAAAATAAGCATAAGACAAGGTGTGATAAGCAGGGTATGCAGGGGAGTCCAACTACCCAGTGAAAGGATGGTATTTGACAGTGTTCAAAAGAGGGAAGATAAGATCTTCATGGCTGCATCAGACGCCATCTTGAAGTGACTGTCACCACACTGATAACCACGTCCGGAAGGTTGCTCTCGGGACAAGGAGGGCGTGCATTCATTGTCTACTGACTCGACATCAGAAGCAGACACGTTTGGAACTGGATGCAGATCACGTCAGTTGGACAGAATAAGGCTGGGATCCAGTTCATCTAATTGATGAATCGAGATTATATTGTCTTGACTTCATAAATCGTCGTGCCTGAATGTGGCCATGAGAAGCTCAAAGATTTGGACGAGGCCGAACATGAACCCCAATATACTGTTAAAATGCACGATTGTCGAAATTGGGAGATTTGTGGGTTTGAATCAACGCTGATACAATAATAATGGATGTTTTGACAATGCATTTCATTTAAAGAAATGCTGTTCGTTCAGTTATCCCCCTTGTGAGGTGTTAGGTGACTGGAGTATGAAATGAAAATTTCAAGTTTACAATTTTCAGTCAGTAGTGTGTGATTTGACCCTGAAAACCTGACCATGTGCAGTTGCAACAAAAGTATCGGAAAAATGGTCTACGGGGATTTATCGATTAACCTGCCTGAAAAATGTCAAGAGTCATAATGACACCCCATGCACGTGTAGGAGGCTCCCCACGTTGTGTACGTGCTTCCCATGCATTGTGTTTGCGTGTGGTGATAACGTGAAATGATGCTGCATACACAAGATGAATGTCATGGTAACGTTCCCCAGTGGGTTGTCTTTCTGGAAGACTTCAAAGTTCATGTACCCTACCTTTCTTGAGGAGTGTAATAATGTGATCATTCAGGGCCGAAGAACGGTCACAAAAACGTGCCCGAACACAGGTGTGCACTACAAGGATTGCATACTGGACGTGTGAAGAGAGACCGACGTTGGTAAAATTGGACGAGACATCATCCTTCGGGCCGATAACAACTTTTTCGTGCCTGGATCGTTAATGTCCCCATGAAGTGGTCCCCGGGCCTCAGTCCTACGGATAACTTGCGATACGAGCAGTAGAATGACCTGTCACAACACCCTGCCTTCCCGCTATAACTACAGGACCTTGGCAAAGGTCTTAACTGAAGTTTGGAACAATCTTTCCCTTGGCAAACTGTGGACACTTACTGAGACGACGATGTCATCATCTTTATACGCACTACTGAGAAATGATTTTAACCTGATTTTTTATCACTCATTTACATTGTATGCCACCATCAATTATCTTTTATGTTTTCAACAAACTCACACATGTACAGTTTGCCGTATTATGGTTTAGGAGCTTGAAACTGTGTTTGTGTTTTACATGTACGTATATATGAAAATAGGAAAAGCTAACGCGTCATTTAATTCAAATGATAATATCACGTTAATTATAATTTGAGAAGTTGGTGTTTATGTCATCTCATTTCATCGTTGCAAATATTACAAATATAGTCCTCCATAACATATAAGAGGATCCTCTTAATCTGTATATGTGCTTGATGTATCCACTTTCTTGCGCAAAGTTGTAACATATTTAAACCGCAGAGTTGTAACATATTTAAAGCAGTTGATGTCTGTAAGATCGCGTTGTTGCTACAAATACCAGTTTGTCTGCGAACTGACATCATAGTCGAGGTGCAATGGGTGGTCTGACAGACACAGGTGCTGCCTCTACTGTAGAGACTGGCGCAGAACAATTGCATGGAGTTTGTTCTGGCATCTCGTCAAGTAATTCTCGTTTGTTTATGAAGATCTGTCCTTTGATTTTCCTCCTTCTCGTTCTTCTCTATTAGCAACAATAGATCGTGGAAAGTGTTTGTGGGAGAATGCGTTAACGTAATTAACAGGTTAGGCGTTCCAGAAGACGAGTCGTCTGCACAAGGAGTATGTATTGTTACGAAAAGAAATGGAGAATGCAAGATTGTGACATGTAACGAAAACAATTAGTCAAATAGTCAAATAAAATATTCCAGTGTCGACAAAGTGTAGTAGATGTTCACTGGAAGTGTACACAGGGTAAATCTATGGATCATGTATATATATATATATATGTGTGATGACCATGAGCATTGTTGTACTATATTTTGATTTAGACTTTGCAAGTCACAGGGAGTAAGAGCCTTTTCCCTATCTTAAGCCCACGATAAACACTCGCTGGACGTGGCAAGAACCATGTGAATGGCCTGGTGGACTATCATAATACAGTGAGTGCGCGATAGGCTTATAAAGAAATGATTTCCCTTGTTTGTGTATGGGTGAAAATTATTGTATTACGGTCTCAGTAGACACGTCTATGTCCAGCCTATTTGAAAACAAAGGACAAAATGTGCGTTCTCATGTGTCAATCCACTTTCAAGATAACGCCCAGTGTTTAATGGGTATTGAATGTCTAGTTGTGATAGAAATATGTACTACTTGACATAGGAACGTCGAATACATGACTGTGATACATGTACATGTCAAAACTATCAAATAAATCAGCCTTATTGTTCGTTGATGTGTTACTGGGACTGCATGAAACGTATTTCTCGACATATGAAACATATTTTGTTTATTTTTATTTTTGAGCTGCAGTTGCCTTGAGAGTGACTTGACTGGACGTTTTAACCGAGACTGTTAGGCTTTGGTAAGCGACAGGTGGATTACGTGACATGACGCAGTACTTCGGGGAGCATGTCGCACCACCTGCCACATCTAATTGAATGAAACTGTATCAACATCTATATGTGAAGATTTATACTTGTATAATTTTATTACAGAACAGGGGCAGATAACCACACGGACAAACGTCGTAGCGCTGTATAGTACCATTTCATATGACGAGGTTGGATAACGCACCTACCCTTACACAGTATCTGCATAAAGTAAGAAAGTTGCCAAAGGTTAGCAATTGCATGAACGAGAAATAAGCACTGTTAATTTCCACACATGCATTTTGGGCATTTAAACGACTACATAAGCATTTCAATATCCTTAAAGTTCCGACTGTATCATGAGCATGCTTCTATGAATCAGTATCAACATCAGTGTCATGTCAGTATTCTCGATCTGGCCGATGGCATAAGTCACAAAACATTCCATGATGTCTTTTTGTGGGAGATAAGGTAGAAATGACTTATTCACAGATAGATTTTGTTTCTGCCTCTCTCAATTTTACCAGGTTGAGAAAAAGGATACGTTACTTCTAAATGTACAGTAAAAATGTTTTAAATTTACAAGTTGTCAAAAAGGTCCTTAGCCCATATGCATGCGTCCATTGTAAAGTAGGATAGGAATTACACGCCTCGGTATATCATAGAACTACGCCAAACTATCAAGTGCGCCCTCATCTATGTCCTGTGATATGATAAGTAATAATAACAACCCACAAAATAAATCACCACAAGATGAATTATATCATCATCAATAATGTGATATGAATACGACGAAGATTATACAATCAGACCTGGGAGAAAGACAAATATTATTTTATGTATTTTATTAAGTTCTCATGATTTCTTATCCAGACTTAAAATAGTACAAACGGTCTTTTTTAAACACGGATTATACACACAGTGACAGGCACACAGCTTCTTTACAACATCAGTTATTTCTATTAATAAACTGATCTTGACCGTTTTGTTTTTCATATACATACATTAGATAGAAAATGGACTAAACGAGAGATCCAAGGAAGTTTTTATGCTCTGTTTGACATGTATATTATTGTTGGGCCGTATTTACTTAAGATTGCGGATGTCTTGGAGAGTTCAAACAAATAAAATACGGAGGGAAATATGAGAGTTATGCTGGGGCGATAGGGCGATTCGTTTGCAGGAGTATATTTAGGGGAGAAAGCTGTTCTCCAGTCTTCTTAGAGCCACGAATCAGACTGGAGTCTATCTGCCACAAGATCACAAAACAATAGTACTGTGTTGTCTTCAGACTTAGACAATCAATCCTGAAAATCCAGAATAGTCTTTTGAAAGTTGGAACAACAAAACTGGTAGCGGCAAAATATGAAAATACTATTATGAGTGTTTGCATTTTCTGCGAACATCATGCAGTAGATGAATGATTTGACGCTGGTCATCTGTTCAAAGAAACTTCTATGTTTCACTGGAGTTAAGGTTTTAGTAAAAACCCCAAACAGTTTAATGGGTGATATGTGAAAGGCATTTCAAAATGTGACAAAACTGAAATCCAAGTAAATTCCTTGCCTTGCCTTGCCTTGCCTTGCCGTGCCTTGCCTTGCCTTGCCTTGCCTTGCCTTGCCTTGCCTTGCCTTGCCTTGCCTTGCCTTGCCTTGCCTTGCCTTGCCTTGCCTTGCCTTGCCTTGCCTTGCCTTGTGTATCCTCCGTGAGGTGTATTCATGTCATCATGTGGGCATTAATGCCAGCACAAGCCGATGAACTAGTTAATACATCAGTTGACTTACCAATGACGAACAAGTTGGCACTTGTTCTGTATTCTGGAGTTCAGCATGCAGCAATACTGACGCTTATGCTGACATTCAGAGCTTGGTGGACAGTGTTTTCAGCTGTTGGTGTCAATTTGTATACCGGTACAGTAAAATATCTTTTGCTCATTTATACTATATAGGGTCTGTAGAGCATTAGAATTTGTCTTCTTCAATCCATACTAATGTGTGGATGGGCAGATATCCTGACTTGGTACATATATGTCATCGTATCCCAATTGCATAGATCGGTGTCTATCACTGCTCTACAATATTTACACAAGTATGTTCACGTAAGTGCATAGTAAATAACACAACTTGAAGTATGTTTTGTTACACACATGCATACATTAATAACATGAGTAATGTGGTGTATGACTACATAAGATAACTATTTCAAAATGATGTTACCAGAAGCCCTAAACGATGTATATTTGGCTATGATTACTGAACAGTTTCTCATGGCCGGCTGAATGGGCATTTTGAGTCAGAGGCAACACATATTCACCCATCCACGAAAACTAGGATAATTGTATCGATTTATGAAATCAATGTTGCACTAATATGGTTCGAATTCTATTTGTAGTAGGAATGACTTTATTGCACCGGCGTAGGAACCAAGTAATGCTCAGTAATAAGTAGGTTATAGCCCTGAATGATACAACATACAGACATCAGAACCCATCGTTTTTTTATGTTTTGTAAACTTTTGGAACTATTTCGTTCAGGAACAGGGGGTCAGTGGGTTTGTTTTAACCGTCCTTTCCACTGCATTGAAATGATATCACCCTTGAAGATCCGGGCTAGAACTGATCTTCAGTGGCCTATGTTTGTCGTAATAGGCGACTAATTGGATCTACAGACATCTGCCACATAGCTGTAATATTTTTGAGCGGGTTGTGAAACTGAACTCACTCATTCAAGCTATACCATAGCGTCTCAGTTCGATGTGAGAGAACACCGAGAAGTGATGAGGGTCTTCGATGTTTACCATTTTGCCAGAACCCACGAACACGAGCATAGTGGTGGCAAACATAGAAAGTTAAAAAATGTATTATCTCGTAAACTTTCATGACATCATCAAACTTTAAAAACAACGCCTACATGCTTCAGGTCGATGGGATCTCTAATGCAAAGAAAATATAACTGATCCAGTGGTTCAATCAGATAATAATTTCAAAATATAAGGAAGTAAAACCAATAACAGGGAACATTGGCATGTAAGAGGTAAATTTAGTTTGAGCACACGTTTTTAAAGCTGTTTGTAAGTACAATTAGTTACCACTCTTCCCATTGACCTCCAAATCAACACTTCTGTTGGGCGGTCAGAAATCTTGCGGAAATCCTGAATGCACTTTGCGATATTTTCATTAATTCACCCAGGGGCAAAGAAAATGCCACCATTTACCTTTCAACTCGAAAACACAACAATAAACAAGAGCTACTTATAAGCACAACCTGTTTATTCAATTACGTACACACATTTACTTTTCTTAGGAAATGTTTATCGCATTATAGACTACATAACAAACTAATAGAGTATTATATGGTCTCTGGTTTTCATGGTTAGCTGACTGTTCAGTATTCGAGCACACCAACACGTGAAAAATAACGACAATGAAGAGTCAAACTGAACAGAGGAGAAGAGACTTACGATCGTTGATCTTCAAGAATCTACGTATGCCCTTGAAAGGTCGATTGTCTCGGAGAACACGCATGCACTTATTGTCTTCATGCATATTCTACCTTGGGACGCAGTATATATTCATGTAATATGGTCATCCACATTTATCCTCCGGACGCTCCACACAATTATGTAATGTCGTTATGTATGTTTGTCTTCTGGATGCATCACAGATAATGCAGTTGTTGTCATCTTTAACCCTCTCATCATCACGCCTTCATTTAATGGTGTGACCCTCGGTTATCTTCATTGCCAGACATTCACTTGGTATCTTCATTCCAAATTTTACCTCTAGAATAAGTATCCTCACTAGGCCTCGAGTGACCGTAAACCATAGTTATTACCCAAAGGCATAGGTTACTTGTCCAGCTAAATATCGAAGAAATTCGTGCTGAACAATCATATAACACGTGTAGTATTTAACCCACAAACAACATTCATTTCCGGAACATTAACGAGCACTAGTATTGCACTGATCCACAAATCTATACATACCCTGGTACCAAGCAGTTCACTTAATTAACAAATGCATGTTCCCCCACAGAATAGAGAACTATCAAACCCGGGAAAAGAGATGAACTTTTTCAACACTCCTTCAAACTTCAATTCTTTCACAGAACGTATGAACACTGTCAATACCGCGATATTCATCAATTGCAGCAACATTCCCAAGACAACTGTTAAATCATCACGCGAACTTGAAAGTTCATTTTCGTCAATACTAATGCCATTATGTTTTAGAGAGGGATGTTTCTCTCACATTTCCTCAGTATGGTTTCTGTCATTTCAAAGCCTCTGTTTCTTTGATGTGAACTGCAACAGGAATGATTGACAGGGGCGTCCTTCGGTGGTGGAAGTACATAAAAGCTATGACGGACGCAGAACCGAGCAACTTGAGGGTGTTGAGGTGACCATCTAAAGACTCCTTGAATGTGTCAGATTGATCTTGGTTATTTTCCCACGAACGGGAATCTAGCGAAAATCCGATTTATTCAAAGTCATGGCTATAAATTTGAACACAGAGTGAATTCACCGATTTTCCGCGATCCATTCATATGATTTCATGACTTTTTCCATTGTGGTTCAGTGTTACATCTTTGGGCAAATACTTTCTTTGACTTGTTTCATTGTATTATCCTGTTGTTGTCTGAGTTTTGCATGCATTTAGCGCTGCGTATGATTCAGTGAGTGGAGGATTGACTTTGATTAGAACCCCCCTGCCTCCCACCCCATCCCACCACCACCCCGACACACACACAAACACACAAAAACTTTGTAGAGTATTTAAGTTATACCCAACCCTGCCAGGTTGCGAGTCTGTTCGGCGCAAAATCACTGACCACATGGCTTTTATTTTATTCACGAGTTTTGAAAAATGCACCTAATACGTAGTTTAAGTTGGGGTAAGGTCTTTAATGCAGCAGCAAATTCAGTTAATGTCGGGACGTGATATTTGTAAACACTAATATCAAATCCATCTGTACATCACGTCCTACATTACCGCATCCAGACGGAATCGCATTTAACGGAAAGTAATCACATTGTCGTATCGTCAATAGAATTCTGTATTTGATTCTGGGGTGAGACGTCTGTCCCAGTCAATCTCAAGTGTGTATCTGTACGGATTTCATAAATTATGAATCATTGCTGCTTCTTGTATGTCGATGACATGATTTCTTTCATTACCGTTCGAACATCCAAATCCCTAGAAACACATTTTCCGAAAGAAGAGGAAATAAGTTAGTCTTATCGGTTTCTTGTTCAAATTAGATGTGAGCAAAAAAATCGGAGTGCTGAAAAGACACACTAGACTGAGTGATAAAAAGATAACTTCAAGGTTTCCAAAGGTTCAGTGCAATATACGAGCAGCTCAAGCACATGATACACTAGGAATTGTGTAGGTGTTTTAGCATACACTTCTTACAACGCTTTTACTTTCAAAACGAAAGCATTTATACTTCGTAAAGGTCCGGGATAGAATAGGCCTTCAGCAACCCATGCTTGCTATAAAAGGCGACTATGTTTGGCGTAAGAGGCGGCTAACGGGACCGGGTGGTCAGACTCGCTGATCATGACTTGGCTGACACGTCATGGGTTCCCAAATGCGCATATCGATGCTCAAGCTTTTGACCACTGGATTGTCTGGTCCAGACTCGATTACTTACAGACCGCCGCCATATAGCTGGAATTTTGCTGAGTGCGGCGTAAAACTAAACTCACTCAGAAGGACTTCACAGAAGAGAACATGGAATTTATGGACCTATAATTTGTCTGAAATGATATTATTTTCGCCTATGCATTTATCTGTGCTGTAAATATCACCTGAGGTGCATTTGTCAAGACTGTGACGCATCTCATATCGATCGCTCTCTCAGAGGGTTATCAAAGCAATATTAGACACGTTTTAGTGTTCATCACATCGTTTAACACCACGCGTTTAGTCATGCATTTACCGTCGTAATCTCCTGGATCAACATTGCTTTGATGTTCTGTCACCTCCATTCTATTCATTTCCTCCCGAATTCATCATAATTATTGATTACGTTCTCGGCGCTTTTCATCCCCTAAATGGTAAAGAGCAGATTTCAATATTTTCATTGGGCTAGCGAAACAGTCAGTTACCTGCACACAAATACATTTTTCTGTTTTCAACGTGGTAGATATAGTCTACCGACACGCAAAGTCCCCAAAGTCTTAATGAGGTTTATCATCAATATCCTGACTCTTGTCGGTCATACATGCTGAACTGATTTACACCCCTCAAATGGTCGTGTCTTGACCTGCAATTTCAACAATACTGGTTACAGTGTCTAGATCATGTCAGAACACGGTGATCAGTCAGTGGTGTCCAATAACCTTTTCTGTCTTACTTGAGATCTTTTCTCCATCTCTGGAGAAGATTGTATCGAGCATTATGACCGTTTCTCTAATATTCTGCAATGTTTAACCTGATTCTCTCTCCAAATTGTGAAGAAGAGTTGCTTATGTTTAGATGACACTCCAATCTATCTAACCTTAATTTTAGCAACACAATAACAAGCCCCAAAGTTTGATTTTTATTTCAAAATTACATTATTCGACCACGCATGTCAATCCTTCATGTATGATTAAATGTTATTTAGGGTTAAGGTTGTTTAACATAATGATTTTCATTTTGAATACCTCAAATTTGTTCCATGATGAAATAGGGTTAAAATATTCTTTGTGAAAACACTGAGCTCAACATTTTGGAATACAGCTATATATCATAAATAACTTTGAGATGTTGTCATTAGCAGAATGCACAAGAAAATACATGACAACTCATTCTGTCCAAGCCCGCAGTCATCAAACGTGTGGCCATCATACTAACTGGACTTCAGATAGTGAAACCAATATATGTAAGCATCTGAACAAAGGAAACTTCTGAGTTGTCACCTTCTGTTTGGCTTGACTTCAAAATCTCGAGACATGTGCATGCTTCTTTTCTGCTTGATCGAAATGTCACAAAAATATGACAGAAAATATATTGATGGCAAGAGTATATGTACCACCGTATGACGGTGTCCACTTGTCATAGTTTTCATATGTGGACCTGTATCTCTCAAAACATGTCTCCGTATAAACTAAATAGCTATCAGTCATATATTTAGGGCAATATTTCAGCAATATTTTATTACATTTTATTTTTTTTTAAAATGCATCGCGGAGGAACATATTGATCGTATTTCACAAATGACAAGGCGAAACAGGGACTTTTCACGTGTGGTTTATATATCTGTTTAGAGTATCATTTGGATGATATTAATGCTTCATGATTTCTATTCATCTCGTTCCGTTGGTTTAGTTCATTGTATCTGTGTTTGAGCCAGAATCAATTGATTTAGACGGCAGCTGATGCATTATTCGATTACTGATTTCAATATGGAATGAATCGGATATGGGCACTTTAATTTACAAATCCTACAGCCATTAATGACCTAAATAATAACATCCACTTCTCTCACAAAACAATGAAATTAATTTCAGTAGGCTTCTTGAATGCTGTACTATTACAGAAGGAATACACATGCAAAGTACACGTAATAAGTGGAACCAATTTATAAAGTCTGAGGACACGTTATGAGTCACCATTGACATTCCAGTGAGTGAGTAGGTGAGTTAATATTTAACGTCACGTCGGCAACATCTCAACCATATCGTGACGAAAACAATTTACACAATAAAAATGAAAACATTTTGAATCATAACACCTGTAGACAATGGGCAGTAAGAATACTAAGGTATAACAGATATGGATATAAAACTAGCATTAAAAACATTTTAATTAAAGTGGACATTACAAAATAAAACACGGACTATAGATTGCCAACAACTGAAGATAGGACGCCATACTGCAGACCATGGGAGCCCACATCACAAGGATCTTTGCATTTTGATCTGATGAGACAATACTTGCTTTCTTCGATGGTGGTGAAGTCATATGATTTTAATGTCCATGGTAGAGGTGAACCCTTGTTTCACTGAAAGAACAATGCTTCAAGAACCTTTCTTGGTCAGATTCAAACAGAACTAGATTACCGCGACATTTGTTATGTCTGATGCGCTTTTATTACATATCATATGGAACCCAATATGGAACATATCGTTTGAACCTGACAAGTTAATTCTTTTTTTCGTTGTCAAAAGTTATTTGATGATCGATTATGTTCTCTCCTGGGAAATGAATTATGTAATATTGTATTCGGTATGTCATTGTCATTCTCAGCATCATTTCTGATGTTGCTGACACAAACGCCGTCGTGTCCATGACTCTCCCGGTCATGCTTAAATGAACTCTTTAGTCAAATGATTCAAGTCTTCTGTTTCGTATGAACACCTTCAGCCCATATCCAAACATTCAAATAGTTATCACAATGGTGAATGTTCCACAGGTAAACTATAAACACGCTTAATTTAACATAAGAGGCATGATGGAATACAAATGTATCCATTCATCAACCGCTGTCGTAGCTCAAAGCTCAAACATAAATATTTATATGGAAAATGTAAAAACTCAGTCCATGTAGAAGATGACAACTGATTGAATTTATAGGCGCATGGACTGTCGTTATACATTTGTGATAAATAACAGTTTCTTCTTTCATGATTATAGCATTCACATAAAAGTATAAAGTGAAATTCATCCTCTGTTACTTTATTACATATGAGCGGAAATATGTTGATTAAAATGAACTCTCAGCCACCGTCCCCTATTAACATTTCGTTTTGAAATACCCGCTGTGATCCCAATGAGAATATTTCTGTAGGGTTTCCATATTTGTTGACATAGTTAAATATTGTTCTGGTTTTAAAAGGGTTTCATATTGTCTGTGGAGTTCATAACTTGACTTTCTTGTAATGTACTATTCCATATCTATGTTTACTTGTCAACTCCACCCTTTTAACCATTAGAAGGAACTGGAATTCATTACCGACATCATGTAATAACCAAACAAATCTATATGAAAACGATAAAGTATAGATATCATAACCACGACAGTCGTAATACATATCATAATCTATTTTGGTACATGCATAGTTATAAGTTTAAGCCAGTATGTTTATATATAAAAGACACCGTTCATTTACATACAATATCCCCACATTCACCATACATAGTTACATTTGGTGTTTGGGGACCAACATTTAAGAACTTCCTACATGCAGCTGGACATTCAAAATAATTTATTGCAATATTATTACTTTTTACACAGGCTTTAACATGACTATAAATACTTTCCAGGTCTATAAGCATCTTTCTACTTGTACCAGTTGCTTAAAGACATTCCCGTGGTTTTAGTAAGGCCGATAGAATCAATCTTGCGTTAAGTATACATGTATAAATTTTTCTCAGAGCGCAAAGTATAGATATTCCTCTATACTTGTCGGGATTATCTTTATTACCCTTTTTATGAAGAAGGATGATTACTGCCTTTGATCTGGGGTCTGGAAATACGTCATCATTGAACAACTTGTTAAATAAGTTGAATAATGGTTGCCTCTGAACATTTTACATTTCAATCTTGTAATGATCATTTCTTGTGGATTTAGCATTCTTCAGGTGCTGGATTGCAATATGAATTTCAGAATCATTTATAGTTCAATCGAGAATATCTGAATCAAGACCTTCTAGTAGTTTATGATCTTGGCCGGATATGTCATTATTAGCGGTCGGTAAATCTATGCTTTGGAATTAAAATGGCCCAGCCATCTATCAAGTTGAATGTTAGAACTTCTGTTGTCAATTCTAGAAATATTCAACTCCATCCCATGTCTATAGAAATTATTAAAGGTAATCTTATATACTATGTGTTTCACGTCTTGCAGTAGGCACATTTACTTTCACATGATTTATGACGTTTAAATGCTTAAGTGTTATGACGTCGTGGTTCTTGCTCAGCAGTTTCACATTTCTGACAACAAAGTCCTAAAATAACACCAACTAACCAACTTTTAAAGGATTTTTACAGTTACTGAGGGAATTTCCGAAGTCATATGATCACTCCACTTGTAAGTAAAGCTGCCTGACATAAGAAGAAACATCCTTACCTGGTGCTGTGTCCACATCTTAATGGACAACGTTTGGTGCTAAATCAGTTTTCTGCATGTACCTGGCGCCTGCTCATTCCTCCAGTGTGTCCATTTTCCAGAGGTCAGACTCCCATGCATATTTTGCTGCTTTTTTCACTACCTTGCTTTTGCCTTTAGCGCAAGCTGTTTTTGTGGAAATACGTCCATAACATCATGAAAATACATGAGAAGACATTTCACTATTACATAAGTCCTTCTGTGTTTATCAACAATCATATTTCACTGCACTAACAGTCATTTTTCATTTGATAGCTGTTAAAGAAATTACAGAAATTGGCAAGTTGTGGCAGTTACACATTAAGGGACACGTGTAAGGTTTCTATTTTAATGTCGGATAGAAAAAGACTTGAAATACTTTCAACACCTTCTACACAAGTAGGACCATTTCCTGTTTCCTTTTCTTCTTACAATGTTGTTTACTTGCACCTATTTCACATGCAAAACAAGCTATTTGGAAGCACTTAGCACAATTTGATGACTGTTTAAATACCATGTTCTTTACTTAACACGAGATAGTGCGTTACACCACTAATATATTCGTGTAAATATAAAATTCAAAATATGCTGGACAGGTCAAATTAGCAAATCTTTCAACGAACTCTATTAATTTCAGCTATGGCTGAAAAATATGTCGGGGCCCCGTTCCTCAAAGGGATTGTAGCACTACGACAGTCGCAAGTCTGTTATGTCGTAGCTCTACAATCGCTTTGGGGAACGGGGCCCTGAGCATTTAACGAGACATATATGCGTTTAGTGACCAGTGGTTGATATTCTGATCAACGTTCAAATCCTTCAGGACATGATGAGACACAATCATCCAAGTAACTGAACCTGACAACCTGATCCATTAACTCAGAGTACAGACCGGTACCATATAGCTGCAACGTTGCTCAGTGAAGCGCTATACAACAATCCAAATAACCATTAACTCAGAACACACTTCCTGCACTTGTTGCTGGGGATCAAGAATGCCGAAGGGTGTGTGTGTGGGTCTGGCATAGTGTCAGTAGATCACCTCTTACGTATAGTTTAAAAATCTTTATTTTTAAAGAGGAAGCTGAGTTCATAAAATATGCCTCATTCGCATACAAGACAAGAACATGCCATTGCATTACGAAATGCCTAAATACAATACAACATTGTGTGTAAGTATAAACAATGGACATTTTAACATACTAATGTGTTGTTTGATCAGCAGATGAAAAAAAATCCTCCTTAGGACCACACAACGTAAACTTCCGGGAAGAACAAGACGTACATAAGGCACGTTGATTATGAGTGAGCGAGTGAGTGAGTTCAACTTTAACGTCACATCGGCAATATCTCAGCCATACCGTGACGAAAACAATTTACACAATAAAAATAAAAACATTGTGAAGAATAAAGCCCGTCACGCACCGATGGATAGAAAAAAATACTACAGTATCCTAGATATGGATATAAAACTAGCATTGAAAGCTAAAACATTTTAATTAAAGCCCACAATACAATATAAAAAATGGAAAATAGATTACCAACAACTGAAGGTAGGACACCATACTAGGGACCGTGGTGATTTACAGAACATTTGCTTCCTGCATGGACCCTTAAAAGCTTGCTGGATCTACACCATCCCATCAGCTATTAGCAATTTAGACACATCTAACCATGCATTAGAAAAAATGCTACGACTAAAAAAGTGGAAAGTTTAAATTGACTTTGAATGTTTTGAGGCTTACATACCCTCTCAAGAGGACACTAATTTGACAATACTACTCTGAAGGTAAGGCCACCAATCTAAGTTACTAATCTAAACTGCAAAGCATTAAAATACATCTGTCTACAGCATATAATATTCAATGAAATATATTTCTATTTACAAAATACCCCCAAAATTAAATGAGAACTAACAGTGGTAAAAAGATCCACCCTTAAGTGTTTTTACACTGAAGCAAGGTGTGCATGACTGATTCCCTCATCACAAGAGATACAAAACGGAGGATTCTTACCACTTAACAAGTATTTGTAAGCATATCTCGTATTGTCAATGCGACATCGTCGCATAATGACTTCGCCAAATCTTTGGTGACAACCCAAGTAGGTGTAACCAAATTGCAATATATAGTTTATACGCAGGGACTCATTAGACTCATTAGAGTACAACTTGGATATTGCATATATACTTTTATACTTATATTGTGTACGAGATGGCTCATCTGCCTCGACGTAGAAACTGTCAACAGGAGAAGTTCTAAAAGATCCATGACAAAGTCATAGACCTTGGTGGTGGAGAGAATCAAGAATTTTAAGGTTGATTTTGCAGGCTCAACCATATGGAGCCATGATCAAGCTTTGAGCGGACCAGCAATCTATAGGATCTATAGGTAGGAGGGTAGCTTGATCTCCTCCCTTGAGTTGAAACTACTTTTGACAAATCCAGTGCCTTCAACCATTTGTTTTTTAAGTATTTAATATGCGGTAGAAAAGTTAAATGTGAGTCGAAAATCATACCCAAGAACACTTGGTCTCCTGCACAATTTTGATAGTACTCAAAAATAGTTCTGGGTCCATATGTGGCTTATATTTTCTACAAAAGTGTAGACTTGTTTTTGATTTAGAAAATTTAAAGCCATTTTCGAGACACAATTTATCTATTTTGTTTAAGCACCTCTCAAACCAAAACTCATGGAGATCTTTCAACATGCCATACTCCCATGTCGTATCGTATGCTTTTTCAATATCAGAAAAAAATGAAAGAGAAATCAATGCTGTTGCTGTACCATGGAAAATTTGATAAAAGGCTGTAAGCGAAACAAATGATCGATGGTACTTCGATTTTTCCGAAAACCACATTGGATGTCAGTGATGAGATCGTTGGTTTCCACGTACCAAAGTAGACGATTATTAACCATATGCATACGTTCCATTATCTTACAGCTAATCTGTACTTAGATGGATCCGTATGTTTAGGAATAGAATAGATGAGGGCATTGCGCCATGATGGTGGGAGTTTAAGTCCATATGCTGTAAAAGATACTAGTATGAAAATGTTTCTCTGTTAAAAGAGTGTCACCCTCCTTAAGATGGTGCACACTACATTTGGAACCTTTACCTTTTACCTCCTTCATTATATGCCTTAGAAATAGGTGTTCGTGAGTTAATTTTAGAAGTATAATTTCGCCATGACTATCGTTTATTTTGTTTACATTACGACGAATCTTGACGTTTGAAATTTTAAACTGGTTTAAGTTATGAACTGTTGGGTGCCTAGCAGTTTTAGCTTGTTTGCAGTCAGTAGTAAACCATAGCTTTCGAATGTGTGGAACCATACTTGGGACTTGGACTTTGGAACACAATGATCGGCAACCATATGTAATTCATCAGAAAACATCTTAATAGGATTAGACACATTGAGAGAGGATCAGACACATTTGGTTTTATCTGTTAGTGCAATCAATCTCACATAAAGAGCTATTTGCCTTGTTAAAGATCCTTCTAGGTGGTGGTGCAGCATCACCGGGGTTTATGGCGGAAAGTATAGTGGGAAAATGGTCACTTCCACAAAGATCGTCGCCTACTGACCATTCAAATTCATTGTATAAACTGGAATCACCAACAGATAAATCACGAGAGGTGTACTAACCAATTGCAGGATGAAGTTATGTGTTAGAATTATCATTGCAATTACATAAATCAGTGTTTGTGAAGAAATACTCAAGACTCTTTCCTTTTCCGTTAGTGTTAGTACTACCGCAAAGTGGGTTAAAACAATTTACATCTGCAATGATAATACAAGGTTTTTAGATGATGGCGGTTTTTAGATGATGGCGGAATAGACAATAAACACAAGGTAACAACAGTATGCAGAGTAACACAGACCGCAACTGCCTGAAGAGGGGTATTGAGAGGACCAAGACTGAATAGTTCCATGCTTCAAGAAAACAGAAGACCCCCAGTAGATTTAATTTATTACCTGGAGCTGAGGAACAGATGCATGAATCATACTGTCTGATATCAAAGTCATCTGTGGATTTTACATAGATTCCTTGCAAACATAATGCTGATGGAAATTGTTTCTAAGGCCTCTACAGTTTCACTGAAGGATATTGAAAGAACAGCTCATGGAGGCTGAACCGGAGGCTGCGATCCTCTCCGATGAGTTGTCGGAGATGGAGTGACGTACATGTCAAAAGGTTCAAAGTTGCTATGAAGCACTACATTGGATGTTAGTGGAGAAGGCACATCAACATGGATGAGGACCGTAGATCTTTTCTTCTTTAATTGTTTCTTTTCTTTACTTGTACGTTTTACACTATTTTGTAATTTTCCACTGTCTCAGGTTAAGTCTCCGTTTCAGGTTCTCGTGAGGTTTAGATTGAATAACAGTCTTTGAAGCCGACGTTGATGATTTGTTGCCTTCAGTAGTAACTGATTGCTTGTCAGTGACCCAGCAGATGTATGTCTGACAGGCTCTGTCAACATTGCTCTGTGAAGAAGCAGAGTAAGAGAGAGAAAGTGACTTTGTAATTGGATGAGTTGTCAGCAAGTTTACTGCCTCTGAAAATGAAATGTTATTTGTATACTTTAGTTTGATAATCTGGGATTGTTTCTGAAAGAAAGGACAAGATCTTGTAGAAGAGTTGCAGTTAGCACACTTGATATAATCTGTACAGGTGTCAATAGTTTCATGAGTCCACTCCGTTGTTATAACTGCCAGACGTTTGGGCATGAGGCCAGGTCCTACAATAAATCTCCAATATGCTCTCGTTGCTGCATGCACTCCAGTGTTGAAATAACCAGCCTTGGTTGATGGTGGTACTTTTGCTGGGGCAAATGTAAGGAGACAGGTGGTCGTTTGAACAACCATGTCTTGCTCCTTCCTAGTAAATCTCTTCACAGTCCATGAGACTTCAACTCTATCGCTATCTCGTCCTTGGACATGTCAGACAGACATTTGTCTTGATCATAGAATACACATCTACAAGATTTTAGATAATCGTGTACGAAGACAGAAATTTCAGTGGTTCCCAAATGGCTTGCTTTGAGTAAATTGTAGACACCTCAACATTCGACTAGCAGGGACCCATTTCGGAAACACGATTCGTTCTTGACCTCCACACAAATCCCCCCCCCCCTCACCCACAAAACAGCCTTAGAAACAACAAAGGGATTAATTTCAAGGGGTGTACGTGTCCCATTAAAGCCATCGACAACCAGAAACCGCGGCCATGATTCAGCATTATCTTGTGAGACACTTTCATCATCAGAAGAAAAGATTTCTATATTTAAATGCCTTCTTTTAATTTTCTGATCGTGAACCAGTGCATTGTAAGCTTGTCATGGTAAGGAAAGTGATTCAACATCCTTGTTCCCCACACACCACTGAGTGTCAACAAGAAAGGATGGTGTCGAAATGGAAGCCAACTACAAACACCAAGGGTACAGGGATGTTATACTCCAGTAAAAGGAACTGCAATAGTCGAATCGAGTAAACGTAAGGCTGGTTCCGCCATAGACATTTACCTGACGACAAATAGAACCCGCCTTCTGGCATAGTTCTCTACGCAAATTTATGTTGCAATCATTTGTATACTAAACATACCCAATTAGATAAATGTGCAAAAATATGATTGCTATGCACAGGTCATGGCGTGACCAGGCGACTGATAGAAATTGGGCCGTATCTACCACCCGACAAGGTGAAGTAAGGGCCAAAGTGGTGTGTTGAACAAAAGATACACGTTCCACGTTCCACGTTCCTACTGCCCTCAATCACCAGACTACCGTCCTCCACCGACACGGGACGCAACCCACGACAAACAGGTTGCCCAATTCGGTCGCCCCTTGCAACCAGCAATGTGGTGCTATGGACCTAAATTACCCAAGTCCACACGGGTGGTTGAACAGCTCTTAGCGTTACCCAGCATCCACCACGAAAAGGTGGCTGTTCACGGGTGCCTGATTATCAATACGTGATCAAAACAAACATCATTCTACAAACGTTCACCGATATGACGAAACCGACAGTAAAATGTGGCGAAAACAGAGCTTGGTTTATCAGGTAAAGTTGGGATCTCAAAACAAAGGGATGCAGTTTAGACCACCGCGCAATGCATTTTCTGTTATTCGTTAAACTGATTTTCATGACAGCAGATATTGAGTGCACAGTCGTAATGTTACACGAATATGCAATATTACTGTTACTTTTCTGCTCTCTAGGTGACATTTGTATAGACCCAAAAGTACAAGCACGTTATATTCGAAGAAATTGAAATTAGCTATTACTCATTAGTAGCCGAAAGACTGTTCATCAGAATCTGGCAACGATGTGGGACTATTTCTCTGCATACAACTGAGAGACAGTTTTGGGGTAATTAGGATAACTGTTAACTGAGTAAACGATTTACTTCAATTCGAGTTAGCAGTCTCAGTAATGGAGCTATGCATACTTTAATGTATTCTCCAACTGGCTCGATGTTTCATAGCCAGAACTCTAGATATATGGTTTTACGTTTGGAACTAGGTTCTGTCCAATGATACATTTCCAATGCTCGTATCTTACCTTGCTTGATGAGAAGGATGACTGATGTAAATCGTTATTCTCGGTTTCGTTTACGATATGTATTTTTAACCCTATTTACGTGTTAATTGCGTTTAGAGTAATTTAGGAGTAGAAACGGTTAAGAACCTTTACAAGCCTTTCTTTGGTACACATGACACGTTTCGACCACATAAATATATTTGGTAAAACTGTGCACCAGACAAAACACATCATCAAGCAGTTACGTTTTGCATGAGCTATCATCGCTTATGACACCATCCTGATTGTAAAGTGACAATCAATTTTACACTTGTTATGAAACATATTTGACTAAAGTCTATAACCAAGATGCACAGAAGTTCATAGGTACACACGCGGGTCATTAAAATAGTAAATGCACATGATCCAGTCTCAAAGACTAAGATGTCTGAAACCACTTATGAAATCTATGGTTCCACTAAATCCATGAAACACACTGGCCAAAGTCGGCCAAGTGCTTTATGGCAAATAATCTCAGCAAGAGGATCTGGGATCTATTACCCTCATAACTGTGTTCCATCAACCGCAAAGTAGATGAAAAGAGTTTGAGTGAAGTCTATTATCATGATATACAGAAGACCAAACGCATGCGTGCGTGTGAGGAAAATAGTAAATACAAATGTTCCATCCTCTGATACTAACATATCTGAAAGTACTTAGGAATACATGGTTCTGCTGAACCCACGAAACACACTGACCCGAACCTTCCAACTCTTATAACCGTGTTCCATCAACTACAAAGTAGACAATTTTAATTACTGCGTTACTTTTGTACTCAGCAATACTCCAGCCGGCGGTCTCTAAATAATCGAGTCTGGACCAGACAATCCAGAGATCAACAATATGTGCATCGATCTGCGCAAGTGGGAACCGATGACATGTGCCAACCAAGTCAGCGAGCCTGACCACCCGATCCCGTTAGTCGCCCCTTACGACAAGCATGGTCGCCTTTTATGTCTGAGTACAAACTGTACAAACTGTACAAAGTAGATTATTTGAGTTACTGCCATACCTTTGTTTAGGTTAAGAAAAACAAATTTTATATGGATCGTCATGATCGATATTCAAAATGCACCTAATAACAATCACGGACAAGCAGGTTTCAGTAACACTATCACTGTTGACTGTAAGGTACGTTTGCATTAGTTTTAAGCAATATATGCTACTTAATCTTAATATTGTCAAGTGCACTCCAAGATCAACAGAGATGCGCCACGATGACAGATATGACGACAGAAATGAGGTTAACCTTCAGCAAGGATGAGTGATAAATGCGTCAATAGATTACTGTCTGAAGTATTAGGTGTGATCATATTCATCTCTCTAGAAATCGCTAAACGTCCAGAGTATGGTCGATAGTCATTTTATAGTCTCTGTATGCAGAAACCACAAATGTCAACACACGCAATGACTCGATAGCATCGGAGTATACCATGAATATACGAGAGATAATTAGATGAGAATTTCCGTAATCCATCAACTTTACAAATGAGATGACGGTTCTTGTTTCACAATACTGTTATACATTAACATCCAATATCAACTGATCGTTTTCGTCAGTTTCGACTAAGTTTTAAATGTCTACTGCCTGTAACATTTCGGATTGTCATCCGCAATATACCAGCACTGATAAACAATCACGTGGTTGCACAACACCGTATTCACGGGTATGTCGGATAAATGAGTTGGCTGACACTCAACTGAAATACACTCTAATTCGTACTGAAACCCAAACCGTTCACTCTCGTAGGTTCATTAAAATGCTAAGGGTCAACATCATGGAACTGGATGTCTTAGCACAAGGTGCAGAATAAGCAAACAAATTTAACATGTGTGGACCTTATAACGTGATGCCTAATAATACTTGAACCAGACCTTGAAAAGATGGAGCTGACTACCAAATTGATGGGCAAACAGTCACTACGGTTAAGATATGCAGTTTATGAAATCACGTGATGGACACCTCCCATGATATTTTCTTATTATCTGTGGAAAACAATGATCACTGAGAGGAGACCTTAAGCAATTTAGAAAACCTCTGTCTCAGTGTTACGGTTAATAATTTGGTGGGACAAAGGTATAAGATATCCCCCTATGAAAAAAGAAAATATAACACTGTCAAGTCTAAAATATTCAATATCATGTACTGACCAAAGAGCAAGATACAATGATTCCCAATAGAAGTTTCTAGTACAATGCAGCTGAGACAAATATAAAGTAATGGGTCACAAATATAATATCAACTCACTTAGGTTGTACTAAATCTTTCACAAATGTTTCACAGCGAACGATCTTAAATGTAGGTCAGCGTTGGCGGAGAGGAACACAGAAGTTGGTAAGCGGAATGATGACACAACTCATGGTAACTCCTGGTGTAAGTCCGTCTCTCTCTCTCTTTCACTCACTCACTGTGACCCAATAATAACTATCACTTAATCAATAATAATACAAGTTACAGGAAATACTAGTACACTCTCGAAACACTCACAAAGTTCTTTTGTCTACTGTTTACAGCTTACAGTTTGACATGTGTCGTGGTTTTTAAAGGTGTTATAAAAAACTATTTTAATTTAGATTTGAATATCAAATGGAAGCAAATGTATACTTAGGAACATTGTCTTTCTAAATTGTTTAAGGTCTCCTCTCAGTGATCATTATCTTCCACAGAAAATAACAAAATATCCGCATATGTAGGGTAAATGTATTTTTACATACATTTTCCCCAAGTTTTAAGATATAGTCATGCTGAACCCTCATACATTACACATGAAAATGTCTGATATAGCATACTGAACATATTTCACCCCATATTTATACGTTTAATGCTTACAGTTTTAGCTTAGCATACTTTTTGTAGACAGATGGTTGGATTCGAGAAAAATGGCGGCCATCTTTAAAAATGGCAGCCAAAAACGCATTTAGCTGGGCATTGGTGGTCTCCATCATTCATAAACTACATACCTTAAGCTGTATGAAAATCACAGTGGCTGTTTGCTCCTCAGTTTGACAGTCAAATTTCATCTGACTCATGGACTGTAAAGAACTTCCCTGGACGTTTGAAATAAGACAAAATATAATTTTTAAAATCCCCTCATTCATCGTAACATTAAACGAAGTTTATTTTAGGAACTTCGCAATGCAGATTAACCACAACTAAATGAACTATTAGGGCAGATGCAGTGTAAGTGTCCCAATCATTAGTGTCCAAAACAAACGTCGCGAAACACCACCCTTTAAATGGCATTTAAAATTTCACTAATATGCGTTCAAAGACACTTTATTTTCTTCAATAAAATAAAACTTTACACCTTTGGGAAAAAACCCTTTCCTTTGTGTATATCCTTTCATATTCAGCTATTCATTATTATCATTGTCACCAGTGTGACAACCTATGTCTAATTAACGACATATGTCGTTACTGACGGTCCTGGTTTACACGTGACGTGATCCTGATCACCCGTGGAGTCGTTAGTTATTTATTGTGTGTAATTCCCTTGTGTGGTTTCTGTCTTACTGGAAGCAGTTAATAGCCACATCTAGTAACGGTAAACTTCGCCTTCATAGTGGTATTTCTGTTCACGTTTACGGTTCCCATGAATTGTGGTAATCGCTTGGATAAAATACCCTCGTAGTCCAGAAGACGGTTATACTTAACACATGGATCAAAACGGTAGTCCGTATTTGGCATTGTTTAATACAGTAAATGTGTTACAGCAAAATTTTAGTGTGTAATACCTATGGCTTACGACATTAATCGATCTTGAACTTGCTCAAGAATTGTGGCCATAGACCTCTCAAGGGGTGATGCAGTTTTCTAATGGGTGCTACTTTCTTACTTTTTAATTTACTACTTTACTGAATGCCATAGGTCAAATAAATCTTTCAAGTCAATGTGCCCATGCAGACCTATCTCATACTTTGTTGACTCGACGGTCACTGCGCTAATGATTTTGATTAGGGCAAAGTCTGGTTTTTATTGACACAGGTTGTCGGCATCCATTACGAAAACACACAATCGCTCCCCAGTCTGGCACTCGTAATAAGAAGACCCAAAATGCTAAGATGTTAATCTTCGGTGTTTGGTTTTCTTGAACTCAATTAAAAGTAGACAAGTTTCCTACACTTACATCTTGGCATAGTGGTAGCTGAAGCCCAAACGATGTTGTTAAGATGGTGTAGCGTTATCTAGAAATTGGTTTATATTTACCCCACAGATGCTCAAATTGCGGCATTGTACCTCTTTCCCGCTGTTGCAATAGGCTAAACATTGATTATATGTTGCCAATATCTGGAAACATCGATGACATTTGATTGGATGTCTAGGAGGGACATGTTATATTTTTCAAAAGTTTGAGCTGAACAGTCCTTTTGAAATGTGGCGGCAAGTCCACTCAAAACCTCATCAAAGCCATAGGGAAACCCCCATGAACAACTGAAGAGGGTCCAACAGGCGCAGTCTAACAGATCAAATGCCAGTGTGGAGAGTCTTACATAGGTATAAACTCATTCAACATGTTGTTTTTATCACTATTACTTTGGACATCAACCTACTCTGCTCAAACCACAAATCAGTAACCCAGCCTTGTCAACTGTATATATACATTTGCACCTGTGTCTACATTCTCCATGTTACAACTCTAAGTATTACTTGCTTGATAACGGTGTTTGTACCTATATCCAAACGTCACATCCATTGCAATAAAGAGGTGGACTATACACTGAACAACCTATACAACTTCTAAAATGTTTTCAAATACGTAACATAAAGTGGGCATTTTTGAGGGCGCAATGTTAAACAACAAAACAAAGAAACAGATGAACAGGTACACTTCACACCCCTGCCATTCTTTATTCACACGAATAACTTCATGCAAAGGCATGAATATTTAACCGACAAGCACGATTCCTTTCCGGAACATTAACGAGCACAAGCATTGCATTGATCCACAAACCCTACACACACCCATATAACAATTGCAGTTCAGCTAAGTAACAAATACATGTACATCACAAAGCACAGAACTGTCATTGAGGAAAGAGATGAAGTGGTCTTTCAACACACTTCAAACTTCAGTACTTGCACAGAACTTTCTGAAGAGTGTCAATATAGAGCTTTTTATCAAATGCTGCCACATTCCTAAGAGAACCGTTAAATCATCACGCAAGCTTGAAAGTTCATTTTCGTCAATACTAATGCCAATATGATTTAGAGAGGGATGTTTCTCTCACATTTCCTCAGTATGGTTTCTGCCATTTCAAAGCCTATGTTTCTTTGATGTGAACTGCAACAGGAATGATTGACAGGAGCGTCATTCCGTAACAAAAAAGCTATGGCGGAAACAGGACTGTGCAACACGAGGTTGTTGAGGTGTCCATCTAAGACTGTTTGAATATGTCAGATTGATCCAAGACTTGGTTATTTTCTCACGAACGGAATCTATCCTAAAATCCGATTTATTCAGAGTCATGACGATAAATTTTGAACACAAGGTGCGTTCACTGATTTTCCGCGATCCATTCATATGATTTCATCGCTATTTTGCCATTGTGGCTCAGTTGCTACATCTCTGGGCAAATATTTTCTTTGACTTGTTTATTGTATTATCCTGCTGTTGATAGAGTTATGCCTTTCGTGCTGCGTATGAGTCAGTGAGAGAATGACTGACTTTGATTTGACGCCCCTTTGAATAGTATTAAAGTAATACCCAAATGAGCCAAGCTGAGGCCAGCTGAACGGGATGCAGCTGTGGGTCCTCTATGTAATCCATGAGAAGTGTTACAGTACTAATAAACCTTAAAACAGCGTGAGGGAAAACTGGGAATAGAACTCACGCAAGTCTGTACATGAAGGATTGTGTCGCTTTGAATGACTTAAGTGGACATATTTTATTCGTGTCGATAAGTATGCTTGTAACAACAATTGTGTTCGTGATACTTTACGCACATTAATCGTTGAAGCACGTTACCCTTATGATACAGGGTTGCTTAGTACTTGTCAGATAATGTAATTATATTCTGTCATCAAAGGGAATGAATGGAGATCCAGGTAAACCACTTAGGAAAGAAGAACAAACTCAGATAACAAGTATTTTCCATGATCTGTAGTTGACAATACAATAACTCCACTGTAAATGTGGACCAGTTTGTATGGATTAAAGGTGTCACAGAACTGACATCACGACAAAAACTATAGTAATCCGATGAATCTTTGGCGAAACACTTTTTTTTACTGTACAGGAAAGAACATTTCATTAAAAAACCTATTTACGTTCACAAATGCTGACCATGCTTGATCCCGTCGGTACAACCTGTAACTAATAACACATATTTTTGCAAAGATATTGCATGGAAATTGGAGAATGGCTCCGATCTACTGGTCATGTCTCATTATTCTGTGAACCAATGGATAAATAGCTGCTTCTAACAAAGTTCCTCATACATTCTGCAACATGTCACAAGCCGACCTTATCCGACTTACAGCTACGTATTAGGTGCACATTTATCAAAACTCGTGAATAAAACAAAGGCCATGTGGCCAGTGATTTTGAGCTTAAAACAAAGAAATATTAGCATTTCTCGTGATAACGTGTTCAAAACAGACTTACAAATTGGTCCGTTTAAAAACCTTTGACCTGAGGTTAATAGAAAGGATTGATAAAATATGTCTTACCAACGTGAAATACAGCCGTTTGTGACATGCTCAAGTGATCAGCGCCAATAGTAACAGTAATAGATCGTTAATGCCGCAGGAAATTCAGTTAATGTCGGAGTATGATATTTGTTATACCCATGGTAAAACCATCCATACGTCACTTCCCGCATTACTGCATCCAGACGCTGGCAATGTGGAGCCGGATTTAACGGAAAGAAATCGCATTTTGTCATCCGTCAGAAGAATTCTATATTTGAAGCTGGGATGAAACGTCTGTCCCAGACACTTGTAAATGTGTATACGAACGTCTTTCGTAAATTTCGAATCAGTGCTCCTTCATATATGTCGATGGTATGATGAACTTTATTACCGTTGGAACATCTTAATCCCTTCTAACACATTTCCTGAAAACATGGGAAACCAGTGAATCAATCGTTTTGTTTTTTGTTTTTTTGTTTAGATTAGATGTGTGCCAAAAAATCGGAGAGCTGAAAAACTGTCCACTAGACCGTGTGCCAAAAGGGATAATTTCAACTTTTCCAAAGGTTCCATGAAATATTCGAGCAGCTCAAGCACATAATACATTAGGGAATCGTGGAGGCGACTGTGCTTTAGCATAGATTTCTTACGGCGCTTTTACTTCCAAAGCAGAGGGAATTATATTTCGAAAAGGCTTAACCTGCCTGTCGATATTTTTCTCAGAAAACATGTAATTACCTACTCTCGGAAAGCTAAAATGTAGGTTGCAAAGACCAAACATATCACATGGTCTTTTTCTACAATATTGCCTGAATGTATATGTTTGATAAATTGCACAATCTGAGCATAACATTGAATATAATTTGAATATGTTTGCCACTGGGTCAATTAAGCAGAGGATGTGGGTATTTGTGACAGACATATCGCTCAGACATGTATACGATGGTCATTATGTACACAAGGACTTCAAAGAAGAGAACATGGAATTTATGGATCTATAATTTGACTGGAGTGATATTATTTTCGGATATACATTTGTCTGTGCAATAGATATCACCTAAGGTGCATTTTTCAAAGCTGTCTGAATAACGCTTTCCATGTCGCTCTTTCTGAAGGTTATCGAAGCAATATTCGACACGTTTTAGTGTCCATCACTTCGTTTAACATCCCACGTTTAGTCATGCATTTACCGAAGTAATCTCCTGGATCAACATTGCTTTGATGTTCTGTCACCTCCAGTCTATTCATTTCCTCCCGAATTCATCATAACGATAATTATTGATTACGGTCTCGGCGCTTTTCATGATAAAGTGCAGATTTGAATATTTCATTGTGCTAGCGAAACAATCAGTTACCTGCACACAAGTACATGTTCCTGATTTCAACGTGGTAGATATAGTCTACTCACATAGTGCCCCAAAGATGATGTAATGGATTCATCAGCAATATCCTTGTCTCTTGTCGCTCATACCTGCTGAATTGATTTACACCCCTCAAATGGTCGTGTCTTCACCTGCAATTTTAATAATATTGGTTACAGTGTCTAGATCTTGCCAGAACACGGTGCCCAGACAGCGATGCCCAAATCCCTATAAAGTGCTTACATATATTGCTAAAATCTAATGCATTTTCTGTCTAAAAAGACTTGCAAACTTGGAAACTTTTCTCAACCCCTCAGCCTGGGGAAGACTGCATCGAGCATTATGACCGTTTTGCTACTTTTCTGCAATGTTTTGCCTTTGACAAAATATGCTTGAATGGAATAGCTGCTTATGTTCAGATATTATTCGTATACGTCTGTCGTTCTCACAGTTAGTTTCTGCAAGATGTTAATAGGTCCAAAAGTTTAAAAATCCAAACAATATTACTCTACCACGAATGTCAATCCTTGAGGTAGAAAACGGATGTTTTCTGGTTAAAGTTGTTTAACGTTATAATTTATCATTATAAAAACACAGTTTTGTTCACGATGAAATATGGCTAAAATATTGTTTGTGAAAACACTCAACGAAACATTTGGGAATACAAGTATGTATCGAAATAATTTTGAGATGTTGTCATTAGTAGAGTGCTCAAGAAAATAACTCATTCCGCCAAAGCCAGCTGCCATGAAAGGCCTGAGCATGGTACTAACTGGACCTCAGATAGTAAAACCATTATATGTAAGCATCTGAACAAAGAAAACTGCGTCCATGGTGTCAGACGTGTAAGTAATCTCTTTGGCGTGACTCCAAAACCTCAAGACATATTCATACATCTGTTCTTCTGGATTCAAAAGCCCCCCAAATATCTTGATGATACCAGTATATGTACCACCATATGACGTAAACGTGTCATAGTTTTCTAATGTGAAAATAAATAATCCATGTATCTGAGGGCCGTCTCCATTCTGAAAGAAAATGCCCACTGCGGAGGAAATTAATGGTCGCAGTTGATGTCTGACAGAGCGAGACAAGGACTTTTCATGTGTGTTTTATATATCTGGTTTAGAATGTCATTTGAATCATAGTAATACTTCCTGATTTCATTTCATCTCTTTCCGTTCCGTTCCGTTTCTCTGTATCCGAGTTTGAGCCAGAATCAATTGCTTTAGAATGCAGCTAATGCAATACCAGATTTCTTATATCGATATGGAATGAATTAGGTATGAATAATGCAGTGAGTATACAGTCTATGAATGGTCTAAATAATTTAATGTTATCACATGCATTTCTTACAAATAATGAAATACAAATGAATAAAAATCTATGAGAATTACATTGAACATTTTCTAGAATGTGTGTCCACTAATCTTGGTATCAAAGCTTTGTTTCTGCCCTTGCTAATTCAAGCCTACTTCCTCGGTTCGATCATGACACCACCGTTTAAAGATCACAAGATATGACCATTGGTAAGAAATCAGATCAGATCAGATCGCTGTAAATACTTCGAACTGGTTCACAAGGATGACTACCATTACAGGCGACCTGGTTGATTATAGATAACAAAAACATTTTACATTAGCAGAATGTTTTAGTATTAAAAATAGTTATTGCTGATGCAGTAGAGTCATAAAGGCGTTTGAGTCGTGTAAGTGAAAAACTGGCTTTCGTTGACTTCCAGATACCTGATTGTATGGAATACTGTAAGGGACATTCTCGTGATCTCGCATTCTCGCGATCTCGACCTTTGGAAGCAAGCCTAAAAAGCCAAAAGTGCGAGATCGCGAGAATGCGAGATCGCGAGAATGTCCCTTACAGTATTCCATATAATTGAGTTGACTGAAGCGTTTTAATTACTTCGAATATGTTTATGGTAACACCATTTTCAGAAGAAAAGAAATGTTATCAGTTCTACAGGTTGAGGTTGGGTGATGTGAAGTTTTGGTGAGATTCATGTGGGCTAAAGCGATCGTAACTGAGGAATAGTTCGCCAACTGTCAAGTTTCCAAGTACCTTTGTCGTAATTCCATCCCGAAATAAACGAATGTCAATCTCTGAAAGTAGTGTGGATTTTTATTGCCAGACAGTGAATGCTCTTTTCTGCACAATTTCACCTGGAAGGTGATTTTTGTTGCGTTGTACATGTGGCGATGCATTTCTAATCCTTGTAAAAAATCACATCACAATCAACATTTTCAGGTAAAATCGCTTTTTGTTACATTGTTACATCGCTATTGTTACATATTTTGACGATTGAGTTAACACATTAATCAGTATCATAATCTCATTGAGCTAAAACTCAAATTCAAATCATATTCCACAACAAAGTTCAGAATTTCACGGCACCCAGTGACTTAATGTCTTATAACAACACTGGCACAACACCAAGGAGACTGTACTGTTACAACAAAATTCTACTTCCCGGGAATACCCCGTCATTGATATTCATAGCAGCATTCCTTGTCTTGCTCGCATAACAGACGCCGTCGTGTTCAAGAGTCTCACCGCCACGGTTCAAATCACCACATATGAAGAACCGTCCTTCCATGGTGCTTTTGCTTACATCGCAATGGACGGCTTTTGGTGTTAAGGGATATTTCTAATTGACGCCTGCTCATTCCTCCAGTTTGTCCATTTTTCAGATACCCCCCAGTATGTCTTACAGAATGTTTCACAACTTTGCTTTCTATATGAAGTGGGTTTTTGTGTGTGTGGAAATACGGCTATACCATCGCGTATTATCCCAAACAAAACTTTTCACTTTTACATAAGCTTATCAACCCTCATATTTCAATTCAGCGATAATTTGTTTTCATGAGATAGCTCTTAAAAGTGAGAGAAAGTGGCATATTGCAGCAATATCCATTAGGGACATGTGTAAAATTTCTATTTTAATGCCGGAAAGAAAAAGAGTTGACACACTTTCAACACCTTCTACACAAGTAAGAGCCATTTCCCTCTTCCTTTTTCCTGCAATGTTGTTTACTTGCACCTACCTCACATGCAAAACAAACCATTTGGAAACACTTATAACAATTTCATCACTGCTTTGATCGTGTGCTTTAACGTAACATGCGATAGTGAATACGATTATACAGTAAAGTAAACGGAAACTATTGCAAATAGAAACAAAACCCTAAAAAAGTGAAGGAAATATATGAAAGTGCAGATATGGTGGACATGGCAGGATAGCAAATCTTTCTCATATTTTATCTATTTGGCAACGAACTCTGAATCTGGTAAATTCGGCTATGGCCGAAAATGTTCAGAACGCTCCACGTCAAACACATGCGTTTAGTAACCAGTGGTTGATATTCTGATCAAGTTTTCAAGCCGCTGAGACACGATGATACATAGCCATCCAAGTGACGGAACCCGACAACCTGATCCATTAACTCAGAGGCCACGCCCTGCATTTAGTGCTTGGAACCATGAATAGACAAACCAAAGCCACTCTAAGAATTTGATCTTTATCTCACATAGCACACTTCCCAACGCGGCATATTTTATAAATATAATAAATCTTAGGCCTGCCTCGATGTGTTGCTTAAGTCGAAGTAAACTGATGCCAAATGACGTGTGAACCCTGGGGATCTGAAGTTACATCTCTGAACATGCGCGTTGCATTATGCATTATTGTAAGTTTATTGCACTATTGTCACTAAAGTAATACCAATATTTGCCGGGATGAGCAGATTCAGATGATGGAGGGAAACCAGCACCAGCTTGATAAGAATTAATTTGCAGGAAATCAGTGTCTTCTTTTCAGTGTGATCGCATTAAACCCTGGCATGGATGTTAATTTGTTTCACCTCTGGCTAAGACAATAATACACCTCTTGTGTTTTGGGTCCGTCCTCCTTTTGTAGCTATTTCTTTAAGTTTGTGCAGCAGCCGTAGATTACATAATTATACAAGACGCCAACATTAGACAATGAAAGATCGACAGTTATGACAAGTCAAAAAATGATGTTTGTGTAAACAAACTCAGTATTTATTGACAAAGTGTGCTCATATCTACGTAGTTGCGTTGCTTGCCAGATAGAAACACAAAATCTGATAACTTCAAAATCAATCCATTGAAGCAAGCTGTGCAATGTAAAATCAACATTATTATTACGACCCAATACAATACAACTATGTGTGCATGTAGAAAATGTGGAAATCACAATATACTAATGTGTTGTTTGATGTGGGTTTTTTATCAACAAATCAAACGAATCCTCCTCAGAGTCACACAATGTAAACTTCCGTGATGAACTAATCAATCTGCGTACATAAGGCACGCTGCTTGTCGCAAACTCATGTACAAACGCTCACCGATATGACGAAAACCGAACTTGGTGTATTTGGACTTCCAAAGCCTTAGACAACTCACAGTACTGTACAATGCATGCTCGGAGAATTCGTTGAATGTATTTTCATGACAGCAAATAGTTTTAATGGTACCTAGAAATTCAATATTATTGTTAACCTTTGATCTATAGTGAGTGTGTGAGTGAGTTAAAATTTTCCGTCGCTTTGTTCTATAATGACATGTGTATAGTCCCAAAATTACAAGCATTTGAAATTCAAAGAATTCTGCCACAACTACAACTGCTTAGTAGCAGAAAGACTGTCTATCGGAGTTTGGCACCGACATAGAAATAGTGTTGTTTTGTCTCTAACCGACGGCCATTTTTTGTGGTTTTAGTAAACTGATTAAACGGTTTACTTCAATTTGAGTTACCACTCCAAAGAATTGCATGGGTTATGCATTCGCTGATGTATTTGCCAACTGGCTCAATCTTTCATCACCAGATCTCTAAATATATGGTTTTACGTTTGGAACTAGTTTGCGTTTAACGATACAATTTTAATTAACTTAAAAACTTGTCTCGTTTTGAGAAAGCTCGTATTTTACCTTAATGAGAGGGATGACTGATGTAAACCGTTACTCTTGGTATCGTTTACAATATGTATTTTTAAAACTTATTTATGTGTTAATTGCACTTACAGTAATCTTGCAGTATTAATGTTTGCTCAAACATTTTATGAGTACAGAAGTTCATAGGTACACACGCGTGTCATTAAAATAGTAAATGCGCATGTCTCAAAGACTAAGATGTCTGAAACCACTTCTGAAATCTATGGTTCCACTAAATCCATGAAACACATTGGCCAAAGTCTGATAAGTGCTTTACGACAGATAATCTCAGCAAGAGGATCTTGGATCTATTACCCTCATAGCTGTATTCCATCTATCGCAAAGTAGATCATTTGAGTTACTGTCCTACTCTTTTGTACGTTAAGTGAAATCGCAGATCATCTAAGTACATATGTAAATCGATCGTCATAGTCGATATTCGAAATGCTCTTGGCAATCACGGACAGGTATATGACAGTAACAATATCACTGATGATTGCAAGGTACATTTCCATCTCTTTAAAGCAAAACATGTATATTCAACTTACCCTAGATATTGTCAAGTGCACTCAAAGATCAGTTGTGTCATCCAAAATTGTTTCCCTGACGGGAGAGTATAAAACTGGGTTACTCAAACAGAGACGTCCCGTACCTTTACAGACATACATGAAGATAGAAATGAGGTTAACCTTCAGTAAGGATGAGTGATGATGCGTCTATAGATTACTGTTTGAAGTACTAGGTTTGATCATATTCATCTCTTTAGAAATCGCCTAAGGTCCAGAGTATGATCCATAGTTATTTTATATCCTCTGTATGCTGAAAACATAAGTGTCAACACACGCAATGATTCGATAGCATCTGAATTTACTAGGAATATACGAGAGATAATTAGGAGAACAATTCCTAATCCATAAACTTTACAAATGGGTTTCACAATACTGATATACATTCACATCCAATACAAACTGATTGTTTCATTTTCGACGACGTTTCAAATGTCTACAGTGTGTATCATAGCACCAGCACTGATAAACAATGATGTGGTTGCATAGTAGCAGATTAACGAATATCCCGAAGAAATTAAAGCAAGACTTAGTGTAATTACTACCGTTCGCTGAAGATTGGTCACGCAGTGACACTCAGCTGAAATACTGTTCAATACGGTCTGAAACCCAAAGCGTTTACTCTCATAGGTTCATTAAAATACTGACGACCAAATCATGGATGTATATTAATTTATCCATAAATCAGGTCCTTTATTCCGTAATCTGTATTATTGTCTTAAAGCTTTGCCCGGAAGTTCGAAGTGAGGCAAATGGAGTTCAAAGTGGTCATTATGCATATACTTTCATATCATCATTGTCCTCACCTTTACTAATTAAAGATATATATCTTTACCGACATCCCAGGATTACACATGACGTTACAGGTTAGGACGCTTTGTGGAGTCGTTAGAATTTGTGGTGGGTAATTACACAGCTTCTGTCACTGGAGGCACGTTATAGTCACTACTAGTAACGGTAAACTGCGCCTTAACAGTTGTATTACTGTTCATGTTTATGGTTTCCCTGAACTGTGGTAATCGCTGGGATAAAATACCCTTGTCGTCCAGATCAAAATTGTAGTTACAGGAATACAGTAACTGTATTACAGCAATATCTTGGTAGGTAATATCATAGGTTTTCGACATTAATACAATGGCGGGAGCCTACCCTGGATTCATTCTCCTGAACTTGCACAAGAATTGTGCCCATAGGCCTCTCAAGGGGTGATGCAGTTTTCCAATGGGTGAAACTTTGCTACTTTTTTATTTTCTACTTTACTCCATGCCACCGGTCAAATAAATCTTTCAAATGAATTTCTGAATGTAGACCTATCTCATAGTTCGTTGAGATTGGCTCTCTCACCAACACTTGATCAATGTGACTCGACGGTCACTGCGCTAATGATTTTGATTAGGGCAAAGTCTGGTTTTTATTGACATAGGTTGTCGGTATCCATTACGAAAACATACAATCGCTCCCCAATCTGACACTCGTAATGTGGAGACCCAAGATGCAAAGATGTTAATCTTCAGTGTTTGATTTTCTTGAACTCAAATAAACGTAGACAAGTTTCCTACACTTACGTCTGGGCATAGTGGTAGCTGAAGCCCAAACGGTGTCGTTAAGGGCGTGTAATGTCATCTAGAAATTGGTTTATGTTGTGCACGTTATCCCACAGACTCACAGACGCTCAAATTGCGGCATTTTCCCTCTTTCCCCCTGTTGCTATAGATTAAACATTGATTCTGTGTTGCCAATTTCTGGAAACATCGATAACATTTGATTGGATGTCTAGAAGGGACATGTTTTATTTTTCTAAGGTTTGTGCTTAACAGTCCTTTTGAACGGTGGCCGAAGGACTACTAATTTCTGTTAGTGCATATATCCAATCTTGAGACAAATTTACATCAGAGCGGATTATTCGTATTTCTTAAAGTAGATTGTCCTTGTGGTTGCGGTTGATTACCTTCAGGAATGAAGTGTGTGGTAGAATGACTAAACAAGGAATCTGGCCTGTCAAATAATTTTCAACAGAAGATTAACATATACCACAAATATCACTCAAATTAGTGCATGTCAGCTTGTCACATAGAAAGACATAGAATTAAGAAATAGCTTAGAACTCATTTGTACCATTTAACATTTTCCCAAACTTGTAGGTCACATCCATCTTGTCGACTTCAAAACTGTGAGCAGTTCGCTAACGTGCTCTATATGTCCATAGTCCATTATTCAAATGCATATACACAGATTAAAAGCACTGCGGTGGATCTTTCTGGAAACGTATACCGATATCTGATAGTCAAGTCTTGACAGAGGACAATGAACTAATGCAAGCATTAAACTGATATGATTGTCATGTTTGCATTGACTGTTGAATTATACAAAGCATGCTTTATATCCTTTGAGTTTATTAACTGTTTGACTGACGCGTTGATGAGATAAATGCAAGAACCAAAAACAATCTCCAGAACATTCAAGAATCTGCATAATAACAGGTTTTTTTTAAAAAACCCCAAACCCCTCAGCATCCGTTGTAAATATTTCCCCAAACGATATCGATTTCTCGGAACAAAAATATCATTTAAACTTGGCAATTAAATCCCGAAACTCCATTTCCTATTTTTCGTTTGAATATAAACAAATTCCGGAAAATCCGAAAATTGAAAATTTCATTTTAATAGAAAATAATCAGCGAATTAATGTGTAAAAACGAAGATGAGAGTGCACAGCACGCACGCAGAGCATACATAATTCACCTCGTCTGATCCCAATACATCGTTTGTTGAACCAGAGTGTCAGGTTTCTGTGGAAAGGGGTAAATCGACAAATACTATATCTGGCTTTGGGGGTCGTTTGCTCTAATATTAGTTTTAGATGATTGAATTATTAAAGAGGTATAGTTGTGGTCATCTGGCATCGTGCTTTTGGGGTCGAACATAAACATTCCTCTCTCGATCAGAGACGGGAATCTGTAAATGTACACAAAACAATGTGCACGATTACGATTCTTTGCCTACCTGAACTCAAAGCGTGGGTGGGGATACGCCTCTTTTTGAAAACAAACGTAGGTGGTGATATGCCGACATTTCAAACACCTGGTGTCACCATTATTTCAAATAGATTCATGGTCTCATGGTTATTATGTAACAGCAGTCAAGCTTTAATTTGAGCAGAAATATGTGATAATAATGGGAAAGGTTTTCTGGCTTCTCTTGATAATAGTTTGTCCTATTCTCACACACTATTTTCTTTGTGATGCGTCAGAATCTATCAGTGTTTTAGAAGCTTTGGGGTACGGGATACTAACACAAAATAGAATCAAATGTGCAAATGTTTGTGATTAGAATGATATTCTGTGATATCTGGAAAGTACATGTGCAGGATTATGGAATTTTGCACACGTTAGAAAGTGTAATTTTAATTTGTATTTTAATCATTTAGTTTGTCTTAAATATCTAACAAGTTTCGCTTAAACAATAGAACATTCACCTTCTTCAAGTGTCTTTTTTGTTTTCCCCCAGACCCATGCCCCTGACATGTCATAGCAGGATTCTATGTTTCACCACATTGTTCAAAAGTGTGCATTTTATTTGTGAATTGATGTGTTCATATTTTGAGTGTGTGTATTATTTCTTAACTTCTTTTAAAACAATTGAATTACACAAGTAAATTTATTCGGTAGTTAGAAATATAGTGATGTAGGAATGACTTCCGTCCCCATCCACATTTAACTTTCATTCTAGTCAAATGATATCACCAGAATATATACTATCCAAAAAAGAGTGAGTGAGTGAGTTTAGTTTTACGCCGCACTCAACAATATTCAAGCTATATGGCGGCGGTCTGTAAATAATCGAGTCTGGACCAGACAATCCAATGTTCAACAACATGAGCATCGATCTGCGCAATTGGGAACCGATAACATGTGTCAACCAAGTCAGCGAGCCTGACCACCCGATCCCGTTAGTCGCCTGTTACGACAAGCATAGTCGCCTTTTGTGGCAAGTATGGGTTGCTGAAGGCCTATTCTACCCCGGGACCTTCGAGGGTCTCCAAAAAAAAAGAAACACATTGACGAGAAACATGTTGCGAAAATGTTGTATAACGCATCCACAAATAAACTTTAGTGCATGAAATTTTACACTAGATTGAAAGAAATTAATGTCTATACAACCAAATGGATACTTTTAGATGACGGAGACGTGGCCCGGCCCTGACCTCGGGTTCCCTGGCTCTCACCCTTTCCGTACGGTTTGACTGGGTATCCTCTCAAGTCCAGGAACCCTGGCTGCTGTGCTCTCACCCGTGGCAATACAATCACGCGACTGTAGTACCCTGATGTACCGATCTTGGGCTGCAGTGTTAACTAGAGGGGGCGGTCATTTGTTATACTTGTTTGGTTGCAAGCCATTATATCTTGCCCAGACTAAAAGTCAGACGCCTGTCAGCGTAAGATTGGTAATCTCCAGGCATTCTTTCAATGGTGATATTCCGTGTCGCATATTCGAGACGTGGCGTAGTGAATTGACCTTGAAACGTCTTCAAAGTGTAACCAATTTCTGAAAGTAATCTGGATTTTTATTGCCAGACAGTGATTGCTCTTTGCTGCGAAATTTCAAGTGGAAGGTGACATACAAGGGGTGTGTATGTTTTGTGTTATTTTGGGTAAGCTCGTTTGTGTCATCAGCAACTAGAGAAAATACGTCCAAACTTTAACTGATAAAACTTTTTCGAAAGAGATAAAGTGATTTCTAAATTTATAAATGCACTGGTTACCCAAGCACGTAGGAACCCAACAGATTGGAAATCACTTAAAGACCTCACATTCAATAATCAACAACATTATTCAAACACACAGATTTACGTTTACAACAAAAGGCAATACAGCTGATTAAATAAGAACCAGCTGCAATACATAATAAGTCGTATATTGTGTAAGTGCACTCGCGATTGTCGAGATTCATATCAGGCTGGTATTAGTTTGGTGTTTTTAGCCAGTATGTCGGTTTGCAACTGGCAAGTACAAAAATGTCTGTTCACATTCACGTCGATGTTATATAGATTGTGTACATACTGTACACCACTCCTCTACAAGCCGTATTCCGAAACCTTTCGAAAGTTTCATCTTTCCGTTTTTGCTGCTAACACAAAGGCGGGTGACTCTAAACGACCATTCCCCGATATCTCAAGGGTATAAGTTCCACTAAGTATCAACTATACCCTAGATGCATATGCGGTGCGACCCGACGATTTTATTACCTCCCGTGGCCAGCTTTTTATCTAGTCAGGTGTCTACGCTGTGAAGTTTAGCGCTGAACATTTGTTTTTTAAGTTATGGACCTGTCAGTTTTTCTGTATGATTTCCCCCCAAATCTGAGTCGCATTGCGAACAAACCTTCGCAGCTGCGATCGCTGTCTTTGTTGACACTGGTAAGCTCGGTTGTAATGGCTTCATACCTGAATGGCTGCTGTAGGGATGCAGCAAAGGGGGGTAATAAAATTATCGGGCGGGACCGTAGATGCATCCAGGGTATATTAAAGATTTATTGGAACGTATATCCTTGTGATACCGAGGATGTAAACTACCCACTGAAGTCGATTACCACTGAAATCTGATCGCTTTAGCTCCCGACATTTTACTAACGCTTCAATCATTCGCTGCAACTCACCATTCCCACAAAAACACTTCCAACTTCTTTACCACTTAACAGTCCTCAGTAAGGACACAAATTCATTCCAACTTATGTGTCAATTCCATTTTCTATTCTTTGTGTTATGGGGTATGCCTAATAAGAATGCATGAAGTAATTTCTTTCCCAGAAAAAGATATTTATGGATAAAATGGAAACTGTTTACGTTAAGCAAAGCCACTTATCGTTTGTACACAATAAACAATTCTTTTGTTCCAGCTATGAAGGTTTTTAAGAATAGCTTAGGGAACAATACGGGTAAGTTAAGCAGAATTAAACAAATAGAAAAAGGAATCACTGACTCGAGTGGATTAAAATCAAAATAGCTATCAGATATCACGTGTTTGTTCAGCGATTCCACCCAAAACAATGTCAGGTTCGATTAGACGATTGTATTTCAAGTTATACTTTATCAAATATAAAACAATTTTTCGATATTTTTAATCTTTGTGAAGAAAGTAAAGTTATGTATTCTGTGTCCACCGATTTGATAGTGCGTGGATGGCTGCTTTAGGTAGCCATCAGTCTCTAATTCGATTAGTCTAGACTCGATTATGTATATACCACGGTTATTAAGCAGAACTGCTGACTGTGGCGTTAAACAAACTTTCGCTCAATCTCACTCGCACTTTGTAATATACGAGAGATACCCGTGCCACCAATTTCATATTATAGTTTCGAAATGGAACTAAATTCACTTTTAGAAACAAATTATACAGAGTGTCAAAACCATGAACTCCAGCAGATACAGTTTGTTTTTTCAAAGACCTCCAAACAAACATCTATGAAGATAAACAATGATCGATAATTTCTGAAGCAGCAATGTCACCGGATCGTTTAAGATGATGAACGAGGCTCATCAAATACCACGAAGAACGATAGGTTTCTTGTATTTTCGTCTGTTGCGGCTAATTTCACGTTTGTGGTTCCTGTGCACGAAATTCTATCTATAGGCTAAATTACTCCCCGAGTCTGTACTGCCGGATATCCTATGTATTACAGTCCGTCATGTCTCTCCAAGGCGTGGAATATACTTGTTGGAAATTTCCATGCGATTACACTGGTAGGAACCATCGTGTGAATGGGCACCGTTGTCAGGGTAACAGGTAATGACTGGACTGTCTATTTCTTACTTATTAATGTTTGACTCGACAAAGTCGCAAAGGCGATGGAGATGGTGAGTTTTAAAAGACTCCACCGATGGTGGATAGTGTGAACATCTCTTGTAGTCAGGGTGAAACATCTCACAATGCATGTTCTTAAGATGAAGATGACGTACCTCATCTTTAATCGGCTTTCACAAAAAACTGATACTGTAAGTCCCCATGGATCCTTGTATGGCGAATTACCTGCTGTTGTTGGCAATCCACAGCCTGGCTGTATAGTGTATTGCTCTCTTTAGAAATAGCGTGTTATGATCGTGTGCTAGTCTAACTATAACATCTGTGGTACACTGGTAGTGTTACTGTTCGTCGTCAACAGGCTTTGAGGTTTTACTTCTGTTGTTCTCTAATAGAATGCTTAATTGCTCTAGTCAAGGTACGGCTCACATGTTGCTGAAATGACTACAAATATTAACTCACTCATTCACTCAGTCATAATAACCGACCGAAGGAAACAATCAAGAAGTTAAAGTACTACCTTGTGTGCTAATAGTCACTCTCCATATGTCTCCTGTGAGCAGAAGTTAGAAATACTATATTAATGTTCACTTCCCATACACTTCTAGTGCCCTGCCATGTTTATATTAAGACTGCAACCTGAGGTTAGAAATACCATGTTAATGTTCACCCGCCATACACTTCTAGTGCCCTGCCATGTTCACGTTCAAACTGCAACCTGAGGCTAGAAATACGATGTTCATGCTCACTGGCCTCATATCTTTCATGGCATGTCAAGTTTAAGATGCGAGGGAAACAAGTAGACATAAATGCTAAGTAAATCGTCACTCGCCATACATCTCTAGTGGGCAGTCATGTTTACAAGACTGCATCGAGACATACTATGTTAGTAGTCACTCTCCATACATCTCTAGTGGGCTGTCATGTCTGCAACCAGAAGCTAGAAATAGTGTTCGTGGAAATTCGCCATACATCTCTTAGTTTCTTGTCATGTTTACAATAGGAGGACAACCTGAAGTAAGCAGTACTATGTTCAACCAAAACTTGTCATGTTTACGATTAGAGGAAACTGAGCTCAGTGACACAAGTATATTCCTCATTCGTCAAGTCCTCCAGCGGCCTGGCATGGTTACGATAGGCGTGCCACTAGAAGCGAGTACTACACTGTTAACCGTCGTTTATCAGGCACCTCAAGTCGCCTGTCATGTTTGCGATAAAAGGGCAACCGGGAGTAAGTAATACTAAGTTAATGTACATATCTAGTGTTTGTGATGTTTACTATAGACTCACAACCAGAAATGTGCTGTTCGTGTCATTCGATGGTTTGGCCACACTAATCACTGTTCCCTGACGGGGTTGATCGTTCCTTTCCTTATCAAACACTTAAAATGTCTTAATTCGACGTCTAGCTCTTGAAGTAAATAAGGCATGTTTGGTTACTGATAACACTTATAACGGAAGTGACCAGCGGTGGAAAGAGAGGAGTTGGTGGTTCAAACTTTTTGCACTCCAATCCAGTCTGTGTGCGTGCACGCGCGCAGGGGCGTGCGTATGTATGTGTGTGTGTGTGTGTGTGTGTGTGTGAGAGAGAGAGAGAGAGAGAGAGAGTGTTTGTGTGTGTGTATATTTGGGTGAGTGAGTGAGTGAGTGCGTTTGCATTGGTCCGGATAAAAGCCTTTTTCACAGTGATAGCTCACTGAGATGGCTGAAGTATGGTGTCTCCAAACTGACGCGACCTTGTTTTATGCCCTTAAAGGTGAGGTCGCATAACACACACAATCATTACGTCTGTACGTTTTGTCGGGGATTTACAACTGGATTGCAGGGGATGTCTTGAGGAAAACCCCTTTCTACACCTAACATATATATGCTGTGGGTTTACAAAGGAGAGGAACTAATGAGTACATGAGATTAAGCCAAGGACACTCTCTGTGCCAGTTTGCCTTACAACACGTTGTCATGAAAGTTTGGATCAGGCGGTTTCTTTGTGAGACCCGACTGACTGTGGGTCGACGAAACCCATGTGCATCGCCGGTTGTGCTATGTCGTCTCAAGTTTTCTCATGTATATGTAACGGCAACTCCAGATAATAGCCTGTCTCGCTTATCAGTCAGAAGACATTCCATTTGGGAGGTAAAGCTGAAATAGCTGCAAATATATGGATTGAATAATGCATACTGTGTAAAATAATATTCCCTTCGCTTTCGGTGTTACGGTACAGATATCATAGATATACATTTAAAAACTAAACGTATTCAGTGAATATCAGTAAATACTTGTTATGTTTATCTGTGCCTAAAAACGTAAACTGATGTCGTTCTTAAGGTACTCCTCATGTGATGATTCCAAATTCTCAAATGAGTCAAGTCTTTCATAATTTCATTACAATGTCTAATTCATTATTTTACCTCAAACGTTCTCTGATCCCACATGCCCTTTAGTCATTAAAGGAACTGCAAGATCTATGGTACCTTTGCCCTTCCTCACATCCACCACTCTTTAAGAAGAACAGCAGCGTGCATCTTTACGTATATGCCTCTCAAAACCCGATCTCGTTTATTATGCATGATAAAATCAACGTATTCTCCATATATTCCATCCAACCTTCCCGACTTGCCTTCTACTCCGACTCCCCACTGACAATGACGAGCACCTGCTCTTTACAGACAGGTGCCATAGAGCATTAGTCACACTCCGATCGTCATCAACCCACCGCGGTTTGTGGAGCTTTCAAATGTTTAAATGGCGAAGCAAACATTGCATGAAAAACATGCAACCTGACATGCCAGTGTGTGGAGCTTAGAGCGCGAGTGTTGACGTCCGTCATAGGAGGGCTGGATAAACCATGCAAAGCCAGACAGGGAATTATATGCTGATGCCAGTAAAGTCAAGCATGGGAATAGTCTTGTGAAAAGTGATGGATACACTTATCCGTTTGATTAAAACAAATCCATCTCCACGTGAAATGTAACTTCACAGGAGAAACGTAGCTTTTAGTGAACAAATGATGATGTTATCACAGAATTCTTTTAAGCTTTGAAGCTTGGAGAATTTTGTTTATTGCATACATGTCTACAATGAGATATATGCTGTCATGTTTAGAGCAAAACATGTCAATGATATATTATATACGGTCGTACAACAAGAGACATCAAAATATTAACAATGTTGTTTTACCTAGCTGACGTTAATGTAAGAAACATCCTTGGGTTTGAAGGAAACAGATAATAATCTCTGTGCTGTTTTTTAGTCTTAATAAACCGACTGTCTCAATTAGAATATTTTGAATTACACAGGTTGATATGTTAAAGATAGTTTAGTCGCGAAAAAGGACTTTGATCATTATAATCAGTCTGGGTGAAATCTTCTTTTCTTATCAACATACGCACAAAAGTGAGTCACGTTTGAAGTTTTCATTCTCCTTGCCTGCGAAATAGATTATCAGAAGGTGCATGAACGGCACCTGAACCGGGACGTATGATCCGATAGGGATGATAACGACCTGAATGGGTCCTCGGCGGGGAGGGAAGCGCGCCTCCACAACCTCGTCCTTGTGCCCATTACTTGAAGCAGGTACTTCTTTGCCATCGTAGCAATACGTTTATAGTCTTAGTGATTAAAGGGCTTAGTGCTTTCCTTTGGGTAGATTTGGTCATCACCCTGTTTCGCCGTGCATGTAAAAGATCTGCTAATAACATGTACAATCTTATTGCAGATATTGTACACATTAAGAACTGTAAATCAGGTGATTACATTCAGGATGTATAATAAAAAAGGCAGTGCGATGACATATGTATTGGCAAATGTAATGATGTGATCATATCTGGTGCAGAACAAGCGATCAGATGTGATCATAACTGGGGGAGAACAAGCAATCAGATGTGATCATATCTGGTGAACAAGCGATCAGATGGGTCCTAATGGTTGGTGTGATTAGATGGGTCAAAATCTGTAATTTGCATATCTTACGAATAAAGGGTAAACCATATCTATTACTCCAACATGCGTGTACATGACTTTTTCGAAGAATGCATTTTTCTGCTGAATCGTCGAATTTCATCTTGTTCTTCCACTCCTCAGTCAGCGCTGCGCCGATTTCACTGAGAGTAAACATGACCTTGTGCTGCAGTTGCCTGCCACATCCGGTCCCTTATAGTGGCACACAGTCTGTAACCGATTTCCTGACATCATCGTCCTAACTAATCCGTTCAAGACTGGAGTTCATAATCTTGGGAATCCAGAACGGTGTCGATTATTCTAGTTGGTATCGGGCCCATAATCCACTATGGCAGATTCAGAAACATGGATCGTTTGGGCAACAATATTATGATGTGAGCCCATCTCCAACATACTCATAAGCATTCAGTACGTCCTTAACGTAGAATGATCAATACTGTTACTTCTTTGATGAATCAATGTGTCCAATAAAGTTTCTCACTTCCAAAGAAAAATATATGCGTCTGTTTCCAACCGTGTCTAATCCGATAATGGTAAACCTGGCATACCAACCCTTATACGTGACTGTCACATGATGAATTTGAGAGCTTGATTTCTCATGAAATGCTCTTACCACATAACTCACTCACTTCCATTCCCTTACAATGGTGTATCTTCCTGGGACTTTACCTCAGATCAAAATATCCCTGCTGTTTTGCATAATATAAAAAAGCAATACATCACCAGTTCTGATTAACCACATTCTATGAATGGATTAAAGTACTTCAGTATTGAACCAGCAGTTCTTAAACGGGATACGGGCGGTTGGGTTGCCTCGTGGTTACAACTAAATTCACTCACTCACTCACGAAATTCGCATCATCTGCGACACCCATGATGACTGGCGTTAATGCTCTTGACCATCTCGGAGGAGGCGACAAACCGGATCGGCAAATCTAACTCACTGACTCTGTTGAATCATGTCATCACAGTCACATTGCGTAAACTGAAGTTCAAGAAGTCAATCACTGGATTTTAAACTGGAATGCGGTGATTACAACAAACAATACAAAAAAGTAACATAATATCGGTTAAATGAAAGATCAAGATGTAGGGAAAACATTCAAAACAACGGCCCGAAATAGATACCAAACATTCTGGCATTCCAACTTTCTTGAAAATAGACGTTAATAACACATAGGAGATTTTCGAATAAATATCCTCTAAATGTTTCTTCTTCTGTTTCATGTTGTCACAGCAGTTTACCATGTCTAATTACCTCGCCCACAACATCCTGCCTCTGTCCCGCTGAAAACATTCTACAAGAGGGCAGGGGTGAGATCATCAAAGTTTGTATCGTTGCTGGAGTTTGATAAGACATAGGTATATAAATAGAAACTATCGTAAAGACAAGCTCAAGAGCGTGGGAAACACAGTACCATCGAATAAATGGCTGATGAAGTGTGTCATTAATGGACTCTTTGGCATTCCTGTAGAAAAAAATCATGTTGAGGGTAGTCAGCAGTAGATTGTGGGATAATATTTTACATGACAAATATCAAGTCGTAATAACCTCTTTTCATTTCTTATGTCTATTAAACGTTAAACCCCGTGATAGAAAGTGATATCATAGATATATGGATGCTAATCATTAAAAGGTTTGAAACATTTGGTTGAGACGTGTAAAATTCGTTTTTCAGGTTTAGGTTGAGTGGAGGTCCTTTTCAATTTTAATATTTTTTGTAACTATAAAATCTCTTACATATTCAGAGACTATGCGTTAGTATAACATGCAGGGTGACGCTGGGTTTAGACGTGTTTTCAACATGACGTACATGCACACGCTGTGATGTTCCGATAATATTTTCATGGGAAAAGCACAGGTATGTCAACATGAAAACACTACGTCCTGTTCACTATGTAGTAGATAGTGATAGTAGAGACGCACCTGCGTTAAATAGATCATTGCCTTCATCTCCAGGGCCCAAAGATCAAGGTCGTTATCAGCCCTACCATATCCTGTATCCCAGGTGAATATGTTTCCTTTGCTGAAAGAACTACGATAGTCAGCGCTTTTCAAATCACATTTCACACAAAACACAAGGCACAAATCAATGCATAAATCCTTACAACGGCAGTCATCTTATGTAACATTCTTTCACAATACATCCTGCACAACTTTCTGAGAATACTGATGCATTAATATATGTCAGCCCAAAGAAACTGAAACTGATTAATGGCCATGACCAACATCTAGTTAAGAAGGCGAGTGGATTGCTGAGCCATCGACCAAACTCTTTACCATGCTCCAGATCGTCTCACCAACACTGATAGTAAAAGGAAACAGGTGAGGACAGAGACATACGACTGCACAAGTATGGAAAGTATCCAGGTTTCAAATCCCGGTAATTGGTTCAACAAGTCACTAACAAAGGTTTATCTGAACTAAACAAACGTGGGGATGACAGACAAAGTAGAAGGCCTCCCGTACCGTGTATTGCTGAAGATAACCCGGACATATTTAGCATCACAGGAGGAGAGGCGATTTGAGGATATGAAATTAATTGAGGTCACTGGAACTGTATACGCAATGTGTTCACACGAGGGAGGATATATTTGGACTGGGGCGATGAAAAGTGTTTCTGCTATCACCTTTGTTGTCAATTATGATATGGGTTGGAAATCATGCCACACCTACGATGTGCCGTTACATTGAGGAAATGAACCAGGTGGTTGAGACCATGTGGATCTGGAACAAGAGCGGAAAGTATTTTACTGCTTGCAGCAGATTATGACCCTTGACAGCTTCTAAATGACGAAGTTTCCGTTCCCATTCACTGGGTTTGTAGATAAATTGCTTGTATATTGTATATGAAACTGACATGCAAATAATAATATTGTTATCATGCAAAGGGGTGTGTGAGTAAATGCTGCTTTAAGCCGCATAAGCCATTTTGCATCTATTCGCGGCTAGAAAACCAAAATATATTTTCCTATTGTAACGAATATAATAAAGATGTTATGATAAAAGGTGTGTAATAGCGGTTTAAAAGTATGTAAAACAATGTTACCCCTCCCGCTAGATATACGGGTATGTTTAATTAGATTATGTGAGAGAGACATTACGTAAACTAGGATATGTCATTTATATATATATATATATATAAATATATTGTATATATTGTATATATATATATATTGTGTATATTGTGTAAAACGTCTCGCATTCATGTTTGCATAAAACGCAATCTGTTCAAACGAATATGTATTCAATAAATATTCCAAACCGTTTTCCAAAGTTGTTTTGGACAGATAGAATTTGACGTTGGTATCTTCGTATGCGCTGACAGTAGGAAACTGCCATCATGTTGCATGCCTCTTCACTGGACAAAGTCTGCAATTAGTTGTTACAGTATAAACTGCAAATAAAGTTTAATTTTATAGACAGACACCTGGTGTCTTCGCTTCATAGGCATACAAGGACCCTCAAATTACATGTGCAAGAATTTTGGACACACAAGTAAAATTCCTCTTTAAAAGATCTCTAGACACATACGTCAACCGTTAACCGTGGCAGTTGCAGCACACTAAACTTTAAAATAGATCTCGTTCGTGTGCTAAGATAGTAAAATATACGTGCCTGCCAAACGATGTACTTGATCTTGAGCCTTATCAAGTACCGCTATCTGTAGCCTACTTCCTCAGTGGCTCAGTATTTTTACTCCCGCAAGTAACTCACTGATAGGAGCAGTCTGACGTCAAATGATAGTAAACCATGGCGAGGATTCTTAAATGTTTCTCTGTCCGTTTACACCATCGCTGTGCTAGTCATGATGATTAGTGACCATACTACTGACCAATATACTATTGGAATTCTGTACCAATATTTGGTGTATCATTGTGCTACTTGAAAAAACACGTATGTTGTGCTTAAAGCAGATTGAATACCTTTCGAGATGAGACATGTCTGCAAACCGATTTGTAACCGCCAGACTTCAGTATAAATGTTTAAAATCTGCATTGGAATTAGCTTAGTTGAAAGCTTGCATGTACAAAACAAACAAACTTGATAGATTTCCTGGAATCAGAAATTGGCATATGGTATGGTTCAAACAGCGTGAGCTCAACTGAAGGACAAAAGTATTTGAATATACAAGTGTCCGTTGGTTACATTCATAACCAGTAGAACAAATGACAGTCGCTATCATTTTCAAGAATGCTTTAAAGGTATCATAAGAACATTTAACACATTGCCAAATCCATTAACGTTTTTATGTCTCTGGGGCTAAGCTTCAGTATTTATCCATCTTCTTTACCGCTGAGAGACTGGAAGCTGAGTTTTCAGGGGGCCGGTGTAACTCTCTCCCGTCAGTGCTGATAGTATCATAGTAATCGGAACTGTTATGCCTCATGGTTCTTTATATACGTCACTCTCGCCCTTCATACCAAGGGTATCGTGAGGCGAGGTGATGACTCATGGTTGGTGTGTACACGTCACTCACTTCTCTGCAGAGGGTATAGTGACGTAATGCAATGGGTTTAACATGTACGTCATTTCACCATAGAAGGTAGCTGAGTGCTGGTTGATCATACATGATAAGGTTAATATCATCCTCCCTTCCACTATAAAAGGTTTCGTGAGTAGTGGTAAGTTTAAGGTGTACGCCAATCTCATTTCGACTAAAGAAGGTATCGTTTGTGCTGGCTGATAACTTATGGCCAGTTTAAGGTTTACCACTCTCGCTGCGACTACTGAAGGTTGCGTGAGTGGCAGTCAATGCTTCATGGAAAGTTGAAGGTGTACGTCACTCCTTCCTCGACTGCAGAAGGAGTGTAGTGAATGCTGGGTGATGCCGCATCCTGCGTTTAACATCGATGCCTCTCGCCACCATCAAGGGTGTTGATAGCGGGTGCTGATTGTCATATTGCGATTTGGCATATTCTCTCCTGCACGCCAGTTGTTGCTGCTAGGTGTTTCAATATAAACGTGAACACATTACCTTCCCCACATTCCCTTCCCTAGAAATGGTACAGCATATAACATTGGCTGATGCTCAATTGGATCGGTATAATTATATTTCCTTTTAGTACTTACAACAGAACTATCGAAATCTGTCTGTTCAAAAAGATTATGATTTTCAAATCTATAGAGGCCAATCCAAAAATGCAAGAAATACAGAATTTGAATGAGATTGTGATTCACTTGACACTATTAATATTATGCCCAGAGATAAAACGTCCATCGGTCTAATTGATTACGTTAGGAAGTGTCCCTGCCAGGGCAGACGGTTGAGGAAGATAAATGAGGGCAACAAAATAGTTTGTGGATGGATGGCGTATGTCCACATTGTTATCGCCAGGCAAATGACAGGCTGGTAATTGAAGATTGGGGTTTTAAATAAGATTGAATCATTGCGTGCCACAAACGTTTTGGCTTCTGTGCGTTGAGTAAAGCGACGTTGCTCATTGCTCAAGCAATGGTTGTTAATGCAGGCATTATGACACATTTGTGGTGAAACGGCTAATGAAAGGGATTAGACACAACGTCCATTAAATGTACATATTCCAATATATAAAACATAAATTACCACTTAAGTTGATTCGAGAAATGAAGTGATGAAAGAACGTATCAACCATAATGGAGTAAGACAAATGTCTAATGAGCAAACTGATTAAAAGCCTTGGTGGAACTGGGATATCTGCACAAGGAGGCAGTATCGTATAATCCGTAAGCTATTGAGATTTCCCAACTCCCTGAGTTAAGAATGTATCATGCTTACAGTTAACAGTCTTGTGTACAGTTACTCACTACCAGGTTAGCCCGTTGCTTTGATACAGATAATGGGGATGAACAATATTCAAATAGGACTGTCCCCATGTAAGGACAACTACGTTGACTTTATAACAGGCCATGTATGTGAATGTTTACATGGTGAAAGAATTCTATTAGTATCAGGTGGTAGATAGAGAATGCAATTTAAACATACATGGACCGTTGTCGTTGCATGGTGGAAATCTAATTAATCTGCCAAAGTTTCCATTACGGTTATCTGATTACTTTGTGTATTAGCGGGTTCCACGTGTTGTTTTTTTACATGATTTAAGTCTAAATGTAATGTATTCAGATTAATGGCTTTAAGTGTCACAACTGCGTGTGTTCACGATTGCATTTTCTCATGTCATCTAATGGCACTGTTTGGAGTGAATGAAGCTGCTCAGAAAAATGTGTTTCAGAATCTCAACATGAACAAATCATGCATTGTCTATATCCAGTAGGCGTTCATGTTTGAACTTGTTAAATTAGATCCAGGTACTATTATGTACTTTGAAAAGAATGATCGCTAGTGTCAACCTACATGCAAACACTAGTGTAAAAGAAACACATTGAATCAGCTGAAAAGAAAGCACCAACGGCCAAAACTGATTGTGGGTAACCCGAGCTCATCTCTGATCCATTACATTTCTTTTCATCCGAAGGTTCTAAATATCCAAGGTGATAATGATAGTTACGATTCTGTTATAACGTTTGTCATTATGAAAGCATTGGCAAAATATAGGAGTAGCCTTGAGGGACTTCATCTTCCCATTCATGTGCTTGGTCTCGTTGAAATCAAATTGAAGCAAACAATTATAAAGTCCTCAACCAAATCTCATAAACCTTTTTATATTTCCATTTGGAGGTGAGAAAAACACGTTGATAATGAAGGGCGATTGGTGATCCGGTGCTTCAGTGCGTGTTAAGAGCACTCATGTTGCTTTTACACAATGTCTACAGCATGTTCCATGCCCTTAATCAACACTCTGTAATTAAGTTGCTCGTGTATCATTTTGCGATCAATAAGCATGTTCATAAGTCAGATGTTTCGGTCCCCGCAAAGTGTATACCAGCTCATTCTCCAGGCATAGGCTATCCCCGTAGAGGCAAGGGATGAGCCAGGAAGCGATATGAAGGCAAAGCATAGACGGGGGAGGAAAGATATAATGAGTGAACTGTATCCAGTACCAGTTACTCGGTGCAGACAGTTTAAAGTGCGATTGCTGGTGTTAATAGAGAGCGCTTATTCGACAAGAAGCCCCTTGATCACATTTGAATCTACTGTCGAGGAAATCACTGATCTGTTATACACATGATGACTGTTTGCTTGTTCGGTGCATCTCTGATTCAAAACAGAATTAGTTGGATTGAGTGGGTACTGTCTGACTTAAACTGTCTCAATCTAAATCCACCTCGGCGGATGTAACTAGGCGTTGTTGGAGATGTAGATACGTTGTCGGGCAAACACTTTAATGTCGAGACGAAACCCTTTGACGAGGCAAGAGATGCTGAATATGTTTAATAAGTTAGATTTTCTCTTTCAGTGTTTGTACATATGAACCAAGACAGTGCCTTAGTCGAATTCAATACAACTTTGATCAAAAAGTCACTGAGTGACATCTTGATATGACCGAGTGGGACCTAACCAATTTCGCACATAATCCTGAACAATCATGTTCACCATGACACCACATCATGTCCATGAATATGAAAAATGTGTCATTGAGACAGTTTCCTTCACTTATCAACCCATACCATTTGCCACATAACGACATTATAATTATGTATTTGTGTACATGTAATGACGTGCTTCATTCCGTATAACTTCTGACAAAGGTGTTTAAATTGTAAGCCACACACTGGGAGCAATGAGGGATGACAGTTTGTGCCATCTAAAAATGCAGAAACTTTTTTCTATGGTAAATTCCTTAAAGGTCAAAACATTAAACACGTGAAGCAATAAATAAAGAGATATAACAGATGAATTATTTCTATTATGAAATATTTTGTAGCACAAATGGTATATGAAGTTTTCGCTGTAACAATATATGGGATGTCAAGCGATGATGACACATGCGCGAACGGGTCGGCCACGTTCGATTTCTGGATACAATCTCTATTAAGCCTATCAGTCCATCCCGTCATCCTTGAAGGGTGTGTGGAAATGAGCTTCCAGAAGTGAATGGGCGCCTTTGTGATAAATTATTTTACAGCTATTCTGTCAGATGATGAAAAAGCATTACATCAAGTCATTACTCATTGTCATTTCGTGTAGAAGAGCATGTGGACGTGTCGCCTCCGTTCAGATGTCTTTTCGATTAAATGTTTCAATAATGTGATTACCTGGCTTTGACCTATAGATAACATGGTGAATGATGGGTCGGAGAAAACAAGTTCCTTTTGGCGACTATTTTTCCCACTTTCAGTTCTTGCCGACAAACATATTACATGTACATGTTTCATAAGATGTGTGGTGGAGTTAGTGTCTGTGAGTTAGTGTCGTCTCATTGATCATCATTATAAGCCGACCGTGAAGATTCGGGTTAGAATTGATCACCAGTAACCCATGCTTGTCGTGAGAGCCAACTACCGGGATCTGGTGGTCAGGATCTCTGACATGGTTGACACGGGTCATCTTATCCCAGTTATATAGATGGATGCTCATGTTGTTGATCACTGGATTGTCTGGGCCAGACTTATAAATAAAACCATTCACTCGAGCACATTCTACCATCACGTGTAATTATTCATTTAAAAACAGGCTTACGATATTATCGATACTATAGGAAACATTTTTACACGTGGCTCTCTTTGGCATGTTTCACGTGGTATAGCTTAACACGTGAAGGGATGTACGTGATTGCACGTGATGAGATTGGCATTGCTCACGCTTACTCATACAGCACAGGCAAGATATCAAACGCTTTTGCTCTAAGATGGGAGTTTTCTGGCTCTGTAGCTAAACTTCTTACATAACTGGCTCTCAGTTGTATGCAGACTGACGTCAACGTGATTATCAAGGTGGAAAAATGCGTAAGCTGGTCTCTGTTGCTGCAGTCGATTTTCAAAGGAAAGTATATGTATCCCATACATGAATTCTACAATTAGCATGCATCCATTTGATGCTGCATTTTAAGACATTAGATATGCCATGTAAGATGTTATCTTATTAACTTGACGCTTTACTCATATTTTTGGCCACATTCAATTTGTTTGATTTTACCAATGCACCAAACATGATTTAAAGTACAAATGCTAGTGAGTGATGTGGTATTATCATTCCTATTATAATTAGTTTCAATTCTGATCGGTTAGACAAGATTCAAGCTTGTGAACAAACACATTTAAGTGCCCTGGGTTGGCCGCTTAGGGTGAAAGAACATCCTACCAGATTTGCCTACTGCGACGTTCGTGCTGACTTGTAATTATGTCTCTCATGGTATGTGGGTCTAATGCATAACTGCATATTAATAAATTCCTTAAACCGTTTAGTTGTTTTAAATGAGAGTGTTGCAAAACCCTTGAGTTCATATATTTTTGGTTTATCTTTATCAAATCGGACAAACCGGTCTGAGTGGTTCTTCATTATTTCAGATCTGTCGCTGTGTAATTTGGGCAAATGTAAACATATATTACCTATAAAGCATGTCCTATAGATAAAATTGAAGGTAATAACAACCATTATTGCTATGAGTATAGTTTCGATTTGGGCTCTCTGTGGATGAGGTTCTACTTCATAAGCAAATTATATGATTGGTAAGTGCTTCTGGAAGGAAAGGACAATGTTACCCTTCTTGCGAACAACTGGTGTCATCACTTATTCTCAGAGGTATATTAATATAATATTTTTGTGCTTATTTCGCTCTTTATTTGCCTCTGACTATGTTAAAGACTTACAATCCCTTTACACTGACTATTCATGATTATCATGAATACAGAAGGCGGTTTAATCGTTAGTTGAGATGATACAGATGCCACTGTTGTACAGATACCACCGATGTGGTCACGATAGTTTAAAATTGGTTACGGAGAAAGTTTTAGTCCTTTAGATTTGGAAAGCACAACGTGCATTGAAGCGAATATCTGACGTCAAATCATCATTTAGTAATGGATACATAGAACCTACTGTAGTGCACAAAACTGTCAGTGAACTATCCGAAGTAAATCCGTCTATAAGTATACAATTTTCATTAACGCGTGATTAAATTACAATATTTCCTATAATATGTCAATAATTTTATCTTAATATTAGAACAATCTTTTCTGTCATCTCCATTAACGGGAGTCGTCATCTCCTGACGTACGCATCAGGGTATATTGTTTTCCTAATTGGCTGAATGATAAATCATACCCATGGCCCTTCTTTAAGTTAATTGTCCCTACATGTGGCGATTAGATCAAATTTAATGGCACATTTATTGACGGGGTTTAATGAGACAAGGATGCAAATAAAGTTGGTATAAACCGTTCATGTGTCCTTGTTGTTATGACACATTAACTTAAACGTATGTACATAGTGTTACGGTTAACAATTTGCCGAGACAAAAGGTATAAGAAATCCCTCAATTCACCAAAGTCTTGGTTTTAGGGGAGAGTGAAAAACGTTTCTGCTGATTGTTACGCAGCGAGCGGTCTGTCTTAGATGTACGTCAACGTTGGCGAAGAGGCAGACCGTTGTAGGTAGGCCGAATAATGACACAACTACGGTGTAACTCTGTGTGTAAGTCCGTGTCTGTCATCAACAGCTAGCTTTATATATACACAGTCACTGATTCTTGAGCATTCCAGCGAAGTATCTAAGCTTCCCGACAAGCCAAATCACACCAAAGGGAGGCAACTCTAAAGCGCTACCTTAAAGCCGTGCCGCTAAAACACTATTACCGATGATACAAAATGTGACCCATAATAACTATCACTCAAAACTCTAAACATTGTGACCCAGTGACAACTATCACTTAATCAATAACAGTACAAATTACAGAAAATACACTCTCGTAACAACAGCTAATCCTTCTACAGTTGTATCAGGAATCAAACCCAAATTGGTCGCATGTGTCTGCTAAACATGAAAGCCTTGTGTGTTACTGGTGATGACCATGATATTTGTTTGGTTGATTTGTTGTTTAACACCACACTTACCAATATTCCAGCTCTATGGAGACGATCCGTAAAATAATCTGAAGCAGACAATCAACAGTGATCAATATCATGAGCTTCGATCTTCGCAACTGTAATATGATGACATGTGTCTATGACGTGACCACAGGATCACTCTTACAACATGCATGGGTTACTGAAGACCAGTTGTAGTCCAGGTCTACATTCTGGCCACTGGGATATTACACCCTCATGAACCTTTGGAACGGTTGGCAGTCGAGTAAGAAGATTTGAAAGAGCAATTAGTCAAATCAGATATTGCACCACAGGGAAGCAGAATGTTATGTGTATTTGTTTACTAATAAAGGGGCTCTTGATGGAGAAATGCCACGTCCGTAAGTCGATTATGAACGTTTCCTGGGGCAACCATTAAATCATATTCGTCCTGGCCAAAAGAAGCTAAACGTCTTTGTCTTTAATTGATTACACACGGATGTGTCGCGATCGGGGTGATTGCTGAGGACTTAAATAAGGTTTGGAGTACGTTTGCCAATACGGGTTGGCAGTATTTGCACAGTAACCACTGGTAATAATATAACATTATTGAAATTTCAGATGAACCTTAAACTAGATGAAATGGAGGAACAGTACAAGAGTCACATATGAGTAAGACTAAATGCATGCGCCAAATGCTTAATAATATAGATGATATGCCACAAAGGACAAAAAGTGGCATATGTTTGAACGTCGAATGAGAAACCTTTCGCAAATCCATCACTGGCTGTGTTGAATTGCTGGTGCTGTGTTGAAATCATGTCAGTATTTTAATGATTCAAAAGGAAGTTTTCATTGTGTTAAAATTTATTCATTAGTCATTAAAAGAAATTTAAGAGTGATTCTCACGAAGAACAAAACTATTCTGCTCGTAATATACCGTACACTCTGATAGTACAACTCATAAATATAGAGTCGTTCATATTCTCTCAGCAAGCATTGCAGACATTTTCATCAATTTTGTTTAAACGCAATCTGAAATCCAATTCAACTCAGTAGCCCTAACTATAACATAATGCAGTAAATCACAAGTACTTGACACAAATGACACCCTTGGAATATTATAAAAGAGTTTTGTCCCCAATGTGTCATTTCAATAGGTCATTCGCCGTTGAATACTGACAATACATTCGACAACATACGAATCGGTATTTCAAATTTGAAATCGGCCTGTCTTCTGATAAGTAATTTCCTTAAACTGCCATGCAGTCTTTGGTTGGGGCATTGAGTAGGAAAGATAAGAACTTGGAGGAGTGATCAGTGCAATTAATTTAGCGTAGACAGTTTCGGGAACGATAGCGATGTGACAGAATGACCTATCGAGCAATGTACAGATTAAACATTACTCCTGATATTTACAAAATCGGATTCATAAATCACCATCACGAGGTTGCTGGCTTAGTTGTCCGGTTTAATTTGAAATTTATCCATGAAACTAATACGACTGTGGGAGACAGCGCTCGTTAAGACTGAAAGAATAATTTGATTTATGTATTGAAAAATTCACTCAAGTCCGGACATGGTGAAATGAAGTTCTGCACTTTTCATGTTGAGCTTTGTTTTACATGTATAGTGAGGTACGGTCCTATAACATTCACTACAGCTGCGTCCCTTTCCATCAAGTGGTGTAGCTATGTCTTCTATGAATTTAATAATTCATAAAAATCAAACTCATTGTATATTCCTGCTCATCCTGTAGACTATTTTACGCCTATGTAATGAATTACAAACGCAGTGTATCACAATGATTTAGGCCCTAGTGTCTATTTCAGTTCACATTTATTTTCGCTCAGGTGTCATTTTCTAAGGCTAACAGATTTCCTTTTATGTAAAGGAAAAAGGTCACTCTTGATGCAATCCATCAGAAACTGCTGACCGGAAACTCGTAATTTCCTCAAGAATCTTACTAAAACTTGACAAATAGCTAATATGCAAAGTAATAGGAAAGAACCTGTTGCGCAACTTCACCAAACAAGAAATATGACCATTAAAGATAAGCATTGTATGCAGCTGAGCTCAGTGTCACTCAGAACAGCTGTTATCTGTAGGTCAGGTAATGGTTCAGCTATGCCTAGAAAGGCTGGAATTAACATAATTCCATTTGGATGATATCTGCTTTTAAACTTGACAACAACAATGCTGCTTCTAAGATGCAATACTTCTTGACTTACATCAATTTTACATTTTATCAGTATATATTTTCGGTATAATGACATATAGCTATATGGATACTAAACTCTGAAATATATTAACAGTCATACTAAAATGCAGTTGCCTCAAACATTGATCAGTGTTTGATCACATGAACAACTATCTGGCCCTCGTATCAGTGTGTAGCTGATATCTACAAAAATATTGGAGTTCCTGTGAAATCAAGGATAAGATGTGTAGGCAAAACGTTCCCTTCTACCTGACTATCTGTTTCTCTATGCAGTGGTTAAAACGTCCGCTGGTCACGCAGAAGGCCTGGTTCGATTCCACACAGAGTACAATGTGTGAAGCCTATTTCTTGTCCCCCGACGTGATATTACTGGAATATTGCTAAAAGCGATTAAACGCAACCTCACTCACAAAATTCACTTTAGCGTCAGGTACAAAGTTGATCTGATATTGTTCAATAAATATCAAATTCACTTTCCTTTTACCCACGTGAACAAGAAGAAAATATAGTACTTTGCATTGTCTGTCACTCGTAGTTATATCAATTTATGCTAATCCGCATGGTAATGACAAAATAATTATTGAGATGTACGGAGAAAAGAATGTGTGGTGGATTACCGTACGTCCAACCTGCATACGAAGACACCACAGCCTCTTCGCCGCACATAACATGCTATCCAGTGTCGTTCAAGGTAGACAATTACGATTCTGTGTTCAGCAAATAGATTGAACGGTTATCTATACCCAGCCAATAAAAGCCAACCACTGTACCAACTGCAGTTTGTGTATTTGTGTTTCGTTGTGAGATCAGTTTCTTTAAATGTGTTTATGAAATGTCACTAATATGTTTTGGAAATGTCACGACCTTTGAGATTGCAGAGTCGGATATATGGAACATAATTATTTGTTGTAATTATTTGTGGTCTTTAGCTGATGACAAATGCAAAATGTATGGAAAAAACTTTCAGTTAGTTAGTGATTCGACATTTGTCCATTTCTATTCATTCAATACTCGACCATGTCCTTATCGCCATCTGTCTTTAATAAAGGAAATATTGGAACAGGCAAGGCTGATGAAAATCTTGGGTCTGAAAACCCATTTCGTTTAAAAATCGGTATACGCTTGATAACTGAAGCACCACAGAGACACTCGTACATCGGACCAACGGTGAGATAAATATTTACACACTATGTTACTTGTAGCGAATGCTTGCAACGATCAAATGTACCAAGAAAATATCCATAAATTTTTAAATGTCTCTGGAAGTAAAATGCCAGTTTTTCTTGAGTTTCTAGTTATTTCAGATTTGTTAATTGCATTTCAAATTATGTCAGGTCCGGAATAATTCTTAATAAACATCGATTACGTCATTGCCATATTTACAGATGGCACACACCAGAAACGAAGGCTACTTAAAAGCGCATTTGGAGAAGCACTCTTCACAATGATCGGAAACATGTGTCCTTTTATATTATGGCGATTTCCATGCATTTCTCAACGCAGCTATCAGACTTTGAGAGCTTATAACATCCCGTTTTAAGGTGTGAAATCGTTACAGAACTTGATTGTCGTCAATATACTGGTAATCATTAAGCAGTTGGAGTAGTTATGTTGGGTTCATTGCCTCATAGTCTGAAGAACACAACGTCACAGTGCTATAAATATTGCCGTTAATGAAGAGGGGTTGGGAGCAGACAAAGCCGCCCTAGACAGTTCGTTATTTATTTCGGAATCCCCCATTACATATTTTACATTTGCTCTCAGACCTGAACCCATAAAACAGTTTAAAGACTAAAAACTAGTTTTACACCATGAAGTTTTACAGAGGGCATATTATTAGGCGTAGTACGTTGTGTTTTCATGTGACAGCACATCTTGCACTGAATGACTCTTTGTAATTCAGTTGTATAATGAACTTATTACTGCAGATTAATTACTGTTATTTGAAGATGGGGACATGTTTATATAGTTGGTTTATAGATTTTCATGAACAGTTATCGATCCAACCACATTAGGTTTCCATTGTAGAAACAATTTATAAATTTGAGGAATACATTACCAAGGTAATGGATCTTGAGCGGAAGCGAAAGAACGATACTTATTTTAGTACTAGACTTGTTTGCATGTTGCATCCACACGTTAATGGGCGTATTATGTCTGTTTTCCAAAAGTCGATATAAGTTGATGGGATGAAGATGATACTTCGAGTTATCACATTTTGGACACAAGAGACGGGGAAACTTGGCACATATTCACTAGTTTACCTATTTTTGACTTCTTGGCATAACAGAATATATTTAGCAGGAAGTACAACTACCGGACCTCAACATAATTACGAGAAAACCGTTAATTCGACACATGAGGAGTTGAACAATGAGTAAAATAACGAAAGAATACGCCGAGACCAAATTTGTACTTCTATACGACCCTAAATTCGACACAGTGGTGTTTGTAACACAATTAGCGATTAGTCTCTGAACATAGAATTTTGATTGTAACAGACCTGTTCAAATTGAAAAGGAACATGAGGCCGACCATATATTCAGAACCTGGGGAAATCTAGACTTGCTTTACTTTTGTTCTTGAGAGGCATGTAGGAGTTGGTATTCAAGAATAAAAGAAAATGTTATGGATGTCAACTTCTTCTTTTGACATCCATTCTTCTTCCCACTTAATCCGCGCTAACAACATCATATCTGCTTGTATCTTATAATCTGCTGCTTATTATATATATATATATATATATATATATATATATATATATATATATATATATATATATATATATATATCCTGTATAACTGTCAGTTAATATCCACCTGGCGAAGGGCCTAGTAATAGCCCAGAAACGTTGTGTAAACGATAAAGAAGAAGTTGACATTTTGTCATATCCCATGCTTTATTTAGACCCTTAGCATTGAATGGAAGGCTAGGCTGAACGGAAAAGAAAAATAACCTGGCTTAGGGACTGTGAGGCAGACTCGCGAGTTACATACGATACCTACTGCATTTGTCACAGTGGAATATATTGTGTCCTTGATAGACCACACTCTTTGCAGTTCTTCTCTGGGAGACAAAATAACCGAGGATAAGTACTGTTAGTTCGTGTCTTGTTCTTCTATGAGGTCATAAACATGTCGGCTTTTCTGAGAGAAGGCTGAAACATGTTCCAGACCCAATCACTAATACCTGATTAATACTCGCTTTTTTCAGAATCAATTGTAGGGCTTGTGTCATTTTGTCAATATAAACCGCACGATCCTGAAAGTTAATGGTGTCGCCTTTCACATGTATCGTGTGTAAGTGAACAGTGTGTGTTTGTATCCCAATATCTCAGTCGCCAAAATGGCAACATAGTGTCTCATTTTCACTGTTTACTGCTGGATCTGAAATAAACGAAGTGGTAAACCCAATACTTAGCTGTACATACCCTGACTTTTGTTTTGTCGTAAGTATTAGACACTCAGATTGTCGAAGGCTGAACATTTCACTAAAGTTAACGCACGTTTGAATTGATGCCTTTAAAAAGGGAATGTCAGGCGCTGAACGGTCAACAAAAGAATTTCTGTGCAATCGAAACTGCGTCTCATAACTTTAACCACCCAGCTGCTGTGAAAAAGTATCTATCAAGCAGGATTGTGCTGATCTGACGAACTGAAAGAAAATGCATCATTTCAACTCAGCATACACAACCAGCAAAAGCTCGCGCTTGTCAGTACATGGATAGTGTTCCCGATCACTTGGTTGTCAGTGTGCACTGCTATATAAACTGACTTTTATGCCAGCTGTGTTAATGGCAGAAAATTGAGACTGAAAGGATGACGTGCACTGTCCTCCATAGTGGAAGCCATCGTCGTGCATCCCAGACCTTGACGGTGTAGGTAGATTACAAAAAATATAATATTACTGAACTCTTACTCACTCATGAGCACCGGTGGATGTCTTGAATGATGAACCTCAAATTATTATATTTTACTTTCGTATAAAAATTACCTGTGTCGAAATAAGGGTTAAACACTTGTCCTTATCAATTACAAGATGGGCACAAAGAGTGTTGTAAAAGACTACTTTGATCATGTTACCACATCAGCTCAACCACTCAACACGGAAACATTGAGAACAAAGGACGACATGGGTAAAGAAATTAACACTGTCATGACATGAAGCAATTTTCGCTTATACTATGTAGACCAGTAGACGACAGTTAAAACACATGGCATCTAAAATTAAGGTAATAAAGGTAAGAAACAGGGTAAACTTATCTTCCCCTTGTTCCGCAGTACAACAGTGTAATCTGTACATGTGAATGGCAGGCCGTTGTAACGATAAAACTTGGTAACTGAGAGTACTAATGCTGCAATTGAATAAAATCGTGAATACTCGCCTCACAAAAGAATACATCTAGAGAGCCAGAATTTGGCTGATTGCCTTGATGCTGTATGTTAGAAAGCACCGGCTTCGAACGTTTTTAGGGAGCGAACCAGCGACCTCCCTCTCTCAAGGAGACCTGTCCACTTGAAGAAGCTAGCTCATAACCCCCTTGAACTGATATCAGTCATTAAATATAGATATCTGACATATGTGATGGTTTTACAGTCATAATAAACAGTTTTGTTAAAAACGTACTTCAAGGAAACATTCGCCATGGAAACGAATAACTCTTTACCCGATATTGTTTACGACCTGAGACGTATCGTCTATTTATTCCTCCTCAGCTGGATCTCACGTCATATACGGCAATTTCAAGACCATTGCTACACGTTCAAAGGTAGGGTCATAGTGTGAGAGAGATAAGAAGTACGTTATGTATTTAGTGCTATACGTAGGGGTAGATAGTTGAGTACATGTTATCGTCACGATATGACTGAGATACTGTCGATGTGACTATAAATATTAACTCACTCACTCACTCAAGAGTTGTAGTGAATTGTTTCTTAATAGTGAAACATCAATGGGTTGCCTTTATGGAATTTTTGAATATTCTTGATGTATATGGCCAGCTCGGGTTAAAAAACATGTCCATTAAAATGATCTAGAGGTCTGTTGAAAAAGTGTTTTTGGACACTGAAGCGCAACGTCGATCATGCGGACGTTTGGTTCAACACCAGGGGGCAGTTTCGCTGACTTATTCCGTCGCGATAACTGAAAGGTTTGTTTTGTCTGGTACTGTGGCTTTTAAAACGTTGGTCACTTCTCCAGCATGTACAGACCATGCCAATATCAGCATCTGTGCCGTGTCAGGTCCTGGAACTAAAAAGAAGCAATTCGGCCTCGTATACATCTGAGGGTGAACAGTGTATTCGCTTAATCCACATAACAACGGAAAATGTCTTAACAGTTGAGTGTAAAACATGTTGAATTGTTCAAGTAGCCAGTGACATAGCTGACAAATACTATAGCTAATAAAAACATGAAAATTTGCTTCATACATTTGTCATGTTGTCTTTGCAATGGTTCAGTTGGTATTCCATCTGCTACGTCGAGGCCTGTGAGTTTCAAAAGTAAAATTGATGATATGTAGTCTTACATCATTATGACAAACATGTAATCAACAAGCTGTTGTAGAATATGTTTTTCGGAAATACGACAGACTTATATCAATGGTATATACATTCGTTGCGTTAGAAATTATTCTCGGAAACGATTTCTGGACTTAGAGGTAACCAAATACATAGTACTCGACTATATCGAGACAATAACAGAATGTTCTGATCCGATCTCTGAACCAACCATAAATTAAACCTGGAGTACTGAAGTGTGGTACTGAAAGCCCATGCACCACCAACAATAGCCGACATCCTATCCTCAAACCGTTACTCTTTACCTTAAATAATTAAAAGGCATAACTGGTGTCAATGTTGTCAACCAGACCAGGTGTTAACATCCATTATGTTTGTTGGACGGACGTACTTACTTAAAGTACCATCACACACCTAGGGGTGATAGACTGACAACTTGTACATTCTAGAACATCTCTGGATGTTCTAAATGCACTAAGAAAGCAGACTTTGAATTGATAGAGGCAATAAATGTTTAATGCTCTCGGAAATGCAGGAAGCCACATTGTGTATCAATTTCTTTGATATAAGTCAATTACAACACACCATTTGATGTCTTCCCTTGAGAAATTATCACTCCATCCTCGTTTAAAATCCATAGAAACCTATCTTTCATCACATACGGCTTCTTCCGTCCAAACCTGCAAGGAATCCTGACCAGAAACGAGCTCTACTTATTAACGTTTGTAGACTAAGATCATCTAAAAAGACGTGAACGCGGGTACATGACGACGTCTATGCAGTTCCTTACGCTGCCGTCCCACGTAGTTGAGGCTTTACAACATCTCTATTGAAGACGTGTGTAATTATCTGGAGCCTTTAATTGCCATCAGTAGATTGGTGATCTATTACGTTGTTAGAATAGTTATGTTTGGTTCATTGCCTCATAGTCTGAGGTTCACAACGTCACAAACCTAATATGGGACTTGATGAAGTGGTTCTGGAGTAGCCCTAGCCTGGAGTAGGCAGCCAGCTATACCTTGAACGTCTCTGGTATCTATTTTAAACTTCTGCAATGTTCTGAAACTGCGAAGCATTATGCAACTATAATCACCGAATGACGTCACGCACTTCAACAGGCTGCAATGTAAATTTTAATTATGGCTTATCTCCTTCTTATGGGTAGCACAGATAACATTTTGAACTATATAAAGCAACTGTACATTGACTGTAAGTTGAGTAAATACTGCCTTCTAATAACCAGTGTAAACATGCAGGGGTCATTATTCACCCAAAAATTATAGTTCAACGGAATTTGACAGACGCACGTTGACTATATCAAATATATCTGTTTTGTGACTTAAACGAAACGGAATTCAACTGAAAATACTGTATGGTGGGACATACCCACGTATGAACAGACATTGATTACATTTGATATTGACGAAAATTGAAGAATTACAATAAAATACGTTTCGTGTTAATGGTTCCATTCTGTCCATACACATCTGTACATGCCCGAAAGATCAAGTGGATGAAGAACCATATATATATAACACATCTGTGTGTGTGTCATCAATAGGAGATACCAATTCCTGAAAAGGTGCCATCACTGATTTTAGTATTCCATTCATAACATTTTCACCTATTTCGTTTTTAGCCTTTTTGCCCAAACTGACTGTTTTGTGGCACAAGCTTTATCATCTTACTGCACACATAAATGTCGCTCTCTGCTCGAATAACATTTGGATGCACGGAAATTTCCGACGTGATAAAACTCTAAATCTGTTTTTCTTGAGATGGCTACAAAATGCTTTGTACCCGTGCCTCAAACAAATCAGAATTAACATTGAGGTGTTCGGTAAGATAAATACGTTGTTGGCTGTTACTTGTCTTATACACCGAACAGCAACACCGAAAGCCACAAGGTATGGCCTGTCACAGCGTGCTAGTTATTTTATAAGAACAACTTCGCACGAGAGGAAAAGAACAAACCGTATTCAGATTCTTGGATACTATTGTTCGATTATTCTTGAGGTTTTTTCAGTTCAATTTTATTCTGCACAAGTCATCAACTATCGACAGCGTCACGAACTGTTGTACTATAAAAACGATTGTATATCTGGTGAGAACCATGACAACCGTTGTAGTATGGACGAAACATTTGTTCTAATCAATCAAAATATGGTCACAATGCTTGTAATTACTAACGTTCACTGCTTTGGTTGTATTGACGTGTTTGCGTAACCTGCCATCCCGGAAACAACAGTGCTAACTGCTAAAACCTCACATGCGCTAATACTTATCGATGTACCTTTATGTAAGAATGATGTGTTATAGGACCCTGGAGAGAAATACCATAAGTGAATAGACCAGCAGCATAGTAATCCTTTTTTGTTCCGTAGTTGCCATTAGTGACAACATCAATAGAGATATATCTTTGTGGTGAACCGGGCGTATGGTGCGAAATGAAGCCACGAAATGTATGATGTGACTTAGACACCATGCCACATACTACAACCCACATCATTTGGGTTTCGAACGTTTTGTTGCAGCAATATTGAAGGTCTTGTAAGGTATTTAGATGTCGGTATTCTAATATACGACAAAATGTTATGGATGTCAACAAGAAGAAGTTGACGTCCATAACAGTTTCTCGTATATTAGCAATATTGAAGCCTACCTGAATTACTTGTATAACAGTCGTAGAAGGTTCTTATGGTGTATTTTAAAGGCCGATGAAGACACTTCAGAGTCACACATCTTTCAACAGACCTGTTTCTTATCAGACGACCTGCAGTGTTTACATCACCTAGTGCACTTAAAGGCATTGACGTCCATAATTCTTTATGTATATACATGACTTTTGTAATAGTTTGCGGAAGAACTCAACACTGAGTAATAAAATGTAACGACTGGAAAATGTACTCACGAGGACCATAATCACGTAGTGATAGTTCTTCTGGCTTGTCAACATCAGAAGGCATGGTTAGGCCTTTAACTTGATTTTGAATGCAAGTTCACCATATCACGTTCTCACCCAAGACGTGAATTCCCAGGTGAAAGGAACCCAGTACCCTTTAGGTGAAATACAACGCAATAAATAACTATACTTGACATTAGCGATAACCTAAGAGTAATGATAAAACAGTTTTGTACAAAATATCTTACTTCAAGGAAACATTCGCTGCAGAAACCAACAACTCGTCAGCCGATATTGTTTACGACTCAAAACGTATCGTGTTTTTATTTCTCCCCAGCTTGATATGACTTCTGATACGCCAACTTTCGTGATCATTACTATACATCCAACGATAGGGACTTGGTGTGAGAGAGATAAGAAGTACATTATGGATTTAGTGCAATGCTTAGGCGTAGAGTTATATACAGACAGGCAGACATAGTTGTGAAAAGCGATATGACACAATGAGGCATGACTGACAGACAAGGCTCTTGCTAAATCTTGATGGTTGCTGTTATGTGTCTGACTCGTGGCAGATAGTTAAATTAGATTATTTGGATACTGGCCGTTTTGATAAAAAACAAACGACCACTCGATGGCGATTTGGGCAACCACGAAATATACCGAGCACGCCCCTCACGAGAAAAATGGAGAGTTTGTTTTGCATTAGTAGCAGGCATATAGCTATTGTTGATTGCTGCTCAGACAGATACATGTCCAGACGACCGTCTGTGAAATGTCTGCAGACTAGTATTTGCTGTTTACTGAACAGAAACTCACAGTTAGTTATGCTGACTATCTATTTAGTTTGTCAGTGGTGTGCAGGTGATACAGAAACCATCCAACAATCATCTTGGCGCTTCCTATCAATTATTCACTAATAGTTTCTCCCCATTGTAAGAAACGTTGATAGCGCTGTGCATCTACTTCAGTTTCGTTGCCTGTTGTGAGTAGCCCAACGCATTCTTTATATGACCTTTATATGGAGTTTGCGCAAGTTCTTACTCATCGGAAATACATTACGAAACAGGATTTTTTTGCAGTTTACAAGAATGCCTTTGAGATTACATAGCGCTTTATGAGAATTCAGTAAGTTCTTTATGGTTTGGGGAGGAAGTATTGTTAAAGTTCTCCTTTCAGGCGTCGAATCGATGTACTCATAATTAAAATGGCGGTCATGTCAGAAATGTGCGCAATGTTCAAGTCCGCTTGTCGAAAAACTTGACAAATACACAAATATTTATTAACCTGATTAGGTTATGTACATTGTAAGTGTGTAACTACATGACACGTTTCCATCCAAAATAACTTTATCTGTGATAGTTTCCGGATGTGTACAATAGTACGTCAAGACGGTGTTAATAGAAACCTGATTTTACGTTCATTTGAATTCAGGGCATCTGGCCTTGATCCTAGAGCTGGAGTCAAAATATGGTCGAAGACAAGGTACTGTCGACGTAAGTGTTCACTATAGCTTTAATACTCTGATAGCTCTTGTCCTTCAGTGAGATTTATATACACTTCCTTTTGCCTATTGCTCAAGTGGTGCCACTCTTGCACGATATATGTATGGTAGAAATAGGAATGGCGCAAACATAATTGTCGGACTTGTTATTCATGGAAATAGTATAATAATCGATTCTGAGATGTCACCTACAACAGCATATTTACCGAATAGATACTCACGTACCAAATTCCTAAGTTGGGACAAATCAGCAGAAGAACAGTACACAGCTTGTAAAAGAAGTACAACATCCGGTAGCGACGTGCAGCCATACGCCCAATTTAGTTTCCGGTTCACCTTTAGGTACGCCAAACTTGGTGTAATCAGCTCCTGCGGTTCAAGAGAGAATACTGGGACAGTATACAGTTTAGACGTGTGTCCACGTTTCACCTGAAAGGTTCTAGGGGCATCTTGTGGAGCTTTTTAGTGACGGGTGCTCTGCCCAACGTCAGGTTGGAGGTGTTAAGACAAACTGATCACTGCAAGATGCAATGTGGTCTGTCGTGACATCGCTCCTTGCGCAAACACATGGACGTAATGTCCTATTGTCGCAGGATAATGTCGCCTCTAACTGTGTATGTGTTGTTGCAGAAAATATGAGGCATTATAACATTGCTATACTGCCATGATGGGCTGTCGATTTTTTTAAACTGAACACTGAACATATACTAGGAGGCTGTAGTTAAATGCAAGATGACCTCATTCTATTATATCGTGTAACACTGGTCCATTTTCAATACACTGTTCTGGTATACTGTTGTAGCCAGCGAAAAAGTAATATTGAAATGTGGTTTTGCGTATCATTACTCAAGATTAAATGTGTCACGAACTTTTTTCTGTAATCGCTAGAGGTTTATTCAAAATGCCACATTTGTTTCAGAATCTTCCAGGGATAAAAACAGTCTATGCCCTTTTCCGCAAACCATCACCACTTAACATGCGTAAATTAAATATTGAATAGAAAAGAGAGAATTTAAAAATATATTTTTCGTTACAAATGCCTCCTGTTTAATTGAAAAATGCTCACTTCTCTGGGTCAGTCGCAATCAAAATAATGTATAACTACAATACCTTCCCTCAGTGAAACTGCTGAACATTGTATTTATCGTAAGGTTTTCATTTCGACATATTGTTTGGAGACATTTTAAAAATAATTACATGCATATGGAGACATTTCCCTATGGTAGGGTAATATAGGTCCCCACTATCAGTGTCTGTCTAACCATGATAATATATGATTGTAAAATGCTTCCTCACTACCAGTGTTAATAAAGATTCTTGGGTGCTGTAGATCCCAGCTATCAGTGTCTCTGTTCCCACAAAGATTCCATTTTGTTTAACACATTTGTGCAAAGCCTTCAATAAACCCTCTTGATGTATGATCTAGTTGCATGTATTAGTTTCTTTCAACATAAACAAATACAAGTAATTTACGTATTACGTTACAATGACACCTTTATCAGTATGATAGCCCAAGTGAACTGTTTGAAGAGATGTGTTTGTCAAGAAGAAGGAGTCCAAATTCATACAGAAAGGCTCACCTTATTATAACTGCACCGTTTATATTCATGGAAATAGAAAATGTCAAACAACAGAATAAAAGAAAAAGAATGAAATGTTCTCCCTGTCTGACGATACTGTAAATTAGAAGAAGTCACTATTTGGCAAAGGCTAAACCTAAACTATTTTAAACATCTGTATGTTGTTCCTTTGTAATGAAAAAAGTCCCATTGGAGATAGCATTTATCTTTATTCCGACGCTCTGACGCAAATTGTCAGAGGTATATTTATTCAACGCCATTATTTAAACAATTCTTGACACCACATTATCTCTGGAATCGGAAATATCCGAAACGGTGTTTTCTGAATAATGTCATTACGTCCTTAAGGATGAAAAAGCGTAGAAATCATGTTTTGAAAGGTTTTGCCCATGGGAAGAGAACACGTTGTTATAAGGGATTTTCCTTCTATACGAAACTCTCAGGAAGCTATTCACATTGTCTAAACTGAAGTTGGTGTCACTCCCAATACCTTTGAAAATTGTGTAATAAGCAAAATAAAACTTCAGCGTCTCTGGATGATAGTATTCGTCAGAGATATACTAGGCCTGTTACATACTTGATGTAAAGTATGATTTCGACTTTCCCATCACCATGTGTGTATGAAACACTATTAAATTGTGAGGATAAAAGATGATGTGAAATAGATGTGAGTACATTGCCCCACCGGTGTCAAATGTGACAGGCAAGTAAAGTGTTCACTTTTAAAAATGCACAGGAACATACATGTCACAAGGGAAAACGGATATTGGAATCAGACAATTACGTGGGACTGGTGACTCCCAGGTAGCATCACTTTGAACGTCCAACCATAGCGTGTATGGCTTAAGTCCATTTTACCAGTATTTAGGGAACACCACAGGCTTCACACATTTTGCCCATGTGGAGAATCCAACCTGGGTGTCTAGCTCGACGTGGAAACACGTTATCCTCTTTGCCTTCATACCGCCCCCTCAACGCCAGGAGGGATAGTGGATCATAAAACTTGTACCAGAGCGTTGACTATACCATTGTGAATCTAAAGTGTAACTTTACTTGAAATGATATTCTGAAAGAAAATGCGGATAAAAACGTTTAAGCCCTGTAAGTTACCATCTCCTTTCTTAATATTTCTTCCCACACATGGAAGTGAAGCCCAGAACACGCCTGTTCCTATGTGATCAACGGTAGAGTTGATCTACCCTAATAAACAGATGCCCATAATGAAGAGTTAGGGCGACCACTTAGGGGTTGTTAAAAGCGCTCACTCCCCGACTAACCTTAATTACATTTTGATGAGAAATAACAGTCAATCGAGATGTGCCTTTATGTCGACAATGTCAGGAATCAATCTTGTTAACACTGCATGTTGAAGGCACTGAGTGGATGAGTAGGTTATAGGCAGCACTTACTGTAGTAGGATATTGATCCCAATACACAAATGTGTAAACACACCTTATCTATAAACACGTATATAGAGCGTCAACTCTGCAAAATAATCAGTTTCCGTCAGCTGCTAAAACAGATTCCTTAAGGGAACATAGTGGTGAAAATGGTTTACTGAAATGTGTGGTGCATCAGTTTTCGAGAAAATGCTAATCATGTACTGCGCTTCAGATACAATTGCCATGTGCATACAAATTTCTTTGTGTGGTGTGTTACGCCATGCAACAATGCTCATCAGACGGCGTTTTGAACCCAATCATCTACATCAGACAATCCAATGACACTATTGAGCGTTAAATGATACAACAGAATTACGAAATAGATGTGTACATGTGAAGTACAAAGAGTCACCAAATTGATAATTCACGTCTGAATTAACTACGTGACAATTCAGTCTGATTTGAAGGACCACCAACGCATAGTCAGTGTTTTGTAATCTTCTGTAGATCAATTGTCAGTTCAAATCCAGAAGAGAAACCAGGGAATTAGGACTAGTACAAAACAGGAACTTTCTTTTGATTGATTTACTAGGAACTGTTTCCTATTTCGTGAAGCCCACGTCGTGGTTTTAAAGGATCGGCTTAATATGTTCTCAGACAATGTGTGGGTTTCAAATTGCCTTTGGGATATTCAACGGAAGATTAATTTAAAGCATTCGGAGCTAAAGGGTGCGTCATTGTTATCCAGCACTTTACAACATATACATGTGTATGCAGTGCGTCGGTTTGAACATACACAGTTTAGGCCTATCACAATCTACGTAAAATCTAATTAAATATGTTTAAGCACGCTCTGGGCAAGTTAGTACACCGTTCCCATCAATTATGACAAAATATACTATTAAGTGCAAGGCTCTCGAGAGCCTTGTTAAACGCTGATGATAGTACTGGTGCTTGTCATGATGGCATGAACATATATCTACGAGATAGGTAATACTGCATAATTTAATTTACTGAAGTTTGGAGAGAATAGGACTTCGAAGTAACCGCGAAGTCATCGATTAATTTTGCTCTAGTGAAATCATATTTAAACAAAACGAAATAATGTTGTAGATGTTTTTCTTTTAGAAGTCAGCTTGAGTGACGAGATATAAAATGAAAACTTATAATGGGAAAAATCATAGAACGAACCTTCAATTATCTCCTCTTCTTGATGCAAGCTCACAAATTT